>NW_025767280.1:0-709032 GCF_003918875.1 Haliotis rubra | reverse complement strand
AAACTCGGCGTTATAAGAACACCGGATTATAATCAAAGATTTTGGTACATCATGTGTAAATCTAAAGGTCTTAGCTATATTGAAGATGAATTTCGTGTACTGTTCATTTGTAGAATCCCTATCACACAACTAAGATAGACATGGTTTATTACAAAATGTGTCAAAAGCTCTTATTATTGTATGTTATTCTTTAGCAAATCTTTTCAAGAATACTAATGTAGGCACTGTAAAATATGTTGCCTTGTATCTATTTTATGTTAAAAAGGATTATTATTATAACACACTTTTGGAAATCGACTTGGCTTCAGCCCCCCGACCTACGACTCTGAATTCCTCCTTTTCTTGAATTGTATTTCTCTTTATCTACGGCTTTCACTGGAAATAAACTCTGTCTCTCTGGTCTCTCTGTCTCTCTATGTTGCAAAATGAGGTTAAATTCCAGGTTATTTATGATTAAGGGGATGTGTTATGTTGTTTTAAGCAGTGCCAGAAACCTATAATTGTGCAGGGAATAGAACTCACCTTGATAATGGTTGTTGGTCTCTTGGCAAACATCTAAACATCACACATCCTAAAGTACTGCTATTTAACGGGTGTTAATTCATATATAGTTTGTCTTTAAGCAACCAGAACCAGTGTTAAACTGTAGAGTGTTTATTTGTTTGTTGTTTAACGCTGCTTGCAGTATTCTAGCTATATGACCGTCCTTCTGGGAAATAATCGAGTCTGGACCAGACAATCCAGTGATCTGCGTAATTGGGAACCGATGACATGTGTCAAGTAAGTCAGCGAGCCTGACCACCAGATCCTGTTTGTCGCCTCGTACGACAAGCGTGGGTTGCTGACCCATATCTTCACGGCTCTGTAGACAGTTTTCAAGCACAAGTATTGGGTTTGTATATCATTCAATCAATAACTGAACAGTGACGATATGGCCAGTGGTGGTTGAATAGTCTGGTTTCAGATGAGTTAGTGATCCAGTGAGTCGGCAAGTCAGATACCTATTCCAATATCCTGGCTTCAACAATGTAACAATATATTCAGACAATAGTTACACTGTATGTCAAAGAAATGTAAGGCACACTGTGGAACAAAGAACTGGAGCAGAGATATATTTCAGTGGTTTTGATAAATAGCGGACTCAGTACAAGCAAATCCTTCTTATTTCTAATCCTCTTTCAATAGTGCTTCTGTGTTATATATAAGGCTTCAACCCAAATGCAAGTGACAGAAAGCACTTCGTTAATCTTGAGATATTATTGCTAAAACCCGAGTTCATTGTATCATTACTGTCTAATTGTAGCCACTAAATCATAAGTATGTGTTCAGAATACTTTCAGATAGTGATGATGCCTGGTGATCACGATAGGTGAATGCATCCTGGCCCACTGATGTCAACACATGCAAAGAGTCAGTTGGTCACCTGAAAAACCGCCATGTTAGAATCTCCTGTGAAAGTGGTCGTACTTTCAAATGTTTTGGTTAATAACTCATGTGAATGAATTAAATTCCTTTAGTGTCCGCATTAACAATGTCCAGACTGACAGGGTTTTACTGTAAGAAGGTCAATTGTTCAATTCTTTAAAAGCACGGAAATGCATAGTACATAACTTGAAAGTTTACGTCTCATTCATTCTAACCCAGTCGGACCATGTTGGGATTCGATCTCAGTTGTTCGTGATCCGATGGGGAATTCTTGATCGTCTCATCAAATGTCTGCTGTGTACAAATGACTGGCCTCAGTATTTACTTACAACGAAATCAATAAATGATAAAGGCCCTGTTAAGTCTCAGTTTTACACACTCCCAGTAACATAGGAACGCCAGACGTCTCCAAAGTCAGCATTCCGTGCTACTTCAATGTGAGTGAACCGCAACCCGTGCAATAGCTTTGGATCATGTACGTGCAAGTTGTTGTGATTTACAACATTTTAAGATTTCAATATGTTTTAAGAACATATTTTCCATGCGTGGTTGATTTGTTGTTTTGATATCAACACCTTTCTAAAGTTAATTACTGTCCAAGTGTTTCATTATTCCTGTACGTCAATGCATAGTTTGGAGACATCTGCTCATCACATTAACCTTTATTAATGTGTACAATAATGTATGTTTCTACAGATGGTCGTACATTTTGGTCACATTATATATTCAAATAGGTATTGCCTTGTCAAAAAATAGTAAACATACACAAATGCGTTTCGTCAAAAATACATGGAAAACGGTGTTTCACGTTGTTCCACGTTCAAACGAGGCCTAGTTCGTTGGATATTAGACTGGCATTTTTTAACCGGTGCTCATCTGTTAGGACTAATCCTGCACAAAATAAACGCGGGGTGTAGCAGGAAGCATGACGATGTATATAAAAGCGCCTGTCAAATTTTCTGAAAAGTCACTTGAGACACTAGCTTGGCTATAAAATGTATTGGTTTGCAATTTAGCACCAAATATGGTGGAGCAATTCGACTTTCTCCCTTCCTAACACGCTTAGAGTCACTTTCTAATTTCCTTTTCCTACGAAGCTCATGAAAACGTCGACTTTTTATTTCATTAACACCCTCCAATTCGAACATCAAGCTGGCTGTTTATTGGAGGGTAAACGCTGATAGAAAGTGATGAAGTCCACACTAGTAGACGCTGGAGTAATCGAACAATCGGGGAACACAGTTTAAAGCTAAACGTCTCTCGTTGTCATAACGTGAGTTCGGCTTGTAGAACCTCTGGTTTGAGCATCGTTCACAATTACCAAGGTTTGTTTGGGTGTCCCTACATCAGAGCGTTCCAAATGCCAACATACGTCCTAGTTGAGAGTTATGTCACCTGCTAACAGGAATGCACAAGTCGTGGGTTCGTGTCCACAACTCAAGCGACGAAGTACAGTTAGGATGGATGATTCTTGATACCAACCTGGTTACCATTTACGTCACTTTCTCCCCTTGTTATCTAGACTGCTGTGAAACTGGCTGTTGAAACCTGCCTTATATTAGTTCTTGTTGAAAGTGATATCAGAGGAAGGGTTGAACCCACGCATGGCAACCACTCTTCTTTCTTCACAGTGTTCAACGAGGCCCTGGGTCTACGTAAGGTTTGGAATGATGTTGACTAAATATATAATTACTCCGTCGAACTGAAATTATATTATTGATGTGCCCCTCGTTGGCAATAGAATTTGTGCTTCAATCGCAACTACCAAACTTCTGTCTCATTGGCTAGAAAAGGACCACTACTAGAGTAAGATCACATGGACCACTACTAAATTCATACCTACCCGATATGTCATATCCCATGGCACTACCGAAGTTATATTCCATGAGCCACTACCAGAGCACTTCCCCGTGCGCAAATACCTGTGACCCACCTCAAAGACTACAGCATGGACCGTTTCCGGATTTATGTGTGATGAACCACTACCAGAATATGACCTCATTGCCAGAGTATTGCCTCACGGGTCACTATCAGTTGAGAGTAATACCTCATGAACCACAACCAGAGTAATTTCTCAAGGACCACTAGCGGAGTAATACGTCATTGACCTCTACCAGAGTAGTACCTCATGGACTACTACCAGAGTAATATCTCTTGGACCACTACCAGAGTAATATCTCTTGAACCACTACAAAAGTAATATTTGTTGGACCACTACCAGAGAAATACCTCTTGGACCACTACAAAAGTATTATTTGTTGGATCACTACCAGAGTAATATCTCTTAAACCACTACCAAAGCATTTGTAATCAATACTAATATCTCTTGACCACTACCAGAGCAATATCTCTTGGACCACTACCAGAATAATATCTATTGGACCACTACCAGAGCAATATCTCTTGGATCACTACCAGAGTAATATCTCTTGGACCACTACCAGAGTAATATCTCTTGGACCACTACCAAAGTAATATTCTGTTGGACCACTACCAGAGTAATATCTCTTGGACCACTACCAAAGTAATATCTCTTGGACCACTACCAAAGTAATATCTCTTGGACCACTACCAGAGTAATATATCTTGGACCACTACCAGAGTAATATCTCTTGGACCACTACCAGAGTAATATCTCTTGGACCACTACCAAAGCTCTTTGGGCAATACCATAGTTACATCTCTTATGAGCAACCACCGGTATATTACCTCATGAACCACTACCAAAGTAATATCTCTTGGACCACTACCAGAGTAATATCTCTTGGACCACTACCAGAGCAATATCTCTTGGACCACTACCAGAGTAATATCTCTTGGACCACTACCAGAGTAATATATCTTGGACCACTACCAAATTAATATCTCTTGGACCACTACCAGAGTTATATCTCTTGGACCACTACCGCTACCATAGTTACATCTTATGAGCAACCACCGGTATATTACCTCATGAACCACTACCATGGTAATGTTCAGAGTACTGCTGCCAGCGTCTTACCTTATGAACATCTGTATGAGTTATACCACATGGTGGGCGGTGGGGTGGCCTAGGTGTGAAGCCCATTTCTGGTGTCCCCCGCCGCGATGTTTCTAGAATATTGCTAAAAGCGGCGTAAAAACACACTCACTCATGCCATATGTACCAAAACGGATATACCAACCCATGCAGCAGTTCCAGTGAAAGTCCTCCAGGGCTACATATTTATCACTGAAAACTATCTGGATTATACCTCTTGTTCCTTCATCAGAGCGCCACTACCAGAGCTACACTGCATATGCCAGAGTTGGTGTTGAGACTGTTCTGACAATATGGTGGCAAAAACAGACTCCTCTGACACCTCAAACAGTTGTGAAGTTATTCCCTCGTGCCATTTAACGCGCAATAAAACCCAAATATATCTTCGACCCACAACAACTTCAGAGATCATTCACTTGTTCTGGTTGGTTTGACTAGAACGAGCACTGAATTATCAAACCATAAATTGTTGTGATTTGTGTTTTCCGACTGAAAAGATCCTCGATTTCTGTCGTCGAGAGCCGATGCTCAAGAGCAATCGCATTTAGATGCTCGTTCATTCGAGATTAAAAATCTGAACAGTGAATATAAAAATGTCCTTTTATATTTACTCACAATATCGACCGCTGAATGGTCGATGTTTGATTCCTTTACAAACTGCCATACCCTATTTATATCGTTGTGATATTTCTAAATACAGTTCAATCCAATTCACCATCCACCTACGCAGCTACGCATCAAACAGAAAACATAATTTCTTCTAAAAGATTTAATTCGATTATTATCTTTGGTTTCACATCGTAGTTTCTAAAGTGCATTTCTAAGTCTCCTATTCTTTCTTTAAAGATTTTATTTACAATGATATTTTGGGATGATGAACATGAATAATATAGGCGTTCTAAGCATATGTGTGTGCATTCTCTCTTCACAAAAGTGCAGGTGAACTGCTTGTTTTCATTCCTTACTGTCGTGTTGGGAATGGAATCGAAACGCGAGGAACACTAAAAGTATACATGGTACTTTTAGTGTTTGCTTAGCTGCCAGATGAATAGGGAAAAACAATTTTGTTTGCTTACACTTTTGTAAATAATGCTGACACAAGCAAACTGCCACTTTAACAGCTGGAATAATTCCTCAGGTGAGACCAATTAGTGATGGAACCTACACAAGCTGTTGAGGAGGCACAAACTCCGCCCCCCACATCCAGCAATACACTAAATCTTTCTTCCACGTCACCGTTATGCACGCCTAGCTTTTAAGACAAGACAAGGACAATATACTGTTCACAGAAGGGCCTCGATGTCATCATGCTCGCTCTGATTGTCGTACAAGGGTCTACAGACGTCCAGGAGAAAGTTGGAGCAGCGCTTATGTTACCCAAGGTCGTCAGTTAAGGGATGGAGGCATAACTGTGTGGGGTGCAGAATAAATAATAGTAATAATAATTCTTTTATATAGCGTCTTGTATCCATCTGGCTAGTTGCTCACTGGACGCTGTAATCAGATTATTATTACCCCCGATAACCCAAGCTGCCTGTTAGGCGCTAGAAGGTTATAGTGACTGTCTCATGACTTCCTCCAACCGGGTACCCATTTTCTGCTTGGTGAATAGAGGCAATTTTGAACAAATTCACTTGCCTAAGGTGAGACCACATGTATCACATGTGCTTCGTGGTGGGGCAGGACTGAAGTCCTAGAATCTCTCAGGAGCCAAGCTGCCAAACACGGTCACCCATCCAAGTTCTGTCCGAGCTCGACGTTGCTTCACTTCAACTGATTCGCCACCTGAGGTCTACGCACTGGACCACACACCACCACATCATGGACGAAAACAACTCTTCATTGTACAGGACAACTGAATCCAATACGCTACGAAAACGACACCGTTCATGTTGTTTAAATGTGTTCAAATATACGCATTTTTAAAAAATACTCCGACTGTACTATTCCTACAACTGAAAAAGTCAATTTGTACACGAAGCCGACTCGTACAGCTTTTGTTTTGTCATAGTCATAGAAGAACCTAATCACGCCAAGTTGACAGAACACTACCCGGGTTTGACATAATGTTGGCTTCTATCAGCACTAATTAACTAGTGTTGGCGTCCATTCAGTGCTAATTAACTGTTAAGTGCTGGCTTCTATTTGTTCCATTGTTTTGCCTGCATATTTGTTGTCTTATTACTTTTGTTGTTCTTGCATGTACATATATATGCTATCTGTCTCATACCATTTATTCACCTGATGAAGGAGTAAGGATATACTCCGAAATGTTGTGTTCCTCATAATAAAGAAGCTGACATCCATAAAAATGATTTTCCTTATGACATAAAAGTACAGTTTAAACTCTGAAAACCACTTCGTTTACCCAGAACAAGAAAAGAAAAATTACATATTTGATTCAGCATCATATGAAAATATAGAATTGTGATTCAGGACTCCTTCAACGATTAACAAAATTTAGGTTTATTTTAGAATATCATCTAAAAGAGATAAGTACTATGATCATGCTGAATGTGTTTGTATGAAATCAAAATTTAGTGAAATTGACAGTTGCTCGGACAGCACTTATCTCGCCCACATGGTTCCCAGATTGGCATGTAGCTCCTCGTACTTTCTTTTGTCCAATCAGGCCATGCCATCACTCTGTACCTTTTTCTATTTCTGTAATCAGCAGCTATTTTCCCCCTATTTTTGTTAGAATTGATACGGTTACGGACACTGGTCTTTGAGTGTGATTTTGGTTCATCCTCAACTGTGTTTCGCAAAAGAATATGAGAATCCTTTTCTGGGATCGATAAAACATTAGAACTGCTAGTTCACCTCATTTCGTCTGATCCGAATTAGTCATGAAAAATGAAGGTGTTTGTAGGCATGGTCTATATTCACATTAATTTCTAATATATCATTTCTCAGAAGCCATTGCTATACATTATGGGTGATTGGTGTGTTTTCAGTATCACATACGGGGACTTCATCTAAAATCTAAAAAGATTAAAAATGTTTGTTTCTTTTCAACCCAGTTTCGTAGTTCTAAGTCCTTCTATGGTCCATCTAAAACGTTATCCACAGCTGCTAAGACTTCGTCGTTCGAGTCGAAATGGACATCTGTTGGAGTCGTCTTCGTGCTTCGGAAGTCTGATGGTTTAACCATGGCAATAACTGATTAGTGAGGTGCATTGTATTAAGAAGACACCTATTTTTAGCATTCTACGTCTCTCTTTTTTAATTTCATAACTGTTCGTTTATTGTTTCGCCCATTACAAGACAGACCCCGATAAGTACGTCATCATTATTACAGAACACGGAGAACGTCACGTTTACAGGTCATGGACAGTTTTTGCCTTCTTCTGTGGTCTAACTGTAAAATCATTCTTAGGTTTTGGTTGTTGATTTGCTAACGTGTGGAGGTTAGTGAACTCAGGTTTACAAATTGTGGTTCAGGTTCAAACAGAGCTAGATTATCAAGAGACATGCTGTTGGGGCATTTTTTATTGTTTTGGCTCAAACGGCATACGCTTTGGGACTCAGCTTTGGATCTCAAACTCATACGGGTTTTTTTATTTATAGTTTATTTGATAATGGATTGGACATATCTTGGACATATTCTCTTCGAGAATGGCTACTGAACATCTTTGAGAATGCCTACTGAAAATCTTGGAGAATGCCTACTGAACATGTCCTGGAGAAGGCCTAATGAACATCTCTTGGAGAATGCCTACTGATTATCCTGGAGAATGCCTACTGACCATCTAAGAGAATGTCTACTGAACATCTCTTCAGGAATGCCTACTAAACATCTCTTCGAGAATGCCTACTGATTATCTCTTGGAGAATGCCTAATGAACACCTCTTGGAGAATGCCTACTAAACTTACAATATGACGCTCAGTTATTGGCAGGTAGGTCACCACATCGTGGATTCTCTGGATGATTTCTGGTGAGGCTTACATTACAGATTTTTCTGGTGAAAATTTGTGAAAGTCTCTCCCTTCCACGTTCAAACTCTGCTGATCACCTCTTTGCTATGGCGGACTGGTGGGGCTAGCCTAGTGGTTAAAGCGTTCGCTCGTCGCGCCGAAGACCCGGGTGAAGACCCCACATGGGTACGATATGACAGGCTCATTTCTGGTGTCCCCTGCTGGAATATTGATAAAATCGGCGTAAAAACCTAATCACTCACTCGCTCATATTGGCGCAAAACGTCACATTCAAATATTTGGACCGATGTCTAGACTTACGTTGGGTGATCCGGCTGTACTGTAAATGTCCCCTTGAGCTTCGAAGCATATTTTGTAAGTTTGTGCCACTGTTTCCCAAAGGTATTTGTTAATGACTGGGCGAACTGCAGATGCTGAAACATTAACGCCAACGATATATAGAGATGCCGAGGAAGTCTGTCTAGCATCTGATTTTCTTACCCCCCAAACATCCCAAATAAGAACAATAATATCTAGCGTGAAACCATCTATGTAGACAATAACTCTTGTTATATTGCCCTTCGTTTGAAGCTGCCACAGATACGCTACCCATGCAGACTTAAGTGGAATTGTTTTCACCTCTTCTGTGCAAGGTCGAATTTCTGCTTTAACCACCATGTTATCCCACCGCTCTCGTCGGCTTTCACTGAAAATTAAACCGGAAGCCGTGACAGTGATCACGTAAGTCACGTTCAGAGGAACCTGGATCTATGTGTATGACCTTATGATATTACGCATGCGCAACGACAGCGTCTAAAACGCGAGATCGCCAGATCGCTAGAACGCGAGAATGTTCCTTACAGTATTCCATAGCCTTCTGATCACGGTTGCTGAATAAATCGCTTGATGTTGAAAGATTGGTGTTTCTCAATGGCGTAGTGTAATGCGAATTTCATGCATGTGACGAGCATTTGGGGGTTAAAAAAAAGTTTATTCTCGGAAAGGAATTGTCATTGTTTATGAATGAAAATACGACACAGTGTGACATTCCATGAGCGTGCTCAAAACTAGTAAACGAGGTCATCCTTCCTACACGGGATAGTAGACGATCTTGATACGATACGATTGTGTTTTGTATCTAACAACCTGTCTACCCTCGTTGGAAACAAAAGTTATAACCGTATTATAAGCCACAATTGTAGGAAATTTTACTCACCCTTTTCGACAAAATACATTTCAGGAAGCTACTCACAAAACTTAAAACGAGCGAAGTCATTTAAAAGCCGCATTTCCATTTGCATACATTTGATATGCCTCGATCTTCTAAATCATCAAGTTTATAATAATTATGGAAAAAAACCTGCTGAATTATGTTGCACTTTTGGCATTCATGCCTTAAATGGTAGATTAGCAAATGATTTATGTGGTCAGTTTACATGCTTTACTTATAACGGTTGCAGTGTAGTTGACTACATGCTAGCTTCTTCGTCATTATTTCCTTTCATCACGCGGTTTAACGTCGGAACACTAGATAACTCATGTCACTTTCCACTGTCATGTACACTCAATATCAACACACATAACAGTAAGCTCCCCTCCACTGCTCATTCTAACATGCTTACCTCTAACAGTAATGCACAAGAGGGTAAACAGGATAAATGGACAAAATACATGTGTTACAAGGATGAAAACAGTGCATTCATTACAAACTTCAGGTCACTGTTTAATAATCAATACACTCATTTAAATGGCCTCATCCATAACAATATCGACCGAGCCCTTGCACATTTAGTAACTCTTTTTCAGAAAGCAGCTGATCACACACACAAACATATATAATGGTTCATTTCCTTCACAAACGAGAACACAACCACCTTGGTGGGATCAGGACTTAAAAAACTTAAAGCATGACAAATATGCAGCACTCAGAGCCCATAGAGATCACAGTGCAGACTTTACTATCTTCAGACAGCTACGAACACTCTTCAAATGTACATTCAAGCAAAAAAGATTACATTTCCAAAATAAACAGAAAGATAAACTAGTAGCAGCAAGCACATACCCTAAATTATTTTGGAAAACACTTAAAAATTGCAGATCTTCACCACAACTTTCATCCAATATCTCATGCTAAAAGTGGACAGATCACTTCTCAAATCTGTTATGCATTAATACTCCTCAAAACACACCAGAACATTTACCTTCACCTTTACAATCTACAAGCAACACTGATTCATTTTTTAACCAACCATTTCCCGAACAAGAAATATCTTCAACTATTCTCTCTTTGCCAAACAGTAAAGCCGCTGGTCCAGACGGAACTGCTAATGAATTTCTAAAGGAGTCAAGAAGTTTCATTGTCCCTACTCTCACTGTTCTTTTTAACAAAATTTATGACTCTGGCTGTTTCCCTTCAAGTTGGGGTAAGAGCATTATTTGCCCTTTGTTAAAATTTGGCGACAAGAACGACTCCGGTAATTACCATGGTATATCCCTCATTGATTCCCTTTGTAAATTATTTACATCAATTCTAAATATAAGATAAAAATCTGGTGCGATTTAAATAATATCATTTGTGAATATCAGGCTGGCTTCAGGGAAAACTATTCTACAATAGGCCACAATTTTACACTTCAGGCTGTCATACAAAAAAAATCATTAAAAAACAGGGCAGAAAAAAAAAATAAAAGCTTTCGATACTCTTAAACATGATATACTTATAGATTCTCTTCATAAGGTTGGATTAGATGGGAAGCTCTTAGATTTTATCACATGTATATATAATTCATTTTGTGCCTGTGTTAGAACCCCTGAAGGACTTTCTAAACAATTTTCTTGTAATGTTGGCACCCGTCAGGGATGCATTTTAAGCCCTCAGATATTTATAATCTTGATTAATTATTTATGCACAATTATGCAAAATGAAGGTGGTAAGGGAATATTTATCACTGCTGTTTTCAATAATGTGTATGCCCTTATGTTTGCTGATGATGTTTTGGCTCTTTCAGACACTTGTATTCAATTGCAGAAAAAGATAAATGCCCTTGAATTATTTTGCAACGAAACAGGAATGAAAGTAAACCTTAAGAAAACAAAAGTGGTTGTTTTCAGAAATGGAGGGCCTTTTAGATCTTATGAATAGTGGTATTTTAATGGGGAACAAATAGAAACAGTATCTTTTTATAACTATCTTGACATTATATTTACACCAAAAGTTGTTTGGTCCAGGGCACAATTATGTTTAGCATCTTAGGCTAGAAAGGCAATTTTATCAGATAATCACTTTCAAAAGAAATTCGAAAATATTAACTGTACAGATTTATTCAAAATGTTTGATGCACTGATCACACCAATATTATGCTATGGCTCAGAAATATGGGGAACTTCTTATTGTAAAAGTATTGAATCGGTACAGCTTGATTTTTGTAAAAGGTATCTTAAAATATATAGGTCATCTTGTAATTCCATGGCCCTGGGTGAATGTGGCAGAATACCCCTCCAGTTTAATTATATGACCCGTGTAATCAAATTGGTGTAGATTGTTACAACTTCCTCATGACAGATTACCTTTTCAAAGCTACCTTATGCTTAAGTCATTAGATGATAGTGGTAGAACAACATGGGCATCAAAAGTAAAAAGTCTTCTTTTTAATATTGGTTTTGGATATGTTTGGTTGAGCCAAGATGTTGGTGATATAAAGATGTTTATAAGCTTATTAAAACAAAGATTATCAGATAACTTAAAACAGTCCTGGTACTCTTCCCTGAGAAATTCCTCCAAATGCAACTATTATCAGTATTTTAAATCAGCGTTAAATGTTAAATGTTATTTATCGTTTAACCTTTCAACACATTTAAGAGCTGTTTAAGCACAATTTAGGTGTAGTAATCTTAAAATAGCTGTAGAAACTCGGCGTTATAAGAACACCGATTATAATCAAAGATTTTGTACATCATGTAAATCTAAAGGTCTTACCTATATTGAAGATGAATTTCGTGTACTGTTCATTTGTGAATCCTATTCACAACTAAGAGATAGGTTTATTACAAAATGTGTTAAAAAAGCCTTTTATTGTATATTCTTTAGCAAATCTTTTCAAGAATACTAATGTAGACACTGTAAAATATGTTGCCTTGTATCTATTTTATGTTAAAAGGATTATTATAAACACACTTGAATGATCATTGTGCCCCTGACTACACTGGAATTTCCTTTTGAATGTATTTTGGGCCTACGGCCTTTTACTGGAAATAAACTCTGTCTCTATCTCTCTGTCTCTCTATGTTGCAAAATGAGGTTAAATTGAGGTTATTTATGATTAAGGGGATGTATTATGTTGTTTTAAGTAGTGCCAGAAACCTATAATTGTGCGAATGGAACTCACCTTGATAATGGTTGTTGGTCTCTTGGTAAACATCTAAACATCACACATCTAAAGTACTGCTATTTAACGAGTGTTAATTGATATATAGTTTGTCTTTAAGCAACCAGAACCAGTGTTGAACTGTAGAGTGTTTATTTGTTTGTTGTTTAACGCTGCTTTCTGCAGTATTCTAGCTATATGACCGTCTTCTGTAAATAATCGAGTCTGGACCAGACAATCCAGTGATCTGCGTAATTGGGAACCGATGACACGTGTCAAGCAAGTCCGCGAGCCTGACCACCAGATCCCGTTAGTCGCCTCGTACGACAAGCGTGGGTTGCTGACCCATATCTTCACGGCTCTGTAGACAGTTTTCAAGCACAAGTATTGGGTTTGTATATCATTCAATCAATAACTGAACAGTGACGATATGGCCAGCGGTGGTTGAATAGTCTGGTTTCAGATGAGTTAGTGATCCAGTGAGTCGGTAAGTCAGATACCTATTCCAATATCCTCTGGCTTCAACAATGTAACAATATATTCAGACAATAGTTACACTGTATGTCAAAGAAATGTAAGGCACACTGTGGAACAAAGAACTGGAGCAGGGATATATTTCAGTGGTTTTGATAAATAGCGGACTCAGTACAAGCAAATCCTTCTTATTTCTAATCCTCTTTTCAATAGTGCTTCTGTGTTATATACAAGGCTTCAACAAAAATGCAAGTGACAGAAAGCACTTCGTTAATCTTGAGATATTATTTCTAAAACCTGAGTTCATTGTATCATTACTGTCTAATTGTAGCCACTAAATCATAAGTATGTGTTCAGAATACTTTCAGATAGTGATGATGCCTGGTGTTCACCATAGGTGAATGCATCCTGGGCCACTGATGTCAACACATGCAAAGAGTCAGTTGGTCACCTGAAAAACCGCCATGTTAGAATCTCCTGTGAAAGTGGTCGTACTTTCAAATGTTTTGGTTAATAACTCATGTGAATGAATTAAATTCCTTTAGTGTCCACATTAACAATGTCCAGACTGACAGGGTTTTACTGTAAGAAGGTCAATTGTTCAATTCTTTAAAAGCACGGAAATGCATAGTACATAACTTGAAAGTTTACGTCTCATTCATTCTAACCCTGTCGGACCATGTTGGGATTCGATCTCAGTTGTTCGTGATCCGATGGGGAATTCTTGATCGTCTCATCAAATGTCTGCTGTGTACAAATGACTGCCCTCAGTATTTACTTACAACGAAATCAATAAATGATAAAGGCCCTGTTAAGTTCAGTTTTACACACTCCCAGTAACATAGGAACGCCAGACGTCTCCAAAGTCAGTATCCCGTGCTACTTCAATGTGAGTGAACCGCAACCCGTGCAATAGCTTTGGATCATGTACGTGCAAGTTGTTGTGATTTACAACATTTTAAGATTTCAATATGTTTTAAGAACATATTTTCCATGCGTGGTTGATTTGTTGTTTTGATATCAACACCTTTCTAAAGTTAATTACTGTCCAAGTGTTTCATTATTCCCGTACGTCAATGCATAGTTTGGAGACATCTGCTCATAACATTAACCTTATTAATGTGTACAATAATGTATGTTTCCACAGATGGTCGTACATTTTGGTCACATTATATATTCAATTAGGTATTGCCTTGTCAAAAAATAGTAAACATACACAAATGCGTTCGTCAGAAATACATGGAAAACGGTGTTTCACGTTGTTCCACGTTCAAACGAGGCCGAGTTCGTTGGATATTAGACTGGCATTTTTTAACCGGTGCTCATCTGCTAGGACTAATCCCGCACAAAATAAACGCGGGGGTGTAGCAGGAAGCATGACGATGCATATAAAAAGCGCCTGTCAAATTTTCTGAAAAGTCACTTGAGACACAAGCTTGGCTATAAAATGTATTGGTTTGCAATTTAGCACCAAATATGGTGGAGCAATTCGACTTTCTCCTTCCTAACACGCTTAGAGTCACTTTCTAATTTCCTTTCCTACGAAGCTCATGAAAACGTCGACTTTTTATTTCATTAACACCTCTCAATTCGAACATCAAGATGGCTGTTTATTGGAGGGTAAACGCTGATAGAAAGTGATGAAGTCCACACTAGTAGACGCTGGAGTAATCGAACTCGGGGAACACAGTTTAAAGCTAAACGTCTCTCGTTGTCATAACGTGAGTTCGGCTTGTAGAACCTCTGGTTTGAGCATCGTTCACAATTACCAAGGTTTGTTTGGGTGTCCCTACATCAGAGCGTTCCAAATGCCAACATACGTCCTAGTTGAGAGTTATGTCACCTGCTGACAGGAATGCACAAGTCGTGGGTTCGTGTCCACAACTCAGGCGACGAAGTACAGTTAGGATGGATGATTCTTGATACCAACCTGGTTACCATTTACGTCACTTTCTCCCCTTGTTATCTAGACTGCTGTGAAACTGGCTGTTGAAACCTGCCTTATATAAGTTCTTGTTGAAAGTGATATCAGAGGAAGGGTTGAACGCACGCATGGCAACTACTCTTCTTTCTTCACAGTGTTCAACGAGGCCCTGGGTCTACGTAAGGTTTGGAATGATGTTGACTAAATATATAATTACTCCGTCGAACTGAAATTATATTATTGATGTGCCTCGTTGGCAATAGAATTTGTGCTTCAATCGCAACTACCAAACTTTTGTCTCATTGGCTAGAAAAGGACCACTACTAGAGTAAGATCACATGGACCACTACTAAATTCATACCTACCCGATATATCATATCCCATGGCACTACCGAAGTTATATTCCATGAGCCACTACCAGAGCACTTCCCCGTGCGCAAATACCTGTGACCCACCTCAAAGACTACAGCATGGACCGTTTCCGGATTTATGTGTGATGAACCACTACCAGAATAAGACCTCATTGCCAGGGTATTGCCTCACGGGTCACTATCAGTTGAGAGTAATACCTCATGAACCACAACCAGAGTAATTTCTCAAGGACCACTAGCGGAGTAATACGTCATTGACCTCTACCAGAGTAGTACCTCATGGACTACTACCAGAGTAATATCTCTTGGACCACTACCAGAGTAATATCTCTTGAACCACTACAAAAGTAATATTTGTTGGACCACTACCAGAGAAATACCTCTTAAACCACTACAAAAGCATTATTTGTTGGATCACTACCAGAGTTATATCTCTTGAACCACTACCAGAGTAATATCTCTTGGACCACTACCAGAGTAATATCTATTGGACCACTACTAGAGCAATATCTCCTGGATCACTACCAGAGTAATATCTCTTGGACCACTACCAGAGCAATATCTCTTGGACCACTACCAAAGTAATATCTCTTGGACCACTACCAGAGTAATATCTCTTGGACCACTACCAAAGTAATATCTCTTGGACCACTACCAAAGTAATATCTCTTGGACCACTACCAGAGTAATATCTCTTGGACCACTACCAGAGTAATATATCTTGGACCACTACCAGAGTAATATCTCTTGGACCACTACCAGAGTAATATTTCTTGGACCACTACCAAAGTAATATTTGTAGGACCACTACCAAAGTAATATCTCTTGGACCACTACCAGAGCAATATCTCTTGGACCACTACCAGAGTAATATATCTTGGACCACTACCAAATAAATATCTCTTGGACCACTACCAGAGTAATATCTCTTGGACCACTACCGCTACCATAGTTACATCTTATGAGCAACCACCGGTATATTACCTCATGAACCACTACCAAAGTAATATCTCTTGGACCACTACGAGAGTGACATCTCTTGGACCACTACCAGAGTAATATATCTTGGACCACTACCAAAGTAATATCTCTTGGACCACTACCAGAGTAATATCTCTTGGACCACTACGTTACCATAGTTACATCTTATGAGCAACCACCGGTATATTACCTCGTGAACCACTACCAAAGTAATATCTCTTGGACCACTACCAAAGTAATATCTCTTGGACCACTACCAGAGCAATATCTCTTGGACCACTACCAGAGCAATATCTCTTGGACCACTACCAGAGTAATATATCTTGGACCACTACCAAAGTAATATCTCTTGGACCACTACCAAAGTGATATCTCTTGGACCACTACCGCTACCATAGTTACATCTTATGAGCAACCACCGGTATATTACCTCATGAACCACTACCAAAGAAATCTTGGACCCCTACCAGAGTAATATATCTTGGACCACTACCAGAGTAATATCTCTTGGACCACTACCAGAGTAATATATCTTGGACCACTACCAAAGTAATATCTCTTGGACCACTACCAGAGTAATATCTCTTGGACCACTACCAGAGTAATATCTCTTGGACCACTACCAAAGTAATATCTCTTGGACCACTACCAAAGTAATATCTCTTGGACCACTACCAGAGTAATATCTCTTGGACCACTACCAGAGTAATATATCTTGGACCACTACCAGAGTAATATCTCTTGGACCACTACCAGAGTAATATTTCTTGGACCACTACAAAAGTAATATTTGTAGGACCACTACCAAAGTAATATCTCTTGGACCACTACCAGAGCAATATCTCTTGGACCACTACCAGAGTAATATATCTTGGACCACTACCAAATAAATATCTCTTGGACCACTACCAGAGTAATATCTCTTGGACCACTACCGCTACCATAGTTACATCTTATGAGCAACCACCGGTATATTACCTCATGAACCACTACCAAAGTAATATCTCTTGGACCACTACGAGAGTGACATCTCTTGGACCACTACCAGAGTAATATATCTTGGACCACTACCAAAGTAATATCTCTTGGACCACTACCAGAGTAATATCTCTTGGACCACTACGTTACCATAGTTACATCTTATGAGCAACCACCGGTATATTACCTCGTGAACCACTACCAAAGTAATATCTCTTGGACCACTACCAAAGTAATATCTCTTGGACCACTACCAGAGCAATATCTCTTGGACCACTACCAGAGCAATATCTCTTGGACCACTACCAGAGTAATATATCTTGGACCACTACCAAAGTAATATCTCTTGGACCACTACCAAAGTGATATCTCTTGGACCACTACCGCTACCATAGTTACATCTTATGAGCAACCACCGGTATATTACCTCATGAACCACTACCAAAGAAATCTTGGACCCCTACCAGAGTAATATATCTTGGACCACTACCAGAGTAATATCTCTTGGACCACTACCAGAGTAATATATCTTGGACCACTACCAAAGTAATATCTCTTGGACCACTACCAGAGTAATATCTCTTGGACCACTACCAGAGTAATATCTCTTGGACCACTACCAAAGTAATATCTCTTGGACCACTACCAAAGTAATATCTCTTGGACCACTACCAGAGTAATATCTCTTGGACCACTACCAAAGTAATATCTCTTGGACCACTACCAGAGCAATATCTCTTGGACCACTACCAGAGTAATATATCTTGGACCACTACCAAAGTAATATCTCTTGGACCACTACCAGAGTAATATCTCTTGGACCATTACGTTACCATAGTTACATCTTATGAGCAACCACCGGTATATTACCTCGTGAACCACTACCAAAGTAATATCTCTTGGACCACTACCAGAGTAATATCTCTTGGACCACTACCAGAGTAATATCTCTTGGACCACTACCAGAGTAATATATCTTGGACCACTACCAAATTAATATCTCTTGGACCACTACCAGAGTAATATCTCTTGGACCACTACCAGAGTAATATATCTTGGACCACTACCAAAGTAATATCTCTTGGACCACTTCCAGAGCAATATCTCTTGGACCACTACCAGAGTAATATCTCTTGGACCACTACCAGAGTAATATATCTTGGACGACTACCAAAGTAATATCTCTTGGACCACTACCAGAGCAATATCTCTTGGACCACTACCAGAATAATATATCTTGGACCACTATCAAAGTAATATCTCTTGGACCACTATCAGAGTAATATCTCTTGGACCACTACCGCTACCGTAGTTACGTCTTATGAGCAACCGCCGGTATATTACCTCATGAACCACTACCAAAGTAATATCTCTTGGACCACTACCAAAGTAATATCTCTTGGACCACTAACAGAGCAATATCTCTTGGACCACTACCAGAGTAATATCTCTTGAACCACTACCAGAGTAATATATCTTGGACCATTACCAAATTAATATCTCTTGGACCACTACCGCTACCATAGTTACATCTTATGAGCAACCACCGGTATATTACCTCATGAACCACTACCATGGTAATGTTCAGAGTACTGCTGCCAGCGTCTTACCTTATGAACATCTGTATGAGTTATACCACATGGTGGGCGGTGGGGTGGCCTAGGTGTGAAGCCCATTTCTGGTGTCCCCCGCCGCGATGTTTCTAGAATATTGCTAAAAGCGGCGTAAAAACACACTCACTCATGCCACATGTACCAAAACGGATATACCAACCCATGCAGCAGTTCCAGTGAAAGTCCTCCAGGGCTACATATTTATCACTGAAAACTATCTGGATTATACCTCTTGTTCCTTCATCAGAGCGCCACTACCAGAGCTACACTGCATATGCCAGAGTTGGTGTTGAGACTGTTCTGACAATATGGTGGCAAAAACAGACTCCTCTGACACCTCAAACAGTTGTGAAGTTATTCCCTCGTGCCATTTAACGCGCAATAAACCCAAATATATCTTCGACCCACAACAACTTCAGTGATCATTCACTTGTTCTGGTTGGTTTGACTAGAACGAGCACTGAATTATCAAACCATAAATTGTTGTGATTTGTGTTTTCCGGACAGAAAAGATCCTCGATATCCGATTTCTGTCGTCGAGCCGATGCTCAAGAGCAATCGCATTTAGAAGCTCGTTCATTCGGAGATTAAAAATCTGAACAGTGAATATAAAAATTTCGTTTTATATTTACTCACAATATCGACCGCTGAATGGTCGATGTTTGATTCCTTTACAAACCGCCATACCCTATTTATATTGTTGTGATATTTCTAAATACAGTTCAATCCAATTCACCATCCACCTACGCAGCTACGCATCAAACAGAAAACATAATTTCTTCTAAAAGATTTAATTCGATTATTATCTTCGGTTTCACATCGTAGTTTCTAAAGTGCATTTCTAATTACCCTATTCTTTCTTTAAAGATTATATTTACAATGGTATTTTGGGATGATAATATAGGCGTTCTAAGCATATGTGTGTGTATTCTCTCTTCACAAAAGTGCAGGTGAACTGCTTGTTTTCATTCCTTACTGTCGTGTTGGGAATGGAATCGAAACGCGAGGAACACTAAAAGTATACATGGTACTTTTAGTGTTTGTTTAGCTGCCAGATGAATAGGGAAAAACAGTTTTGTTTGATTACACTTTTGTAAATAATGTTGACACAAGCAAACTGCCACTTGAACAGCTGGAATAATTCCTCAGGTGAGACCAATTAGTGATGGAACCTACACAAGCTGTTGAGGAGGCACAAACTCCGCCCCCCACATCCAGCAATACGCTAAATCTTTCTTCCACGTCACCGTTATGCACGCCTACCTTTTTAGACAAGACAATGACAATATACTGTTCACAGAAGGGCCTCGATGTCATCATGCTCGCTCTGATTGTCGTACAAGGGTCTACAGACGTCCAGGAGAAAGTTGGAGCAGCGCTTATGTTACCCAACGTCGTCAGTTAAGGGATGGAGGCATAACTGTGTGGCGTGACATAATAAATAATAGTAATAATAATTCTTTTATATAGCGTCTTGTATCCATCTGACTAGTTGCTCACTGGACGCTGTAATCAGATTATTATTTCACCCGATAACCCAAGCTGCCTGTTAGGTTATAGTGACTGTCTCATGACTTCATCCAACCGGGTACCCATTTTCTGCTTGGTGAACAGAGACAATTTTGAACAAATTCACTTGCCTAAGGTGAGACCACATGTATCACATGTGCTTCGTTGTGGGGCAGGACTGAAGTCCTAGAATCTCTCAGGAGCCAAGCTGCCAAACGCGGTCACCCATCCAAGGACTGTCCGAGCTTGACGTTGCTTCACTTCAACTGATTCGTCACCTGAGGTCTACGCACTGGACCACACACCACCACATCATGGACGAAAACAACTCTTCATTGTACAGGACAACTGAATTCAATACCCTTCGAAAACGACACCGTTCATGTTGTTTAAATGTGTTCAAATATACGCATTTTTAAAAAATACTCCGACTGTACTATTCCTACAACTGAAAAAGTCAATTTGTACACGAAGCCGACTCGTACAGCTTTTGTTTTGTCATAGTCATAGAATAACCTAATCAGGTCAAGTTGACAGAACACTACCCGGGTTTGGCATATTGTTGGCTTCTATCAGCACTAATTAACTAGTGTTGGCGTCCATTCAGTGCTAATTAACTGTTAAGTGCTGGCTTCTATTTGTTCCATTGTTTTGCCTGCATATTTGTTGTCTTATTACTTTTGTTGTTCTTGCATGTACATATATATGCTATCTGTCTCATACCATTTATTCACCTGATGAAGGAGTAAGGATATACTCCGAAATGTTGTGTTCCTCATAATAAAGAAGCTGACATCCATAAAAATGATTTTCCTTATGACATAAAAGTACAGTTTAAACTCTGAAAACCACTTCGTTTACCCAGAACAAGAAAAGAAAAATTACATATTTGATTCAGCATCATATGAAAATATAGAATTGTGATTCAGGACTCCTTCATCGGTTAACAAAATTTAGATTTATTTTAGAATATCATCTAAAAGAGATAAGTACTATGATCATGCTGAATGTGTTTGTATGAAATCAAAATTTAGTGAAATTGACAGTTGCTCGGACAGCACTTATCTCGCCCACATGGTTCCCAGATTGGCATGTAGCTCCTCGTACTTTCTTTTGTCCAATCAGCCCATGCCATCACTCTGTACCTTTTTCTATTTCTGTAATCAGCAGCTATTTCCCACTATTTTTGTTAGAATTGATACGGTTACGGACACTGGTCTTTGAGCGTGATTTTGGTTCATCCTCAGCTGTGTTTCGCAAAAGAATATGAGAATCCTTTTCTGGGATCGATAAAACATTAGAACTGCTAGTTCACCTCATTTCGTCTGATCCGAATTAGTCATGAAAAATGAAGGTGTTTGTAGGCATGGTCTATATTCACATTAATTTCTAATATATCATTTCTCAGAAGCCATTGCCATACATTATGGGTGATTGGTGTGTTTTCAGTAACACATACGGGGACTTCATCTAAAATCTAAAAAGATTAAAAATGTTTGTTTCTTTTCAACCCAGTTTCGTAGTTCTAAGTCCTTCTATGGTCCATCTAAAACGTTATCCACAGCTGCTAAGACTTCGTCGTTCGAGTCGAAATGGACATCTGTTGGAGTCGTCTTCGTGCTTTGGGAAGATATGGAAGTCTGATGGTTTAACCATGGCAATAACTGATTAGTGAGGTGCATTGTATTAAGAAGACACCTATTTTTAGCATTCCACGTCTCTCTTTTTAATTTCATAACTGTTCGTTTATTGTTTCGCCCATTACAAGACAGACCCCGATAAGTACGTCATCATTATTACAGAACACGGAGAACGTCACGTTTACAGGTCATGGACAGTTTGTGCCTTCTTCTGTGGTCTAACTGTAAAATCATTCTTAGGTTTTGGTCGTTGATTTGCTAACGTGTGGAGGTTAGTGAACTCAGGTTTACAAATTGTTGCAAGAACCTTTGTGGTTCAGGTTCAAACAGAGCTAGATTATCAAGAGACATGCTGTTGGGGCATTTTTTATTGTTTTGGCTCAAACGGCATACGCTTTGGGACTCAGCTTTGGATCTCAAACTCATACGGGTTTTTTCATTTATAGTTTCTTTGATAATGGAATGGACATATCTTGGAGAATGACTACTGAACATCTCTTCGAGAATGGCTACTGAACATCTCTTCGAGAATAGCTACTGAACATCTTTTCGAGAATGGCTACTGAACATCTTGGAGAATGCCTACTGAACATGTCTTGGAGAATGCCTAGTGATTATCTTGGAGAATGCCTAGTGAACATCTTGGAGAATGCCTGCTGAACATCTCTTGGAGAATGCCTACTGATTATCTCGGAGAATGCCTACTGACCATCTTGAATAATGCCTACTGAACATCTTTAAGAATGCCTACTGAACATCTCTTGGAGATTGCCTTATGAACATCTCTTGGAGAATGCCTACTGAATATCTCTTGGATAATACATACTGGACACCTTGGAGAACGGCTACTGAACATCTCTTGGAGAATGCCTACTGATTATCTCTTGGAGAATGCCTACTGAACAACTCTTGGAGAATGCCTAATGAACATCTCTTGGAGAATGCCTACTGACCATCTTGGAGAATGACTACTGAACATCTCTTGGAGAACGCCTACTGAACATCTCTTGGAGAATGCCTACTGAACATTTTGGAGAATGCCTACTGAACATCTCTTGGAGAATGCCTACTGAACTTGCAATATGACGCTCAGTCATTGGCAGGTTGGTCACCACATCGTGTATTCTCTGAATGATTTCTGGTGAGGCTTACGTTACAGAATTTTCTGGTGAAATTTGTTTCAAGTCTTTCCCTGCCACGTTCAAACTCTGCTGATCACCTCTTTGCGGTGGCGGGGCGGTGGGGTAGCCTAGTGGTTGAAGCGTTCGCTCGTCACGCCGAAGACCCGGGTTCGATTCCCCACATGGGTACAATGTGTGAGGCTCTTTTCTGGTGTCCGCCGCCATGATATTGCTGGAATATTGTTAAAAGCGGCGTAAAACTAAACTCACTCACGTGTCTTTGCGGTGATACAGGAAGGGGAATCCTTCCCAGCTGCTGTATTCATAGCGTTTTGTTTTGTTTTGTTATTAAGGCTATTTTTCTATGTGTCCTTGATCCCTGTGTGGTTTTAGTTGGGGTTTTCTAAGTCACAGACGCCGGCTTTTTTATTTTTCAAATATTTGCTCCATTTACTCAAGTATTGCTGATATATCTCTGACAATACAACTTCTTACGCAAATCCTTCTGTCAGTCAACCCATGTATGTATTTACTGTGTGTAAGGATGATAAACTACAAAAGAAAATACTTAAAGGATTTTTAAACAGGTTAAACACTATGCATTTTTATTACATAATGTCATTCAAACATGGATATATACCACATCTGCACCATCCATTTACGAAAAATAGTCGTACAAATTATAAATATGCACCAAAACTAAAACCACTTTAGCCCCGTCCACTCGTATGCAGATTTGTATTTTTAGGCGTCCGCTCAGTGTGTTGACATTTCAGTAGTGTATACGCCATTGAGTTGAAAGTGACACGAAGCGCAATATTTTGAATGGAGCGTTGTTGTGATTATGTATTAAAAACTGACAACTGCACTTCAAGTTTTGATGATTATCCATCTGCGTAAACAACACGGATGTACATTTCCTGAGAAATTCTATTTGACAAGAGGAAGGGCATAGATTGTTATACTGTCGTAGTGCGGATTTTATGAACCCCTCCACGCACGGTCATCTGTTCGTTGCACTTTTCGAAGAAGTGCTATGAAAGAGACCTAACCTCTGGCGAAATATGAAGAATAGGCAAAACTTAAACTTTATAAGGATGCTATATATCGGGCATTCCTTTCGACATTCCAAACAAACACAGAGGCCGAAATGTCAACTTGGGACTGAGACCGAGATGGTTGCATTCCGTAGGCGACGTTGGTTGCAGGCGAGTTTTAAGATGTAGTTGTTTTGGAGCAACATAAACACTCCAGTAGCTAGCTATATAAAGCAATAGTTGATGAAAAAGTACGTCATAATTTGCGCTCATGTCCTATTTTCGATCAGAGATATATGTTCACAGCCACTGTTACTGTTACTCAGTAGGGCCAAGTCATCTATTTCCCGAGACGGGTGTGTTGTGATTTGAGTGTGTGTGGAGGGATTGGGATGGGGGTGGGCATGGACAAATGAGAACTTGCAACATATGGGTGGGGTGGTGAGAGAGAGCACATGATTTTTAAAACATAATTGAAAATGAGTCATATCAGATAATTATCCACCAGGGACTGGTCCCTTACCATGTTAAAATGGTATGTGAATTGTGTGTGTGTGCGTGTGCGTGTGCGTGTGTGTGCGTGTGCGTGTGCGTGTTTGTGTTAGGGCATGATTAAAATGTTGAATCTCACTCTTTCTTTCGTTAAGGCAATGTACAATAAATAAAATAAAAAATGACTGCACTGCACTGGCATAAAACTTAGGTATTTATGGACCCCTTTGTGAAATCATCATGGCAGATGTATATATAGGTAACTTTTAACCCACTTTCAAAAATGGGAAATCAGGAAAATATGTTCATTCAGATAATGTATTTCTTTGTGGGTTTTGATTTTGGCAAATGTAAAAATGCCACTTTAAAGCTATTTTTAGGATGTACATGGCAGCATTTCACATCAATCAAAACAGCCTAAATACCCTAGAAGTGACCACGACTGGAGAACCCAAGTGGACAATCAGCTACCCAACTAGGCCTAAACAAAGAGGCCAAGCCAGTGAACAAGAAACCAAATATAATTCAGACAATCAATAATGTTTTGTTGAACTGGTGCACTCCATCTCCTATTACTGCATGTTTTTCCCTAACTAATGAGTCAACACTAAGTCTTGTTTGCAAAGACACTGGTTTTTAATCCTCATATCTATTTTCCCTCTCAGCATTTGTTAAGACAAAAGTACCTACTTTTAGAGCAGATTTCAAAGAAAATTTTATTATTATGGTTGCCAAAACAAAATATACTGAAATTGTGTTACAAAATGTCTCTAATTCAATGTAAAATGTATTCACAGAGTATGTGGAATTCCTACTCAGGGCCATTCTCGAGAGAAGAAACATGTTTCCTTCCTACAGACTTGCAGGACACAACAGGCCTATTTTTCCAGGATATTCTGCCAGACACTTTCATTTATAACTAGTAAACAGGAACTGGTGAATTCACTGACATCAAGATATAAAATGAAATCATGTATATGTGTCTAGGGTGTGAACTGAAACCAGTTGTGCCTGATGTCTTAAGGTCTATATTATTTGTCTGTTTGAATCCTGGGACTTGTTCAGATGGTAAATGTTTCCAAATTGCAGTCACCAATGTGTCACAAATGTTGTCACCAAATTGCAATCTTGTTTTCTTAGGTTTTTACCAGTCCATCCAGTTAACTTACACGCAAGCCTTTCCCTTCATGATGTTGGTGTACACACTGTATTCATTATTTTGGCATAAACAGTTTAAAGTATGCAAATAAAATATTTGCTTTAATTTTTGTGTGCTGGTTTCTTGATTTCATCGATGGTCTTTCTTTGGGACTGATCACACTTTACACATTACTACTAGAACACAATGAAGAATTTTCTTTTTCACTAGCTGACAGTTAAAGAGAACGATAAGGATTTGTCAGTATTTATTGCATCTATATTTCTTTATTATATCTATTATCAGCTGTTAAGGAGGTTACTGTACAGGTCTTTATCATTTTACATTTAATGTATATTTTGCAGATTTATATGACTAAGTATCACGACATATAACCGATGCTTTACATGTGCATGGAAATTGAAAATGTAATAAAACTGATGTTTGATGCACCGATATACCGACTTCTCCGAAAACATACACTAACGAATTTAGGGTACTTCTCTACAGTACAGTAGTGAGATCGAACTTAGCGACTTCCGTAACGGTACGTATTTCATAGAAAAGATTATCACCATACTAATACCTGTACGGATACATTTAATCAGAAGACGCATTTTATGAAATAAAGCTGAAAGTTACTTAATAACTTTAATAAAATCATGAACCTCGAACGTAACTATTTCAGTGTTGACCTTCCCGATGTATACCGGAAGACAGGCTCAACACATTGATCGAACATTGCCGTTATCATGACTGCAAATTTTACTGTGACTGCTGAAAAATTATTTCAGTATCTAATCGGTTTTCCATGAACATGTGATAGGCAAGTGACTTGCATACCTGTCTGCAGTAGGTCGATTCAAAACATAGTCGGGATCGGGATCGTCCCACGGCTGTATGTTGTCAACTGGTGGAATCGTCGTCAATATTCATGTCGACCTTGCCGCTAGAAATACTTTCAAATTGAGAAGGTTGTATGTATGTGATATTATCTGTATCTAGTATGCCATCCAAATCCAGGTTTGACTTCGTGGATTGATTTATTTGCTAAACTAGAAGTAGACCTCAGTAAGCGAACAGGCTCGGTACCACTGTATTTTCCGTGTGTTGATGTAGCGACTCTCGGGTAGGACGTCACGTGACCGCCTACCTCATTATCTTGCGAATAGGCGAAATGCTTTCGAGGGACGAGCGTTTTAGATTCACAATAGAAGCTGTATAATGTAATATTACTGTTTATAACTGTATTTTTTGTATATTATATGTATCTAGGTGTTCATTAAGATCAATTATAAACAATTTGTAGTGACCGTTTTAAAAATGCTTTAATAGCCCAAAGACGAGATGTTATGCTTTGTGTGACAATAAAAGTATATATGTACACTAAAGACGCTATTACTGCGTGTTTACACTATAATTTGTGAGGGCAATAAAATCCTTTAGGTACACGATGAGATGTAATTTCAAGATCATTTAGTTAGTACTTCAAATGTCCACTGAGGGGAATTTTCTGAATGGGCTTCATATTTCTGGGCAGTAAAGCTAATTGTTGGATTATTCAAACTGATTTGTTTTTGTATGTATCTATGAATAAGTAAAGTCATCACTCGTAAATAGATGTACAACTGAAGTGACACCGGGTGTTAGCGAGGTTATGACGAAAGCCATCATATATTGAAACTATTTATAGCAGAGGAATGTAATGTAGGACAGACAGACAGATAGACAGACAGATTTATTTCGTAGAGTGGCCATGAGGCCAAAAGTACAGTGACATTTTTACATCATAATCTTTGGAGCGCTGGCATGAGAAGTACACTGGCATTTATAAGTATCATAAAACGTTATGGATTTTGTGTACAAATATGGCTAGGCGCAAAATAACATTTGCATTTTGGGTATTAAGTAAATTTACAAACTTGTGTATGTTGGGATTTACACAATAATATTGTGGTATATACCTGATGCGTTAATCAGAAAAAACAGGACATTGTAATAGAACATAGTACTCGTCCTGGACAATATTGACGCAAAGAGCGCACATGGCAGAACTGATATCATCATCTTTGTATCTTCTATAGCTTTGTACATTCAGTTTACTGATGCCACATCTAAATTTTGTAAGAGATCTGCGGAGTTGCATAGAGGATAATACGTTTCATGAACAATGTCATGTTTAAATAGTGAATATGCATACAAAAATTTGGAGCTTGCAATATCGGATGACCATTCTTGGTAATATATATCTATCTCTACAGCGTTGTTTGAATAGCTTTAAGAACATATTAGGATCTCCAACTGTTTGGAGGATCCATACATGTGCATAACCGTATTGAAATAACAATGTTCTAACTGAGGAGGTCCAGTTAGTATCTCCATTATCATCTAGATTTTTCTTCATATTATAGCAACGTTTAGAATGTCTTGTGGCTGGCTGGCTGGCTAAGTAGTCGTAACCAGTATGATATAACTCTTGTTTTATAATTGACTTGGAGTGGATATCTTCCACATTCCGCTAAAACAGCTTTATTAGAACAGCGATAACCAACTCCTAGGACAAATTTGCAAAACTTAGAGTGGACTTTTTCAATGTTATGTCGATACATTGTTCCCCAAATTTCTGAGCCGTAGAGCAAGATTGGTTGAATTTTGCCATAAAACATCTTAAGGCATGTATCTGGGGGAAGAGATTTAAATCGACATAAAATATTTTTGATAGGATATAACGCCTTCTCGGCTTGTTTACACAGAACCTCACAGGCTCTTGAAAACAGGTTCCGGCATGAAAACATTATTCCGAGATATTTGTAATAGGAAACAGATTCCAGTCTTTCAGAGCCAATAAACCGTTTTTCATCTTTTGAAAGTCCACCACCTTTTCTAAATACAACAATCTTAGTCTTTTCGGTATTAATCGACAGTCCCTATTTTTTGCAATATCATTCAAGAACATCTATTTTCTTCTGCAAGTTTATGACGCTATCTCCAAATACGGCGACGTCGTCCGCAAATAATAAGATAAATAATGCATCAGAATCTACAGTTTCATCAATGAATGCACCACTGTATTCGCTATTCACAATATCGTTTACGAGTTCCTCTATATATAGAATAAATAAAACGGGAGACAGTATACAACCCTGTCGGACTCCGGCTGTCGACATAAATACATCAGTCATAGTCTGCTTACTGCATCTCACAGCTGCTCTCACATTCGAATACATATTGCGAAGCAGATAGGTTATTTTGCCATGTAAACCATTATTCAAAAGAACATACAGTAATTTATTCCTATCAACAGTGTCGAAGGCTTTTTTGAAGTCTACAAATATACAGTAGAATTTGCCACGTTTTTTTCTGATGTATTTATGAATTATTGAGTTAAGTATGAATATCTGGTCAATAGTACTGTAATTGTTTCGAAAGCCAGCTTGTGACTCAGAGAGTAGTTCTTGGGTTGATATCCAGAATTTTATACGCGTGTCAAGTATTGATGTAAAAACTTTACTGATAATATCTAGAAGCGCTATTCCCCTATAATTATTAGGTCTTCCAAAAGTCTTTACATATATTGCTCTTTGCTGCATCTAAATTTCATTTTCAATATCTTTCTCATATACCGCTTTTTTGTGGTTGCATAGCTTTTTATAGTCTCGTTTGGCATCGAGATACTCGGTACAATGCACAGGATCAGCTGTCGCTCTGAATCTATCGAGAAGTGTATACTTTCGGCGTTTTAAAATTTCACATTCTTTGTCAAAACATTTAGGTTGTGTCTGTTCGTGCTTTGGTCTGTGGGACGAGCGTTTTAGATTCACAATAGAAGCTGTATAATGTAATATTACTGTTTATAACTTTATTTTTTGTATATTATATGTATGTAGGTATTCATTAAGATCAATTATAAACAATTTGTAGTGACCTTTTTAAAAACCTTTAATAGCTACAAGACGAGATGTTATGCTTTGTGTGACAATAAAAGTATATATGTACACTAAAGACGCTATTACTGCGTGTTTACACTATAATTTGTGAGGGCAATAAAATCCTTTAGGTACACGATGAGATGTAATTTCAAGATCATTTGGTTAGTACTTCAAATGTCCACTGAGGGGAATTTTCAGAATGGGCTTCATATTTCTGGGCAGTAAAGCTAATTGTTGGGTTATTCAAACTGATTTGTTTTTGTATGTATCTATGAATAAGTAAAGTCATCACTCGTAAATAGATGTACAACTGAAGTGACACCGGGTGTTAGCGAGGTTGTGACGAAAGCCATCATATATTGAAAACATTTATAGCAGAGGAATGTAATGTAAGTGGTTCGATCCCCGGCTGTATCATACCATAACATGTTGCTTGTTGTCACCCTGCCTGACGCTTGGTCTGACTGTGAGTTGGGTGAGTGATCCGTGTTATCGCATAACTGGCACCATTAAACGTCGTCAGATAATGCTTGTATAAGACAGCTGTAATACTGCCGAGAGTTGCGTCAAAGAAATTTATACTGATATAGTCTAGATTGTATAATCGAGAGAGAAAAGAGAGATAGAGAGTGAGAATGTGTACGAGAGAGTGTGCGTCCGTTTCTCTCTCTCTCTCTCTCTCTCTCTCTCTCTCTCTCCCTCCTCCCTCCCTCCCTCCTCAATCTCTCTCTCTCTCTCTCTCTCTCTCTCTCTCTCTCTCACACACACACTCACACAGAAACGGAAACACAATCTCACATACACATATCTATCTCTCTCTCTCTCTCTCTCTATCTATCTATCTATCACATCTCACACTCTCTATCTCTTTTCTCTCACACCCTCGAGAGAAACGGAAACACAATCTCTCATACACATACTCTCTCTTTATCTATCTATCTATCTCTCACACAGAGAGAGAGAGAGAAAAAAACGGTCACTCTCTGATTCACATTTACACTCTATCTCTCTTTCTCTCTCACACTCTGAGGGAAACGGAAACACAATCTCTCAGACAAACGGACTCTCTCTCTCTCATCTATCTCTCTCTCTCTCTCTCTCTCTCTCTCTCTCTCTCACACACATACACATACACACAGAGAAAACGGAAACATAATCTCTCATACACATACTCTCTCTCTCTCTCTCTCTCTCTCTCTCTCTCTCTCTCTATCTATCTCTCTCTCACACACACACTCCATCTCTCTTCTCTCACCCTCGAGAGAAACGGAAACACAATCTCTCATACACATACTCTCTTTATCTCTCTCTATCTATCTCTCTCTCACTCTCCACAGACACACACAAACACAGTCACTCTGGATTCACATTTACACTCAATCTCTCTCACACTCTGAGAGAAACGGAAACACAATCTCTCATACACATACTCTCTCTCTCACACACACACACACACAGAGAAAAGGACACACTCTCTCTCGTACACATTCTCACTCTCTCTTTCTCTCTCTCGATTATACAATCTAGACTATATCAGTATAAGTTTCTTTGAGGCCACATTCAGCAGTATTACAGCTGTACAACGCGGTCTGCAAACACTCGAGTCTGGACCAGACAATCCAGTGATTGACACTAAGAAATATGACGACAGAGAATGTGTTTATGAATCACTATCAAATAGTGATGATACCAGACTGTTAAACACTAAACTCAAGTTCACCTAGCCAACAATCCACGGTTCGGTCTCCCAGCTCCTAGCTATTTGTCAGCACCGAACCTGTGCTTGTCAGTTCCACCAGCGTTGTAAACGTCTTAAGACCTTCCACCCACATGAAGCTTTCACGCCGGAACATAACTAAAATACTGTTTAATGCAGCGTTAAATCCAAATCACTCAATAACGTAATTTTAATAATCTTTGTAATGGACTCAGGAAAGCATACTTGATTACATGTGTTTTAAATAAGGTCAACCAGATTGATCGGGATTGTGAAAACGGATAGTCTGGAATACGTAATAACCTGATATTACACAACGTGTGTCAGTGGAAGTCGTTATTAACCGAAACGTTACTTCTTTGAATGGCATTTAGAAGTGATGCGTATAATCAAGACGTTATTTATGGACGTCAAACGTTTTTATTACAGGGAGACATCGCCTCGGAGTTTATGCTACCTGCTTCATCAGGTGAATCGATGCTTGGATGAAGTATATACTCCAAAATGTTTCGACCTCATCTCAAAGGAGTTTGAGAAACATCATGGTTCCCAACATTTACCACCGATTAATATGAATGTATTGGCTCCCCGTGTGAACTGATATTCGTCTTGACAGTAAGATTTCCGAAGATAGATGTTCATCGTATATGTCTAGTAGGGCTGCGCAATATAACCGGTTTACCGGTATTTACCGGTTCAGACATGAAAACGATACGTATTGCGATACGCTGATCAAAACCGGTATTTTGACATGCATTCGGAAAACTTCGTAACACTCGGAAATCTTCGGATATTTCCGTTTTTAAATTGTTCTTTTCCCTGTTTCATTAGTGCCAAATGTTAATTACATTTTTATTTTGTCATGATTAAAAGTTTTTATAAACGGTTAATCAATCATAGTGATTTTGTTGTGTTTTTGCTTATAATCAAGCATTAACTCGATTATAAGTAGTTTTTGTTAAAAAAATAATCCTTGCAATATATTGCAATACAAATCGCAATATATGCTTCCGCATCGCAATATATCGCAATATGAAAATTCTCTGCAATACCAACCCCTAATGTCTAGGTTATAAAGTAAACGAAGAAGATACAAAAAGCTCCCGGAAATCGTGAGAAATCTGCACTGACCCATTGTACGATTCAGACTGTATCACGAGTATGTGTTTATGAACGACTACAAAATAGTAATTATACAAGGTGAGCGTATACTAGACCATTGCTGGTAGCCGCATAAACACATGCAAAGCCAAGTCAATTGTTCACCTGTGATTACAATGTAAAATCGTTCGCATTTTCAAATGTTTCGCTTATCAAATCATGGTATGCAGTATATGTCTTTGCATTGACCGGTGTCGGGATTGACAGTGTCCTGAATAGCAGGGTTTCACTGTGCAGATATCTAGCGGGTTGTTTTTTTGCAGTGAATGGTGGTGTCGGTGTAACGTTAAATTGTTTCATCAGTTGTTCGACGGTGTTTCATCAAAATATTACTTTTCTTATGGAAACATGTACTTGTAAAGCACCGGAAAAATGAAAGTATACACTTAAAACTGGATTAGAGCCAAACAATTATAACAGTTATCAAACCAGTCTGACCGGATAATGTTGATCCATGGATTGTCTGGTCCAGATCCGATTATTTACAGACCGCCGTCATATAGCTGGAATATTGCTGAGTGCGGCGTAAAACTAAACTCACTCACTCACTGACCGGATAAAAAAATCGTCGACATGTTGAAAGTTAAAGGTGATAAATAAAACAATGATATCCCTATCCAACACCCTCGAATATCAATGTCTTTTTCGCTTCGGTGCGGTGGGGTAGCCTAGTGGATAAAGTGTTCATCACGCCGAAGACTCGGGTTCGATTCCTCACATGGGCACTACGTGTGAAGACCATTTCTGGTGCCCCCCGCCGTGATATTGCTGGAATATTGCTGAAAAGCGGCGTAAAATTAAACTCACTCACTCTTGTTTGTTTCATTTCCAAAATAAAACATGAGCGTTTACTTCATTTGCCTGGAAGTGTAGTTTAACGGGTTTGATAATCTCAGTGGTGTAGTTAACCTTTCGTTACTTATATCATAGTGACAAAGAGTCGTACAAAACAGTTGGTATCGCAGGAAAAAATATCACGTTTTCCGTAATGACCTGGGCAAACATAATTGCCAGATATAAAACGAAACTTGATATAAAGAAATCACAACTCACAGAATTAGGTTTCCTGATCTTTATTGACCATTGTTTCAACAAAATGAAAAACACGCACACCGTATGCTTCAACGGAGGTGTCTTGTTTCACGTCGTCATGGAGAAAGAGTTATGACACCCTTCGTCAACCTCTGTCGTCACGATGACGCAATGGGCTCCGTCGTCATGAGACGCAGTAGTCTCTAACCAATGAGATGTTGACGTGATCAGTGCTTGATGCTGATGAAGGTTAGAAGCCTAATTTCCAGTCCTCTGTGTCTTGTAGTCACCATTGTCTACTCTACTAACAGAAACATAGATCAGATATAATAATAATAATGATGATAATAATAAGGGTATTTGTAATGCGCTGAATTCCGCACCACGGAGGGACACGCTCAAAGGCTACAATCGGATTATTATTACCCTGGATAACCCAAGCTGCCTGTGAGGCGCTAGAAGGTTAATAGTCACATGACTTATCCCACCGGGTACCCATTTTCTGCTGGGTGAACAGAGAATATACAAACCTCAACAGTATCAGATCCCCTCCCAGCCTTTTTCTTTACAAATTTACAACATTTCAAACAAGGTAGGGATCGTGCCATTGCAAATTCGTTTCTAACCAAGTCTTCATTTAATAGGGTTTATTTTACAAAAACATTAACCACACACATTTCGTTTCTCGGGTATGAGGGATAGGGAAAAAAACTTTACAAATTACATTAACCAATTCTTTCAATTTTGAAATGCATTAAAGGGGCCCGATATATTTTCCTCCGCACCACCGGAGTATATTTATCATCACAAAGTTGCTCCCAATAGATCAGGTGTTTACGATTCCTCGAAACATATTCATGTCTTGTTTTCACTTGCAAAGTATACACATAAACTATAAGGTATACTTTCAAGTAGATAGTCAGTATTATGTTCCTCCTGCGAGTATAAATTAAAATCGTTAAACTACAGAAAAACTGTCCTCTCATAAAATATTAATCTTGCTCAGATCCCCGTTCGTGTTTCATATAGCTTTTGATATGTGACACATAACTGGGATTGCCAAGGAATGAGTTGATATCACGATCAAGACCTGTCAGGAACAAATCATCACGGAAACAAAATGTCAACGATTAGTTTCTACTTTAAAGTGTAATGTTCTAAATCAGACGTGTAACTCAATTCTTAATTCTCCTCACATAACTCGAACTACCGAGGACCCCAGCTAAGTAAAGCAATTATAAAATCTTCCCGGCACAAGGACATGCTGAGGTTTTACTTGATGCAGCTTGTAACAATGCAACGACGTACCTGTTTTTGTAGCCTCTCCGAAAACTGCATCGTTGACTGATCTCTTGTTCACACTTCTACCAAACCTGGAAAGGAAAGGTTTTATAGTGACGGAATTTTTTTACAAAAAGATACTTAAGCAACGCGTACAAATGCATAATGTGAGATAAATGTCATTGTCAACAAGCCATTTTGTAATTGTTTCCATGTCGTATGATTACACAAAAATACACTCTTGGTTGTACTGAATACTTAAAACGAAGAGATGGAGAAGTTACAAAAGACGTCGCCCTCTAGCATCTGTCAATCCTGAAAGACTTGCGTGATAGTAGATGGAACCTTCCTGTGACCCTTTCCATTGGTTCTTATCATCGTAGGGGAGACTTCCCCGAATGCCATAGCAATTCCCAAGAAACTACCCAGCTAATACATGACTATCTTTGGGAATTCCCAGGAAGCTAGCCTGCTAGTACATGGCTATCCTTAGGAATTCCCAGAAACTAGCCTGCTAATACATGGCTATTCTTGGGAATTCCCAGGAAACTAGCCAGCTAATATATGACTATCCTTTCGAAAGCGCAAGTACGTGATGCTCATCATGGAATTATCGGAAGTACGTGACTTTTTACCAGTGGATGCTAGTTCGTGACAACCACAAGCATTCGTTTTGTTTGTCGTTTAACGCCGCAATCAGCAATGTTCAACAATGTAACGGCGGTCTGTACATTATGGAGACCAAACAAACAAGTGATACATATTATCAGCCACGACCCACGTCATCGTCTACGACGACTGACCATCAATCAAGTCACCGAGACTGACCGCCCGAGCCATGAACTCGCCTCTTACGACCAACTTAGGATCTCTTCTAACCCGGGATCCCCAGAGTCCAGGGACTGAGCTAGTAAATTGGATTTGAGACCGCTTTCGGCAAATATTCCACTCGGCATTGGGAATCGAACTCCAGTCTTCAAAATGACTAACGAGCGCTTTTACTACCAGGCTACCAAACCGATACCGAGGTGAAAGACCGTTTAGAACTTTAAATCGCAAACATTTGAAATGTCTTTCTGACACAAAACGATTCTTGGTGGCACCAATTACGAAGAATCCATTGAATCTTTCAGGGTGTGTGTTTATTGGCCTTTGTCAGTTTATCCCGGCATCTGGTCGCCGGAACCGCTACAACTTGATCTTAATATAACTGCGCATAGCTTATAGAACCTTAGCCTATACACCTGGATGGATTTGTGCCCATTAAAAACCGCAATCATATAATGCTACAAAAATAGTACAGTCACTGTCAGGCAAAACGGTTATGGAAAATCTTAAGAATAATCCAGTTTCATGTAAATGGAGCTGAAAATACTTCATTTGTAATTGTAATTTGTCATTCCCTAGCCGTCCCGTCCGTTAGCTTCATGAAGCCTTGTAATGCATCAATGTAAATCTTGACATTTTGAAGGACACCCAAATAGACGGAGAAGATTGTGATTGTATCTTGGGACATAATTGGTGAATATGATCCCCAATAATGACTGGAAACATATCTCGATTATCAGATTCTTTCGCTTGTAAGACAATCATGCGAGATATATGATACATTAGAACAATAATAATGTCCTCTTTCGCGAAAGTTGACAAATATATTTTGACGAGGACAAAAGACCACTGGACTTGCTTAGATATTTTCTCGTTTATGATATGAGATATTTCACTAATATGCAACAAATGGTGTAAAAATGGCTTTTGCTATGTTAGAGATCTACCGAGATATTGGTGGATACGAAGCCCCATTATGAATTTATTAAATACCAGGTAAATACACCCCGCTTATGAAAAATGGCGCGTAACATCAATGTTAGTTCCAGATACAAAACCATTTCTTTAAGAAAATATATATAAGCCAAAACAATATGGGATAAATAAATACGTTGCATGTTTTACTGAAATTCCGTCTGTCTGAAAGGATTAGCATAAATTATGTACCAAGACGTATATATTACATAACATCTACATTGGAATATCAGCTATGGACACGTTTGGTGCGAGAACAAAGTGACGACTCTATCGCGATTTTACGTGAGCTTTAAATACTTGTTTTCCTTCCATGAATAAAACTCGCTTGACCATTTGGTCTGAGTGTTATCGTCTGTTAATTTCTTTGTTGTTTAATGCTACATTCAGTAATATTTCCGCTATACGACAGCGGTTTGTAAATAGTCGAGTCTGGACCAGACAATCCAGTGACTGACATTGGGAGCTTCGATCTACACAACGACGAGACGCTTCAAGCACGCCTGGGGGCGGTGGGGTAGCCTAGTGGTTAAAGCGTTGGCTTGTCACGCCGAATACCCGGGTTCGAATCCCCACATGGGTACAATGTGTGAAGCCCATTTCTGGTGTCCCCCGCCGTGATGTTGCTGGAATATTGCTAAAAGCGGCGTAAAACTAAACTCAGTCAGTCAGTCAAGCACGCCTGGCTACATGACCCGCCTCTTTGACAAGCATGGGATGCTGACGACCGGATCTTCACGCTTCGTTTTCTATAGGATCTGGCTATGGTACCGAGAATTACCAATTATCTAGTACTATACATTATCTAGTGGTTCCTAAATTCGGGGACATCTATATTCACTATAAAGTAGATGAGTGAGATCAGTCGGTACTATTTCAGTCTTATGTCCACATTGGGTGGGTTGACGAGTTGAGTCCATACCGCTTTGAACAATATTTCAAGCATATTGGGACTCCCAGCTTGAGTGGGAGAACAGTCCGAAATGGTTAACAGTCGCTTAATACTTCCCCGAAGCTTACCACTTTGATAAACCCAAGGACACGGGTAAGATACTCACAAACCTGAACACATTAACCTTAGCTAACCGGGATCCGAAGTTTCTGGCGCACACGAATTTTTGGTGCTTTAACCGGCTGAACTATCAGTACTATCATATTACATGTGATGGAAAAATTATTCTATATTGCCTGATATATTCCTCACTGAAACATTACATTAATAGTCAAAGCCTGAACACGACTTCAAAGAGGACTTGGGCGTGATAATAAAATATTGCTTGTACATTAAAGATGTCTCCTAATTATATGAGCGATCAGATTTGAGGTGAAATCAATATATGAAACAGACACAGTAATCCATGCATGAAGTAACTTACCTTGGGCGGCCAACGATTGCATAATACTCATTGAGAGCCTTCAAGTACTGGCGGAGCTGGTCAGGTGACCGGAACTCAGATGGCCTGTCGGGAGGAGCCAGCATGGCGTCCTGACACGTGACATCCATTACAACCAATGAAAACACTAAAAGCACAGCTATGACGAGTTTTTGCATCTTGAAGGTTTCGATGTGTTCTGAAATGTGAAATGTTTGCTTGAAATGTTTATTTCCAGGAAGGATTTTTTGCCGTTTTGGGGAGTATTTAAGTAAGTTTGACTAAAAAAACGTCCGAAATAATTATTTCTATCATGTCTAGCCATGTATGAATTACAGATTGTATGACATTTTTTAAAGAGCGAATATTGTGAGTTTAAACAAGCACTTGTTTATATTTTATAAATCGGTAAAGACTCAACGTAGATTTAGTAGAACTGCATGGTATTACCGGTATGTCGCAATACGCTTTTCAAACGATACGTATTGCAATATTTATTTCTGAGGACCGGTTTATTGGCTAAAGAACATATATGAAGTTTTTGTGATTATCTTTATGGCTTAAATTAAAATCTACACTTTCTTTCATTCACAACAAATATTTTCCTTCGTTATTCAATGACAAAACGGCATACTGTAATCCTATAAATTGTATACAAAAGAAAATTGAATCCCTGACTATACAACCTAATTTTGAGATTGCTGTTATCAGAACCATAACATATATGTTTAGGGACTTATAATGTAGGAAATAGCATTGACATGTACAATTAGTGTAACTCATTGTCAAACACTTAAGTTTCCAATATATCGCAATAGGTATCGCAATACAGGTACGTGAATCGCAATATATTGCAATAAAATTTAGTTCATATGAAATATCCAACACACTACAATGACGGGAAAGTGACAGCTTAAAAGTGAACATTGGTTTTGACCAAAAATTACAAACATTATCACAACATTATTTGGTTGAAAACGATCGCCAAAAATTACAAACCTAAGGTCCAATACCGGTATCAAAGACACCACAATCAAATAACTATCTCTTGTTTGTTTCACTTTAAACCACCAGCAAATATCAGTGAATACTTTCGTTTTCCTTGCAGTATCTGTTTAAGCAATAGCATGTAAAAACTTTTAAAAGCAGAAATATTGAGCTAAAATACTGATATATATTAGAAGATTAGTTTACAAGAAATATCTATGGTAATCAAACGACTGAGCAAGACATATCTATGGTGAGCTATCTCGAAAACGTCAGCCAATACCATCCATCTTTGTATAGATGTTTTGGATGAAAATCATGCCAAATGAATATGAATATACATATTTCCAAATATGAAAGTTGATAAGAAATTTGTTTTTCAACTAAAACCATTCATTAATGATTATTTCTGCTGTTTAGTTTGGCAGTGCATTTCGGCAAATGTAAATCAGCTGTTTGAAATAAAGTTATACAAACACTTTAAAGTCGACTTTTCAAATACTATTATAATGAATATGAATACAGTATCAGAAAGGGATATAAAGAGATGAAAACAAATGCTTTAGAGACAGCACACACATACCTTTGAGCAACAGGTAGAAGTCTTCAAGCTTGTTGAAACGTTTGAGAATGAACCAAAATCTGATAGCTTTATATATAATCCCTGACCAACCTGCCTGTCAGAAACAGACCTCGCTTAATTTCCACAATTTCATGATACCCTCTGTATGAAATGGGAACGCATTTCCCTCGACATTTCGTCCTGTCCGAAACTATTGTTTAGGAAAATAGTCTCAGCGGGAGCTCGGCTCTCTTCGGGCTTTCCCGGCATGATATTCCGCGAAGAGGCGACTTTGGTAATAGATATGACATTACCAGATGGACACCAACGCCATTGTATTCTATAGGAATCCTCCGGACATGTTTGGACACGCTAATGAGGGATCGCTATGCACACTGGCATAAAGACATATCTGTGGTGGACAGTATGACAGACCAGTTAACTGGACAAACACATTTATTTTCTATGTATTTTAAATATTTCCACGATCTTGGCCATCTTTTCCGAGCATGTTCTCTTGAAGAGGGGTGAATGTAAGTGCAGTTCTGAGATAGATTTATAGACATACAAACAGTGAAATATATACAACAGTGAAGTATTAGATATAAAAGACCCTGTTCTGGATTTCATAGAAAACGTCGGGCTCAATCATGCTACAAAACGCTACTTCATAATCCTGTCTGCAAACGTTACAAGTTAATGAATAAGAGAATAATTATTGCTGATGACAAACTTTATGGGTGAACAACTTCTTTATTCGGGAGATGCGACGTTTCGATACAGATTCTTGTATCGTTGGCAAGTACTTGCTTGATAACGATACAAGAATCTGTATCGAAACTTTGCATCACCTGAATAAAGAAGTTGTTCATCCATAAAGGTTGTCCTTATCTGATTCACCACTCAAAATATGCTTAAAGCCGCATCTACAATAGTGCTGCTGGCGGCAAAGGTGGTGGTGGAATTTGGTTTAACGTCGTGCTTGAGAATATTTCGGTCATAGGACGACGTGCATGCGTGTGTATGTGTATGTGCGGCTGCTTGTACTAGCCCAGACTTAAGCTGGTTTTATAGTGCTAGCCCACTGAGATACCATGCCGCAGTGAAGCATGAATACCCCACTTAGTCCTTGTCGTACCCATTAATGCCGAGCGCCAGGCAGGGACCAACAAGTACCACATTTTAACGTCTTTTGTCATGACGCGGTCGGGGATCGAACCCGCGACCTTCCGCTCTCCCGGCGGAGGCTCTAACCACTACACCACGGAGGCGGTCCCTGGCGGTAAAGGAGCTAACGAAACGTTAAATTGTTCTGAAAAGGTAGGTTAATGACAGCAGATTAAACGAACACGACACATATCTGTCATTCATGACTTTTACATTTTTAACCCAATCCGTCCGTCTGATACTTTTCTAAAATACCTGATAGGTATGCCAATAAAACAAAAGACGCAAGAAACATAATTTCGTCATGAATACGATCGTGTAAAAACAGCCGCAAGGTTTTTGCTCTCATAAAACCAAATGAAATGATTTCTTACTTTCACTGATACACCTTTATGAGAGGTTGTTAACCATAAACTGCAAGGGTTGTCTAAGAACGAACGCATGCAAAAGATAAAGATAACAAGACACGATTCGTGACGTCATTTGTGTTTAACATCAGCATTTTTTCTCACAGTGATGTTGAAGAAAATGTCAAAGTGTAAATATGTATGGTTATAATCCAATTGCGTTGATAAAATTTGGTGTGATATTGCTTTGAATTGTTAATAATATTGTAATGTTAAAATGTGTATATAAAATTGTTTTAAATATAACTTAAATGTACTCGTGTATATGTATGAATTTATGTCGATAATAATAATAATAATAATAATAATAATAATAAAATGAAATTTGAGGTTGATTTTACTGATGGCGATGTACTGCTGGACGGTACAGCGATGGGAGTAAACCAGGTGAAGTCCTTCACCAAGTCTGCCCAGAGTCGGTCTTTGTGGAGAAGCTTTTTGAGAAGCCATTGCATCGTGTGTACATGCAGTGTGTGGAACAGAATAGCAATCCCACCGACTCCTTCGCCTGGATGAAGTCGGCTGGACTTAAATGTGAAACTGAGGGCTTCCTTTTTGCTGCTCAGGACCAGTCACTTCCCACTCGTTATCGCCAACATGTGATTCTTAAAGAAAATATCAATATGAAATGCAATGAATTCTCAGAGACTGTCCAACACTTTGTTAGTGGATGCCCTTCCTTGGCACAAACAGCATATCTGAAACGACATGATGGCATGGCTCGCTGCTTTTACTACCGTCTCCGCCATGCCTGTGGCTTTGACTCCGAGGTCCATCCATGGTACGACCCTGAACATGTCCAGGGCGTCATGGAAAATGATGCTTTCAAACTTCTGTGGAACAGGCCTATATACAGCCTCAGAAGAATTCCTGCCAACAAACCTGATCTTGTCTTTTTTGATAAAGCCAATGAATTTATTTATATCATTGAATTTTCTGTCCCTTTTGACAGCAATGTGATTGACAAGATTCAGGAAAAGCATGATAAATATGCGGACCTCGCCTTTGAAATGTCTCGCTTGCATCCCAAGTACACTGTCGTCAGGATCCCCATTGTTCTCGGTGCCTTTGGTTTGGTACCTCCTGATCTCTTGACACAGATCAGGAGAGTGCCCGGGTTCTCCACCGCGAGCACAGCCCTTCTGACACTCTGGGTAATGCAGAAGGCTGCAGTGTTAGGGGAGCCTTCATATTCCCAATCTGGGTAATGCAGAAGGCTGCAGTGTTGGAAAGCCTTCATATTCCCCGGAAAGTTCTTGGTGGGTTCTACTAGGCAGTGTTTCCTGGGAGAAGACCCATTCGCTGTCTGGGCTGCGTGTAGAGGGGGCGAGGGCCCTGAGCTGATGATGAGCCTTACCAGCCCGACTGTGCCAGGATCACCCGAACCCTCTCTGCTGCATTTTCATCTTTAATCTGTAAAACATAATAATAATAATAAGTATATTTCTAAAGCGCCAAAATTCCACGCCGGGGGCATGCTCATAGCGCATACAGAGATGCAGATTGTAAATCACTCACTTACTCACGCCGTCGGCGCATGTTAGGATGAATATCAGATTCACTATCCATTATTCTAGACTCTTAACAAAGAACAGCGGCTAAAGGATCAACTGTGACCCCATCTGAACACCACGGAAGTGATCTGTTGTGTTTGCGAAAGCTGCACATGCGAATGATATGAGCTCGTGTGCCATTATATATTTACTTTACTGATCAACACACAGGTAAATATTGCGATAAACACTTTTCTTGTCACAAAATACAATTGAGATCAACAAGTTATTTGCTGTATTAAACAGAAATGTAACAACTTTTTCCAAGGCGACCTTTTCATTTCAAGAGCAAACCCGCCGCCATTTCGTTGGAATATTGCTGAGCTCGGCGTTAAACAACAAAGAAACTAACTATTTCAGAGCGAACTATCTACCAGATAAATGCAGGATATTTCACCTTCACTGAATTGTGTCTGTAATTTTGGCAAAATTCAGTTGATTGTTTGCTTGCGGGCTCACAGCGCTATTTCAGCCACGAATTTGGACTGGACAATCAAGTGACTAACAGCGGGAGCATTAATTCAAACATTAACTAATCATATGACAAAGAGAAATCGTTGACGTTTTATAACACAAATTGTATCAAATGTGCAAGCAAATAGTCAAAGAAGAAACCTTCTCTGAATACGCAATGCCTTTTCAGAAAGTGAACAACTTTTATACTTAAGATTATACTTTCCATGTTATGTACAACTGACTGACTTTCCATGCCGCTTTTAGCAATACCAGCAACATCACGGCGGGGACACCTATGGGTTATGTACAATGAGTGATTGAGTAAGTGAGCATAGTTTTACGAAACCTTTAGCAATATTCCAGCAAGATTCGGCGGGGGACGCCAGAAATAGGCTTCACACATTGTACCCATGTGGGTAATCGAACCTTGGTCTTCGGCCTGATGAGCGAACGCTTTAACCACTAGGCTACCTCACCGCCCCAACCAATGTAGAAGAGCTAGTCTAAGTACTTTGTTGGTATACGTTCATGGACACGGTATCGCGTTGGCGTCCATAGCACGTGTGTCTTATCAAATGAGTCGTAAACCCACATGGATCGAATGGTCAGGCCTTTTTTGGTGTCGTGGTTGACTGCGTTTCATCGAAAGCCCGAAGGTGTTATTGGTGCTCATGATATCAGTCACTGGGTTGCCTTGTCCACCAGTAGGCATATTCACTCTCGGGTTTTCATCCACAAACAAATGCATACTGAAGATAAACAGTTCAATATTAACCGAATCACCATTAAAACTGCACAAAAATATGTTTATTTGTTTATTTTGTCTTTCTTTCTAGCCACTCTCAGCAATATTCCAGCTATATGGCGGCAAAAACTATGTCAGTCAAAACGAAATAAGTAAACAGTAGGTGTTTGAACAAAGACCATTTCAATTATATTTTTATAGTTAAATGAGTAATGCCACATGCTTTTTAGCTGCTGTTAGCAAGTCTCCAGCAATATCACGGCAGGAGCGACATGTAATGGACTTCACACGTTGGAACCATGCTGGTAATGGACCCTAACGAACGGTTTAACTACTCCCCCACTTAGAAAGAACAACCAATACACCAACGCATCTTCGAAAGAAAAGCCAAGGACGGCTGTATTAGGTTACTTAAGCTCAAAATAATGTCGTAAATATATACTACTCAAAAAAATTAAAGAACACGGTTTAATTCCTTATGACTGTAAAAACAATTCCATGTCACAAGAAGTAAAAAAAACAACAAACGAGTTTTTCACACGACAAAAGTTAATCTGTCATGACGCCCAATATTTGTCATGACATGACAGGTTGACCATAGTCACTTGAATAAAAATGGGGTCTTCTTTAACTTCTTTCGAGTAGTATATATTCCTAATATGTTTGAGAATGCCAATTGTTTCCGCCACTAATGAGGAGACAGTGGTGTACAATTCCCTTTTAACTCATTGAAATCAAAGGCTGTATTATTCATCCTTGCATCTGAATGGTGAGCTGGTCCCTGGGGCATTACCGATTCCAAGGATTCCTGGAACCCTTTCTGGCTGCAGCTTAGACATGCTCTTGTGTAGGAACAAAGAAGTCTGAGTTTAAAACCTAATCACTTCATGTATTCACTTCACTGAGCTGGCGTCTGTTTTATGACTGGACAAATGTTCAAAACTGATCAGAATCAAACTCATGTTTATTCAGTGAAACATACTTAGCAATATTGTGCACTCGATATCACTCTGTAACATCTTTAAGATATTGGTCAGTAACATTACAGTCATGTGGCTTTCAATCACACCCACGCAACGCCATGTTATATTTCGTGGATTTGGGAAGCTTCAAAATAAAGCTGTTACAGTTCAAAGGGACGAAACACTGACTTTTCATGAGAATTCAAAAGATAGCATCATGGGACATGTGTGCGCAGCTGACCGCGTGCGTGCGTGCGTATTGCGTGCGTATGCGTGTGGCGGGGTTGGTATTGAATGATTGCTGTAACAGTTAAGGATTTTACCGTTGCCTTCGAAAGTTTGTTTACAAACTACGTCAATAAAACACAATGACTTAAGCGTCATATTTAAACAGTCACAAATATTTGAGGAACATAGGCGACCTTTATGCAGCCTGGTTCCCTGGGTCTGTTGCGCCTGCGCTAACGCCCCGACACTGAGCGTTAGCGCAGGCGCAACAGACCCAGAGAACCAGGCTGACCTGTATGATCTTCAGGGAGAATTCTTTCAAAAAACTCTTTTTCTTGATCCTTCCGTGCAGTCCGTTTCATTTAGAAATTTGAAATAGGTCAATAGTTCCTTTTACCCCACGCATTTGTTTCAACTAAAATCCACCCCTACTTATCCTACCCCCTCCCGGGATGCATAAAAAGCCTCCCCCGCCAGGCCACGCCCTTATCGTCCCACTCAAGGCCCCAAACCATCTGTTGTACTTTACCCAATCAATCAGTCAGTTGACCGCGCATCGTCCAACATAGCGCTACGCCCTCAAGGGTTACCAGAATGAGACCCCAATCAGACCTGCTATCAAACGTGCCTCATCACCGAGGAACTTTCTGTCGGTCATTAATTCATGTCTTAATGCGATCAATGCAACACGATACTCCAGGAAATCATATTGTCTGTAAGGAACGATGACATTATCACATTTAGGCCTGTTATTTATTGCGATATGGCCTGTTATTTAGTGAGCGAGTGGGAGTGAGTGAGTGAGTGAGAGTGAGTGAGTGGAGTGAGTGAGGAGTGGAGTGAGTGAGTGAGAGTGAGTGAGTGAGTGAGTGAGTGAGTGAGTGAGTGAAGAAGCGGGCTTCACAAAACGTACCCGTTGAACCGAACCCTAAACCACAAGGTTTTAAGTTAGCGAAATTGTTTCAAAGAGCTATGTCATATGACCAGTATTTGCCAAACATACAACAGTTTCATTATTTTTCGCTCCAACAACCTATGTGGATACAATGGATGAGTAAATTAAAAAATGTGGAATGTGTTACTCAGATGTATATCTTTAATAAATGGCAAATGTCGTGAATTGTTCATCCTTGTCAAAATGGCATAAACGTGATTTTGTTTATTTAATTAAAAATCCGCTGAACATAGTAATGAATTCGAACCACGTGTTGGTTAGTATTTTCCAAATATATTTGCCAAAATATATAAATCAATATATGTTAGTGATAATAGGTGCACGTGCCACAATCAAAAGCATACTTTGGGGGTAAAATAGGATACATTTCGATTGATTTGATCACATGTTTCAGTTGAAAATGTTTTAAGTTAGCGAAATTGTACTTAAAACATTTCATGTACTGGCGCGTTCACAACACAAGGAATACAGGTATGTTTTCTTATAACTTAATTATTTTGTTATAAAGTACAAACATTTTGCATAATACACAACTGCTAGTGGGTACCTTAGATACTTTTAAATTTGAAAGTCACTAAATTTGTTTGATTAAGCACAAGGTCTCAATGTTATAGATGGTACGGGGTCAAGTGGTTGTAAACAAATGTCTACTCCAGTTTCCTTTTAATTTAATTTAATTTTACACAAGATTACCCCTATACAGATTACTGCATGCAAACTGTTGTGGGGATGAGCACTTTTTGAATGGACATAATCAAATTTTACAGCAGTTCTAATTACTGTAAACTGCATATAAAGCAAGTTTTTGATTATCAGAATTGTTTTGGACATTTTGGTAAGCACGGTAATCAAAGACATCACTGTCCCCTCAAGGGTTTCTAGAGTGAGTGAGTGAGTTTAGTTTTACGCCGCACTCCGCAATATTCCAGCGATATGGCGGCGGTGTGTAAATAATCGAGTCTGGACCAGACAATCCAGTGATCAACAGCAGGAGCATCGATTTGCGCAATTGGGAACCGATGACATCAAGGGTTTCTAGAAATGAAACCCCAATAACATTTGTCTTCACATGTGTCTCATCACAGAGGAATTTGATGTCAGTCATTAATTCACGTCTTAATAGAATTACTGCAATACGAGTAGGTGTGGTAGTCTAGTGGTTAAAGCGTTCGCTTGTCACGCCGAAGATCCGGGTTCGATTCCCCACATGGGTACAATGAGTGAAACCCATTTCTGGTGATATTGCTGGAATATTGTTAAAAGCGGCGTAAAACTACACACTCACTCACTCACTCACCGCAATGCGATACCCCAGCCAATTACCAGTGTCTGTTAGAAACGACGCCCTCACCACATTGAGGCCTATGTTATGCAATGTGTTGATACTACCGACATAGGAAGGAGTGAGTGATTGAGGACCGAGTTAGTATTGATTTACCTAATGTCTAGCAATATTCCAGCATCACCACCAAACGCCGGCCTTCACAACCTGCATCCAGGCGTGGAATTGTGTGTGGTCGTTAATTCAATGCGTCTATATTGATGCAGTACCGCATTCCATCAGAGCGTCGGTGTCTGTAACGAACGATAACAATTGCCTAATTTCAACATAAATGAGAATAGAATAAACCTTTACCCCAATGATCGATGTAATTCAACGTAACCATTTATTATTTGTCTCATTTTCAGTCGCCCTCAAATTAAAGTATGGATCGGGATATAATGATTGCATGATATTGGTATTTGATGTTGTTGTATTCAATACGGGGATTACAATTGCGGTATAGAGTTTAATTTGTTGTGTTTTGGTTACTGTTTCAGCTTATGAAAGTTTCGATAATGCATACTTTCTTTCGAATTCCTTTAGAATCTTTTACTGACACTGTTAATGAGCACATAGCTTCGAGTAGTATGGCGTGTCATACTAAGAAAGGCTTCACTTATTGTACCACACTGCCTTATGGGAGTGATTAATTGTTGGGAATTTCTGTACAAAACAGATCATCGTAATTATTTCTCGATTTGTGATCGTTTTCAATTCCTCCCTGGTGAATTTTCAAATTCAAACTTTAAATCTTTATTGTATGAGTGAGTGAGTTTGGTTTTACGCTCATTTTAGCAATATTCCAGCAATGTCACGGCGGGGGACACAAGAAATGGGCTCCACACATTGTACCCATGTGGGGAATCGAACCCGGGTCTTCGGCGTGAGCAGCCAACGCTCAAACAACTAGGCTACCGCACCACCCTTATTGCATGAAAGGACATAGGCTGAAGCGTATATGGCACAGTATGGGATCATTTTAACAAACGCTTCACATTTCATTTCGATCCGACCCGTGTAGGTCCGGGTTAGAATATTATCCTTCAGTAACCCATACTTGTCGTAAGAGGCGACTAACGGGATCGGGTGGTCAGGCTCGCTGACTTGCTTGACACATGTCATCGGTTCCCAATTACGCAGATCACTGGATTGTCTGGTCCAGACTCGATTATTTCCAGAGGACGGTCATATAGCTAGAATACTGCAGAAAGCAGCGTTAAACAACAAACAAATAAACACTCTACAGTTTAACACTGGTTCTGGTTGCTTAAAGACAAACTATATATGAATTAACACTCGTTAAATAGCAGTACTTTAGATGTGTGATGTTTAGATGTTTGCCAAGAGACCAACAACCATTATCAAGGTGAGTTCTATTCGCACAATTATAGGTTTCTGGCACTACTTAAAACAACATAACACATCCCCTTAATCATAAATAACCTGAATTTAACCTCATTTTGCAACATAGAGAGAGACAGAGACAGAGAGAGAGAGAGAGAGAGAGAGAGAGAGAGAGAGAGAGAGAGAGAGAGAGAGAGAGAGAGAGAGAGAGAGAGAGAGAGAGAGAGAGAGAGAGAGAGAGAGAGAGAGAGAGAGAGAGAGAGAGAGAGAGAGAGAGAGTTTATTTCCAGTAAAAGGCCGTAGGCCCAAAATACATTCAAAAGGAAATTCCAGTGTAGTCAGGGGCACAATGATCGTTCAAATGTGTTTATAATAATCCTTTTAACATAAAATGGATACAAGGCAACATATTTTACAGTGTCTACATTAGTATTCTTGAAAAGATTTGCTAAAGAATATACAATAAAAGGCTTTTTAACACATTTTGTAATAAACCTATCTCTTAGTTGTGAATAGGATTCACAAATGAACAGTACACGAAATTCATCTTCAATATAGGTAAGACCTTTAGATTTACATGATGTACAAAATCTTTGATTATAATCGGTGTTCTTATAACGCCGAGTTTCTACAGCTATTTTAAAATTACTACACCTAAATTGTGCTAAAACAGCTCTTAAATGTGTTGAAAAGTTAAACAATAAATAACATTCAACATTTAACGCTGATTTAAAATACTGATAATAGTTGCATTTGGAGGAATTACTCAGGGAAGAGAACCAGGACTGTTTTAAGTTATCTGATAATCTTTGTTTTAATAAGCTTATAAACATCTTTACATCACCAACATCTTGGCTCAACCAAACATATCCAAAACCAATATTAAAAAGAAGACTTTTAACTTTTGATGCCCATGTTGTTCTACCACTATCATCTAATGACTTAAGCATAAGGTAGCTTTGAAAAGGTAATCTGTCATGAGGAAGTTGTAACAATCTACACCAATTTGATTACACGGGTCATATAATTAAACTGGAGGGGCATTCTGCCACATTCACCCAGGGCCATGGAATTACAAGATGACCTATTTATTTTAAGATACCTTTTACAAAAATCAACCTGTACCGATTCAATACTTTTACAATAAGAAGTTCCCCATATTTCTGAGCCATAGCATAATATTGGTGTGATCAGTGCATCAAACATTTTGAATAAATCTGTTAATACAGTTAATATTTTCGAATTTCTTTTGAAAGCGATTAACTGATAACATTGCCTTTCTAGCCTGAGATGCTAAACATAATTGTGCCCTGGACCAAACCACTTTTGGTGTAAATATAATGTCAAGATAGTTATAAAAAGATACTGTTTCTATTTGTTCCCCATTAAAATACCACTATTCATAAGATCTAAGAGGCCCTCCATTTCTGAAAACAACCACTTTTGTTTTCTTAAGGTTTACTTTCATTCCTGTTTCGTTGCAAAATAATTCAAGGGCATTTATCTTTTTCTGCAATTGAATACAAGTGTCTGAAAGAGCCAAAACATCAGCAGCAAACATAAGGGCATACACATTATTGAAAACAGCAGTGATAAATATTCCCTTACCACCTTCATTTTGCATAATTGTGCATAAATAATTAATCAATATTATAAATATCTGAGGGCTTAAAATGCATCCCTGGCGGGTGCCCACATTACAAGAAAATTGTTTAGAATGTCCCTCAGGGGCTCTAACACAGGCACAAAATGAATTATACATACATGTGATAAAATCTAAGAGCTTCCCATCTAATCCAACCTTATGAAGAGAATCTATAAGTACATCATGTTTAAGAGTATCGAAAGCTTTTATTTTTTTTTCTGCCCTGTTTTTTAAATGAAATGTTTTGTATGACAGCCTGAAGTGTAAAATTGTGGTCTATTGTAGAATAGTTTTCCCTGAAGCCAGCCTGATATTCACAAATGATATTATTTAAATCGCACCAGATTTTTATCTTATATTTAGAATTGATGTAAATAATTTACAAAGGGAATCAATGAGGGATATACCATGGTAATTACCGGGGTCGTTCTTGTCGCCAAATTTTAACAAAGGGCAAATAATGCTCTTACCCCAACTGGGAGGGAAACAGCCAGAGTCATAAATTTTGTTAAAAAGAACAGTGAGAGTAGGGACAAAGAAACTTCTTGACTCCTTTAGAAATTCATTAGCAGTTCCGTCTGGGCCAGCGGCTTTACTGTTTGGCAAAGAGAGAACAGTTGAAGATATTTCTTGTTCGGGAAATGATTGGTTAAAAAATGACATAGGCTGAAGCGTATATGGCATAGTATGGGATCATTTTAACAAACGCTTCACATTTCATTTCGATCCGACCCGTGTAGGTCCGGGTTAGAATATTATCCTTCAGTAACCCATACTTGTCGTAAGAGGCGACTAACGGGATCGGGTGGTCAGGCTCGATGACTTGGTTGACACATGTCATCGGTTCCCAATTGCGCAGATCGATGCTCATGCTGTTGATCACTGGATTGTCTGGTCCAGACTCGATTATTTGGGGTTGCCATAAGGCGAATAAATTGTTGTATTGAAGGTCGAATTCAGCATATATTTGAAAAGTGTTGAATTCGAATGTTCCTTGAATTTGCTGTGATTCAAATCGTGTATTCTTAAGCCAGGGCATAAATTGAAAATGGTGTGTATCGACGGCTACATCCAAGCACAACGTTCATCCACACTGCTTTCATTGGACACGTTCCCATGACGTCATTACGGACACCGACGGTAATACAAGTAAATAGGTTAATAGGGCTGGTGCCGTTGTCCTTATTGTCATTCCTGTTTTCCAGTCCATTTTGCTGTCAACGGTCAACCGCCATCTGTTTATGAAAAGCACCGAACTTGACCTATGATTCTGACACCAATATAATACATCAAAATGAATTGTCAAGAATGAAAGTCCCACGGGGATACCAGGGCAGAATTGGTCACCATTCACCTACGTGTCGTAAGAGACGGCCAAGATGGATGGAGCTGTGGTTATGTTCATCATCAGCCCAATAACGTCTATTGGTCAAGATTCGCTCTATGCTCAGAGAATTATAGTTGTTATATTACCAGCGTTAAACCTGGACGTCATGGAAGACACACCAAACGTTGGAAGAGCTGTCGACTTCAACAGCTACGTTGTCAACAACTGGGTCGACGACAATGCACAATTCACGAAGCCACCCAGGACCCCTCACATCACGACAGGCACAAGGATGAGGAACAACCAGGATATATTCTTACACATTTTGATATTAATATACACCATTATATTTCCAAGTTTTAGCCTACTATTCGCAAGTCTTTCTTTAGTTTACAGCACCTTACTTCCTTCTCCTTCTACCATTTGTCTCTCTTCCCCTTCTCAACTCTACCATCCTCTCTCTTCCTTCTCCACTCTACCATCCTCTCTCTCTTCCCTTCTCCAACTCTACCATCCTTCTCTCTTCCCTTCTTCCTCTGCCATTCTCTTCTCTTCCTCTCTCAACTCTGCCATCCACTCCATCTTCCTTCCCTTCTCTACCATCCCTCTCCTCTTCTTCCTTCCCTCTCTCTCCATCTCTCTCTCTTCCCCTTCTACCTCTACCATCCCTCTCTCTTCCTTCTCAGCTCTACCATCCTCTCTCTTCCTTCTCCACTCTACCATCCCTCTCTCTTCCCCTTCTCTCTACCATCCCCTCTCTTCCCTTCTCAGCTCTACCATCCTTCTCCAGCTCTCCATCCCTCTCTCTTCCCTTCTCCCTCTCTCCATCCCTTCTCTCTTCCTCTCTCTCTACCATCCATCTCTCCCTCCAACTCTCCATCCCTCCACTCTTCCATTCTCACCTTCTCCATCCTTCTCTCTTCCCTCTCTCCAGCTTCCTCTCTCTACCATCCCTCTCTCTTCCTTCTCCAGCTCTACCATCCACTCTCTCTTCCCTTCTCTATGTCATCCATCTCTCCACCTCTCTCTTCCTTCCTTCTGTCTCTTCCTTCTCAGCTCTACCATCTCCGGTCTCACCTTCTGTCCATCTACCATCCTCTCTTCCCCTTCTTCCTTGTCCTCTTCCTGTGTCTTCCTTCCCTCTCTACCATCTGCCTCTCTTTCCTTGTCCTTCTGGTCTCTTCCTTCCTTCTCTCTCTCCTTCTCTCTCTTCCATTCCACCTCTTCCTTCTCCTTTCCATTCTCACTTTCTACTGTCCCTTCTCTTGCTTCTGGGCTCATCTTTCTCTGTCTCTTCCTTCTTTCCGTCTCAGATGGTCCTCTCTGTTCCTTTCCTGTGTGTCTCTGGTCTCCTTGGTTCTACATTCATGTGTGCCTTTCCTCCTTCCACTGTCTGTGGTCCTTCTGTCATGTCTGTGTATCCGTGTGATTGGTCTCTTCCTTTCCTGTGGGATTCCACGTTTCTTCTGTTCCTGTGCTTTCATCTCTGTCTCTTCCTTCCCATTTCTCTTCCATCCTGTCTCTTCCTTCCCAGCTCTCTCATCCACTCTCTTCCTTCTCAGCTCTGTCCATTCTCCAGCTCTCCTTCTGTCTCCTTTGTCCTTCTCCTCTCTTCCATGTCTCTGTCTACTCTCCGTCCTCTCCTTCTCAGTTCTCTTCCATCTCTCTCTCTCTTCCTCTCTCTTCCTTCTCTCCACTCTGCCATCCCTCTCTCTTCCCTTCTCAGCTCTACCATCCCTCTCTCTTCCCCTTCTCAGCTCCTCTCTCTTCCCTTCTCAGCTCTTTCCTTCTCAACACTGTCCTCTCTCTCTTTGGCCTTCCCCTCTCTCTTCCCTTCTCTCCCACTCTACCATCCTCTCTCTTCCTTCTCAGCTCTGCCATCCCTCTCTCTTCCTTCTCAGCTCTACCATCCCTCTCTCTTCCCTTCTCAGCTCTCTCTCTCTCTCTTCCCCTTCTCAACTCTACCATCCCTCTCTCTTCCTTCTCAGCTCTACCATCCATCTCTTTCCCTTCTCCAGCTCTACCATCCCTCTCTCTTCCCCTTCTCAGCTCTACCATCCCTCTCTCTTCCCCTTCTCAGCTCTACCACCCTCTCTCTTCCTCTACCATTTTCAGCTCTACCATCCCTCTCTTCCCTTTCTCAGCTCTACCATCCCTCTCTCTTCTTCAACTTCCCAGCTCTACAATCCATTCTCTTCTCCCTTCTCAACTCTACCATCCCTCTGTCTTCCTTTCTCAACACTACCACTCCTCTCTCTTCCCCTTCTTAACTCTACCATCCATCTCTCTTCCCCTTCTCAACTCTACCATCCCTTTCTCTTCACCTTCGCAACTCTACCATCCCTCTCTCTTCCCCTTCTCAAGTCTACCATCCAACTCTCTTCCCCTTCTGACCTCTACCATCCCTCTCTCTTCCCCTTCTCAACTCTACCATCCATCTCTCTTCACCTTCGCAACTCTACCATCCCTCTCTCTTCCCCTTCTCAACTATAACATCCTTTTCAACCTTTTCCTCAAGTTGTCTTTACATTTTCATCCAAATCTCAGCTGCAACATTACCTCTTGAATCTTATTTCACCCCATTCTCTGTTTTAACATCTTGTGTTCATTCCTCATCCTACCTCTATCATTTTATTTTCAACCCTTTTCTTTGCTTTATCATCCCATTTCTCCGCGCTTCTCAGTTTTAGAATCCCATGTTCATCTAATTTGCCTTTTAAAGTGTAAACTTACACTTAAGTATATTCGGGAAGATATATGTTATTCTAAATTAACGATAAAACGAAGGCGAAATGAACTGTTGTGGATATTCAGCAAGATGCTCAGAAAATCAATGAATCTTCTGATCTTTTAAAAATCTCTCGTTTTCAAGTTTGACACTTAAACATTATTTTAGACTCCTAATGATTGTAATCGGGTGATCCTGAAAGCAAAGTTTGTCAGTGGCTGAGAGCAATGTTTATAAAATCATAAGAGTTTGTTCAGAACGAACGTTGAGTCACAAATTTAGACTAAAACCCTCCGGTCAAATGCCAGCTCGTGCGCGTTCATGCCTTATCAGCATCTGCAGTCTAAGTAAGCGAATTTGGCACCGATGCCTGTTTGCTGGGAACCACGTCTATCACAACAAGCAACACTCGCCGTCTTCAAATCTCACTTCGATCAATTTCTCGCCACAGAGAATCCAATTATTCCTAACTGCCCGGATGAAACAAACATGGCGGCGTCCGTTTGGCGAAAATCTGATATTTTGGAATGGTTCGTGCCAAGGGATGCGTTTGATTTCAAATTTCTTCGATAACTTATCGACTTTTTGAGCACAGGTTTTAATACTGACATACGCGGACCTTCCATGTCGATCACTATGAAGTGGATACGGAGTATCTGCCTGGCGCTCGTGGTGTGGGGGGTGCCCTCAGGTAAATATAGTTAAATACATTAATTCATATCTCGCCGGTCGTCACGACGCCTGCTCCAACGCACGGTGACGAGGACAGATACTGCTTGCTAATGAGTATAACACCCCTGAGTTACACAACTAATCCCATGTCTCTGTTTTAGAACAATGTTTACCCAAATCGTATGATGACCTTATATTTGTGTGGATATTTTGAGCACAGCATATGTTATAACAATATTTGTGTATTTACAGTTATTTGCATGAATAAACAATCGCTTTTCGTTACCTATTTATTTGTGACGTTATTCATAAGTGCTCCAGGTAAAGCGTATATATGTACAATAATCCACATCTAACAAACTGTAGTGATATTAGTCAGAACAACTGTACGCTATACCGGTATATAATAGCACAAATCCGTGTGAGTTTCAACTGGTTCCTTTGTTGCGTTTTCTAAATCTCAACAGATGTCTTATCTTACAGGTTTATTTGTTTACACTATCAATAAAGTATAACGAGGCCATGACTCCTTTCAAAGGGGTAGACAATTGTTCAGTTGCGAATGTAAAATCGTGAGCAGTTTGAAATTAAAAGGACCTGATTAAGGAGGCTGGTGTTGCTGTATTTACATCTGAAACTGCCCGTCATTAAGGAAAGTGAAGGGCACACCGCCTGATGCTGTTCCACAGCTGGCGGTGTAATTAGAACTCGCTGTTAATAACCACAGGGCTACTGTAGACTACGGGGAAGTCTGTCGGATAGTGAGCGGGAGAGTGGAAACAGCGCTGGAGTGAAGTGGAGATGGGGGTCGGGCAGATGACGCAGTAAGTGGGAGGAGGGAGGGGTTAGTTACGCGGGGGTGGGGTGGTATGGGAATTGATCTGGATGGTGGTAATGGGAAAGAGGGGAAGGCTGAAGAGTATGAGGAACAAAAAAACATCCAGACTCTAAACTGAAAACGTTTTAAAATAGGAGTTTTGAAGTTATGTCTTAATCAAATATAATTTAAATGAGCTCTTAGACTATCTTCATCTGCAGCGGTACAGACTTGCAGCCATTTATTACATACTTTGTTTTGGAAACGTCTGTTTCAGGGTGTGTATGACAGACTAGATGACGAGGGGGTTTGGTAAGGTGAGATGGGATGGGTGAAGGGCTTTGGTATGGCGAGATGGGTGTGGCAGGGAGAAGACAGAGAGAAAAAGGGTATGTCGCTGAAGGAGGAATAGATAGAGGGAAAGGGAGAGACACTGTCGACACTGACGGGGGAGAGATCAAGGTGTGATATGGTTTCTTATGGAAATGGTCAACAGAAATTGTGGGAAGGGGATAGAGAGAGGGGGAGAGATTTGCTAAGGAAGTGATTTACAGAGAGTGGGGAGAAATAGATGTGAAGAGGCGACAATGGGAGTTGAAAGAATGGGAGTTGAGTAGGTAAGGATTGACAGAGGAAGAGAGTTCTTGAGGAGGGGATAGACAGAGGGGAAGACAGTTGTTGAGAAGGGGAATGATGCAAGTTCGTAAAAAAAATATTTTAAAAATATACATCTACTTGTATATGTATTTGATCACTTATTAATGCACACAAAACATGTCTTTTACAAAATAAGCTTAATCTAAAAAGTAAAGTATCATTTCCTGCTGTAGAACGCAATGTCGCAATTCCATATTTGCCTAAGTCTGTAAGTGTCGCAACTTCGTTCAACCCCAACACAGGCAATCTTTAGAAAGCTCTAGCCCACTACATCCCTCAACCCTGTCCTTGCCCAGGGACTGTCTATTGATCACACAGCACTGTATGCATAGAGAGTTCGTCATCTGTTCAACAATCTGTCTACGGCAACTCATCAGTTTCCCTCGCGGGCCATAAAGGGTTCAATTGACGACCGCCTCATCGATCGCGATTCTGTTAGCAATTAAGTCTGCCAACAACATCGGGTTCCACCGTCAAATCCCAACAGGTGTCTTAATGCCTTCGTATCTGTGTTCTCCATTAGCGCCTTATGAAATACCCGCATCAGTCGTGAGCAGGTGCTTCAATTAGAACAGTTAGGTATGAGTCGGCATGTTCTTGGCTTGACTAACAATGGGTTGTTCAAATAATTGCAACATATTTGCGTTGCAAGGGTTCTTAGATTCTATTAAACGTTTCTGAGGTGCCATTTCCTTACGGTTTCTTTTCCAGGGTTGGTAATTAAATGGTCAATAAATTTTCATCGCTATTCTTGCCAATGCACTCTGTACCGGGGTATAATGAGACTGGCTATTATTCAGAGTTGAGGTTTAAGACAAGACAATCACTATATAGTAAGAATCTACATGTCATCGTATCCCAAATGCGTAGATCGATGCTCATGATGTTGATCATTGGATTGTCTGATCCAGAGTCGATTAACTACCCCTGACCCCCGCCATATAGCTGGAATACTGCTGAGCGCGGCGTTCAAACAACTACAATCCAACCAGACTGCTTGAGAACGTTATTATCTGCATAGAAACGTCGCATCTATTCCAATACAGAAGTTGTCTTTCCATAAAAAGTGTTCCTCTTCATCATACCAGCTTCTAAATGCCACTTAAGGAAGAAATCTGACACGAATTTATTATACTTCGAAAGGGACCGCATTTAAACTTGAGTTTTAAAGCAGAGTTGCTCTTGGGTTTCGCGAAGGTTTCAGAAGTCAAACAGTTGCATCTCTTCGGACTTTGCTCGCACATGCAACTGACACTATACAAGAAATCGAAATATCATTCAAACCCTTAAAACTAAGCTCATGCAATTTTTATAATAAACACGTAATGAATGGAATAACTGATGTTGGTGTATAGAAAAACACATTTATGACTATATTATTATCATTTTTGTAGATTGTTTTAAACGCCAAAAGCGACTTTTTGTATAACTGAAATAATCTCTAGGAACTGTTCAGATTTATACAATGTAAAAGAGAGAGAGGGAGAGACGAGGGAGACACCGGGACACATAAATAATGGCATTTAGGAAAGAGACAACGAGCAGGAAATGATAAGGCTGGAGACACAGAGACACTCAAGCACACGGCGAGAGACGGAGTGACAAACTCACACACACGCACGCACTCACGCAAGCACGCACGGAAGCACGCACACACACAGAGGTACAAAGCCCCGTGTGTAATGTGTTACTTGGATGTGTGACATTGTGATATAGATACAGGTGCGTCTGTTCCATGTCCGCAGTGTGGACCAGCTACCCAATCCCTGACGAACAGCTGTTGTATGAGGATCTGATGAGGAATTACCAGAAGTCTGTCCGCCCCGTCATCAACGCCTCCAACACCCTCATCGTCAAGTTCGCACTCAGGCTCAACCAGATTGTCGGACTGGTAAGAATTTTGTTCCCCTTGAATACTTGATTGCCACTGAGATGCATCACTGTTAGTGCACAAGAGAAAACCAGCAGACACACACACACTTTATATTTATTTATAACATGATTGGAAGGTACAGATGGTATAATCTCTTGAAGATTGGATAGTATCAATATATGAGTGATGATGGATTGGATGGTATCAATGTATGACTGTTGTGGATTGGATGGTATCAATGTGTTGTGGATTGTATGATCAATGTATGATAATTGGATGGTATCAATGTATGACTGTTGTGGATTGGATGGTATCAATGTGAGTGATTGGGTGTTCAATGTGTGATTTGTGGATTGGGTGGTATCAATGTGTGATGACTGTTGAGTGGTGGATTGGGTGGTATCAATGTGTGACTGTTGTGGATTGGGTGGTATCAATGTATTGACTGTATGGATTGGATGGGTGAGGTATCAATGTGTGACTGTTGTGGATTGGGTGGTATCAATGTGTGAGTGTTATTGGGTGGTATTGGTTATTAATGGGGATTTGGTGGTATCAATGTGTGACTGTTGTGGATTGGGTGGTATCAATGTATGACTGTTGTGGATTGGGTGGTATAAATGTATGAGTGTTGTGGATTGGATATTATCAATCTATGGCTGTTGTGGATTGGGTGGTATTAATGTGTGAGTGTTGTGGATTGGGTGGTATCAATGTATGACTGTTTGGGAATGGGTGGTATCAATGTGTGAGTGTTGTGGATTGGGTGGTATCAATGTGTGAGTGTTGTGGATTGGGTGGTATCAATGTATGACTGTTGTGGATTGGGTGGTATCAATGTGTGACTGTTGTTGATTGGGTGGTATCAATGTGGGATCTGTTGAGGGTTGGATGGTATCGATATATGGCTGTTGTGGATTGGGTGTTATCAGTGTATGACTGTTGGGGATTGGGTGGTATCAATGTATGACTGTTTGGGATTGGGTGGTATCAATGTATGACTGTTGGGGATAGGGTGGTATCAATGTATGACTGTTGGGGATTGGGTGGTATCAATGTATGACTGTTGTGGATTGGGTGGTATCAATGTATGACTGTTGGGGATTGGGTGGTATCAATGTATGGCTGTTGTGGATTGGGTGGTATCAATGTATGACTGTTGGGGATTGGGTGGTATCAATGTATGACTGTTGTGGATTGGGTGGTATCAATGTGTGACTGTTGGGGATAGGGTGGTATCAATGTATGACTGTTAGAGATTGGGTGGTATCAATGTGTTACCTATTGAAGATTGGATGGCATCAATGTATGACTGCTGAGGATTGGATGGTATCAATCTGTGATCAATCTGGTTTGGGTGGTGTTACCTGTTTGCCAGTGCTGTGACCAGAACGCGCTGATTGTCACCAGTGTTCTCACTACTGGTGTCTGCGAGACAGGACTCCACTGTTTACAAACTGTCATGATCTAGCCGGAATATAACTGACATTCACTCACTCGCTGTGTCACCATTGCATCTTAGTCTCTCTTCTAATAGCCAACAGCGTTTGCTCATAACAGAAGCGACCGCATCCGTGGTGTAGTGGAGAGCGGAAGGTCGCGGGTTCGATCCCCGACCGCGTCATACCAAAAGACGTTAAAATATGGTACATGTTGGTCCCTGCCTGGCGCTCGGCATTAATGGGTACAACAAGGACTGGTCGGCTCGGAGTCAGTATAATGTGTCTGAGTGGGGTATTCATGCTTCACTGCGGCTTGGTATCTCAGTGGGCTAGCACTATAAAACCAGCTTCATTCTGGGCTAGTACAAGCAGCCGCACATACACATACACACGCATGCACGTCGTCATATGAGCGAAATATTCTCCAGCGCGACGTTAAACCCAATTTCACCTCACCTCACATAACAGTAGCACTGCATTACAAGAGCCGGAAAGTGTAACTCATTGTGACGCGACCACATTGATGTTGTCATATACGATGGTCAGGAAAGACAAAACGAGACAATGTTGGAGATCTAATTTATTTCAAACCATTCTTTTACAGGACGAGCGACAGCAGGTTTTGACAAGCAATGTGTTTATTGATCAGGTAAGGCATTAGGAAAGTTTTGATGTACATATTTTATGATATAATGATCAAGGAGATGACAGTGTTGGCACTTGTTCAACCATAAACTAGGTTGTTTAGTTGGAAAGGATTTTAGGGTTGATGTCAGGCAGAGAGGGTTGGTGAAGGAGCAAATACTGTGTTAATTCGCTAAGTGTTCCTTTCTCTTATCTGTAACTGATTTCGTCACTGGTGTTTTACAGTTGATTTGTTCACATTTTCGCCATTCCTTTAGGTGACTGCCTACTTGGCTTGTCTCTTTTCTGCAATGAAATGTTTCCATTTTACCAGGAATGGTTGGACGAGAACCTCGCCTGGAGTCCAGCCAATTACAACGACATCCGCTCACTCCGAGTCGCGGGCAGCAATGTGTGGCTGCCAGACACCTTCATATTCAACAAGTAGGGAGAACACACGATCTTACCCTTGTTACCTGCATTCCTTACTTCTTCCTGTGCCAAGCATTTCCACAACCCTATAGCAAAGTGGAGACTAAGCTTTGGTATAGGTTTGTGGACAGTCTTGGGAGATGACCAGGTTCCTCTTATTCCCTGAAACAAATGACCCAATCAGGCCCCGATTTCTCGAAAAACTTAAGTTTTTACTCAAATTTCAAACTGAGTTTGACAATTTGAAACAGCCGATTTTTTAACTCAACTGCATTTTTTAAAAAAAAGCCCAAACAACTTAAGTAGCCTATCTACCCAACTCAAATTGTCAACTATGTTTTGAGTGTAATATCGATTTCAGTTCATTCTGGGAAATGCATTTTCCTGATTTTTCTCAAATTTGAGTAAAAACTCTTACTTAAGTCAAAACTCAGACTTAAGTTTGTTTCGAGAAATCGGGGCCAGAAAAGGTTCCAGTTTCGTCTGATATGACCAATGGTAACAAAATGCGACCCAGTCTAAGTAAACTTAGGCTCAGTATTATTCGTTACACTGCTATACTGAGTCTAACAAAACCTTGTGGAAGGTCGCGTCAGGTAACCTTTCCAATTGACCAATCAGAACACAGCTTACCAAATCGCGAAAGTGGACATTCGCACACACCTTTTGAACTTTTACCTCGAAAAAGTTTGTACCCGAACGATTCCGAATGCTATTTTCCGTACGATCGGTTCCTAATGATGCACGCCACAGCAGTGAGTAAACATTCGCTGAAAATAGCGTTTTGTCAGTATTAAAGCATGTCAACTTGGGGAAATATTAGCTAATTATAACCATGTCAACAGAAACCCCAAAGCGTATATACTGCAGGTCATTTTCATTTGTTGGGAGATCAGTGTTGGCGACCGGGGACGAGAAAATACACTTTGTAAGTCCCGCCGAACCCTAAATAGTAGCCGTTGTCTGATTGGTTAAATCCGTTCGGCCGTCTCGCCGTTGATTGGACGGTCATAGGTCGCTGAAAGGTTACCTGACGCGTATGGTTTTACGCCGTTTTTAGCAAATCTAGCAATATCACGGAGGGGTACACCAGAAATGAGCTTCACACAATGTACCCATGTTGGGAATCGAACCCGGGTCTGCTGCATGACAAGCGAACGCTTTTACCACTAGGCTGCCCCACCCCATCACTTTAACATGAGATTTATAATTAGGCACACTCTAAGATCGCTTTGTTGACTGGGGTCATGGTTTTGCCACGACTTGATTGTTTACAGTCTACATGCCACAGCTGGAATATTGCAGCCTAAGGGTACAGAATCATTTTAACTAAATACTGGGTATCTGAAATATCCGAAACAAGTAACTATCACACATTATGAGAGAGTTCGTGTACGAAAAACTTTCATTCAAAAATACAGAAATATTCATTAACCGAAGGCATTGTTAATTGCATGGCCTGAATTAAAAACAACGGTACTCTCTCTCTGTCTCATCTCTTAATACATGTTACAGCGCAGACGACGGGTCAACCGGATTCATGAGCGGCACGTTTGTCCAGATCCACAACGACGGAAGTGTCACATGGCCAGTACCGGTCAAACTGAAGAGTTCGTGCAAGGTCGACATCACGTACTTCCCGTTTGATGACCAGAAGTGTATTCTGAGGTTCGGATCCTGGATCTACAGCGGTTCCTGGGTGGACTATGTTACCATGTACAACAACTCACCAATAGACATGGCGTACTACGTCAACAACAGTGAATGGGAACTACTTTCAGTGACGTTGAAGAAGAACAACCGCCAGTACGAGTGCTGTGCGGATGCGCATCCAGATCTTACTTTCATATTGCACATCCGTCGCAAAACTTTCTACTATATTTTTAACATCATCGTTCCTTGTATCATGCTGTCGATACTGACGTTGTTGACGTTCTGGTTGCCCCCGACGTCGGGGGAGAAAGTAACGCTGGGGTTGAACGTGTTTCTGGCATTCTCCATGTTTATGTTGCTGGTAGCAGAAGAGGTTCCGGCGACGTCGGAAGCAGTACCACTTATTGGTAAGTGAGTTTAGTTTTACGCCTCTTTGAACAATAAGCCCGTTGTATCACGCCATGTCAGCATATTTATAAGAGGAATTTCCGGATGCAGGTCTGACGTTTACTATGAACTATGGCAAGTTATTTTTGGTAGTTAAATGTGATAGTGTGGCATTGTGGTTTAAGCATTGCCTTGTCACGCCTTTAACCTGGGTTCGATTCCACATAGTGATACAATGTTCTCTAGACACTTAAACTCATGTTGAATACAACCTACATGCGAGAGAAAGGCACACCTGCTGCACTGAATTTATATTCAATATATAAATGTCCTTAAATACAAATAACATTAATATATCTTCGCTATTCCAATATCCATTCTGATGTAACAGATAATATTTCTTCAAAAATAATATCCAGTGTATATGTTATTTGCAGGTATATATCTGTGCTTGGTAATGACGATGACGTCGGTGTCCGTCATCATGGCCGTCATCGTCATCAACGTCTACAACCGCGGGATGAAGATGAGACGTGCTCCTGGCTGGATGAGAACTTTAGCTCTCAATTGGCTGTCTAAAGTCCTGCGTCTCAAACACGACATAGAACTAGTTGCAAGACATGTCGTACTGGTAAGCGATGGGTCACCATGTTGCAATTTCAGTTACTGTTCAACAAACAGGCAACAAACACGCTCACGATTTTACGTAAATTGTTTTAGTGGCGCGGGCTACCAGTTGAGTAAGACATGTTTTCTTGAACACCTGGTGTCATCACTGCTTTTCAGTGATCCAGTCATATTGTTGTCTTTACTATTTTGCCTTTTATTTTCAATGGATTCTGTTTCCGAAAATATTCGAGATTATTTTCTAGAGTTTACATTTCATATTTCAGAGTCTCCCATTTCAAATTTCAGTGTATTTTTTTCTCAATTACAGTTGATCTTTATGTCTTAAAGTCTACTATTCATCGCACATTCCACGGGCCGGTTAATCCAACGACGAAGCTTCCATTACCTTGCTAATTATATTTTCAAAAGGAGTTTTCATTGAGATATGGTACTATAGGTCTTCCAGCCTTTAGGTATCGGTCGATGGCTTCCTTAAGGGTTTAAAAAGAAAGACCATTAGGACAAAAACATTTTGAATATTTGCTGTTGGGAAGGCCTGCATATATACAAAGGGACATAACTCAGTATTGATGATTCATTGGTATGAAAATGACTAAGAAAAATTAATCTAAATGGCCATGACTTTCGTTCTGCGAGGTTTCAATCCCGGTTTCCTGCGATTAGTTCAGTTTGTAACGCTTTTCATCCCAATTTACGTGCTTGTGGGTTTCACCAAAAGTCTGAGCCCTGCATTCACCTCGGGAATATTGTGCCACGCAGCGCTAAAACCAATTCTCATGCATTAACAGTTCGCGTGACCCTTTCTACTGATGTTGTGTACTGGTTTTATTAATTAATATTTCACCTTATTTACAGGAGGACCACTTCTACGAAGTAACAAAACGGCCCGATAACACAAGTCAGATTCGCAAGACTTTTTCCAAGTTTGACATAAGCAAACCGATCAACAGTCCAATTTTCACCAGACACAATAACAACTCGGAAGGGTACCAGCCAATCAGAACCCACGCTCGAAACCGACGGAACAGCATCGGGGAGCATCCTGACCAATGGCACGACCCGTACCATCGTCAGGACGATCAGGAGCCAGTACACAATGGACCTCCAGCAGCATCCTTCAGCGAGGACACACCACCCCGTAATATTGTTCCTTCTATTCTTATCGAAAGTCCCAATGCAAGTCAGGAACCTGCTGTTATCATCCCCAATCAGAACGCCTGCTCGCTTCAAACAGTCCTCCACCAGAACACTAACGCCTACCAGAGTCAGGTGATCTTCCAACACGCCCCTGCATCTCCTTCGGGTCAGTCCACCCGGTTCGAAGAAGCTGCTGATGGTGATTCTGACAGTGACTCGGCCAATTCTATCCCGCATCTCAAGAAGGTGATTGTGGCCGAGTGGCAGAGGATTGCCGTTGTCGTGGACAGGTTCCTGTTCTGGTTCTATATGTTTGTCACGTTCACATCCTACCTCATCATCCTCATCATCGTCCCTGCTCAGCACTACACCCACGGCAAGAGAGGGATCTACCAGGAAGGGGGGTTTCAGCCCCCAGACATGGAGGATGTGGAAGGGTGATAAAAAACCATGGATGAAGTCAAAGGAACTAAGCCACCGTTTTCTGTTTGTAAGTCCGGAACATCTGGACGAAATCATTGACAAGGTGTCAGCACCAAACATCAAGCATTAGTGGAATCTGACTGGCCATAATGTATTATAATAGCTGTGACACTCACCACAGTGGGAATGTGGACTTTATCATGTTGTGTTGAATCACATAAATTACAATGTGATCAGAAACTGGTCTTAACGAAGACACCGTTGATTTTAGGTAGGTTTTGGAACTTGTGATGCTGAAGAGTCTCGGGTATTCAGTGGGAAACGTTGAACATCCTCTTTCTGTACAGTTCACACATAGATGGATTCTGTACATTGCGCCAAATTTATGTACGTTTAGTCATTTCAGACTAATATTTATTTATATTTCTTGGACTGTTGATTTTCAGAGCCGTGGTTAAAACATTTCATTTACGTTTACCCAAAATACCTAACTGGAAACCCATATCACATTGGGTACCGTTGACCTTCAAGGATTGCTAAATAACCAACTCCAAACTCCACGGGCTGATTAGGAATTTGTTGGTTTCTCACATTAGGGTTTGGGTTAGAGAACATGCGATTCTGGTGGCACCACGAAGTTTTGGAGCACAAGGGTTCGTCTGGACATTCAATCCAATATGACTATGGGGCATACAAAGAAAGGAAAGCGGCAAACATCATAGCAAGTCACTCGTTAATTCCTTACACAGTTGTTATGTTAGACCAGTTGCGTTACTGAATGATTTCAAGCAAAGTAATATAGCTTTAACAATTTTAGAATGTCATGATTTTAGAACTACATGTACACTTGACGAATCCAGATAGGGCGTCTTCCATTGTTACCATAATAAATATCAGTTGGAATCTGTTGTTATTTGCTCACTGAAAACCACAAAGGTGGGGGTAACGCTGAATATGAAACAGGAATGATCAAGCTCCATACGGTGAAGTTGATTCCATATTGAGGTGTCTATTCTCAGCTATCCAGTTATGCCTTCGTTTAATTATGAGTTTGGATTATATTTGACGGCGTTTTGAACAGTATTCCTGTTATAAGTCAAATAGTGAATTTAATTGGATGGTATGTTTAAATGTCTCCACATGTCTTCCTAAAAACTATTTCGAGGCATCACTGTGGCCATGAAGTTCGTAACGTTCAAGAAGCAACTCAGGAAGCGTTGTATCACGCTCTTGAAAATCATCGTGAAAGAGCTTGCTCTATTTAGTAATGTCACAACCAATGACGATCAAGGGAGGTAATCTGAGAGCAAACATATAGGGTGGAAAATAAGGAGTATGGGTACTCAAAACGAGATCCCATTGAAAGTACAAATTAAGGCTTAGAATCTTTCAACAGAGTTGCCTTATGCATAGGATGATTTGGTGTTTCAATATAAAAGAGCTGACGATGAAGGAAAATGAGCAATACTTTGATCTCATGTAGTTGAAATGACCTTATAAGTCGCAAAAAATCGGGGTTAATCAGAAAAGTCAGGGTTAGAATTGTTCAAGCTGGCTGACTTGATTGACGCGTGTCACAGTATTCTAGTTTGGTAGATCGATGCTCATGCTGTTGATCACTGGATTGTCTGGTCCAGACTCGACCATTTACAGACCGCCGTCATATAGCTGGAATAGTGCTGAGTGCTGCGTAAACGACGGCATCAACAACGAATCATCCGATCTAGCACTTGGAGATTGTCATTTGCAAGATGAATATGTTTAGTCGTGATAGATGGCTACATGAGGGCAGATTATTTAGTTCCTCGATTTAAAGACTCCGGGAAAAAGTAGTCCGACAATATAATCGGTCATGATCACATTCACCCTCGCCTCACACGTTGTTTACGCACAATTCGAGTTTTGGCAATCGTCCAAACTAGCCCTACCGCCTCATTCTAAACTGAATGAAAGAGTTCTGACTTCCTGTGCCGTCCTTGAAGAAACGGTCGTTGTACTCTCTTCCAGATTCTTGCAGTTCTTTCGTGTAGCAGTTTATGGCGGATATTTATTGGCACTTTCTTCAGCGGCAAGTGTTTCAACTGCAAACAGCAGATCGTCTTGCATGTAAACACAGTAGACTTCGAGATTCAACGCACAAATAAACGTGGATGGTCGTGTTTCTTGCTAAAATTTAATCTCTCCAAAATAAAGTTCTTTGTTTACGTTTCCTATCTCCCTACAACTGAGACTGTAGTTAGACCGAACTTAGTTTAAGAGATATTTCACACTTTCACATATTAAAATTGTAGATATAAATGTGAATAAACCAAACGTTTTTTCTATTTCCGACAGTACTTTAGTCCAGAATAACTGGCTCCGCGTTGATATAATCTCCTGACCCCAGTCTGGAAAAAGGGGCGTGGGTGGACGTATCGTTAAGTCGAATGTCCGGAGACGCAGCCTGTAGAAGGGCGATAGCTTCCGACATGGATTCTAAACGACGGTCTGTTAAAAGTTCCGAGGGGTTTAGCTACAGATGCCGTAAAAGGAAAACTCAACCACAGTCGACACCATCGACCTACTCAAGCCAATATTGATGGAAAGGTGGCCATGGAATGGTCCGTGTGGGATCTATTAGGGGGGTGCACGCCAACCCCTATACAATACAACACCGCCTTCCCCTTCTCATGGATGATCGGTCACCGCGCGTCATCCTTCAAGGAACTTAGTACACTTCCCAGATTTTCATCTTCCTAAATTTCTAGGAAGATGTTTGTGTGTGACAGTAGCGGATTCGGTGTTTTGAGATACAAAAGAGCAGAGCTCTGCTTAATGGGGGCGATATAGCGTTGCCAGGAAACCTGGCGAAGGGGCTCAGTCCATGCTTCCAAATTACATCACCAAATCTTTCGAAACTTGGCCAGTAATACGTTTATGTGTAGTCTGAAAATTCCAGGCTTGTCACCAGCATACACAAGAAATAAGTGACCAGTCATTAGAGCAGTGGTTAGTGGTGTAAAAAACTGAAGCACGCCTAACGGACAGTCTAAGTAAACTAGGCTCAGTTTTATTCGTTACAATAATACTGAGCCTAAGTTTACTTAGACTGGCCTAACGGAGATACAGCAAGATGCATTTGGTATTGTTAGAGAGCTTGGAATCTCCAAAACCAATGTTACCAGACTTGGAAGTATCAGGCAACATGATTTTATGACTCAGAGAACACTACTGCCATATATAATGTTAAATATCTTATACATGAAGAGGGATTGTATCATTTTCGGTATTTCGAGAATTCGCGTGCGATGATCCAAATGCTGCTCTACCGAACCATATAATACAATAAGGTCAAGGACAAAGGTCAAGGTCAATGTAATCAGATTTGTCACTATTCTTGCTTGAAATTCTACGTTTTATCTCGCATCTTTAACTATTGGGTATGCTATATGTACAGCACCATGTGCTTGGTATCTATTTTTAGACACCCCAAAGTGATGCTTTCTGACAAAATACTTTTCAAGGCAGTATATCGTAGGACCACTGGGATTCAGGGCGTTTCTATGGTTACCATGTAATTGTATCACAAAAAATGCATTATAACATGCACCCTGTGCAAAGGCATTTTCTACCTGGTATGATTTACCTAACAACTGGTTGGGATGACTGACAGTTAAGTGGACATCTGTTGAAAATCTACAGATTATTCTGATGTGGTGTTAACAAAATCACAGGTATTATTTCTGAAACAAATGTTCAACTTACCTTACCTTCACCCCGTCAACACTCTTCCGCCAACCCCTGTCTGATTGGGATACACGACAACTCTTAACACAAAAGAACATCTAAAAGTTTATTGCATCGAAATACAATTATGACCAACTGCAATCAATGAAATCTGCAACAATCAAAACAATTAAAGTATAAAAATAGTATTTTGTATCATTCTAATGCATAGTTTTTCATACAAGCTCGATTTTGACATTCTACTGCTCATACACAGCATAAAACTAATGTAACACAAGCTCAATACTACATGCCTGACACCTAGCATTGTCCTCTAACTACAACAGCATACTATATACCTGTCACCTAGTGTTGTTCTTTTTCTAAAGCAGTAGATATATAAATTGAACAAAAAAGTTAGGAATCAAATATTTCTTAACTGAAGACAAAGTTTCTTGCCCATAGTATACGTCAAGATTTCGTGTTCCCTAACTTGTTTTGTTCAGTATATGTTCTTGATCTTCTTGAAGTAACATGTTATACACGTCACCCTCTGCCTAAGGCATGTTCACAATTCGAATCACATTCACATAAAGATTTTAACAATATGGATTACAACTGTGCCATACATACACATGAACATGTTTGATTACACAATAATCTTTCAGATATGAAAATACATGTATATCTCAATCCAAATATAATTTCAAATGAAATTTATGTATATTTTGTCATCTTACAATACATATAGAAGATGACACTTAAATACACAAATGACACAAAAATATTTTTCATCCAAATTAAATATTACTTACCCAGGGTTTTACATGACGCGATTCCTGCGTATTTGACGCAACAATTTTGTAAATGACTCTCAAAATATTATCATACGAGTCAAGCTTAACGTAAGTTTTATGGGTTGCCCTCACAATTCAGTTCAATAAAATCGATTTGATAAGCAAAAAAAGATATTGTTCGATGATAGTTTGACTTTTACAGAGCTGTCAGATTATTCCAGAGAACTCAGAGGAGAGAGTAATCCTGGCTGTTCGAATTGAACAATGCTGTAGTTTCATTTGGTGGTGTGACATACACAGTTACATACTGAGAATGATTTACATAAAGAAATATTAAAATTTTCATGACTCCCAAATATTGAAAATGACTCCCAAAAATAAATATTGTAAGTCACCATGACTCCCATTTTTAAAAGTCTGTGTAAAACCCTGCTTACCCCACAAAATCTATTGAATTCATGGTACATATTGATAGAGATTGCAAAACCTACGTAATATGTATACATAAAACATGTATTATAGATTGCATGTTATGGTTTGAGCAGTTAAAATAAAGCAAGGTTTGCACCAAAGAGTTGAGAAAAATCAAACACTATTAAAGCAGTCCCAAAGAGAGCGGTTAAAGAGTTTATGCAGTTATGTGAAAAATATATTTAACTAAACTGCAAAACGAAAGAATCCACTTGCTCTTTTGAGTGGTATCCTTGACATGACTTCCTCAGCTAAATAATACTTGTCCGATGTAGAAAACATGCATGACGTTTACACTCTGTAAATTCAGCATAAGCATACAAATTTCAACAAAATCAATATAATGGCTCTAGTAACAGTGTACACATCTTATAATGTTGTCCACATAAAAAAAGAACACACTCTACTTCTGGCTAATCACGAGACAAAACATAAATTATTCTACAACAAAAAAGAATTGGATTATGCAAGGACAAGTAATCAGAATAATATCAATGATATCCAAACTATTCCACAAAAACAGAATCCAATCTTACCCTTATGAGTTTGTGTGTGTATGTGTGTAACAGTCAAGTTTGTACCAGACAATCAAGTGATTAATATTACAAGTAACAATCAATATAGTCAGGATACCATTACATGCCATTAACCAAGTCACAGAGTCTGATCACCTCACAGGGGGTGGTGGGTAGCCTAGTGGTTAAAGCGTTCGCTCGTCACGCCGAAGACCCGGGTTCGATTCCCCACATGGGCACAATGTGTGAAGCCCATTTGTGGTGTCCCCCGCCGTGATATTGCTGGAATATTGCAAAAAGCGGCGTAAAACCAAACTCACTCACTCACTCACTGATCACCTCACCATATAAGCTCACCACCATGTTTTTCAGAGTGAGTGAGTTAAGTATTGTTTTATGCCGCTTTTAGCAATATTCCAGCAATATCATGTTGGAGGACACCAGAAATGGGCTTCACACATTGTGCCCATGTGGGGACTCGAACCCTGGTCTTAGGTATGACAAGCAAACGCTTTAACCACTGGTCTACCCCACCACTGCTATGTTTTTTTATAGTAAAAGCTGTTGGTGTGTGTTGTGACAAATGTTTCTATAAGTAAAACACCAATAACAAACTCTTTAACTAAAGTGGTTAATGTTTTTGTCTCACAAAATGGTAAGTTCTCTATGTCTGTTAAGGACTCTCAAGGACAGTGATTCCTTCACATTGATCTTTCAAATGCTGCAGATATGTGCCAGATATATTCTCAGATCAGATACTTATTCAATGAGATTAGTTTTCCTCATCACTACCGCAAACTTTAACCACATAAGTTACAATATGAAATGTACATCTGAACAAAATACAAAAGCAAAACAAAGGAGGTGTTCATTAATTCTCACCTCTCTGACAGATTAACTTTCTGCCTATTTAACACTGATGTTTGAGGCAAATGTAGTAGTGTATATTATAAGTTGTTAACTGGTCACGAGGGGGGCGTGGGTTGAGGGGAACATAAACAAACATCGAGGGTACATCAACCCGTGGGCCCCGAGGGACCAGTGAACAACGTATTTATCTTACTGAATACCTTAATGTTAATTTTGAATTGTTTGAAGCACGGGTACAAATCTTTTTGTAGACATCGCTAGATTTTGCTGACAAGATAAACAGATTTAGAGTTATCTTCCTTCTATCGATTTGCATTCGCAAAACATTGGTATTTCCGTAAATCATACATGATTCAATGTGATTCAAGATAAAGAATTACTACCACGAAGTACCATATGAGTTGCCATTGACAGCGGGGTACATTGAAATGTACCTCGCTCGTAAGCAGGATACATTGAAAATAATAGAAGAGCGCTCAGCCAATCAGAAAGCGACATTTATGTGTGAGGTAAGATAAGTACAGTTGTACACTCCCCATATCATTTATATCACTAAATATTACACAATTACATCATTCCCAACTATGACCAAGTTATATTCTAGGTAAATACCAGACAATAAGTAAAACATAAGATTAAAGCATTCAGAGTAACATGATGGATTTCTATACTTTGTAAACAAACATTTCAATCAGAAACTGATATAACCATTGATATTATGTTGTTGTGGATATATACATCTTACCATGTTAACATTAAAAATACTGAATTGAGGTAGTTAAGAAATGTCATGTCTGGACTAGGCAATCCAGTAAACATTTTTAGCCACGATCCTCTCCTCGGTAAGTTTCTCCAAAAGCATGGGAATCACTGAGCACGACCAATCAATCCATTAAGTCATCTATTAAGGCAGCATTTGTGTCTGTGGACCTGTTCTATCCCAGAATCCCCACCAGTAAATACGCTAGGTTACGACATCCACATGAATTCTACCTAAACATGTTCGATTTCACACATAGAAGGCTTATGATTGTGTATTGTATCACCATTTGGTGTCCAGATCCTCACAGGAAAATACAAACATTCCATCTGACACAGTGAAGACATCCAGAGGCCATTCTAGCACTGACTTACCCTGAATACAAAATGAGTGAGTGAGAATGGTTTTATGCTGATTTTAGAAATATTCCAGAAATATCACAGTGGAGGACACTAGAGATGGGCTTCGCAAATCATACTCACACTGGGGAATGGGATCAATGATTGACATCAAACACTCTATCCAATAGACTACCCCATCGTCTCCCACATAAACTGAATGTTACTTTCAATTCATTCATGTAACAGCTAGTGTTGGGAATTGGTTGAAATCTCACAATTGATGATTGCTTCATTACCAACGAACAATCATCGAAAAAATTGGTTAGCGTCATTTTTCAGATTTTCCTATCCAGGTTGTTATTGCAGATATGTATAACATGATGCAACTTGCTACTTTAAAGTGAAGACTTATATATCATAAACATAAACTTTCTGGAGTCTTCAAGAAATATTCAGTCATGGCTTTTCAGTTAGTGAAGTGAGTTTTCTATGAATTAAACACGTTTTCAGGCACTGACAACTTCAACGATATGTTCCATTGTCAAGTATTTCAAAGACGAAAAAAGAAGTTAAAAAATCGTTTATGTTCGATTATGAGAAAATGTGATCGATTGCTTGGTTGTTTGGTCACTGCGACCAATCTTCGATTATTTCAATTAAACGGAACACCACTAGTAACAGCCCACTATATGGCCTGCTTCATTTACATGGGGGGGGGTCATGGATGTTTGTCTAGTACAGTGACAACGTTTGACATCCAACATGTCTTGAAGAAATTATCCTAATTTGGTAATGACATAGATGAGCCAAAGCTGACAAAATCAGCAAAATGTCCACTGCCATCAAAACCAATGAACAGCACTATTCAAATAAAACTATTTTATACAATACAGGAAACGTGATGTCATAAAATACAACCCTGTGATGCTGAAAAGGATGACAATGTTTCTTCCGTTATGGAAAGAATGCTCAATGACTAACTTCAAACAACGGAATTAAGAGGATTCTACTTACGTAACAGTCTTACTCTTCCATCAATAAAACTATAAGCCATGCAACATTTACCTGTACTCTAAGGCCTAAAATACCATCTGTAGGTTTTTCAGTTAAATTATTACATTACTCAGTCATTTCAAATAAATTCTAGTTGTATCAACATTCTCAATTCTTCACAAACACCATTACTTCCTGAAACGTCAGTGATAAACTATTACATGTATAACAAAGCAATGATAACAACAGGTATCCATGCTGAACTGTCAGCAAGTAGCTGTTCATATTTGGGGAAATGTTCGTAGATATTAAGGAAGGAAAACAATACTGGATGGAACTGGTCTTCGGACTGCATCACATTTTGAAGCCCTGTGCACTCTCCCCACACACCGTACTCAGTGCTAAGTACTATTCTCCATGACCCTCTCCTAAATACATGTTTGTTTTGTTTTTAATGTTTATGCCCCACCTCCCACTTAGTCGCTAAATCAGTTTCAAAATCATACTTATTTATTTATAAAAATAGAACTGTGTAATTTTTTCATTCTCTCCCCCTGCACCATGTTCTTTGTTCCCTCCTTTCACAGTGACCCTTATATGTATGTTTATGTGATTTACCATGTATTCCCTCAACCCTGATCAGTTCACTATTTCCCATCATGATGATGAGCCATTACACTCAGTTCTTTATCTCCATGGTGACGGTCGAGTCACTGCTCAGTACACTATCTCCCATCGTGATGGTTGGCGACAAAAATTTTCCTCATAGTCATCGCGCTCTTGTTTCTCCTCTCCTTTCTCGCGACCTTGCCCACAGAAGCTATTGAAGGTCATGTCAGGGTCAAATCCCATGATTTCCCGTTCATCTTGGATACGGAAGGAGAACGTTGACTCCCTGGTGCCAATGAAGTACCTGGAGAAACAACAACAGCTCATCAAACTGAACATAAAATCAAAAGTAGCAAACATGCCTACGAAGAACAGCTTCATGAATCAGTGAGTGGTTTGATGCTGCACCTGCTCCATCAAGGATATAGATAAGTGTTTCAAGGAGGTCAACACAAATGTTTCAAGGAGGTCGACACAATTGTTTCAAGGAGGTCAACACAACCGTCTCTAGGTCAACACAACTGTTTCAAGGAGGTCAACACAACTGTCTCTAGGTCAACACAACTGTTTCAAGGAGGTCAACACAATTGTTTCAAGGAGATCAACACAATTGTTTCCAGGTCAACACAAATGTTTCAAGGAGGTCAACACAACTGTCTCTAGGTCAACACAACTGTTTCAAGGAGGTCAACACAAATGTTTCAAGGAGGTCAACACAACTGTTTCAAGGAGGTCAACACAACTGTTTCAAGGAGGTCAACACAACTGTCTCTAGGTCAACACAACTGTTTCAAGGAGGTCAACACAAATGTTTCAAGGAGGTCAACACAAATGTTTCAAGGAGGTCAACACAACTGTTTCAAGGAGGTCAACACAAATGTTTCAAGGAGGTCAACACAAATGTTTCAAGGAGATCAACACAAATGTTTCAAGGAGATCAACACAAATGTTTCAAGATCAACACAAATGTTTCTAGGTCAACACAACTGTTTCAAGGAGGTCAACACAACTGTCATAAGGAGGTCAGCCAATCTGTTTCAAGTATACTACAGAATATTCTCTTCTTTCAGAGAGGGGTAAAATTAAGGGGCTCCGAAAATGGTACATATGTAACTCTAGTTAGTTATGACCAGTTGAACATTGGAACCAATTTTATTCCCAAGACCTCAGCTACCAGTATGAGCCTGTATCTGATAACCTGCCTTTGGGACCATTTATTTCTTCAAATTCACATGGTATTTTGGACCTTTTATTTCTTCAAATTCATACGGTAATTAGAGTAAGTTAGAATCAACTATTTCATCTCTGTACCTTGCATGTGCACAGATCCACTGGTCAATGATGGCCACACCACCATCCATGTACTTCTCTAGAATCTCCTTCGATGGTTGGAACCGATAGACTTCATAGCCAGACAGAAGATTCTTTACCTCCTCGAACTCTGGCAGGAGTGAAAAAAATACAAAATTTATCAAATATATTCTTCTTTTAGAATCCATTTCTTTCAAAGTTTATATCTTATGGCATTTAAAAAGTCTGATGTTCACTACATTGTAAAAAGGACAAAACTGCTAACATGAATACAACTTGTATTTGTATGAATTCTGGCAATAAAGTTAATACAAGATTATAAGAAACTTGACATGTTAGACAGCAAAATTCTTCATAATCACAAGAAATCTGTTAAAAGCAGACACATTGTACAAAAATCCGAACTAATATAAGTCACAGATGTTCAACATACAGCACATGGGCTTAGTGCCAACAAGGATCAGTCTGAAATAATCTAAAAAAGAATCCATGACAAGTATAGCCGGGCATAAGGGAGAGAACACTGCACAACAAACTGACAGGCAACAGCTGTAATGAAACAGACAAGATCCTGATGACTAAAGTCACCAATCATTGTATTTTTTAATTGTTGAAGAATGCTAATGGGAGATAATCACAAGGAAACCTTACCCCACTCTTCACGAGCATCTGTAGAAATGAAAACCTTTTTCAGATCATATTTCTTCAGAAGTTCCATAATTTTCTCAGCAGCACCTGCAAGAGTTGGTGTGTCTTTTTTCCTGGAGATCGCAAAGTCGGCTCGTCTTAGGTGTACCCCAATATATGGCCCTCCCTTGGCTTGGCCCTTTTTCTTCTGCAAAAGAAAGCATTTTCAGTTTGGGGACCGTTCATAATTAATGGGTAAGGGGGTGATGATGATTTTAAAGGGGGTCACCTATTTTGTTCTGGGGAGGTAGGGGGTCAACAATTTTGTACACATGTACTAGGGGATGTCAGCAATTCACATGTACATGCAGGATGGAAACTCACTCTGTACATACATCTCACACACACACATTCACATTGTACATGCTCCATACACAATCATCACACACACACACACACACACACACACACACACACACACACACACACACACACACACACACACACACACACACACACACACACACACACACACACACACACACACACACACACACACACACACACACACAACCCCCAATCCCTCCCATAAATTATGAACAGTTCCTTAATGAGGACTTTAGATCCTTAGGTGTGATTTCAAGGGTTTGCCGGCTCTATGCCTGGTCATCCCTCTGTACTAAATGCCATTTGTGATTGTACAATGTCTAATTTAAACATCCCTGAAAAGCATTAGGGATGATCAATTTTTTCCTGAAAGCTATATCTGGTGCATCAAATAAGATTAGCAATATCAAAGCAATATCACGACGGGGGACACACTCTTTCAATCCATCACATTCAGTCCCACCTCAATACTCTGGAAAATCCAGACTTCATGCAAATATATTACTCAAAAAAGATTAAGAACACATGATTTTTTACTGACACAGTTGATCCTTCACAGTACAGTGAAAAGTCATAGGTCTTTTCCATCTTGTGGTCAGTTTTCTGTCCCTTACACCATCTACACTACACAGTATTTCAGTGATATCACAGTATGTTAGTTTATAGCTGAGGGTAAGCCCAGAACGAAGAACACAGATGTATACATCTTTGATGAAATCCTCAAGCATGGGCCACTAAGGATGATAATCGGTGCAAATCTGGGACTTGAACCCAATATCACCAGATCCTGTCATACTCAAGGGACACAAATCTCCACACTCACCTGCATCATCTAGAATTGTGAGACAAACCTTGCTAATATGTTTATGAATATGACAAAAGAAGTTATTTTCTACATTTAAGTTAAACTTGGCATATTACCTTGTCTTTCGTCCAATCTCCATTTAACACAGTTTTGTCTGCTACGTCTGTTGAGTCGAGATACTTGGCCCGGAAATCATCCCCAATTTTCTTCAGATGTTTAGCAAATACCATACTCCTCCTGGCCTGAGGTTACCATGGAAACAGAAAAAGCATAACCTTAGGGAAATAGATAGTGATGAGAATCAGGTTGGGGTTTATCATGGACAGATTGTAATCAGCAAAGTGTTTTCAGGTGTAATATTACATACTTTCAATGAAACCTTGAACATTGTAAAACTAATACATGATAACAGTTTCCACCATGATCCTATATGAAAATTTCACATTTGTTGAAACATGGCTATCATGGACATGAACTGGTGTTTACTTTGTCAGGTGTTTACCTTCTATAAGCCACCTGTGCTACTGCCACTGCATTCTCTTCCCACAGAGGTTACTTGTCATCTTCCTACGAACCTCTGTTCTAATACGGCCATATTTCCGGGTTCTCGTAAAATCACCTAGTGGTGAAAAATCGCAACAAATATCGCACTTCTTTCTATCTAATCAGAACACGTTTTACATTGACTTAGATCCAACTTGTGTTGAGGTGACACACAAGACATTTAATGGCTAGCTTGTCCGTTGTTAATGGCTAGAGGTTGTTAACGAGGAAGCTGATGGAGACGCCATTGATCCACCATTACATGACTGAGTTCTGTCTAGAAGAAACATTTGCACATCGTGCAGGGGAAGAGGTTCTAGTTTTCCCGAAGCATACGGAAATTACCGAGGCCTTGCGAATGATCACTTTTGAAACAACGTCGCTGATTGCACAACTAAATCTGATTGCAACCAGTCACGAATCCTGAACACACGCACCATGAAAGGGCCGTATTAGAACAGAGGTTCGTAGGAAGATATGACAAGTAACCTCTGTGGGAAGAGAATGCTGCCACTGGTTAGAACACTGATGGTTGGAGCAGATTGTTTAAGTTTCATCCAAAGTGAAAATGTAAAGGCTATAAAAGTAACCATTAAATTTCTGCAATAATTCACTTCCCAACTTCAAGGCACAAAAATCTGAAAGATTGGTTTAGTTTGGTTGCTTAGCGCCACACACAGCAATATGGAGTCAATCTGTAAATAATCAAGTCTGAACCAGACAATCCAGTGATGCAATTGGGATAAGATGACATGTGTCAACCAAGTCAGCGAGCCTGACCACCCGATCCCGCTAGTCGTCTCTTACAACACCAGATCTGAAATATGGTTCCCCAGTGGTTCCTGGTATATATTCCTTATTCAACTACTTACCGTCCAATACTTGATGTCTCCAAAACGATCATGCATCACTGTCTCCGCCCTGTCAACCATGACTGACCTGCAACAACAAATTGTCACATGTGACCTTGTACAGTCACCCCTCGTCATAACGCGGGTCTTGGGGTCCATGGATGACCACACGCATTATACATAACACAGAATAAAGGCCAGGGAAAAATTATATTTTCCATAACATTGCATAACTGCTATTTCATGTATAGTGTATTAGGGGTTTATGGACACATAAGAACAATTTGTTATTGTCCCGCTGATTATCACAACAACTGCAAATCTCACCATCATATTTAAGACATCTTAAAAAACCATCATGATAGCATTACACTGACTGACTGACTGAGTTTGGTTTACGCCGCTTTTAGCAATATTCCAGCAATATCACGGCGGGGGACACCAGAAATGGGCTTCACTCATTGTACCCATGTGGGGATTCGAACCCCGGGTCTTCGGCGTGACGAGCCAACGCTTTAACCACTAGACTACCCCACCGCCCCTGATAGCATTACAATGTCTGTGTGATCTATTATGAGTGTAAACACTACCGTCAGAAAAGATAGAATCCCATTGATATTTGGAGCTTGAACATTTGAAAACCGTTTGAATATAGGAAGGCGTTTCCTATTCTCGCTGTACTTACGGATATCGGCTGAAAAAATAACACAAACAATTCTTATCGTAATCAATGCTTGTTGTTTTTAAATGAAGGGCCTTCTCCTCTAACATCTACATCTATCAGCTGCCAGATCCATCAGGTGAATTACCACTCGTGAGCCCGGTGATAAACAATGCCATCCGCCATTGACGAAACGAGGCTTCTCCCATTCTCGCGGTATTACCAGGAATTAACTTTATTGAGTGTATGTAAGAGCAATCCTGCCGGAAAGGGCGGGAAAAAGTAATAATATGTCCAAGTTGGTATAAAATCCCCAATATTCGTGACAATGCAAGATTTTGATCACTTACAGACTTGGTCCACTTCCTAGTTACCAGTCGGTGATGTAAACAACCGGTAAGTGTCGCGCATCGTAAACGTGTTTACCGCGAGAATAGGAGACGGACCTATACTATTTGAATAAAAGAGCAATTTTACTTCAATTACAAAAATTGCTAATATATCCCCTATACATCTACATCTATTTTTACGTCTATCCTCTACACCTTTCCTGTGGGTAATTACACAGATTGTATATACATAAATGTCTGTTTGTTCTTTGCTCTTTTCTATTTTTAGGCATTAGTGAGTGATGCATTCAGACCAGCACATTTGATTTCTGTAGCTGTTGTTTCTGACTTCTATAACATCTATACACAAAACGACAATACCATCAAAGGCACTATACTTGTCCTGCATTAGTTTACTGTTGTTAAAATCACAACTTGAAAAGACAAGAAAAAGAAATTCATTTTGGAAAGCTTATCTCATTGGTAAAAGACCAATGAATTAAGGGAAGGATAACAATATATGGAAGGACAACTTCTTTTTTACAGTGAAACGATGTTTCAGTGTAGGTTCTAATACTGTTGGTGTTCGTTCCTTACTCTTTCAACTTCTAAATGCCTCTCAAAGAAGTTTACCAATGCCTCCTTCATTTTGATTTCACTGGTCAAGGTCACTTAAGGTTGACGTGATTTGTCCTTCTAAGGAGAAGTCAGTTGATGATAAATGAGTGAGTGAGTTTAGTTTTACGCCACACTCAGCAACATTCCAGTTATATGGCTGTGGTCTGTACATAATCGAGTCTGGACCAGACAATCCAGTGATCAACAGCAATCTACGCAATTGGGATACGAGGACATGTGTCAACCAAGTCAGCGAGCCTGACCACCTGATCCTGTTAGTCTCCTCTTACGACAAGCATGGTTACTGAAGATCAATTCTTAACCCGGATCTTCACAATGCTACCAGATTTTTCACATCCAAGGCAATAAACATGACACTTACATGCCGGTGGTGTTGCTACCAGACTTTTCACATCCAAGGCAATAAATATGACACATCCAAGGCAATACATGCCTTACATGCGGTGGTGTTCTGTAGCTTTTCACATCCAGAAAATAAACATGACACTTACTGTAGCAAGAAAGCCGGTGGTGTTCTGTAGCAAGAAAGGTTTCAGGAAACTGACCATTCCCTGTATGGACATGCACTGGAACGACTTAGCGTGGACTTCGTCCCCATAGTTGAAGAACCAGCCATCAAATACTCCAGTCTCCTCGTTCTAGGAAATAAGAACAGTTCTCCTAGAATTACTTTAAACAGATATTACTCATACTGTTTCCTTTAGGGGCGGTGGGGTAGCCTAGTGGTTAAAGCGTCTGCTCGTCACGACGAAGGCCCGGGTTCGATTCCCCCACATGGGTACAATATCTGAAGCCCATTTCTGGTGTTCTCTGCAGTGATATTGCTGGAATATTGCTAAAAAGCGGCGTAAAACCATACTCACTCACTCACTGTTTCCTTTAGTGGCAATGGGGTGGCCTAGTGGTGAATGTTTTCGTTTGTCAGAGCGAAAACACCTGTTCAGTTCCACACATGGGTACAATGTATGAAGCTCTGGAGTCCCCTGCCATGGCATTGCTAACAGCGATGTAAAACCCAACTCATTCACCCACTCATTTTGTTAACATAAATGTAATCTGTCTAAACCTGTCTAAACATGCTAACACAGTTATGAGGCTTGGTTCCACTCTGAAAGACTTTGACCCAAGGTGATTTCTGTACAATATGTTTGTCCTAGTTTTATCCTCATCCCTTAAGATAATATGATTTGGTTCCCTGTGACACATATATCACAATTTTATAAACATGCTTCCTAAAAACCTCTAAAAACATATCCTGACAACTTTTCCAACAATCTACTGAAGCTTTAGTCCTTTTTTAATATAGGATAAGCTTAAAAATTAAGCAATTTATGTGGTCCCAAATAGTCCATATCATAACAATTCCACATATACTACAAACAAAAAGTATGGGAACACCTTAAAATTTCAGTCATTTATAGGTGAGTGAGTGAGTATGGTTTTACGCTGTTTTTAGCAATATTCCAGCAATATCACGGCGGATGACACCAGAAATGGGCTTCACACATTGTACCCATGTAGGGAATCGAACCCGGGTCTTCAGCGAGGCTACCCACCCCCATAGTCATATATAAACTTAACACGTGGTGACGTCATTTATACTCTAAGGTAAATGCAACCTCTTGTGTGCTTAATGGGCACTTTAAACAACATGTTAGAACATACAGTGAAGCAACTGATTCAATATTCGTTGAGTTTGAGTGACATGAAACATTGTCAAAAACAGCGAAAAACAAGGGTGCTGAAACACACCAGCACCATGTTTGATTCAAACACCCAAACACAACAACCTAGTGCATGTGGAAGACAGACTTCCCATGCACACAAAAAGTTGTATTTACCTTAGAGTATAAATGACCTCACCATGTTTAAGTTTATATATGACTATCAAATTTTGGGTGTTCCCATACTTTTTGTTTGTAGTATATATTCAAGCATACTTCAAAGAACAAGAAGACAATTCATTTTAAAATTGTGTTTCACTTCACAACATTCAAATTACATCAGCAGTCAGAGATCTAAAATATTATAAAAATAAAAATAAAGTACAGTGGAAACCTGATAAGTATAATTTCAAGGGACTCGCCAAAATTGTTTACTTATCAGGTATTTTACTTATCCAAACTTATAAAAACCTGCAAATGACAACCATATGCATGTATATGTATCCATATGTAACAATGAACAACTTATCAGGGCTGGCCTGCAGTTGTCAGTGTATTGTCAACTGCTTGACGCCACCGAGCTGTAAGTAGGATGTTTGTTTGACTGGAGACTGACACGACTGCCCCTCATGTCGGATTATGTGGTGATCGCTAATTTAGTTATCCAGTCTCTTTTGTTAAGTAATTTACTTCCAGGGACCGTGAGAAGAAGTTTAGTTAAGCGGTATTGTTTACTTATCCGAGTTTAGTTAACCAGACTCTAATAGTGATAATTAATGAAGAAATTTGCTGGGACCAAAGAAAAGTGTTTACTTATCAGGTCTGTTTAGTTAAGCGGTCTTTACTTAAGCGGTTTCAACTGTATGTTCATGAGACTGTTCCTGGAGTTTTATTCAGTTTAAAAAAGCCAAAGAAACATAAATGTCCCCAGTTTAGGACAAAAGAAAGTGTCAAACAATGAAAAGGCAAATGAGTGAGTGAGTAAGTTTAAACACCAGAAATGGACTTCACACATTGTACCCATGTGGGGACTCGAACCCGTGTCTTCAGCATGACGAAGTGAACGCTTAAACCACTAGGTTACCCCACCTCCCCGCAAAGACAAATGACACAAAAATAACACAATAATAATCCAGGAAGAAAGAATTCTGAAAATATCCTTTTCCTGCAAAGCAGGATCCAGGTTTCATCCCAGATATATCTGTTTGTCCCATAAAGCCAAGTGTGATTTACAACCTCCAGACTTAACAAACTATTGATTGAAACAAGGAAAGGAAAAGATAATATGATCATTTGCAAACTATGCTGTAACACAACATATTATTGACATTCTGATTCAATATAAAAGAATCGATACACATTAATGGCATCTAAATCTAATGTTCTGTCACATAATGACACACCCAGCTTAAAAGAATCCCACCAGTTGCCAGGCAACACATTAATCATTGCCACTACATCCTGCTTGTCAATAATCGTCCTGATAAAGTAACAGCTGCTTGAAATTTGTTTGTCCAGAACACCAGGAAGACTGGAAACAATTTTTCTGGGACGTTTTATCATAATTTTGTTTCATCAAATATACCTGTACAGTCAAACACTGTTGTGTTTCAAAGTAAAAGGGGCGGTGGGGTAGCCTAGTGGGTAAAGCGTGCACTCATTGCACCGAAGACCCGGGTTTGATTCCCCACATGGGTACAATGAGTGAAGCCCATTTCTGGTGACCCCTGCCTTGATATAGCTGGAATATTGCTAAAAGCGGCTTCAAACTAAACTCACTCACTCAAAGTAAAAACCTGGTCAATGTGTATTCATTATTTAGTTATCGTGTGGCGCTTGTGACGAACTGCGGATAACTCGAAGCATTTATGTAGGTCCCTTCAACTTCCACACAACAATGTCTGACCACATGCAGTCTTAGAAATTCTTGTCTGTTTAAGAACAGTCCAGAAGATAAGTGGAAACCTTATTTAACCACTCCCTAGCTAAACCTGCTTGACCATGACAAAAATGTACACTATGTATATATTTTCTATTAGTTTTATTCAGTATGAATTTGTAAGTTTGTTGTTGAACTGGTGCAGAATTACAACCCTCAATGAGGACTTCCTCCACTGGACTGACTGACTGAGTTTGGTTTTACGCCACTTTTAGCAATATTCCAGCAACATCACGGCGGGGACACCAGAAATGGGCTTCACACATAGTACCCATGTGGGGATTCGAACCCGGGTCTTCGGCGTGACGAGCCAACGCTTTAACCATTAGGCTACCCCACCGCCCCTCCTCCACTGGAAGTTTCCCGTATCAGCAAACTTTTATAATCTTGGAGAAGCATGAACTACAATAGCTGTACACATCACTTGTGAGAACATCTTGGTGTAAAACAGAATGCAACCAGCTTTGACATAAATGAACTAATATTACATTAACGAGCAAGTGAATTAGGTTTTAAAATCTAGCAATTTTCCAGCAATACCATGGCCGTGAAACACCAGAAATAGGCTACACACACCACACCCACATGGGGAATCAAACTTAAGCAAACACTTTAACCACAAGACTATTCCATTGCTCCTAATGTTACAATACATGCATTACTAAATGCATTTTTACTATGCAACTTTCCACGCAACTTTTAGCAACATTCCAGCAATATCATGGCGAGGGACACCAGAAATGGGCTTCACACATCGTACACATGGGGAATCCAACTTGAGAAACACTTCACCACAAGGTACTAGTGTTGGGATTTGGTTAAAATCTCATAATTGATGATTGGTTCATTACTACCGATCAATCATCGAAAATAATTGGTTAGCATCATTTATGAAATTTGATAATGCACATAAAAATAAGGAAAAAACAAATAGTTCTTATGGGGTTTTTTGGCAAAATTTCACATCTTTAAAGGATGACTAGTATGTTAGTAACATAAATTTCTTGGAATCTTTAAGATAAATTCAATCGTGACTTGAAACGAGCTTGTAGTGCTTACGAAATGTAACAGACAAAACCAACCATGTGAAAAATATTGTTAATGAAAACAAGTGTTCCAGAATTGGTTGTGTCCGATTATGAGAAATTGTGATCGATTGCTTGGTCGTTCAGTCACTACGACCAAGCTTCGATTATTTCAATTAATCGGACCACCACTACAAGGTACCCCACTGCCCCATTTGTTTTATTACATGCATTACTAAAATTTAATCATGCTCACTGTGAGTTTAGTTTCACTCCACTTTTATCAATATTCCAGCAATATCATGGCAAGGGACACCAGAAATGGGCTTCGCACATCGTACCCATGTGGGGATCGAACCTGGGTCTTCGGCATGATGAGCCAAACTCAATCATTAGGCTTTCCCACCAACCCCTGCTCACAGAGCAACCTTGATTTGTGAGTGAGTGAGTTAATATTTAACGTCACATCGGCAATATCTCAGCCATATCGTGACGAACCTTGATTGTATTGTTATCTCCCATTGATGGCGGCACTCACCCAGGTGTACTTCCTGTACTCCATGGTGTGGCACTCCCGCATGTCCATCTTCTCCTTCCACTCCCCGCCCCAGCCCTCCTTGTAGTACTGGAGATAGTACACCTCATCCACCAGCCACGGCTTGGGAAGCACTGCATACACATCAAGTCAGAACATTCTTGGTCTAAATACAGCCTTGGCATACAAATACTCTTCATATTTGAGTGAGTGAGTGAGTGAGTGAGTTCAGTTTTACGCCGCACTCAGCAATCTTCCAGCTATATGGCGGTGGTCTGTAAATAATTGAGTCTTGACCAGATAATCCAGTGATCAACAGCATGAGCATCGATCTGAGCAACTGGGAACCGATGACATGTTGTTTTCATATTTAACGACAGTAGCAACTTAAGTTTGTTTCTTCAAACATCAATACTGAGAATCAAGACACGATAACCCAATTGACCACAATCATTCAGGACCCGTGAAGATCCTGGGTAGAATAGGTCTTCAGCAACCCATGCTTGCCATAAAAGGCGACTTTGCTTATAAAGGATATTTGTATGCGACTAAACCCATCGGGTTTCAGGCTCGCTGACTTGGTTGACACATTTCATCGGTTCCCAATTGCGCAGATCGATGCTCATGCTGTTGATCACTGGATTGTCTGGTCCAGACTCGATTATTTACAGACCACCACCATATAGCTGGAATATTGCTGAGTGTGGCGTAAAACTAAACTCACTCACTTACTCACAATCATTCAGAATATAATAAATGCAATTTTGCCCCATGTGCTGCATTTCAAAAATGCTAAAAACCTGAGCTGACCTGAGCTGACAAACCTAAACATATAACCAGGATATTTGTATGATTCAAACCCACCTCTAAATTTTAGGTTTCTAGCATGCAGTAGGGACATAATCTGCAGAGAGTATGGTAGCTCCTTGGACATATGTCCTCTTCATTGTAATCTATTCACAACACTAATATTAAAACAATATTAGAAACACAGGTATATATATATCGGCAGGATTACCTTTCAGAAAGTCCTCAAACTCAATGACCGGTACATATTTTCTGAGACTCGGGACATCAAAGAAGACCGACCATGGGATGCGTGACTGGTCCATTTGGCGGTTGGCCCAGTGGTACAGGTGTCCCCAAGGAGGCAACACCAGAATCCAGGGTGAGTCTTCATTGAGGGTCTCAACCAGGTTGGCCATGCGCAGGTACACATCACGACGTAGGTTGAATCCCTCCCCTGGGTTCACTTCCCACAACAGATACCTGGAATGGGAACATTCTCAAAGTTCCAGATAGGCTACATTTTTGCATAAAATATGCAAATAAATTTTTGCATATTTTATGCAAATACATTTTTGCACAAAATATGCAAATAAATCACCACAAACAATTAATCACCACAAATTTGTTTTGAGTTGCTTCCATAAAATCATGCATGAATAAAATTAAAGGTGAGGTGAGGTGAGGTGAAATTGGGTTTAACGTCGTGCTTGAGAATATTTCGCTCATATGACGACATGCATGCGTGTGTATGTGTATGTGCGGCTGCTTGTACTAGCCCAGACTTAAGCTGGTTTTATAGTGCTAGCCCACTGAGATACCATGCCGCAGTGAAGCATGAATACCCTACTCAGACACATTATACTGACTCCGAGCCGACCAGTCCTTGTTGTACCCATTAATGCCGAGCGCCAGGCAGGGACCAACAAGTACCATATTTTAATGTCTTTTGGTATGACGTGGTCGGGGATCAAACCAGCGACCTTCCGCTCTCGAGGCGGACGCTCTAACCACTACACCACGGAGGCGGTCGAATAAAATTAAAACCCAATAGAATACCAATAGTATGGATGGGTATAAAGAAATATTATCATCTTCATCAATGATACTTTCATCTGTGACAAGAAACAAAGATATATTTAGCTGATACTTACATTTACATAAATGATACTCATATTTATGCTTATGATATTATAATCTTCTTCTACCTGGCATCATCGATCAAATTATCAACTTTGATAACCACATTTTCTAGATTAATGAACTTAAGTTCTGGGTCGAGTTTATACAGCAAATGGCTTAATTCATAATGACTGATTGTTTTTTTTAACTTTTAACCCTGATAGATTCTTATTGGGGTACTGTTAGAACATTTGAAAAATAACTCATCCATTAAATTTGTCGCATTGAAAAATTTGAAAAAAATAAATGGATAAAAATTGTCACATTATTAAATAAATATTATTCACTTAAGGGGGGTGTTTTTTGGTGGGAATGCTGATATTTGAAATTTGCAAATGAATTTCAGTAAGTTGTGAAAATACAGAAAAGGCCAAATGAAAATATACCACCAGCACGCTACTAGTCATTCAAATAAATGATGAATATATTTGTATAAACAATATCCAACTATTGTGGCAACTTCACAAGACAATATCATAGTCTGAGTAAAGATACCCATAATAGTATCATATACGGATATATCATCTACGTAGATCTATTAGCATCTGTGTACATGAATGTATCTTCTACACAGGTGTAAGTATCTTCTACAGGACTCCAGATAATTTTTCATGATCAGGAGTACGTGCTCAGGTTTCAATATATGAATAAAACCTTAAGAGTACATTTAGAGTACTGAATGGAAATTAATGGCGTATCAGTAATCTTGTGTTTCGTTTCATATATGCACCACAACATTGCTACTCTTGTGTAAACAGGTCAATAAACAATAACACAATAATTTTTCAGATAAATACGTATGTAAATGATTCTAAGACCTCACACCATTGGGTATGATGTTTTGATTAAATTATTTCAACCATTATCTTGCATATGTTATGCCTATTAGCTTTGGTTCGATTTCCCGACCGACCCTACATATTCATCGGCCTAACAATTTTACTCACCACAACAATAAATTAAATTTATTTTCTGACACATGAGTAATGTAAAATATATTTTGCAAAAATGGATACCTACCCTAGTTCTGAAATATAGGAAATCGGAACAGAACATTTATTTTCTGGGCCTTATCTGTATCTTCTACACAGGTGTTATCTGGAGCCCTGCTTCTACGTAGGCGTCTGTAACATCTACGTAGATGATAAAACAATATTACACTCTTGCAATAACACCATAAACTCCTCTGCAGTGAATATACATGAAAGTATGATATTTCTCTTCTTGCAAGTGACACATGTATCATTGGGCTTAGCTTGTTCAACATCCGACACATTTTGGCATACAATAAACAGAAGAAAATTACAAATTGCCTAAAACAGCAATTTAAGATGAACAAAATTTGTAAAATGTGAATTCTTTGGATTAAATCTACCCAACAGACTAGATCCAGGGGAGTTTAATGTTACCCAAATAAGACTATTGAATTCCCCATGAGAATAATGAGATGTAAGTAAATGCCTACATCCTGGATTCCATGCATCACTAGACGGCTGAGGGGTGGAAATAACTTTAAAATTGCTAGTGTACTCCGGTACAGTGGCACATGTAAATCACTTGCCCTGATAATTTTTCCACTATACCGGCCGTTTTCTTGTTGATTTTTTAAATAAACAACATAATTAATATTGGAAAGTCAACTGGACACTGGTACAGTGTGATATACAAATTTGCTTGCCCGACAGAAAAAAACACTGGACTCAGGTGTCGGGCAATGGGTTATTTCCACCCCTGCGGCTGGACATGACTTAACATACTGACCGAGCATGGTCTCAGTACATACATTAACAGTCATGTCCTCAAACCCTGTACAACCTGTCTGTTACACAGGTAACAAACGTAGCATTCTGAGTTCACTATTTATAGGACCGATTTTGATAAATTTGACTGCCATCAAGCTTAAAATATAGGACATCGTAACACTAACTTGTCGACTATGATGCCACAAGCCAGTGCTATATCAAGACACTATGATATCTGTGCCAGCTAGCTGACTGTACAGGTTCTGTGATACAGTAACTCGCCAATCATATAACTGCACTATTTAACAAGTGATTATAAAGTGATATTCACATGCAGCAGTATACAGGTAAAGTAAATACAGGCAAGCACAGTTGTGTCGAACTCTGATAACTCGATATCTCGGTTGTCTCGATATAACATCTCGGTCCCGGCAAAATCCTTCATAATTTAGCATTAATCAAGCTCTTTTAACTCGATACGGATGTCACGATATTTCGGATATCTCGATATAATTTCATGGTCCCAACAAGCAAAATTACCATTTTAACTCGATATTTGCAAAAAAACTTGATATTCAGCTACCTTTCATGGGCAAGTATCCCTATGAACTGAGGTTGTTTCCACACGTTTCCACACGGTGCGGCATGAATCAAAGGGATGCAGTAGTGTAAACTAGTTAGGGCTAATTGAGTTGAAGGTGTCACTTGTTTGTTATTTAATTAGGATTAATTAAGAAGGAATTTATTAGGAAATACTCATTGTTACGACTAAACACTACTGATAATGGATTATAGTTTCGAATCAAAACATGCTGCGATCCAAGGTTTTGTGTAATCACGTGACTTTCATGTGATTGTTGAGTTGTTTCTAAATGATATGTGAAGATATGCCCTGGTCGGATGTCTCGAGGCCCGGATAACTCAATATTTTTTTCTTGGTCCCATGAATATCGAGACAACAGTGCTCGACTGTAGTCAGTTAAATACTACTGAGGTGGATGAAGGATCCACGGGGTCATGCATAATACCCAGATCAGAAAGTTCACAGTGGGAAAGGGGATGCACACTCACTGTCACTAGGTCCAGGTTAGTGTATATCCTGGGATACTATACATGTTATATATGTCAAGTGTTGTACAAAACATTGTATTTCCCTTATATTTAAGGAAGTTTACAGTCTGTCTGTCCATCCATCTGTCTGTATATACTATTGTGGACTAACTTCTGATATTTAAGGTGGTAGGGGTAGCCTAGTGGTTAAAGCGTTGGCTCGTCAGCCGAAAATGAAATACCACTCAACATTCATAATACCCACTCCAATAAAATTACAGTGGGTTTTGAGTACCCACATTAGGGTTCGATTCCCCACATAGGCACAATGTGTGAAGCCCATTTCTGGTGTCCCCGCCGTGATATTGCTGGAATATTACTAGTCAGTCAGTCTGATGTTTAGCTATAAGTCTAGCCCACTCTGCTTCCATGCTACTGTCTTACATGGGTACCAGACTCTGACACAGTATGCTGACTCTTAGCAGAGTAGTCTTTGATTTATCTAACGTCATAATGCTAAGACAGGGCTCCAGTTAGTTTTTCAACATCAGGAGTACGTACTCCTTATTTGTTCAATATAGGAATACTGGAAAACCTTAGCCTACATTTAGAGTACTGAATGGAAATTAATGGAGTATCAGTAATCTTGTGTTTCATTTCATATATGCACCACAGCATTGCTACTCTTGTGTAAACAGGTCAATACACAATAAAACAATACTTTTTTCAGATAAATACGTCTGTAAATGATTCTAAGACCGTACACCATTGCTGTGGTGTGTATCTGCTACGTTTTCTAAATTATTTCCTACCATATCGTGCTTATTTTTTATCCGTACATATGCCGATATCTGGAGCCCTGTAAGTGTATCATCTTGAAAGAACCATCTTTAATATCTTTTGGTAGGACATGTACATGGAATCAAACCCAGATCTTTAACTGGACCACAAAGCCACTGCCAAACTGGGCTTGTGTCCAGATGTGTATTATCGACCTTATAGTTCCGAGTCTACATCTGGATGTTTCATTTATGCCATGCTAGAAATGGAGACTTTTGACTTTCAATTAATATGATAATTGTTAGTTTCAAGGCTGATGTTTATCATACATGCTTACATGCTTGAATTAGACTTGCACCAACCTAAACATAACTTTTGTAGTTATTTTCAATGTACTTGTTCTTCTTCCTAAATGAACATGCATTTCAATGGTTTTGATGATATCATGTGTATAATATAAAAATACGTGTCGTGGGTAATGTCAGTGATATCTACACAGACACTGACATCAATGATGGGGAACGTAGAGACGGTGCTGAGCAAAAGGGGTGTGGCACTGATGGGTGTTGACAGATGTTTTCAAATATTTCACACGAAACATACAATATAACAAACTTCTTAAATTGTTTGAAGCTCACCTATCTAATAATACAAACATAATAAACAATTTAACAATGATTTTTCCCCCAATTGCGGTCCGTGTGACTGAAAATGAGATTTGTTTACATATCACGAAAATACCAGCACATTCGTTTCTTGCCTCACCTCGGTGCCTTTGCCTCGCCAAATTCCACCTTGTGACCTGATGCTGGCTGAAGATCCTCTTCATCATCAGTGTGACAACTGATGCTTGTCAATGCCGTTGCCAAAACGGCTAATAACAGTATTTGTGACCTGACATAAGCCATCATGTGTTTGAGTTTGCCACGCTGGAACAGCGGAAAGGAGAGTGAATAAGGGAGGTAACTCTTACATGTACCAGTAACCAAACCGGTTTGTGAACTTTTTATCAAAAGATTCTGCGGAAGTATCCATAGCTTTTATTGGCCCATTAGTTGTCACAGCTTGTGTCGTTGTGTGAAAAGAGATCTAGTCCACTAGTTGTGTTGACAACAAAGCTCCACAGAAGTAGTCTACTCCGGTAATACAAGTTAGTCCAGCTGATGGCCACGCTATTTGAAACATGTTTAACTGAGTAGAAAAAATAACTCATATTGAACTTAAGAATCGTAAAGGCTTTGTCGATGTAGCCCTAAAACATCGATAAAATGTGCATTTGTATGTTTGTATAGTATTCATGTCTCGACAGATTAGAATTTGTACGAATATGAATATAGAGACTCGTGTGAAGGAATTTCATATTCTGTGAGGTGAGGTGAATTGTAATTGGGTTTAACGTGGTGCTTGAGAATAATTCGCTCATATGACGACGTGCATGCGTGTGTATGTGTATGTGCAGCTGCTTGTACTAGCCCAGACTTAAGCTGGTTTTATAGTGCTAGCTCACTGAGATACCATGCCGCAGTGAAGCATGAATACCCCACTCAGACACACTATACTGACTCCGAGCCGACCAGTCCTTGTTGTACCCATTAGTGCCAAGCGCCAGGCAGGGACCAACAAGTAGATCTACCATATTTTAACGTCTTTTGGTATGACGCGGTCGGTGATCGAACCCGCGACCTTCCGCTCTCCGGGCGGACGCTCTAACCACTACACCACGGAGGCGGCTTCACATTCTGTGTGTGTGCGTGCGTGCGCGTGTGTGTAAGACCCTGAGACTATATTTTCAACCTGTCTGTGAATTAAACCATCACAAATGACATATTTATCCTTTATTTGGAACTGACAATCTAAAAGCAGGGTATTTACATGACAATTGTTCAAGATAAATAGATTTAGCGATTTTTTTGTTAAGAATACTCAATATTACATAAATTCATCGATTACTGTAATTTACGATTTCATATTATACCAGGTAATATATGCCAGCCTCAAATGCGTACACATGTACGCGAGTAGACGTGGTATTGACAAACAAACCATTTAATGACAGGATGATAGGAAAACAATTCTTCAAGTGAAACCTCGAAACTATATTAATTTCCTGTAAAGAGTCACTCATTGTTTTGAGATGAACTTACCCATGAAGGTCCGGGTTAGAATAATGATCTTCAGTAACCCATGCTTGTCGTAAGAGGCGACTAACGGGATCGGGTGTTCTGGCTCGCTGACTTGGTTGACACATGTTATCGGTTCCCAATTGCGTAGATCGATGCTCATGCTGTTGATCACTGGGTTGTATGGTCCAGACTCGATTATTTACAGACCGCCGCCATATAGCTGGAATATTGCTGAGTGCGGCGTAAAACAAATTTCACTCACTCACTTTGAGATGCACTCCCTCATCAAACCGTACCCCCACCTCCACCCCCATCAGATACAAACATTTTTTAAAAACCAGGGCTGTTGCCTTAACCTGCGAAAATATGTCTTGATCTCTTTGTAATGCGAATAGGTGCTGTAACATAACGGTTGAAGTAGTCGATCTTCGCACTAAAACCTAACATTCCATTTTCCATTCTCTATCTTGCTACACTTTGTGTACCCCATTCTTCATATCTGCTGCCATGGTATCACTGTGCTTTTCGATCGCCCCACCGGAATTAAAGGCTAAAAGAGAGTAAGAAGCGCACGTAAAATCCCACTAACTACACACGAAATCGCCCACGGTTACGCACAAACCTTTCCTTTCCCGAACAGTGGCGTTAATAGAAGAACACCCTGGTGTGGGATGAGAGGATACGGTTTCCCTAGTAGCAATCCTATGTACTGACTGTCATCGGGAAACCATAAATACAATGTCTAAAGATAAAGGAATGAGCTTCAGACATCACTCTAAGAATTCGAGTATGAGTATAAATGCAAGATTTCCTTACCGTTGAAGTCCCCGTGAAGATCCGGAGTAGAATAGGTCTTCAGCAATGCTTGCCACAAATATGCTCGTAAGAGGCGACTAACGGGATCTCGCTGACTTGGTTGACATGTCATCGGTTCCCAAATGTGCAGATCGATGCTCATGCTGTTGGTCACTGGATTGTCTGGTCCAGAGTCGATTATTTACAGATATAGCTGAAATATTGCGAGTGCGGCGTAAAACCTAACATTCCTCTCAATCTTGCTACTCTTTGTGTACCTTACCGTTGAAATGAAATTGTAAATGAAATTATTACAACTGGTTTTAATTCTTTTATCCATGGTGGTCCAATGCTCAAATCACTTTGTTACTAATCTAAAGTTCAATTGCCATTTAAATCCTTATTAATTAAAAGATTTGTGTGAACATTATTCTTGTGTGTTTACCTGTGCTCAGTAAAGTTCCAATACCCTGTGGACTTAAACTTTATGTGTAATGTCAAAGCTCACAGTCCACGTCATGACATCTCAAAGCTAATGCTAGTGTGTATTGGACCTCCATGCTGCGTAGTTGTCACATGTCAGGCTTTTATCTGAACTATGCGAAAAAACATATTTTTCTGAACAACATCAACATAATTCGACAACTCATCAACTTATCAACTTATTATCATCTACCGCCTCCGTGGTGTAGTGGTTAAAGCGTCCGCCCGGAGAGCGGAAGGCCGCGGGTTCGATCCCCGACCGCGTCATACCAAAAGACGTTAAAATATGGTACTTGTTGGTCCCTGCCTGGCGCTCGGCATTAATGGGAACAGCAATGACTGGTCGGCTCGGAGTCAGTATAATGTGTTTGAGTGGGGTATTCATGCTTCACTGCGGCATGGTATCTCAGTGGGCTAGCACTATAAAACCAGCTTAAGTCTAGGCTAGAACGAGCAGCCGCACATACACATACACACGTCGTCATATGAGCGAAATATTCTCAAGCACGACGTTAAACCCAATTTTACCTCGCTCACTTATTATCATTATTATTAATTATTACTTATCAACTGTAATGATGAGAGTATTTAGTGTTGTGTTCTTGGATCCACAATGGGTTTGTGCGGTTTTAAATGAATTGATATTTTAGATCCTTGGTGTACGATGCCATTTGAGTTGGTTGATTGGTTTGTTGTTTAACGCCGCACTCAGCAATATTCCAGCTACATGGCGGCGGTCTGTAAATAATCGAGTCTGGACCAGACAACCCAGTGATCAACAGCATGAGCATCGATCTACGCAATTGGGATACGATGACATGTGTGAACCAAGTCAGCGAGCCAGAACACCTGATCCCGTTAGTCGCCTCTTACGACAAGCATGGGTTACTGAAAACGAACACTAACCCGGATCTTCACGGGTCGTCTCTTTCAGGGATATATTTTCAGATGTTAGGTAAAAAGACATTGATTTCTGCGAATAGATACGCGCATATAGGAAGAGAACACACGAAGAACAGCTTGTATGAATATGAATTTTATTACAAATATTAAAATCAATGCGCATATTGAAATGCTTGTCTATGTTTTAAAAAACGGATATGTGTGTATAGTTATAAACTAACAACAATAAAGCCACACATCATATTTGGAATAATAAGCATAACACAAGAACAGTGTCACAAAGTCCCCTCCCAAAATATAAACAGTATGACCTTTCTAAATGATGTAATGCTGTTGCATAAATGTTGAACGTTTTACTGCTGGAGTTTCGAATACTTCAGTTGGAACATACCTTTTATGAGGGCTTAGTCTTATCTTTCATGACACACAGAAAAGATTGACTTTCACATAGCATAACAAGAACATATTTGAAATTTAATATATTAAAATACATTTGACATCTGATTATATACCTATCAAACGTTGTGTATTATATATCTGATTATGCCTATTAAGAGTGGAGTATTATATATCTGATTATACCTAACAAACGTTGAGTATCATATGCCAAATTATCCTAGTCAAATGTTGAGTATTATATGTCAAATTATCTCTGTCAAACGTTAGTCAATATAAATCGGGTTATGACTATCAAAAATGGAGTATTTGATATCCTATTATCCCAACCAAACGTTGAGTATTATATTATGGTTGTTCTTTAGGCGCATGTCAGTTTATGAATGATGAGTGAGTGTGGTTTTACGCCGCTTTTAGCAATATTCCAGCAATATCACGGCGGGGAAACAAAATTGGGCTTCACACATTGTGCCCATGTGGGGAATCGAACCCGGGTCTTCGGTGTGACGGGCGAACGCTTTAACCTACCGCCCCCATAATCAGGCCAAAACATTTAAATCAGGTCGTGACCTTTTTTGTTCAGTACACTACTAAATTGTTCATTTACACTTCCAGAATGAATGGTCCAGTGTGCATTTACACACATATCTTTACCTTTCCTCGATCGCTAACGCCCATACTTAAATATAGACTTAAGAGTGAGTGAGTGAGTATGGTTTGATGCGCAATATTCCAGCAACATCACGGTGGGGGACACCAGAAATAGGCTTCACATATTGTACCCATGTGGGAAATCGAACCCGGGTCTTTGGCGTGACGAGCGAACGCTTTAACCACTAGGCTGCCCCACCGCCCCATAGACTTAAGATAGTCCTAGCGCTAAAGTCGTTTTGTTCAAGCGGACCGAGCAGGTTACTATAGTAAACTGTCGTCTCGTCATGAATGATGACTCCGCAAAGGGCGACTTCCATTCCTGCCATATTAGGTTCAGTGCAATGCATGATGTATGTGTTTCCTATTCCAAGTATGCAGCTGAAGCCTGATGAATGCATAACAAACAGATGTCAACATTACAATTAACAAGCGCCACATATGCAACACCTGTGTGTGCTCACACATGAAGTCAAATGTCTGACGTTATCCTGAACTGATAATGCCAGTTGAGTTATTCGGGTTAAATAAGGTAAACGGGTTATATGATATCATTAAGTTTATTGCTACGTAATGAATAACAAATGAATAATGGGCTTCTTCCAAGAACCGGAAGTGTTTACACTCCCGTGTTTGTCTTGACCCAAAATATACCTAGTAGTTACCTGTAAGGTAGATTCAAACAAAGGATAGAGCGAGTATGTTTATTTGTTCGTGATGCCAAAGTCTGATTGTATGTTGTTTAGCGCCACTATCCTCAGTGCAGTAGGACTTGGTCTCCAGCACTGACCCATGCTGGTGGTAGGAGGCAACAGACCTGATCAGGTGGTCACGTACCCTGACGTCATTGATCGTTGCTCGTAATATCGACCACTAGTTTCATCGTATAGCTGCAATAAAGCTGAGTTCGGTGTTAAACAACAAATAAATTACGTTCAAATACTTGGACTATACGCTGAAGACGACAATACAATTTAGTTAAAACATACGTTTAAACCTTGCACAAGCATATGCTACAATACCTAAAATTGTTTGTAAAAGAAACAACGTATGGCGCTCAACGTCCATGTGTAAATTTAGTAAAAATAATGTCGACAGTTTTGTTATGTTGTCTTGGAAGGAGGTATAACGCTATTGCATATTACAATTTCGTATCTTGTCTCGTCTCGGCTGGTTGTTTTTTCCGTCGCAGTTTCTTCATCACGTACTTCACAGGGGAGGTAACTCGAAAGTTAAACGTCGGCAAGAAGGGGACGTAACGCGAACATCCACATTTCCTCAAGAAAGGTGTGATGATGGGAAGGTCGTAGATGCTGGTGTGATTGCCGCCGAGGGAATTGTCGTCTGCTTTTTTTCGCCATTCTAGAATTCCTCTCTCCTCATACGTGCCTGCAACAAGTGACAATCAGGTTGTCAGTGTGACGTGTTGTCATGGTGATGAGACGAGATGATGGAGCAGAGGGCAGAGGTCGGTCGTGTTAAAAGATGGTCACATTGCCCGGTGTTAAAATGGGGTAAAATATGGATTGATCGGCACGGAGCTTTCATAATGTGATCGAATGGGATAACATCTTAAACAGCAGCATAGAGTGAGTGAGTGAGTTTAGTTTTGAGCCGCTTTTGCAATATTCCAGCAATATCACGGCGGGTGAAGCCATTAAATGGGTTCACACATTGTACCCATGTGGGGAATCGAACCCGGGTCTTCGGCGTGACGAGCGAACGCTTTAACCACTGGGCTACCCCACCGCCCCACAGCAGTATGGAATCTCTGTGAGCTAGCACTATGAAAGCGTCATAAGTCGGAACAAGTATTGTACATTGCTATGTAAGTCCACTGGACCCGAGTACATATCTCCATCTACCCAAAAAAAATCTACAGTACTACTGACTGAGTTTAGTTTTACGCCGCTTTTAGCAATATTCCAGCAATATCACGGCGGGGGACACCAGAAATGGGCTTCAGACATTGTGCCCATGTGGAGAATCAACCCCGGGTCTTCGGCGTGACCAGCGAACGCTTTAACCACTAGGCTACCCCACTACTCTCTCGAGATATACAGAGGCGAAGAGATTCGACACTTTCTTGCGCTGCATGTTTTACGAATCTGATTAAATGTCCGCTGTTTGAGTTCAGGGACCCACCAGGTACAGTGTTGTCCAGGAAGAAGGCGAGCATCCCACCCACAAACATCGACGTCCTCAGCAGAACGGTAAGAACCTGGTCCAAGTCCTCGCTCCCTGCACCAAAAGAGGGATATTTCACTGCACATACTGAACACACTCCTTTCTACTACTTTAACGGACATCGGCAAGGACTCAAGGCTCTGAATAAATTCAGTCTTGTATACGTTCCCTGATAAAGTTGTCAGATCTTATCGTATTTTGTTAACAGGGGCGTAGCTACCATTATGAAAAAAAGCCCGGGCTTACACATGATTTTGAAAAGTTGGGCAAGCCCTCAACACCAACTAAATAAAAAGCTTTGCAACCTACCGGGCTTACACGAAAAAAACTTTTTGTTCATTTTTTTTTTCTCTCTTTTCTTTCTTAATATTTTGATGTATTAGTTTGAGAAAAACATTGTCAACGTGCGGTGTGTGCACGTGATACTTAACAGTGACGTAGTTTCATAGGGGGTAGTGTTGAACATAATCTTGGTCTGTGTACCTCAGTGATAATTGTGCTGGACTATTACATAGGGGGTCGTGTTGAACATAAGTTTGGTCTGTGTACCTCAATGATAATTGTGCTGAACTATGACATCTCTGTGAACTGTAGAAATTTAAAAATCAGTGCAATGGTATGTTATTGCTTTGTCAGGTTTAACAGAAACCAAGTCAGAATCTCGGAGTTTGAATCAAGAGAGCTACGTGCTGTTGTAAGACCATGCCCTCCTTTTATCCCTGAACAGGTATACATTTTCTGGACATAGAGCTCAGTCATATTCAAGGTTGCGGTACTTCTTCTCATAGCTACAAGCACAATTGTCCTAAAGGTGCCTCCACATGACGAATGTTAACCTTGCTCTCTCCTCTCGGTGTTCACATATTATATCTGTTTGCCACAGGTGCAGTGGTTAAGCTGTCGAATGGTGTTTACAGGTTATTCATCACAGACAAAAGACGTTTAACAGTTGTTGTCAAGTTGGGATGGTAGGTGATCAATGTGGGTATTTATGCAATATGGAAATCAGTCATGTCTGGTGAATGCAGTGACATCGTGTCTATATTGCACTTGCAAGCGGGACCATGTAAGTGTAAATAGTATCAACAGGGCACACAAAGGGTCCTGTGTAAACTCAACTGACACCTTTCACACAAAAGTGTGACTAAGGTGGGTTACTCAGATATACTAACCTGTATATATGGTATACTTTGCTGTACATAACCAACGCATACATACAAAACATCTGGAGTCACGTGCATAAGGTATTTGCTCACACAAAAGACTTAGTGAGTGAACAAGTAAATATTGTTTAAAGGTGAGCCAGCAGTATTGCAGGTAGTTGCGGCTAAGTTTGTAAGAATATATGACGAAACACTTAATTATGTATCATTATAACAAAAGTGTCATATTTATCATCCAAAATGTCTACTGGTGGAACTACGGAAACATAAACGACCCACTCTACTAAAATTGATTGTGTATGTAGAATATACGTGCGTATAATTGACTTTCTGTAGCCTGTTTGAACAAACACAGCTCTTAACCTTAATGATCTTGAAGAATATCTCATTTGTAATCGGTGTGATGGTCTGAAACTAGAATACGATCACGTGACCAGCTACTTTAAGCTTTTAGTGTTTTTTGTTATATTTTTTATTTTCTTTATTTGTTCCCATAATTGAATACAAGCATATAATTAAGCAATAATTAAGTGTACATGTGCATGATCAAAGTTCATCAACTGGTAGCATAAAGAAATTATAATCCAATAAAGTTATTCCAGTTTGATTACAGATTAAGTCAGAGATTGAAAATTGAGGATAAAGGAAACCATTTCTCTGAAAATTTATCAATTTTTTTGTTCCTTCCGGATATGAATTTTTCAACCGTGTAAGTGTCTTTCAAAATTTTTAAGAAATTATTAACTTTTGGAATTATTTTCTTTAACGTGCAAGTGTATATATATATATATATATGTGTGTCTTTTAGCAGAAAAGATTATATGATTTAGCAATGGCTTATTACCCAAAATTCCAAACCAAACCAAAGTCTTTCTTATTTCAAATTTCTGTATGTTTTGGATTATCCAAATTTCAAGTTCTTTCCAGAAGGTTTGGGTTACATGACATTCCCAATAGTCATGACATAAAGTTTCACTATCCACATTACAAAAGCTACATACTGTATTGTCAACAAGTTTCATTTTCGAAAATTCTTTTGTTTTGTATATATAATTTAAATTGAAAATCTAAAAGTTTTACATCTTTCAAATTGTTTCTGCAAATATTAAAAATCATACGCCAATCAAAATCAATATCATAAAATAAGTTTTCCCATTTTAGGCAAATATGAGGTTTAATATTGTCAGATAAGAGTTTATCATAAGATAAACTTGAACCTTTTTTCAAATCCATAAAATCTTTATGAAGAAAGTTATAATCCAGATCATTGTTATGTATATTTCTGTATTGTTTTATGGTCCTTTTCCATGATTCAGGTATGATATACAAAACATATCAAGATCCTTATATGCACTCCTAATATCAAATTTGAGCTTCAGATCTTCAAAAGACCATCTTCATTACAAAGGTCCTTAATTGTTAAAATTACATTTTTAGCCCAATGCCTAATAAAGTGATTTGGGCTTTTGAAATTATCATCATGAAAAAAAGCCCGGCTTACACATGGTTTTGAAAATGAAAGTTGGGCAAGGCCTCAACACTAACTAAATATAAAGCTTTGCAACCTATCGGGCTTACACGAAAAAAATGGCTTGCTTCTCGCCTGGTTAAGGAACAGATTTTAGCCTAATATATTGTCTTTAACATTCTAAGGACATATATGTACATTGTATGCGCAAGTCTTCGCAATTTATCCGGGTTCAAGTTTCATTTTACCTAAGCTGACGGTCAAATCTCCACCTGTCTAAAGAGAGGCACAGCTATTGTCGTTTTCAAAGTCTGCAGCTTTTAATTGACTTGCTGTGCCTGTAAACTGCGCCATAGCGCCACTTTTCTGTGTTAAAAACCGTTGACTTGCTGTATAGGTACCCGTGTTTATTGTCTGGGACTTACTGTTGAAGTACGTGTGGTTTTAGCCTGTGACTTATTATTTACCTATGGGACTCGCCAAACTGTGCAGCGTTTACCTGTGTTTGAAGCACGTGGCTTACTCTCATATTACCTGTGTCTATAGCCTTCGGGTTGTTATTGAAGTACTGGGGGACCATCAATCCAATGAGTAAAGACGATCCGATGATGCACAGATTGCGTCCAGATGAAAGGTCAATATAGGACAACGTTGACAAGCCAACTGCCGTCACCATGCCGAAACTAATGACAACGATTCCCCCGAGGACTGGGTCCGGCATCATCGTCAGCAACGCCCCCACCTTGCCAATCAGTCCCGACAACAGGAAGATGAGGCCGGCTACGATGAAGGCCGCTCTGCTGGCAACCTACAATGATGATGTTTAGGTATCCAGTGCTCAGTACGTGAACGCCCTTTTCGTGAACACTTCGCGACCTTTCAGATAGCCATTCATATGCGTTTCTTTCACTTTTTACGCAAAATAGAATCTGTCTCGGCAGACGTTTTTTTTGGCGTTTACGTATCATGAATTAACTATATGAATTATATGAATTAATAATAATATATACAGTCAATATCATAATGGCAATAAATATATGTATGCATGTGCGTGCGTGCGTGCGTGTGTGTATGTATATAATACATTTATTACATTATATATTATAATGCAATATCCTTTGGCAATTCTGACATCGTTAAAGTCAGTCTTTTGGCCCTTAGAATCGAACGTTACATGTACATCCTATCAGAGCTGAAGTTCATGGTGACAGAATATCGAATAACGACCCCAGTGTTTTGACACGAAGAACGTTCCAAGCATACACTGGTACAACTGGTAGGCACGTGTATATAGTGACAACGCCCGTCTCTCACACTCAGACACAGCTAAGAGACAAGCTGGATGGAACCGCTCAACCACAAAGCAGATAGATCTGTAGATCTCATCAGCCCAAAGGGACTTGTAACGCAAAAAACTGACGGTGTCTTAGCACTATACAGAAGTCTGTGGTCCCGTCAGTGACAGTATATACCCCGATGCCAGTTTTTTTTTGCGTTTCAATACAAGTCCCTGTGAATCAGCCATCTTACAGCAGTTCCAAAACTGTGGTCTTCAGCGGACTTTCTGAGCTGTTTTCGCTTGTTCATCGGCAGTACTGATTTTACATTAAACGTAAAATATATTTTAATTCAGTCGAAAACCAACTTTTGTGAAACCTATGGCTCCGACGTTCTGGCTATACGATGTCGTTGCGCCTCCAGACCCAACAGCACCGGAAATGAGACTTCCAAACCCTTCTATTGCAATGCCGCGGTTAATCGCATGCGCAGGTGGTTGAGCTTCGCCCGAGATTCTTGCGCATGCGTAGTAATCACCAACAGACTCAATAATGGAGGTGATGGTCGCTGCAAACATCGCCATGAAGCTTGCAATTGTTATTGTAGGCATACCCCACTGCCCTGGAAGAAAAAAACAATCTAGAATTGGAGTTTGGTTTTTCGTTCGAGACAAACATATGTCCGATCTGTCTGAATATTTTTACATAATTCTACTGCAGCAATAAAATAGTCCCTTGCTGCCTGAAACAACGTCAATACGACGTAAATATCATCGCGGAAGAATTTGCCATAACGATATACGTCATTATTATAATAATGAATATTATACGTCATGAAGAGGAAGGGATTTGGGTTATACGCCGCATTTAGCAATATTCCAGCAATATCAAGGCAGGGGATACCACAAATGGGCTTCACACATTGGACACATATGGAGAATCGAACCCGGGCCTTCGGCGTGACGAGCGAACGCTTGAACCACTGATCTATCCCACCGCCCCTAGACATGAAGAATCAGAGTCGGCGTGTTATAAAGTCGTGAAATCCAATAGCACGCGATCGTCCGGAAATACCTGGCAGGGACGGGCACAGATTTTGGAAAAAAACATAAGAGTGAACTTAAACACAAAGTACTGGTACATTAATGGGAAACCATTTTTGTTTGTTAACTAAACAATAAATCTATAGCTACAGATCGTTGTGTCGAACTTTGATGTGTCGAAAATACGGTCGAGTCGAAGTCAAAGCTTCGTTCCTTTCCTTATTTATTGAACATTTTGTGGTTGTGCCAAACCTCGGATAACTCGGTGTATTTACTTGGGTCCCTTCAGTGTCACCCAACGTTACCTTATCAATTACCAGCACAATGAGTAAGCCATTCGTAACTACTCGCCTCTTTCCGTGACCTACACGAAGACTTGTATCTGTATAGTAACGTATCTGTATAGTAACGTATCTATATAGTAACATAACGTATAGTAGGCCATTGTTGCTAAGAATCGTGTCAAACCAATCAAATGGCGCGTTGGAAAATGTGAAATGAGGTCAAATAGTTTCTTAGCGATTATCGATTTTCATTATTATTATAAAATTATCTTGTAACTGATACTTGTTAACGATATAAGAAACTTACTTGAAGTGACTTTCGTGTTAAACAAATTTATTTCTGTTGTTTTCTAGGCGTAGCCATGTTTGGAAATTTAGAATGATCTTTCCTTGGAAATAGTCCTGGACTATTTTCATCTCCGTGCCCGTTTGCGCTTAGACACGGCCCAGTCGTGAACATGGCCACGAGAGGGGTACGAGTCGCCATCCGGCTTGCCGGAATGTCACGAGTAGTTACGAATGCTAGTAAGCTTCATACAGTGAGCATGCACACACACAAGCACGCACACGCACACGCACGCACGCACGCACGCACGCACACACACACACACCCGAACTGCGATTGTCTCGACACGTGATTGTACCTGGATATGGGAAAAACACCCAGCTGGCACTGTCCACCACGGCCATCTTTACGTCCGTCCTGGCAAACCTGGCTTCTCCCACCGTCGGGAAGACGTTGGTTGCGGTGAGGATGGCGCAAAATGACCAAGCTATCACCACAGCTAGAAATACCTGCAAAATGATATTTAACGAAAAATGTCATTTCCCCTTAAACAAGCGAGTAACGTAAAGACCGGCACGCAAGCAGCGCGTCGGAAGCAATATTGAACCACAATGACGTGAGTGAGTGAGTGAGTGTGTATGGTTTAACGCCAGAAATGGGCTTCACACATTGTACCCATGTGGGGAATCGAACCCGGGCCTTCGGCGTGACGAGCCAACGCTTTAACCACTATGCTACCCCGCCGCCCCACACAATGACGTAAGATACAACGTAAATGATCCAACATGTTTACAATCTCTTATTCAAATTGGAAAGAATTTGAGAACCGCTGCAGCGATGCTCTTTATGAATGTGAGTTAAAACAGTCTGTTGAACTGTGATACAGCGTGTGGTGGCACAAGATCATAGTTAGTGGCAGTGTAATGAAGTAAGGATTTCCCGAACTAGTAATCGATAAAGTGAACAACAGTCATCGACTTCTACAACGCAATTTACCAAAATATATTCTACATTTTGAAATTGTTAACAACGGAAACGGTCTGCATCGACGATTTGATGTAGCAAATGGTTATTTATTTTTTTAAGAAAGAGTAACTAGATCTAAGCATGGCTATTACTTACAGGTAAGAGTTTGAATATGGGATATCTGGTCATGTGACATCCCTTGTCACGTGTGTAGGCTGGGAACGGGACCCGGATGTTTCTCATGTAGAGAGCGAAGAGAAAAACGAGGCCGACAGTCCTGCAGAAATATTACAACATATGTCAAACAAAGCACCTATTGTGATAAATCTTGTTACATACACAAGGAGATCTATAATAGTCCAGCCTGTATATTTACGTATACAACCGAGTCATTCCGCCTGTATATTTACGTACAACCAAGTCATTCCAGTTACTGTACATATAGTGATGGTATTGGCATACAACATGCGATACTATGCATTACGATACTAAAAGTGTAGTCACGACGATATATTGCCAAAGTATTGTCCACTAAAGCTGCTATACAAATCGAATCCCGATACAATGGTAGCGATACGAAACGTATCACGCTACTAATTCTAACACCAACTATAAAACACCGGAAGATCGAAACAAAAACAATGTTTAAATGAAAGAAACTTTAATTTGGAAAACGTCACATTAGGCACTTATTTTAAAAACAAGTACAAAATAAATTATAACATAATACTGTTATAAACAGACAACATGGATCAAAAACATCTTTGATATCTGCATGTTATTAGATGCTGCCATTACAGTCACATAATAGAATGAAATTTGTGCTGATTTTAAAAACAGTATATCTTGACAGATATCGCGATTCGGCAATATTCAAAGTTAAACATCGATGAATCGTGGCCCATTTGAAGTATCGTATCGGGATATACGACAATGTAAAACTTTGTATCGATTCACTGTGGCCCATGGATCGATGCATCGATGCGTGTCAATGAATCGTCACACCATTAATAACATACAATTTCTTATACATATTCACATGTCATGTTGTACTCATTTTAGGGCAGTTGTAACTGAACTTAAAAAATGTTCACAATTACCGAATACTACTTCCGGCACGGTAGTAAGTGAGTGAGTTTAGTTTTACGCCACGCTAAGCAATATTCCAGCTTAATGACGGCGGTCTGTAAATAATCGAATCTAGACCAGACAATCCAGTGATCAACAGTATGGGCATCGATCTAAAACCTTATCAACCAAGTCAGCGAGCCTGACCACCCGATCCCGTTAGTCGCCTCTTACCACAAATGGGTTACTGTAGACTGAGCACTACTTCTGGCACGTTACAATGTGCGTCCAAATGTATTTCGGGCCTGTGGGGTAGCCTTGTGGTTAAAGCGTTCGCTCGCCACGCCGAAGACCCGGGTTCGATTCCCCACATGGGTACAGTGTGTGAAGCCCATTTCTGGTGTCTCCCGCCGTGATATTGCTAGAATATTGCTAAATGCGGCGTAAAACTAAATTCATTCACCCAAATGTTTTTAAAAAGAAGAAGAAACGAATCAAGTTCCAGTGACTTACAAAACCGTTATCCCCCAATGTTTCTGGCAGAAGTTCAGCGCCACCCCAGTCAAAGACAGTCCCACGAGACTGATAGTGGGAACAATGGTGATTGGTCCCAGGAACTGCAGCAGGATCCCCAGCAGTCCCGTGCAGCCAACGAAAATTTGCACAAGAGAGGCAAGCATAATACCACCCTGAATCTGTATATCAAGAAAACACATAGGAAATATCTGGAAACATACGTAAATCCGGTCATGGCATGTATTTCCTACTGTATTTACGTTTATTTCAATGGTGTACTATCCGGCTTTTGGTGCTGTGGCACAGACAACGTATCATCTCTACAGTACAAGCGTGGTGTCTTAATATATTATTGGTAATACATCATCAGATAACAGTAAATGTATTGCAACAATTGCCTACATCATCCAACCGTGGAGATACCATATATTGGTGACGCTCATTAACCGACACTGCAGGGTGAGAATAGTTGGGTGGGCACCCCCATCGGGTGTTGGACGGGGTTCCAACTTATTGCACTTATATTTCAATGTCTGTTATTGGCCTCTGTATCGAAAAATCGGAAATGTTTCTTATGCCATTATTAGATTGTATTTGTACACTAAAAATAACATTATTTCGTACTCTGTCACAAGCACAGGTCCTCTTGTCTTTGCGAGGATTAAAGATTAAACAAAAAATTAAAAATAAGATGACCCCGACTTGAGGCACTTCGAGTCGGGGGTCCATTTCTGGTGTCCCCCGCCGTGATATAGCTGAAATATTGCTAAAAGCGGCGTAAAACTAAACTCAGTCAGTCAGTCAGTCGAGTCGGGGGTCATCTATTTTGTTTTGTTTTGCTTTGCTTTGCTTTGCTTTGCTTTGCTTTGCTTTGCTTTGCTTTGCTTTGCTTTGCTTTGCTTTGCTTTGCTTTGTTGTTGTTGTTGTTGTTGTTTGTTTGTCTGTTTGTTGTTTTTGTTTTTGCGGGGGTATTTGGGGAGTTTTTTTGGGGGGTTGTGTGTGTATTTTGTTTGTTTGTTTTTTCATCTTTAATCCTCGCAAAGACACGAGGGCCTGTTGTCACAAGATCATGTCACGTTATATTCACACAACTTATGCACAACGTTATGATAAGGTTCTAAGTATGCTAGGTGACACTCACCCGCGCAGTCGCGCACGCACACACACACATAAATACATACATACACAAAGAGAGAGAGAGTTGCTATACTATTTATCTACATATGCTACTATCTAAAATTTATATTCTTGCCAAGTGGAGTTAACTTTCGATTGGTGTATTCTTATAATGACCTGTACCTCTCTCATACGCATTTGCCAAACATCGGTTCTGGTCAGCGACGAGTTTGAGCCATCAGCGTTTAATACCTGTCCACCTAGTACAAACAGAATGAAGAATAATAGCAAGCAAATACAGACATTTCCTATTCGACAAACACAAATGATACAGTATGAAAGTAAATTCATACATGTATTTTGTACAATTCGCATTTTTACATACACCAGAACTGAGATTTTCTGTATGATAAAAAGCATTTTTAGACGAGGGATACGTGACTGCCTAATTCTATCGTACACTTAATTCTATATTCATCAACCTGGTAAAGAGTATCGGGTTTTAGGGCCATGAGTGGCAAATATGTCCCCACTGTGGCCCTGGCGGAAATGTATACCAAACGGGAGATATGTTTCAGTAGATGGACTCCAGTTTCTATGTCTAGACATTGTGAACAAGTTATTTGCGTCACAATGAAATGATGACTGCTAGGGGTTAATGTACAGATTGACATTCTTGACTCTTCAGTCGGTGGATGACGTCACCGGGAAGCCTGTTCCATAAGTCCAAGAGAGTCTGTTCAAGTTCCTGTCGGTTCGCAGGAGGTGGTACACCCTGTCTCAGCTGACGATCAAAATGATCCCAGAAATGTTCAATGTGGTTCATGTCTGGAGAATGCGATGGCCAAAGCAATACGTTGACTTTAACGTTGTGCAGGTATTCGCGAACAATTCTGACAGTGGAACAATTTCAGACAGCTACGTTGTTATCGGGACCATGTTGCGTTTTGGTGAATGTTTTCTGCTTGGGTTCAAACCTGTACCAGTGTGTTTTTATGCAATTACTTTAAAAGTGATAACTTTCTTTTGCCCGGTAGTTTATATGATGAACATACAAACAAGGTTGGTTTGGAATGAAGAATTCAAATTGTAAGGATTTGCAATTGCCGCAGTGTGCAATTGTGCATGCGTGTCTGTCTGTGTCTGCCTGTATGTTTGAACCTAACTATTTGTGTCTGTCTATGTATTATATGAGCTTTTTGGTTTTGGTAAAATTGGTTCTCACGCCAATAAAGTAAAGTTGAAAGGAACATCTCAGTGTTGAAAAGCCGTTCTCATCACACACACAACATGAGACCAAGGAGAGCCTTGGTATATACAAAGGCAAATTGATATTCTTGTCGAATAACATGCCAATATAGTCAAGTGGCCTGACAAAGTGGGTATTGAAACTGTCTGCTTAAACAAGACACTAGATGATATAAACATTTTACTTAATATAACATGAAACAACTCGTCTACTTTTATGTATTTCTTTATTAATAAATAGAGTCTGGTAACAATGGTGTCATTCGCATAAAGAGTTATTTCATCCGTGAGAAAATAGTTCGCGAGTAACATTCGGTAAAGTCCCTCTTGTGTTCCGACCTGTGAAGACACTTAAAAAGCTGGAAACTTAGATTAAAATGTTTTATAGATCACAGATGTTCAACACAGACGTTGGTTCCCCATTGACAAGGAATTTGGGTCATCATTATCCACCATTGACCGTTGACCTACACCGTGCAAAACTCCTAGCAATGCTAATGTAACGGACATTCACCTCAGTCCATGCTAATATATCCTTGGTCGGAACGACGGCCTATCTCAGGCTTAACATTCTTCAAAGGCATTTAGAAGTCAGGCTTGATTCCGAATATTTAAAGGCCAGGGATCTAGTTAGGTCTTCCTTGACTATCGGATTATTTTCTGTTTATTCTAATATTGATCATAACCTGGTCAGCATCAGCAAACCAGCACAAATGTTTTCTTTGCCCCGTGTCATTTTACATCTGGCTCAAAACGAAGTTCTTGAGGAAAGGTTTCGGGATCTATGTCAGAATAGGATTGGGATTAACTATGCTTGATAGTCCATTATGGGAGCTGGATCGAATTTCAAATTCGTAACTTTGGTATATGCATGTTTTACTCAAAGAATACAGACAAAAATCATGTTTTGGGTTTTGAAGGCATATTTCGATAGCCGGTTACTTTTTGTAAAATGTGGATATAATACCAACGTTTTTATAATAAATGTGTTCAGGCTTGGGTCACAATGAATTGTTGGTGTTACCTGGTCCAAGATCCGGGCACTTCCATCGTTCTAGAGCCATGAGGGCAGCAATGGCCGGCAGGAACTTGTGGCATCCACCTTGAACTATTGGCAGCCTTGAAATATAGAATGAGACATTATTAAAACATTGAGCTCACTATTAGAATGTCATTCAAAGAAACACTGTGAAGCATTTTTCAATGAAATATTTAGTAAATACATAATTTCTCTGAAACTTACATTAAACAGAATTCATCAGTAAACACCATCTCACCTTACATCGACGTCACACTGCAGGGTGGTACACATGCCCCCAACTACACACACGCCCTCACCTTACACTACCACACTGCAGGGTGGTACACACGCCCTCACCTCACACTAACTACACACTGCAGGTTGGTACACACGCCCCCAACTTACACTAACTACACACTGCAGGATGGTACACACGCCCTCACCTTACACTAACTACACACTGCAGGATGGTACACACGCCCCCAATACTTACACTAACTACACACTGCAGGATGGTACACACGCCCTCACCTCACACTAACTACACACTGCAGGTTGGTACACACGCCCCCAACTTACACTACTACACACTACAGGATGGTACACACGCCCTCAACTTACACTAACTACACACTGCAGGATGGTACACACGCCCCAGCACCACACTACCTACACACTGCAGGATGGTACACACGCCCTCACCTTACACTACCTACACACTGCAGGATGGTACACACGTCCTCACCTCACACTAACTACACACTGCAGGTTGGTACACACGCCCTCACCTTACACTCACCTACACACTGCAGGATGGTACACAAGCCCTCACCTTACACTACCTACACACTACAGGATGGTACACACGCCCTCACCTTACACTACCTACACACTACAGGATGGTACACACGCCCTCACCTTACACTCACTACACACCTACAGGATGGTACACACAAGCCCTCACCTTACACTACCTACACACTACAGGATGGTACACACGCCCTCACCTTACACTACCTACACACTGCAGGATGGTACACACGCCCTCACCTTACACTACCTACACACTACAGGATGGTACACACGTCCTCACCTTACACTACCTACACACTGCAGGATGGTACACACGCCCCCAACTCTCCTCACTACACACTGGGATGGTGCCACACACCCAACTTACACTCACTACACCTACACTACACACTCCATGCATGGTACACACGCCCCTCACCTTACACTACCTACACACTGCAGGATGGTACACAAGCCCCCACCTCACACTCACTACACACTGCAGGATGGTACACACGCCCCCAACTTACACTAACTACACACTGCAGGATGGTACACACGCCCCCAACTTACACTCACTACACACTACAGGATGGTACACACGCCCCCAACTTACACTCACTACACACTACAGGATGGTACACACGCCCCCAACTTACACTCACTACACACTGCAGGATGGTACACACGCCCCCAACTTACACTCACTACACACTGCAGGATGGTACACACGCCCCCAACTTACACTCACTACACACTGCAGGATGGTACACACGCCCCCAACTTACACTCACTACTGCATGGTAGGCCCCCATGGTACACTAACGCCCCCAACTTACACTCACTACACACTACAGGATGGTACACACGCCCCCAACTTACACTCACTACACACTACAGGATGGTACACACGCCCCCAACTTACACTAACTACACACTACAGGATGGTACACACGCCCCCAACTTACACTCACTACACACTGGAAGGATGGTACACACGCCCCCAACTTACACTCACTACACAATGCAGGATGGTACACACGCCCTCACCTTACACTACCTACACACTGCAGGATGGTACACACACACCCTCACCTTACACTACCTACACACTGCAGGATGGTACACACGCCCTCACCTTACACTACCTACACACTACAGGATGGTACACAAGCCCTCACCTTACACTACTTACACACTACAGGATGGTACACACGCCCCCAACTTACACTCACTACACACTGCAGGATGGTACACACGCCCCCAACTTACACTCACTACACACTGCAGGATGGTACACACGCCCCCAACTTACACTCACTACACACTACAGGATGGTACACACGCCCCCAACTTACACTCACTACACACTGCAGGATGGTACACACGCCCCCAACTTACACTAACTACACACTACAGGATGGTACACACGCCCTCACCTCACACCGACGACACACTACAGGATGGTACACACTCCCTCACCTCACACCGACGACACACTGCAGGATGGTACACACGCCACACATGACGAGGAAGGTGGACATGATCTCCGACTTGACCAGCTCCATGTCCCCGGCGCAGATGTTGTTGGACACCACGAGTGGGATGGAGATGGTGGAGCTGATGCTCAGCAGCACTTGCTGCATGGAAATGAAAACTTTATATAATATCCTAAAAACCCCTTCTTTCTTTTTCGTAATTAGGATGCAAGTTTTTAGCATTTTCAGAGAAAGTAGATTGTGTAAGTTGGGTTTAAAGCGACGCACTTTGAATAGGTATTTCACGGCATACAACTCTATGTGTGAGAAACAGTCGAAAGTGATGCAGGCGGACTAAGTTCCCCACTGAGCACAGAATTGGTGCTAATAAACACAGAATCAATGGGAACTGAATTAGAGCCAGTGTATGAAATAAGGCCCGTCCGACCGCCCGAGATGGTTTAGATTTTTGAAGGACGGTCTAAATTTACAGCTACCCAGCCCGATGGTCTGGTATACAAATTTTAGATGTTCCATACATCTGAGTTTATTCGCCATATTGGTCTGGTTAAATCCATTTTTGGCTGGTAACATTTTGAAGTTACCAGCCCTGATGTCGGGCTGGATTTTTGGCTTATTTCATACACCGTTAGAACCCACAACCATTGGACTCTTTAGTTGCCTAAGCGCTACCTTGTGCTTTGGTGTAAATCTTGAAAACAGTATCAGGGAGTCGGGAAACAGTGGTAGCGTAACTTCTCAGTTAACAATGTCAATATCAGAAGTGACTACTGCAAAACTGGGTAAATCGCTTATCATCAGAGCGAGATATTTTGTTGCCTTCACTGGTTATCACTAATTGTTTTCAACCTGGAGTTTCTGAGTTGGTAATATGGTAGGTTGGTATCATTTTCGTTCATGGACCAACCGAATATGGATGTCTTGTTGATGTGGCGTCACAATTGGATGGCCGTTACCCTGATGTAGATAACGTATCCATGGTATTGTATGAAACATGCATATGTGCGGTAGAATTGTCCCACAACGAACTTGTGGAATGTTTCCAGTCACGTTATCGAAAAACATCCAATTAATATTACAATTAATATTACAATTAAAATTGATAACCTACGTATTAATGGATGGGATTTTGGATAAGCACACCCTGAACGGATCATAAATGTTATTTAGGTAACTACAAGGTACCCACTACACAGGTAGTGTACTATACTTGAAAGTATTTTTGTAATAAACGTGAAAGTATTTTTGTACTATACTTGAAAGTATTTTTGTAATAAACGTGAACGTATTTTTGTACTATACTTGATGTATATTTTTGTACTATGCTTGAAAGTATTTTATACTACATGAAAGTATTTTTGTACTATACTTGAAAATATTTTTTATACTAAACTTGATAGTATTTTTGTACTTAACTTGAAAGTATGTTTGTACTCTAATTGATAGTATTTTGTACTATACTGGAAAGTATTTTATACTAAACTTGAAAGTATTTTTGTACTATACTTGAAAATATTTTTTGTACTAAACTTGAAAGCATTTTTGTACTAAACTTGAAAGTATTTTTGTACTAAACTTGAAAGTATTTTTGTACTATACTTGATAGCATTTGTGTAATATACCTGATAATACTTTTTAAACATTTTGTCTATTGATCCCCTCATCGAGGATGTGAAACTTACCATGCTGCTTATCGCACATTTAATTATTAAATTTTCCAACAGACAAAAAACATAACTTTATAATTCCCCATCTACGAAACGTAATAACGTTGGCTCTACCCTGTGCAGTGTAAGAATGTCGAGTTCTGTTCTGGGTGCCGTTCCACTAACCGATCTTATCTAAGATCAATCTTAGCAAGTTACGCCAATTTTACAATCGTCTTAGCTAAAAGTTACACCCGTTCCACTAACCGATCTTAGGCCGATCGTAGCCGGTCCCGATCTTACGATCCGATCCAAGCTTAGATCGAGAGCTCTTTCGTGCGAGAGATAGAGGAATGCGAGGCACGAGTTTGCATAGTCTAGCAAATGATGGAAGTAGTTTACGAACCAACTGAATGAGTGAGTGTGTTTAGATTTACGCCGCACTCAGCAATAGTCCAGCTATATGGCGGCGGTCTGTAAATAATCTAGCTAAGATGCATAGCGTTCACTAACATAAGCGTTCATGTATCTTATGTATCTTATGTATGTATCTTAGCTATAAATAATCGAGTCTGGACCAGACAATCCAGTGATCAACAGCATGAGCATCGATCTGCGCAGTTGGGAACCGATGACATGTCAACCAAGTCAGCGAGCCTGACCACCCGATCCCGTTAGTGGCCTCTTACGACAAGCATGGGTTATTGAAGTTCAATATTCTAACCCGGGCCTTCACATCGGTATTTTTCCAACCAAGTGTAAACGTGGAGAAAAACCTAGAGCAAAATATATAGGGTAGTGAGCACGTACCTTGGTTTCAGGTGCAAGTGCGTGTGAACGCTGGGTATCAGGCATAATATAATAATAATAAATGCATATTTATAGTGCGCCTATTCCACATCCTGGGGCATGCTCAAAGCGCTATGTACAGATAATTTACACGAGAGTATTTACAGCCGAGATTATAAGTAATATACTGAGAACAGGTTTTAAGTCTGAACTTTAAAAATGTCAATTGTGTCAGAGCTTTTAATATGTGCCTGAACCTTGTCAATCAGAATAAACAAGCCGTGAGGAGGCTATATAGAATCTGTCAGTGGTCTTGAATAACACGCGGCCTGCCTTTAGAATCCCCCACCAAATATGCGCAGTGAAATCAAACATATTTGTATCTTTTTGCTTCAGAACATTGTTCACTTCACGGCTGTCCCTATTCTTAACCACGACGTTGCAATATTGTTGTACAAATGTGTTACAATGACGACAGTGGTCAGACTGGCCTGACATTTGTAAGGCTTCAGTGCAGTGTTTGTTTACATCACAGAAATATACAAATTCATTTCATTTTATTTTTCACATAGAATAGGAAAGCCACCATTTTGGTTTCTCTACGATTGATTTTAGCTATCCTAAAGTTGGTCATGAGCAACTTAGACTTTGAATCTTAACTTTACGATTGACTTAGGTAAGATTGGTTAGTGGAACGGTATGCCGATCGTAACGTCACACTAAGATTGGGATTTTAGGGTTTACGATTGGCATAAGGCTAAGATCGGTTAGTGGAACGGCACCCTGAACTCTTAACGTTAACCCACAATGACGCTGTACAGTAAATATGGGAGAAGAGCAAAACTTTCATACAAAGCATTAGAAAACGCCCATTAGCATAAACATACATGACACAATGACACAAGGTAACAAATAAATTGATTTTGGAGCACATTATTCGATTTGTTCTAAACTCACCTGTAAACCGAAGACAAGGCACAAGTGGGTTGGGGGCACATCCTCCACCCCGTACTCCAGCCCAGGGTCGTTCACATGGGCGTTGACATCCTCCCCCACCGGCGTCTTGGTGGGGACGTCTCCGGACGAGGCACAACATACTCCATACACGTCGCTTTTGTTGTTTTGGCGTTGTTTTAGAGTTGTAACGTCGCCCTCGCTGTCGCTAAACGCGACGTTGACGTGCTCCATGTCGTGAATGAAGTCTTCCTGATTTCTTGTGAGACGAGATGTACTGGACAGACCAGGGAATGGAGTGCGTTTGGGCGATACGCTCTGGTTAACATAGTTTTGAACATAATAAGAAGAGGTGTTTGATCCAGTTTACAGATTATTTGGTAGGCGTGTTTTGGATATTCGTTTCATCGGGGCTGTCATGTTTGCCGGGAACAGAGCATATGCATATCCGAAAGGTTCTGAAAACGTGTTTAGGGTTAAAAGATCCTCGACTTACTATCAGTGTTATCGGTACACATTTTCAACGTGGGTTGAATTGGATTCTGGCTGTGATCAAAACCCAGTTACAAACATTTGGCCACTAGCACTTAAACATTAGGCTATAGTGATGATATCACTCCGCTCCACTCCACTCCGCTCCACTCCGCTCGCCCACATTCTCATTCCACACACCCAATCGACTAGGGCTGGGACGGGTACTCGAATCCGAGTCGGGTATAGCTGGAATCGAGTACTATTTCTAGGAATCGAGTACCCAGAAAAGGAGAAGGGCACATAATAACTTGTCTTTTTTCTATCATTGACGTAACACAGATTTGCATCATTGGTATTGTCGGATTAATGGAGGTCATTATTAACGACTGTATATATCTGAGCATGAGCAGTGAGGAGTCAAGTTACAGTAACAGCGGTAACGAAACGTCCTGTGTTTTAACGAGGAATGCATGTAATGGTGTTGTTACTCTCTATATTTGTTAAATAGACGTAAATTAAATAGCCTACGTTCAGGTTTCAGTGTGTTCTTGCCATCCTTTCAAGGTTTGTATAAAAATCTTCGTCAACTCGTGATTGAATATTCAGAAAGTTGACAGAAGCGCTTTATTCCTTACATTTCCGGGTACTCGATTCCGATTCGGGTACGTACATGCGCTCGATTCCACTTTTTCTTTCCCGTCCGAGCCCTACAATCGACGCATGAAGATCCTGATAAGAATTAGAATTGGTCTTCAACAACACATGCTTGGCGTAAGACCCGACTAATTAACGGGATCAGTGGTCAGGCACGCTGGCTTGGTTGATACGCTGCCATCGTATCCCAACTGCGTAGATCGATTATCTACAGACCGCCGCTAAATATATATTGGGAATACTGAGGAGCGCAGCGGTACTGTGACAACAATCAACCAAACACCCAACATACCACTGGCTCACTCACTCACACATTGGTGATACGATTGAATCCAATCGTATTGTCAAGCTATAAAAGACCGAAAGTAGAATAAGTTACAGAAAAAAATCTAACCTTACAACCAGGAACATCCTTTCCGGTATAGGTGTGAAACCAGTAAGTGAAACCAGTAAGTCAAATCAGTATTTTAGGGTTAGGGATTGGGTTAGGTTCAGGAATGAACTCTCGTCAGTTGCGAATCCCACTGGACGTGTCCTCCCTCGGCGCTCACAATATGGACCACTCGTTGCTATTCTGTATCTAAAGAGTGACGGACCCGTAAAAGATCCGGGTTAGAATTGATCTTCAGTAACCCATGCTTGTCGTAAGAGGCGGCTAACCGTATTGGGTGGTCAGGCTCGCTGACTTAATTGAAACATGTCATCGTATCCCAATTGCGTAGGTCGATGCTCATGTTGTTTATCACTGGATTGTCTGGTCCAGACTCGATTATTTACAGACCGCCATATAGCTGGAATATTGCTGAGTGCTGCGTAAAACTAAACTCACTCGCTAACTCACTAAAAGCACTATTTTCCCTCGATTATCCAGTTAATTACATTTATTTTATTACCTTTATAACTTTGTAAACAGTTATCATGAAATAATGGAAATAAATTACTTTGAACAATCGAAAATACATTTAATTATTTAGAAATGTATTTCATTCAGATCTCACCCGAAACCTGTGCAGATGTCGTCGGTTGCATACACGTCTTACGACACAGCGATTTGATCAAATTTGCAAACGAAAACTGGGTTAGACTCTCAGCAACACAACCCCGAACTCCTAACCCCATTACAATGACCACGCATACATATATCCCCGTTGACATATGAAATAACCCGAGCGTTACTGACAAAACTTGTAGGACTGTCCTTTTCAATGTGTTTGAGTACACGACAGGACTCTTTTCTCGTAATATCTATGCGGAGGGTATTTTTTATTGAAGTGTAAGCTACGACTCAGGGACTCACAGAAGTATAACGAGTATTTGAGATATATTCGTGACATATATACCGGAAAGGATATACATGATGAAACTTGATGAGTTGAAATCCCTTATGTAGACACTTCCCTTTGGTACCGGTACGCTCATTGTTTATTTAGCATAATTCTCTATCCGATGAGTAGAAGCCTTATGGATAACAACTTCTTTTACATTCATTATACAACGTTTCAGAGCTAATTCTTGTTCCTTCATCAGGTGAATGCTGAGTCAGCAAATGTATATAGATAGAACATGTTTACACAACGGAAGGTGGGAGAATGTACAAAGATAACAATATAATCACAAAGCCAATGTAAGAGGTGAGGTGAAATTGGGTTTTAACGTTTTTGGAGTCGTGCTTGAGAATATTTCGCTCATATGGCGACGTGCATGCGTGTGTATGTGCGGCTGCTTGTACTAGCCCGGAGAGCGGAAGGTCGCGGGGTCGATCCCCGACCGCGTCATACCAAAAGACGTTAAAATATGGTACTTGTCGGTCCCTGCCTAGTGCTCGGTATTAATGGGTACAACAAGGACTGGTCGGCTCGGAGTCAGTATACTGTGTCTGAGTGGGGTATTCATGCTTCACTGCGGCATGGTATCTCAGTGTGCTAGCACTATAAAACCAGCTTAAGTCTGGGCTAGTACAAGCAGCCGCACATACACATACACACACATGCACGTCGTCATATGAGCGAAATATTCTCAAGCAGGACGTTAAACGCAATTTCATCTCACCTCAGCTTGGCAATTGGTGAGACCACATTAAGAAAACTTAAACATCAGCTTGGCAATTGGTGAGACCACATTAAGAAAACTTAAACATCAGAAACTAACCAACTTATTTTCCAACAACAATATAATGAATAAAGAAACTCTTATGATACTTCTATACATCTATAGATCTATCTTTATAAATGGATCGACGGATCTTGTGTGGGCAAAGATGAAGGGGTTCCCGGCCTGGCCAGGAAGGGTAATCCAGCCCAAGGATGAAGTGAAGCGTCCCTCCAACAAGAAGCCTCATCATTTTGTCTCCTCCTTCGGGTCTGAGAACTATGCATGGATCCCAGAAGAAAGCATCCACCTGTATGCTGACAATCGCAACAAGTACAGCCTCACGTCCAGAATCCTTCTCCCACCGTCGTTGGATCCAGAACAATTTCTTCTATATTGCCAAACAACAGTTCCATCTTTACAGCCGAACAGTACAGAATACTTTCAGATTCTCTTTTTAGCCTTCAAGCCTTTCAAAAACATATGTTCTAAACATCGACTTTTAATTGAAATTATTGAATTACAAAATGATCTTGCTACTGGCCAATGTAACATCGTATTCTGTTGGTTACCAAGCCATGCTGGAATCACTGGTAGCACGATGGAGGATTCTGCTGCTAAGGCAGTACCAACAAATCTGTGACACCACTTCTGAAACCCTACAGTGACTATAAACCTGTAATTAAAACTTATAGTCGGGATCTCATGCAAAAGAAGTGGGACACCCAAGTCGGCAATAAAATCCTATATTGGTTACACCTACTTGGGCTGTCAGTCCAGATTTGAAGAGGTCATTTTAAGGCGATGCCGTATTGACCATAGCAGACATACAGATGCATATTTATTAAAAGGTGAGGATCCTCCGTTTTGTATCTCATGTGATGAAAGAATCACGGTCAAGCATGTCCTGCTTGACTGAATTGATTTTTTCATCACAAGGGATAAATATTATAGTGTCAAAACTAAAAGGACCTTTTCACATTTATCCTCATTTAATCTTGGTTTTTTAAAAAGAAATACGTCTCATTCATCAATTCTGATGTACAAAATGATGTCTTTTATACTTTGGTAGAATGTAATTATAAACAGAGATTGATTGTGGCTGTGCACTCGACAGGGTTGAAGTACAGTAAAATTAATGTCCCCCTTAAAGGGTACGTAAGCTGCATTTCAATCAAAGTATTGTTATATTTGCCATTGTTTTAATAGTAGAATATGTGCTATTTTATAGTTCGGATACATTTCTCAATAATCGCCAACATCTGAAGGGATGGTGTAACCCCAGCAGGTCCATGCAGGTAGCAAAAGTACTGTAAGTCCCCATATGGTCCCTAGTATGGTTCAGTTGTTGCAATACTCAGTTGAATGCCTCTCAAACAGTTGATACTCAGCCCGTTTTTATTTTGTATGGTCCTGAGGGAAATCCAGTTTTAGAGCTAAATGCTTGTTTAAACTCTTGTTTCTGTGATATTCTAGTTGGTTTTACAATCCTTGGTCGACAAGTTTTTATAATACTGTACTTATTATGAATTTTAACTAGATTTAGTCACGATATGACTGAAATACTGCCGATGTGACTATAAATTTACACTCACTCATTCTTTATATGGGCACTCGTGAAGACCAGTGAGTGAGTGCTGGGTAAAGCAAATAGCTCTTCCCCTGTGTGGACCCGGGGCAGAATGTGTTCACAGCACCCCATTGCTGGTCGTAAAATGCGACAGTCTAAGTAAAATGCGACCAAATTGGGCAACCTGTTTGCCGTGGGTTGCACCCGTGTGTCGTTGGAGGAAGGGATTCTGGTGGTTGAGGGCAAAGGAGCCTGGAACCGTTCACCTAAACGGGTGGTAGAATGGGCCCGGTTCTATCAATCGGCTGGTCACGCCAAGCCCTGTGCATGAAATATATGCATATACATTATTTGAATATATGATATGTTTTGATAGGTCTTGGTCGACGTATTTATGTTATCAAACTGAAATCTGCTTAAAGTCTCATGCCAGAAGGCGTTGGCTAATGGGCCAATTCGGTGATGTTGACTTCGAAATTTCTTGTTATGGTAAACTAATGCAGCGTCATATTTGCTGAGACCGCCTCCGTGGTGTAGTGGTTAGAGCGTCCGCCCGGAGAGCGGAAGGTCGCGGGTTTGATCCCCGACCGCGTCATACCAAAAGACCTTAAAATATGGTACTTGTTGGTCCCTGCCTGGCGCTCGGCGTTTAATGGGTACAACAAGGACTGGTCGGCTCGGAGTCAGTATAATGTGTCTGAGTGGGATATTCATGCTTCACTGCGGCATGGTATCTCAGTGGGCTAGCACTATAAAACCAGTTTAAGTCCGGGCTAGTACAAGCAGCCGCACATACACATACACACGCATGCACGTCGTCATATAAGCGAAATATTCTCAAGCAGGACGTTAAACCCAATTTCACCTCACCTCATATTTGCTGAAGCATAACACCCCTGTATCCCCGGTGTTTGCAACCCCGGTTATCCGATGCAATTAAACACCGCTCTTTTTGGCACTCCATGGTAGTTGTGGAGCAGGGATGCTGAATGACATTATTTCTACTATGTCTCAACAAAACCCTGGTACAAACAGATCTTAACGTAGACATGTAGAAACTGATGAAACTGGTTAAAATGTAAATGTGTCTTCTGTACTTCATTCATGGCTTCGCAGAGCTGTAGGAATCCACCCTCCTCACGTTCACCAATTGAGTTTTACAGTTTTACCAAATACCAATTAGTTTTATGGAAGACATGTTGGAAACATTTTAAAATGTCATCCAATGAAATTCCCTATTTGACGTACACCAAATTATTACTGGAATATTGTTCCAAACGCCGTCGACCGCCTCCGTGGTGTAGTGGTTAGAGCGTCCGCCCGGAGAGCGGAAGGTCGCGGGTTCGATCCCCGACCGCGTCATACCAAAAGACCTTAAAATATGGTACTTGTTGGTCCCTGTCTGGCACTCGGCATTAATGGGTACAACAAGAAATGGTCGGCTCGGAGTCAGTATAATGTGTCTGAGTGGGGTATTCATGCTTCACTGCAGCATGGTATAAACTCAGTCAGTGGCTTCAGCACTATCTCAGTGGGCTAAACCAGCTTAAGTCTGGGCTAGTACAAGCAGCCGCACATACACATACACACGCATGCACGTCGTCATATGAGCGAAATATTCTCAAGCACGACGTAAAACCCAATTTCACCTCACCTCACCTCCAAACGCCGTCGACTAACTCATAATGTAATGGCGGCCTGACTGGATACCAGGGAATAGAGTGTGTGAGCGAGTGAATTTAGTTTTAGGCCGCTTTTAGAATATTCCAGCAATATCACGGCAGGGGACACCAGAACGTTGACCAATTGAGCCACCATGACTCAATCGTCCAACATAATCCAGTGGAATTGGAGAGGACTTAGGAATAAATTTAACGACTGACAGATTTTAATCCAGGATTTTACACCATCAGCAATGAGTCCACAAGAATCATAAAATATCATTTGTTTTATCACTTTTCACCTCCAGGTGCACCAGTAACTGGTGGTTCCTCCATCTTGGTAAGACAGGACGTAATTCATGGTGTTGTTCCACTAACTACCAATCTTTCAAGATGTTGCAGTTCGAATAACATTTCACATTGCCTTAACACTCTGCTCTTGGTACATCCCACCCTCTTCGACTTTACAGCAGGCGGATCTACAAGCTTTGAATGATCAGCTCCCCAAACCCTGTGTCATCAAGGGTATTCACAACGGGCATAACCCTCTATGGGGAAGTTTTTGTACTAACGCTAAAGGCAAAGTAGTTGAAGATTATATTTCTGACAATAACATATGCATGTTAAATGACTGCTCCAACACGTATTTACATCCTGCCACAGGAACCTATTCAGCATTGGAGCTTACTCTTACAGATGCCAATTTACTAACTGAATTTGAATGGTCTGTCCATGATGGCCTATGTGGAAGGGGCCATTTCCCTACACTACTAACCGCCTCCGTGGTGTAGTGGTTAGAGCGTCCGCCCGGAGAGCGGAAGGTCACGGGTTCGATCCCCGACCGCGTCATACCAAATGACGTTACAATATGGTACTTGTTGGTCCCTGCCTGGCGCTCGGCATTAATGGGTACAACAAGGACTGGTCGGCTCGGAGTCAGTATAATGTGTCTGAGTGGGGTGCTCATGCTTCACTGTGGCATGGTATCTCAGGGGGCTAACAGCTTAAGTCTGGGTTAGTACAAGCAGGCGCACATACACATACACACGCATGCACGTCGTCATATGAGCGAAATATTACGTACGACGTTAAAAGCCAATTTCACCTCACATCACCTCACCTACACTACTTTAAGCTATCACCCCTACTGATGAGCCACCTTTGATTAGATGGAAATTTACCAGAGCAAACTGTCCATTATTTCAAACTCTTTGTTCCAGTACACTGAAGTCTGATACTTTCAGAAATATTCTGGACCCTATTCAGTTATTCTCAGAGAAACTGAAAACTATAGTTGGTGAAACTATTAACTAAATAGTCAGGCCTGAAGTAGATCTTTCACTCACTAAGTTAAAAACGTTTTAAACAAATCAACTATCTATAAACAGGAATATGTACAATTACGTGCAAAATATAACACTCATAGTTCATATTTCACAGATGGTTCCAATGATGGTGGCAAGGTTTCAGGTGCCACTGTATTTGGATCTAACATAATATATATCTTCCAGGGATTCCTGGTAACAGTTTCATCTTTACAGCTGAAGCCAAAGCAATTCAAGTAGTCTTGGAATATTTACAACTGTACAATGAACTTTCCACTGGCCAGTATGACATCGTCTTTTGTTGGTTACCAAGCCATGTCGGTCTTGCTGGTAACACAAAGGCTGTAACAGCATGTAATGTGTGTGTGTGTGTGTGTGTGTGTGTTGGTAGTAGGGGGGGGTAGGGGGGATTGTCACTTTATGGTGACTCTTGTTTATTCTGATTTTAAACCTGCTATCAGACTGTACATTAGGGAGTTCATGCAATCAAAGTGGAACGCCCAGGTAGGTATAAACAAACTTTAAACTAAAAATACACAGGTCTTTAGATTATACCTACTTATGTTATCAAGCAAGGCACGATGAAGTCGTACTAAGACGATGTCGAATTGGCCATATGCGTTTTACTCATAAATATTTATTAAACGGTGATACATTTTGTGTCCCTTGTGTTGAGAGAAACACAGTCAAACACATTTTGTTTAACTGCATAGAATTCTCTCTCATAAGGGATACCTATTATACATCATCATATTTAAAGGATCTTTTTACAAATGTCAATTCTCTTTTAATTCCTGGGGTTTTTTTTAAAGAAATCAATTATTTGATACATTTTGACTATTTGAATTGTTTTAATATCAGTTCCTTGTTTTCACTAACTGAGACTATTGATGGTGGTACCACTCAGTGGGTTAAAGTAGTGTAGAATTATTGCCCCCTTGACAGTGGCACGTAAGTCCTCACTAATTGAAGTAGATAACATCAACTAGTGTCTTAAGTGCTCTATTGTAGTTAGATTTTTAATATTGGTTAGTCCTGCATACAACCACTGGTGGCCAAAGTGATGGCATAAATCCTCCTGGGAATCATGCAGGAAGCAGAGGCACCGTTAGTCCTCTTGATCCCTAGAAGGTGGTCGTTAGTGGTCTATAGCCTAGTTTTAATTTATACCAAATAATAATCAGATGAAGTAATATTTTAATAAAGAATTGGTTTGTTTTATAACTAAACTGTGATACTGAACTTATTGTTTTATTGTCCTTTATAGACAGACTTGTTCACGTCGCTAAATGGCCGAAATATTGTCGATTCGATGTAAAACATTAATATTACTCACTCACTCTTTATATGACAATATGTATAAAATATGTAGCCAGAAAAGAAAATGAAGTTGAAAAGATGTGTGTGTGCGCGCGCGCACATGCGTGTGTGTATGTGCAAGTTCCTATAGTAAGCTATGTCACGCTGACTATTTGGAGTAGAGGGATTGCGAATCATTGACGGAATATTAGCAAAGCGTTGATTGATAACTTTGGGGTCAGAGCTACAACAACGCATTTTTTCTTTGAAAGGAGCCCAACTAGTACAAAAATAATGCATAGTCACTTCAAATTCCTCGTTAGATGAGTGAGTGGCTGATTATGTAAGTCTGAGTATTAGACCTTGCACTATATATATACTAAGCTAATCGTAATCCACATAACAAAATCGTCTATATTGTGCAACTGAGCCCTGCAAGGTCTAATGCTCAAGGTGGATAGCTGGTACATATGAGTAGGTAGAAGAAAAATCTGAAATGTTGACGCCTATAATTTAACCAATAGTTCAGGCATTAATCAACGAATGTAGCATCCAATATATGAAACGCCAGTTATATTATTTATTCTCTGTCCGTATGTATACCTGTGAGCGAGATGTATTGTGACCTTCACCTTGAACCAGGAAGGGGATTTCCCAGGTCATATTGACATCACATCCAAGATGGCGTCCCCTAGTCTGGAATACTTCAATAGTGTGTTCCAATATGTACCGCAGGGACACGAAAAGGCATTAAAGCAAGCCTTTTATAACACAGCGGCCAATATATTCATCCTTTTCGCAGGTGCAGCTCTAATCGCTGTCTATTTCATCCTTAATCCGTTTCTTCGACCATTATGCTGGGCAGTTTTGTGCGGGACGTTTTTGTATCCTTTCAAGAGGTCGCTAACAAATGTGCTAAAGAAATGGTTAAATGGCCTGAGGACTTCCGATACTCCCTTCGCAGTAGGACTAGTAATTTTACCAGTACAGGTGAGTGTTGACAAGGTTTGCTGTGCGTCGTATGTGCCGCAACAGGTATTTGTTGCAGCAAGTTTGTTCGAGGCAATGGTCTATTTCTGGCGCTAATTCAGTTATGCCAATCATGAATCACGAGCTGTCGACAGCTGTCAATCATTATGTGCTGGAGCCATCGTGCACCGTGGCTCCAGAATAAGATAGTTCAGGCGTGCATGTCAATGATGCAATGGCTTAGTTTAAAGTAATTATTTAAACTTTGGGTGTGTGTTTTTCATTTTGATACATTTTTTATGCAGTCAGATCTAGTGCATAATAAAGCAAACATATGGTTTATGCAGTGCAGGGTGGAGAGAGGGGTATTGAATCGTACCTAGATCGTGTTGATTAAACCTCAAACAGAGCAAAGTGGGAAGATAATGAATGGTGTGAACCAAATATGCCCCAGCTCAATACAATCCTCTCAAACTATGTAACATTACAGATCAGTGTGGGAAGCAGGGTAGCCTAGAGGTTAAATCATTCTGTCGTCACATTGAAGCCTGGTTATGTTTTCCACATGGGTACAATATGTGAAGACTATTCGGGTGTTCTCAGCAGTGATAAACCTTGAATCAGAGCACCACAATTCTCTTTTATTTTAGTGTCGAAATTGCACTTTATTGTAAAGTGCACATCACTAGTGTATAAAATAGTTTTTAAATCTGACCTGTCCAAAAAGGTGACCAGTCCTGTACAAACACAGCCAGCCCCATAAACTAAAACAATAAAAAAGCAACAAGTTAAGTATATTTTTTCAAATATTTCCCCTAACCAAAGGACGGCCTTACTTATCTAATAGGCCGTCCTTCACAAAACCGACTGTGAAGGACAGTGGGACGGGCTATATTTTCTATACTGACATCACATATACACAGACTTGGAGGTTTTAGTTATTACTATTACATATATATAGTAACGTCTTTGAGTGGAAAGTCACATAAGGACAAACTTTATGGATGGACAACTTCTTTGTTCAGGGGGGCGGTGGGGTAGCCTAATGGTTAAAGCGTTGGCTCGTCACGCCGAAGACCCGGGTTCGAATCCCCACATGGGCACAATGTGTGAAGCCCATTTCTGGTGTCCCCGCCGTGATATTGCTGGAATATTGCTAAAAGCGGCGTTAAACCAAACTCAGTCAGTCAGTCTTTATTCAGGTGATGTGACGTCTCGATACAGATTCTATACCTGCTTGACAACGATACAAAAACCTGAATAAAGAAGTTGTCCATCCATCCTTATCTATGATACAGAGGTTTGAAGTTTGCTTCTTTATAATGATGGAGTCACACTGCAGTTTGTGGTAATATATTCAATTTAAGTATTCTGTTGGGAAGCGCATAAACAAGAATGTGTTGATTTGCAGGTTCAATAATTTGACAACAACAAAAGCCACAAATGTTTCCTCACCCTCTCCACTGTTGCAGGTTGTGAACAACAGCACCAACACGCTGCTGAATATGATACGGAACAATTACTACGTAGTTGGGGGCTTCCTGCTGGGCATGCCAGTCCTTCAGTTTATGTATTATTATGGAGTTGCCCAGAAGATATTCTACTTCTGTCTGGGACTCCTCAACTTCTGCCATGACATCACAGCGTGGTTCAGCTCTATGTGGGTAAGTCAGAAACGTTTTAACCAAAAGTTTGAACAATTATGTGTCATAACTTTCCAATATGTGTGCATGTTTATTTCAGTGATGATCACTGGTCATTGGTCATTTGAACATTTTGAATCCTTATCACCTTATATTGCTCCGTTGTTTGAGAAAATACCACATAACATCATCCAGTGTTGGACCTGCTCCGTGGTGTAGTGGTAAGAGCGTCCGCCCAGAGAGCGGAAGGTCGCAGGTTCGATCCCCGACCGCGTCATACCAAAAGACGTTAAAATATGGTACTTGTTGGTCCCTGCCTGGCGCTCGGCATTAATGGGTACAACAAGGACTGGTCGGCTCAGAGTCAGTATAATGTGTCTGAGTGGGGTATTCATGCTTCACTGCGGCATGGTATCTCAGTGGGCTAGCACTATAAAACCAGCTTAAGTGTGGACTAGTACAAGCAGCCGCACATACACGTACACACGCATGCATGCCGTCATATGAGCGAAATATCCCAAGTACGACTAAAACCCAATTTTACCTCACCTCATCCATTGTTCTTTATGTAACAGGGGCAGTGGGGTAGCCTATAGTACTGTCGGAAATAGAAAAAAAACCTGTATTTTCTCATTTATCTCTACAATTTATGTAGTTGATATGTGAAAGTGTGAAATATCTGTTAAACTAAGTTCGGCCTAACTACAGTCTCGGTGGTAGAGAGATAGGAAACGAAGAAAAAGGACTTTACTGAGGAGAAATTAGTGCAGAAATGAGCAATGCAGTTTTTTTCTAAGTCCAAACAGACTTATTTGGAACAGACCATGGCTTTATGCAAATTAGTGTGCGACGATATTGTATTACAAAGGACACTTTTTAAATGCCCAATTTGAAATTAGACGTAGATTCATTATAAACGATAGCTGACGTAAAAAATAATAACTTTTATGCCGAAACTATTAAGGATGTAGCTACCATGCAGTTTCACTGTCACTATAAAAAGAAACAGATAGGAGGGGCCGTCTCAAAAGCAAAACCTGGGGTCGGGCTTGGGGATAGAGATATCAGCTAAGATAAGATAATCCTTTAGGGCACTTATACTGGGGAGGTACACGGTACGTCATAACAATTTACAAATAATATCCAGTCCTGTCGATCTTCGGGTGGTCATACCACCTTTATACTACGATGCGTTTCTATGGTTTTCGGGTATCATACTCTTTTACATATCTCAACATAAACTATATGAAACTATATGAAAGAAAGACACGTAAGATGTTAATCAATAGATGAGACATAGGCAACACACATGAAAAAGCACAAAATATCTTTGAGATGATCCCTTGTGCCTGTAGGCAGCACATGCATTTCATGCCAGGTGAGTCGACGGTCCGTCGTCATACCTGGCTGAGCGACCTAATTGCCATCTATAGTCTAATCTATTGTTTTCAGCAGCTATTCATATTTTTTCTAAGTTTTGCCCGATTTTACGAGTAAACATGCTTTTCTGGATATCGTATTACGCATCCCACTGAACGCCAAAGTGGGTTATTTCGACATATGCTATTTGCAATTGTGTAAATTTTAGGGATACAGGGTAACAGCCTAAAAACACAGTTTTTTTCTATTTCCGACAGTACTATAGTGGTTAAACTTATAGTGTTTGCTCATCACGCCAAAGACCCAGGTTCGATTCCCCACATGGGTACAATGCGTGGAGCCTATTTCTGGTGTCCCCCACCTTGATATTGCTGGGATATTGCTAAAAGCGGCGTAAAACTAAACTCACTCACTTGCTCACTCACTTACTCGATGTAACATTACATCGTATGAACAATAGACAGCGTCAGTGAAGTTTTTTAATAGTGAAGTTTCTGATATTTCACATGCTCTCGGGATTATGTCTCTTAAAATGTCAGTGAGTAATATATAGAATAACCTTCTGGTTTGCTAACTCAGAATTATGGGTTTTCTGTCCCTTGTAAGTGAATGCTGTAAGTCCCTCACCAAAGGCTCATGATTAACACGATTCATTCATTATTATTATTATTATTATTATTATAGGATATTTATATAGCGCACATATCCACGCACTAGTGCATGCTCAAGGCGCTGGTATTTTTTCCCTCGATCATTGGATGTCAGTCTCAACGGCACATCGCATTATCAATCTCAACTCCCTGGGGAGTATACAACTCTTGCAGCCACTAGGCACACCAAGTTATTGTGGCTTTCTCATCCTAATGAGGTTAGGACGAGGTTCACACAGATAGTCCATAATTCCTCATAGCTCGTTAGTTTCTATCTATTCTTTAAAAACTATGAGTAAGCCAGCGTCCTGTACATGATGTACTTGGCATGTAATCACCAGTACATTTACAAAACCATATTTTCAACAGCAGCATTTAGTTCTCATAGTAGTTCTAAAAAATGTACAAAGCTGTGGGAGTGAGGACTTAGGAACATGTACTTTCTATGTAACAGTGCATGTGCTCAAGTGTCAAGAATGTCCTCATTTGCCTTGGTAGAAAAATTATTCCTCTTCATCAGGCTCTTCAATAACAGAGATATTATATCAATAAACATTTCATATATTGAGGTCATGATTTCACAGGGAACAGAAATGTGCATGCAGTAATCACAAATGTAGAGAATACAGACAAAAGAAAATTGCTTTGGGATGCACTAAAATATTTGTGACATGACTCTACATCCAAGTTGAATTAGATTGTTGATGATGATGATGATGATGATGATGATGCAACACAGAAACATGCCAGTCATAGTTCTATAAACACTTTGTAGAATGGGCCCTGAATTGTAGATGGTCTAGATCTTGTAAGATGTGATGATGATGATGATGATGATGATAGATTTACTGACATGCATCTTCCTGTTTTGTCAGCTGTGGACCATCTTTATCGGCTACATCATAGCAGTGATCTTCCTCTGGACGGAGGAATCCAGGAAGACGTTTCACTACATCTCTATCACAGTGTGGGTCACACTCATCCTCCACATCGCCACGGTAGCAGGCCCTCTTCGTCTCCTTCTGTTGGCTGCCCTTGTTGTTGTCATGGTGATTGGATTTGTTTCTGAAGCCAGTAAGGAATCTACAGAACCTGAAGGTGAGGCATATGTTTTCAAACAAAATGTTTTGAAATGAAGGTATTTTTAAGCTAAGTGACAAAGACATTTGTTGTTTCAACTTGTCTGTTTTACACCTAACTCCACTGTAAACCTGGAATTCTGATTTGAGTGTCATTAAACCAAACTAATTTTTATCCCGTCGGCATAAAATGCGAAGGGATATGGTCAATGCCTCGTCGGTCTGTCCATCCATCCATAATCATTTCGTTTCCGGAGCATAACTAAAAAACATTCAATATTTTTCAAGAAAATTGGTATAGATATCATAAGGACCTCAAGTGGTGCCTTTTGCTATTTACAGATTTTTGGCATTTTTGTTTTTCTCTATTTCCATGGAAACAAATTGGACTTAGTCTCAAAACGGCACGGAGTTTGTTTCCGGAGCATAACTAAAAAATAGCTGATTTACCAATAAAGATTTGGAAGACATATGAGGCAGATCCCAAAGTGGTGCTTTTTGCTATTTGCAGATTTTAGGCATTTGTATTTTTATCGGTTTCCATGGAAATGATTTGGACTCATCATCTGATGACTCTTGTTTAATCCAGCAAAAGAAAAGCCAGAAGAACAGCCAAGCAGCACAACTGGAAATGAACCATGGAAGTCCATATTTGACAAAGATTCAGCTGGCCAAGACGTGAAAGGTTCACAACCTCCGGTATCGACTCAGAAACCTCAGTCTTTGTCCCTTTCAAGTGGAAGCAAGCCAACGACCTCTACCCCGACCAAAGCTGTGAAACAACAGGACACCCCTGTAGAAGAAGGAGCCCAGTCACTGAGCAACCAGTGCTTCGTGGCTCTCTTCTGGGCGCACGTGCTCGTCAGACTTTGGATCCATGTATGGGGCATGATCCTGATTCTCTTTCTGCCTCTGCTGCTGTTGATCATCAGAGGATTAGGTCAGTACGGAAATAGCTACATGTACATTAAAGGAAAGTCTAAAAGTCATTGGGGCGTTGGGGTAGCCTAGTGGCTAAATCGTTCGCTCATCACGCTGAAGACCCGAGTTCGATTCCCCACATGGGTACAATGTGTGAAGCCTATTTCTGGGTCATGGTATTGCTGGAATATTGCTAAAAGTGGTGTAAAACCATACTCACTCACTCACAATTTATTTGTCTCAAGCCATCGGACCAGCTCTTTGTCAAGGGCTGTAGTAATGGTATGGTCCTATATACTGACCAGGTGCAACAAAATTTGAGAACATTGCAACTTCTTAAAAACAAACTACTTGGTACTTTGTCAACCTGTTTGGAGTGAATGAGTGAGTGAGTTTTTGTGTTACGCCGCTTTTAGCAATATTCCATAGATATCATGGCAGGGGACACACATTGTCTCCATGTGGGAAATCAAACGCAGGTCTTCGGCATGATGGGCAAACGCTTTAACCACTAGGCCATGCCACTTATTTGGAAGAAGACATTTTCTTAATGTCATAATGATGGAAAGAATTTATGTCTTGTATATTTATGTGAAACTGACTGATGATAATTATGTCTAGGTATATTTATGTGAAACTGACTGATGATAATTATGTCTGGAATATTTATGTGACACTGACTGATGGTAATTATGTCTGATATATTTATGTGAAACTGACTGATGATAATTATGTCTGGAATATTTATGTGACACTGACTGATGGTAATTATGTCTGATATATTTATGTGAAACTGACTGATGATAATTATGTCTGGAATATTTATGTGACACTGACTGATGGTAATTATGTCTGGAATATTTATGTGAAACTGACTGATGATAATTATGTCTGGTATATTTATGTGAAACCCACCAGAAACACTGATTGGGTATGATTTTTTACAGCTGCCCAGTTTAGCAGTGGTGGGTTCCTTCATACGAGAATGGAAAATGTCAAGAAATCTCTGAAAGACTGGTACACCAAACGAGAGGACGCCATCGCACCTCGCTCCATTAGTGGCCTTGCTAAGATTGCACTGAAGGGAGACAAGAAGGTATGATGTGCCTATGTTCTGTGTCATTTGAACAGAGATATATATTTGCAAGTAGAGCCAGATATTTGACACCATGCCCAACAGGTGGTCCACAACAGGTATCAGTGAATTTCTGACATTTGAATAGAGACAAATAGGATTCAGCGTATCATGCATGAAACTCATGTTATATTTTGTAATTATGACATATATTTCTGATAAGAGTGATAATAACATGACGTAAGCTTTCATGCCTTTCAACCCTGTGCACTGAAAAGAACCCATGAATCCATTTGTAAATGAACAGATGGTGGCCACATGAATACGTGCAAACACCTCGTTGCGGGTAGTGGTGGACCGATTAATTGAAATAATCGAAGATTGGTCGCAGTGACTAAATGACCAAGCAATCGATCATGTTCTCTCATAATCGAACGCAAACAATTTTGGAGCACTTGTTTGCATTAACGACATTTTTCACAAGGTTGGTTTTGTCAGTTACATTTCATGAGCACTACAAGCTCGTTCCAAGTCACGATTGAATTTATCTTTTAAAGACTCCTAGAAATTTGATCCTAACATACCAAGTCATCACTTAAAGATGTAAGATGTGAATTTGCAAATGCATTTTGTGCAATTTGAAAAAAAAAAAAAGAACTTTTCTTTCTGTGCATTAACAAAGATAACCAGCTAAAATCTGACAAATGATGCAAACCAATTATTTTCGATGATTGATCGGTTGTAATGAACCAATCATCAATTATGAGATTTTAACCAATTCCTAACACTAGTTGCGGGTACAGCAACATGCAGTAAACCTGGACAAAGTACTGTGACTATGTGTCCCAGTCCACCCAGCTGTGAATGGGTACCTCGTAAGGATGGGAAAGCCACATTAACTTGGTGCGCTAGTGGCTGCAAGAGTTGTATGATCCCCAGGGAGTTGAGATTGATAATATGATGTGCTGTTGAGATTGACATCCAATGATCAAGGGGAAAAAACAGTGCCTTGAGCATGTACTAGTTGCGTGTATATGTTGCTATATAAATATCCTATAATAATATAATAATCTTATGTTTTCTGGTATGATAAGAATCATAAGAATACACATTTTATTTAACGAACTATTTCAAGAGCTGATTAAAAGATGGTACTACTTGTTACCCTGCCTGTGCTTGGAATTTTGGCTGTAAAACAAGGACTGATCAGCTCGGAGTCATCAACTATGTATGTGTGGGGTATCCATGTTATTTTGGCACATGGTATCTCACACTCTCCTACCCAGAGTTCCATGCGCTCGCCGGAGTGTGGGTATCTCAGAGAAAGCCACTATAAATATGGCATCAGACAATACCACTGCAAGCAGACACGTCTTGAGGGTGATGTTAGACCCCATTTCACAGCCACCAGTAATTGTGTCAATTCTAGCTACGGGACTAATACTTGATAATGTTTATTTGTTACCAGGTGATCGATGCTCTCGAGGTGTCGACAGACAAGGCCACCAGTATTCTGCTGATTCTTATTCTCCTGATTGGATCAACTCTCTTTATCATCATCGGGGCTATTCAGGTAATTCTAACATCAACACGCTGAGGGAGAAATGTTGTAGAGGAAAACGTCAAACATTAGCCATGTTAGTTTCACAGGTTCAGTGTCGGCTTCTGTCATGGACCTTGTCGTGTCGTCATGCTACCATCATTATGTACTGTTATCTCATTAAGTCATGCCAATCAGGGTCTGGTTAAACAGGTATGGTGGTATTCATAGAGCTCTGCTAGGAGAGTGATCTATGTTGGTGGTGCCTGTCATGTTACCGGGCGTGTCCTAGTGGTTAGAGCGTTTGCTCATCTGGCAGAAGACCTGGGTTCCATTCCCCATACCCCCTGCTGTGATATTGCTGGAATAATGCTAAAAGCGGTGTAAAAGCTCTCACTCACTCGCTAACTCACTCACTCACTCACTTTCACTCAATCACTCCTGCCTCCGTGGTGTAGTGATTAATTGAAATAATCCGCCAGATTGAGGCGTGAAGGCGACCAGCTGAATCGATCATAACTTCGTCACATAATCAAAGAAGCGCTACCAATGTTGGTACACTTGTTGGTCCCTGCCTGGCTTAACAATATTTTTACATGGGTACAACAAAGGACTGTTACGACTTGTAGGTCAGTATAAGCTGTCTCAGAGTCATTATTCATGCTTCACTCTTAAGGCTCCATGGTATCTCACTTCTAGCATACTATAAAACCAGCTTAACTCTGGGCTAACAAGCAGCCAAAAGCTACACCCATGCAGTCACTCATGTGAGTTTTCCTTATTCATGCATGGCATTAAAACTCTTTCACCTCACCTCACTCACTCACTCACTCACTTTCACTCACACTCCTCACTCACTCACTCACTCCTCACTCACTCACTCACTCACTCACTCACTCACTCACTCACTCACTCACTCACTCACTCTCCTCACTCCTCCTCTCACCCACAAAGATTATCCAAGTTTCATAATGACTGCATATTACTGCTATCCATGTCAAGGATACATAACTAAGTGCACGTTGCAGATAGTTCTGGGAAAAAATATTTTCCTCAAAACTTAAATGAAATACAAGTCACCTGTTCAATGCCATGAAAGTATGTGTTACTGGGTATCATGAATTTGGAAATTTGTGGTTCCAGTTTGCTACTATATACTGTCACTGGGACAAGGAAGATCCCTGCAATAGTGACTCTGTACCTGATTTGTTACAGATTCACCAGGAGAGTATCCATATGGTTACAGTTACTGGCAACCTGTTCAACGAGAAGGTCAACCCTGAGATCAGCCAGTGAGTAACACGTCTCAACTGCTCAATTTTACAATAAACTAACAATAACATGTAAACTTATGCTACAGTTAGCATTTCTCTTTAAGCTCCATTATCCAAGTAAAAGGTCAATGTCTGATACAAGCTGATTAAAACAAAGAATAAGTATTCTGTCTATACGGCGATGTGTGATGCTCGATTCTGTTTGGCTGAGATCAAAACCGATACTTAAAATGACAGTTTGAGGACTGCTAATTTTAGTATGAGATACCCGAACTTCGTTGGACCGTATTGTTTGTAAAAACAAACATGCCGGCAGCATCTTTGTGTGTTTTGAGTAAAAGTGAATGGTTTGAAGAAGAATTTCTTGACCCTAATCCCAGTGAAGAAACAAAGGAAGCTGGAAAATCCGTCAACAGCGTAATAAAGCGTATATTCAAAGCGGGTCCAGATCACGTTATATCGGCGTCGACAACACTGCGTCGAGTCCTAACCTGACCGGCTTCCATCCCGGACGTAATGCCCAGTCCTTCCACTTCCACTGTCCATGTATCCCATAAAGCGTGTGGCATGTCAGGTCTTTTCCATATTGGGAATAGTAGGATGGTTATCAACAATGATTTCCGTGAATAAAGTTAAGCGAAGCTTAATTTAGTAGAGGTTGCATTTGGGCAATTCGGGTTGTCATACACAGTAGGGGAGATCAATATTTAAGCAAAAAAAATCAAATTTCTTGCTCACAGTATAAACTGTATTTTTGTGTGTATTTATGTATGCTGCTTGTTACAAATACAAAGCATACTGGTTCCTGAAAATATAGCATTTATTTGTTATAAAATGTCTTATTTTGTTCATTACAGATTTCCATCAAAATGCACTGATTCCAGCGATTTCCAGGAAACCCCCTTCGTGTTCTTACTGCCAGACAGTTCGGTTTTAAAATGCTTATCAGTCGAAGCCAGAATGAGATAAAGCCTTGGTTTCAATTTTTGCATTTATCTTGATTTAGACCGCTAAATGTATAATTAAAAGTACCAGCGTTTAGCGTCTTAAATCAACGACATGGGACTGAACTTGAAAACCAAAGTAGCTTTATCTTCTAAGTACATTGAAGGAAGCTCATAGAAGTCAATAATTTAGCTATACCTGGTTGGCTTTGGTTTGAGGAATACCACTTTAGGGTAATCCCTGTTCAATTTTATAGTAATTCAAGCAATGTCTCTTGACTCAAGGCATAAGGCCAAAAAACAAATATGTCCGTTTCCGGTAACCCGACCGACCCTATCCTAACCCACCCGACCCTAAATCTTTTTTTAACCAAGTCAAAATCATGACTGGAGTGCATTTCAACTCATCATTTTCATCCAAATCGAGTATGATATTTTCATGTTTTTCAGTGTATGTAGGGCTAAAATGGATTGCATTGAATTGGCACAATGGGCTCTCACTGACAAAACCTGCAAATAAATAACATAAATAATGATTTGATATAGAAATCTATCAATGTTTCATCACAAGACATTGTCACAACATGATATGGTATCCTTGAAGACATTCTCAGGTGCCCACCTGGTGCTACTAAAAAAAAAAAAGATAAACCCGACCCACCTACCCTATTTTTTAAAAGCATGTAATAGGAAATGGACATATATTTTTTTTGCCTAATATATATCATTCAGAAAGTATTTCAGTTGACTATGGCAGCCCATGTAAACAATGTGTTGTATTTGCAGATGGCTGCCAAACAGCACTGACATGGAGAAGGCTATGGACTCCATGGCTGAGAATGCCTACATCTACGGCCGGGACTACATCGCCTCCATGGTGGGTGCACATACAACATCCAGTTTATACTGTTGTATCTGAAAACTTTGTCTTCACCTTTCCCATGTTCCGTGGCAACGACATTGCCTTCATCTTTTCCATGTTTCATGGTAACGACCTTGTCTTGACCTTTCCCATGTTCCATGGTAACAACCTTCTCTTCACCTTTCCCATGTTTCATGGTAATGACCTTGTCCTCACCCTTCCCATGTTTCACAACCTTCCTTCACCTTTCCCATGTTCCATGGTAATGACCTACCTTTGCCATGTTTCATGGTAATGACCTTGTCTTCACCTTTCCCATGTTTTCATGGTAACAACCTTTCTTCACCTTTCCCATGTTCCAGGGTAATGACCTGCGTGTTCACCTTTGCCATGTTTCATGGTAATGACCTTGTCTTCACCTTTCCCATGTTCCATGGTAACAACCTTTCTTCACCTTTCCCATGTTCCATGGTAATGACCTTGTCTTGACCTTTCCCATGTTTCATGGTAATGACCTTGTCTTCACCTTTCCCATGTTTCATGGTAATGACCTTGTCTTGACCTTTCCCATGTTTCATGGTAATGACCTTGTCTTGACCTTTCCCATGTTTTATGGTAATGACCTTGTCTTGACCTTTCCCATGTTCCATGGTGATGACCTTTCTTCACCTTTCCCATGTTCCATGGTAACAACCTCGTTTCTTTCCCATGTTCCTTTTGTCCATGTTCCATGGTAACAACCTTCTCTTCACCTTTCCCATGTTCCATGGTAACAACCTTCTCTTCACCTTTCCCATGTTCCATGGTAACAACCTTGTCTTCACCTTTCCCATGTTCCATGGTAATGACCTTGTCTTCACCTTTCCCATGTTTCATGGTAATGACCTTGTCTTCACCTTTCCCATGTTTCATTGGTAATGACCTTGTCTTCACCCTTCCCATGTTTCATGGTAATGACCTTGTCTTCACCCTTCCCATGTTTCATGGTAATGACCTTGTCTTCACCTTTCCCATGTTTCATGGTAACAACCTTTCTTCACCTTTCCCATGTTTCATGGTAACGACCTTGTCTTCACCCTTCCCATGTTTCATGGTAATGACCTTGTCTTCACCTTTCCCATGTTTCATGGTAATGACCTTGTCTTCACCCTTCCCATGTTTCATGGTAACAACCTTTCTTCACCTTTCCCATGTTTCATGGTAATGACCTTGTCTTCACCTTTGCCATGTTTCATGGTAATGACCTTGTCTTCACCCTTCCCATGTTCCATGGTAACAACCTTTCTTCACCTTTCCCATGTTCCATGGTAATGACCTTTGTTCACCTTTGCTGTTTCATGGTAGCAACCTTGTCTTCACCTTTCCCATGTTTCGCATGTGTGGCCTTGTCCTCACCTTTCCATGTTTCATGGTAATGACCTTGTCTTCACCCTTCCCATGTTTCATGGTAATGACCTTGTCTTCACCCTTCCCATGTTTCATGGTAACGACCTTGTCTTCACCCTTCCCATGTTTCATGGTAACAACCTTGTCTTCACCTTTCCCATGTTCCATGGTAACAACCTTTCTTCACCTTTCCCATGTTCCATGGTAATGACCTCGTGTTCACCTTTCCCATGTTCCATGGTAACAACCTTGTCTTCACCTTTCCCATGTTTCATGGTAACAACCTTGTCTTCACCTTTCCCATGTTTCATGGTAACGACCTTGTCTTGACCCTTCCCATGTTTCATGGTAACGACCTTGTCTTCACCCTTCCCATGTTTCATGGTAATGACCTTGTCCTCACCCTTCCCATGTTTCATGGTAACAACCTTGTCTTCACCTTTCCCATGCACCCTTCCCATGTTTCATGGTAATGACCTTGTCTTCACCCTTCCCATGTTTCATGGTAACGACCTTGTCTTCACCCTTCACATGTTCCATGGTAACAACCTAGTCTTCACTTTTCTTATGTTTTCATCTGTAACAAACTGATTTGTGTATATCAAATTTCTCATGTCAATAGTCAAGTCCCTTCTTTCATATGCAACTACAAACTTACATTTTCCATGGGACTAACAATAACAATGTTATCCTCATTTTCCATATGGTTCATAGTAATGATTATCTTTCATTTCCTATACGATATAGGGGTGGAAATAACCCATTGCCCGACGTCTGAGTCCAGTGTTTTTTTCTGTCGGGCAAGCAAATTTGTACATCACACTGTACCGGTGTCCAGTTGACTTTCCAATGTTAATTATGTTGTTTATTTAAAAAATCAACAAGAAAACGGCCGGTATAGTGGAAAAAATATCAGGGCAAGTGATTTTACATGTGCCACTGTACCGGAGTACACTAGCAATTTTAAAGTTATTTCCACCCCTGCGATACATGATAGCAGTACTCTAACATATGATCCATAATATCCGTTATCTTGTCATTTCCTATACTTCATGTGAACAATTTATCTACATTAAATCTCATTCTTCATTTGCTATATATCTACATGGCAAATTCACCAGCAGTAGCCACCCTGTCCTCCTTCTGTAGGTTCATAGCCTGGTTGATACTGAAGGACAGAACAACACAGAGTTGGAGGTCCGCGTCCTGGAAGTGTGGGATCAGCTCTACCAAGGCTGGTTTGCCAAGGTCAGGAATCACTCACTCACTTTGTTATGACTGCATGGGGATATCTGCAAGCTTCATAGCAAACCAGTTTGTCAGATTCAGTTTTGAGCATATTTTCTTATTTAATTTCTATGATTATGTTCGAAAATATGTTTTCATAGTGAATTGTTATATACCTTTTATGTTTTGCCTTTGATCATTCCTTTGCATAAAAGTTTGCTTCCTGTTTCTTTGTATCAGCATTGTCCATATGAAGGAATCGTAATAAAATACTGAATAATATGATGAAATTTTTGAGAAACATATATCAATTTGTTGGTAGCCTTTGGCAAATGTATTTTTTCTCTATCTTCAGGACATTTAACTGAATCAACAAAAATCCCTCACAGATTTTATACTTCTTGCACTTTGTCACTGATTAGTGTTACCATGGTTACCTTGTTGGAGACAATAAGTTAATTTCTTGGATTTTTTTTTTTCAAATTTCTTGATCTGAGAAGCATGTGTATATTGTAATTTTATTTGTCTAATTTCTATTTTCATTATTTTCCTTAATTATATATATCTTTGTTTGAATAATTTTCCTGTATCTTGTAGTGCTGATATAATCAAACTTTTTTTAAGTTATATTTGAAATTATATTTGGTAATAGTCTCCATAGTAATCCTTTACCAACACAAGTCATTACCATGGTTACATGATGTTATTATGCACAGAATTCTAGCCAATCACAAGCCTCTTGGAGTGTATTCCTCTCTGGGATAAAGGATTTGCCTATCTACTATAACCTCCCCACGAAGGTAGAAGTATTGCCTCCCGTCCCCATCAGTATTTCTCTTGGTGGTGGCAGTATGCTGTGGTTGATGCATCGCTGATGTGGAGGTTGTACCGCATGGGATTATGGGATAGGTTGGAAGTGGAATCGTGGGCCGATTTCCTCAAATGATTGATTAAATTTGGTGCCATTAAGGCACAAACTATTTTTGAGTTTGTTGTATGAGATTCTAATGCCAATCTGTGCCAATTTTTCTTTGACCAATTAAGACAATATTTGAAAAGTTTCACGAAGGTAATTGTGATTATTACCTGATATATCTGTTAGGTTTTGGGGACCATTTGATATTCAGGGACATGGAGCTTAGAATTGTTATTTATTAAGTGATATATTTTTGTGGTTAAAATTGTTCTCTGGGGAAACATTTTGGATGTCCCAAAAAGAGAATTGTTGTAATTCCTTAAGGAATTGTTAGTCTGTCCTGTTATGATAAAATATTCATACACTATTCATGCTATAGTCATACAATACAATTAACATGTGAAAGTTGTTTAAATTTAATTGTTTAAATAAAATAGAAACAGTTGGTTTGGAGGAAACAGCAACACAGATCGCTACAATAGTGCATAAAATTAGGTTTGCTTGTTTTATATCATATGATGAAACATTTCTTAATTTACATTTGAGGAAATTAGTTAAACTGTTATGGGTGGGCATCCTCGATAATCTCCAGGGTATACGTTCCGATAAATCTCCATTATACCCTGGATGCATCTACGTCTCGAGCTGATGATTTTATTACCTCCCTTTGCTGGCTCCGCATTCTCACAGTAGCCAATCAGATAAGCCGCCGTTAGAACCGAGCATGCCACTATCAACAAAGATAGCGGTCGCAGCCCCGAAAGTTTGTTCGCAGTGCGACTCAGATTTTGGGGAAAAACATACAGACAAATTGACAGGTCTGAAATCTTAAAAAATATACGCAAGAATTCTTTCTACCTCTTTCAGAGTACTTCTGCAACAATATATTATTGTGTTGCCAAGTTTAATCGGTTAGATAATTTAAAAAGCGAAATTGGTACGCTCAACTTCCCAGCGTAGACACCTGATTGGATAAATAGCCAACCAAGGGAGGTAATAAAATCATCGGCTCGAGCCTTAGATGCATCCAGGGTATAGTGGAGATTTATCGGAACGTATACCCTGGAGATTATCGAGGATGATGGGTAGGTTGTGTATGCCTTTTTGTATCCGTGTACATACGCTGCGTGAATTTGGATGTTCTGACTGTGTGGTACTTGTGCTTATCTTTTCTTCAACATGATGTGTCTGTGTCTTAATATCTAACTTCTACCCTATCACCACTGATAGGATAACCCTAAAGATAACCTGAAGATTACCCATGATAGATCCCACAATGTGATGGCCCATGGTAATCCACGGTAGATAGGTAATGAATACCAGATGCGGTGTGTTGTCATGTGCAAAGAGCACAGGTCGCAAAACAATTGAAGTTAAGCAGTGCTGGTCATGGAGAGTACTTGGGTAGGTGACCATCCTAAGAATTTTTAGGATTTCAATCCTGCCCCACAACAAAATACAGGTGACACATATGTGGTCTCACCTTAGGAAAATGGTGAAAAATATTGCCTCTGTTCACCAGCAGTGAATTCGGGCTACCAGTCAAATTGCCCCAGCTACAAAATGCCCCAGCAAATTTGGTCAAAATGCCCCGGACTTGGTCAAATTGCCTCCTTCTTTACAAAAGCATTAATAACATTCGCAATAATTGGTATTACAGTGTTGTCTATATTTGAATATTCCTTTGCTCTAATGAGTTTACTAATGGAACATTTATCAGAAATATTATTTCCTAATAACATTATATGAAGAATATAATTTCAAAGTTGACAAAAAGTATGCATTTATGGCATATATGTCATCAATTTAAATAAATTTGGACTTTTGACTACCCCCGTGTGGCAATTTGACCAAATTTGCGGGGGAATTTTGTAGCTGGGGTAATTTATCTGGTATCTGTGAAGGGGTACCCAGTGGGATGAGGTTGTCTTATTATTGTTTACCTTCCAGCGCCTCACAGGCAGCTTGGGTTGTAGGGCACACTGATCCACTGACCGAGGCATTAACGTTAGTGCTTTGAGCATACATCTTGTGTATAGAAGCACACACTTTACTATTTTATATGTCAGGGGAGATCACTCTCAGTCATTACTGTAACTATCTGTATGGGAGTAGTACTGTATTCTACATGAATATTGTCGAATATTGTTGACACCACCATATATGAACACTGTATGCAATCTTAAATACAACTCAGCAATCTAATCAAAGGATATTCGAACATGTTCCCCCTGTAACAGTGAAATACATAAATCTCTGTGGTATATTTTCTACATGTAATTTTCAGTTGTTTTTTTTATTTCATTGTGAACTGAATGCTTATTTAACCAGGATACCGTTGTACAAAGCAACAAGCTAAGACTACCTTAAGCCTGTGTTAAGGTATGGGAGTTACGATCACCTTAGCGCTAAGACTACCTTAAGTCTGTGTTAAGGTATGGGAGTTGCGATCACCTTAGTGCTAAGACTACCTTAAGTCTGTGTTAAGGTATGAGAGTTACGGTCACCTTAGTGCTAAGACTACCTTAAGTCTGTGTTAAGGTATGGGAGTTACGATCACCCTAGCGCTAAGACTACCTTAAGTCTGTGTTAAGGTATGGGAGTTACGGTCACCTTAGCACTAAGACTGCCTTAAGTCTGTGTTAAGGTATGGGAGTTACGATTACCTTAGTGCTAAGTCTACCTTAAGTCTGTGTTAAGGTATGGGAGTTACGATCACCTCAGCCCTAAGACTACCTTAAGTCTGTGTTAAGGTATGGGAGTTGCGGTCACCTTAGCTCTAAGACTGCCTTAAGTCTGTGTTAAGGTATGGGAGTTACGATCACCTTAGTGCTAAGTCTACCTTAAGTCTGTGTTAAGGTATGGGAGTTACGATCACCTCAGCGCTAAGACTACCTTAAGTCTGTGTAAAGGTATGGGAGTTACGATCACCTCAGCGCTAAGACTGCCTTAAGTCTGTGTTAAGGTATGGGAGTTACGATCACCTTAGTGCTAAGACTACCTAAAGTCTGTGTTAAGGTATGGGAGTTACGATCACCTCAACACTAAGACTACCTTAAGTCTGTGTTAAGGTATGGGAGTTACGATCACCTTAGTGCTAAGTCTACCTTAAGTCTGTGTTAAGGTATGGGAGTTACGATCACCTCAGCACTAAGACTACCTTAAGTCTGTGTTAAGGTATGGGAGTTACGATCACCTTAGCCCTAAGACTACCTTATGTCTGTGTTAAGGTATGGGAGTTACGATCACCTCAGCGCTAAGACTACCTTAAGTCTTTGTTAAGGTATGGGAGTTATGATCACCTTAGCGCTAAGACTACTTTAAGTCTGTGTTAAGGTATGGGAGTTACGACCACCTTAGCTCTAAGACTACCTTAAGTCTGTGTAAAGTATGGGAGTTACGATCACCTCAGCGCTAAGACTACCTTAAGTCTGTGTTAAGGTATGGGAGTTACGATCACCTTAGTGCTAAGACTACCTAAAGTCTGTGTTAAGGTATGGGAGTTACGATCACCTTAGGGCTAAAACTACCTTAAGTCTGTGTTAAGGTATGGGAGTTACGATCACCTCAGCACGCTTTGTACAACAGGCATCAGTCATACAACCATTAACATGATTTCTCCCAAGCATTTTCATTTTCCTTGTTTTGTAACATATATTGTCAATGAGGTGACATGGTAGCCTTCATGTTGCAGTATTCATTTGTCACATTGAAAAACCAGGTTACATTCTTCACAACCTTCTGTGACACTGCTGGAATATATCTATTAAAGAGTGATGTAAAATCATAATCACTCTATTGTCATATCTATTTTATTTTTCGGTCTTTCTGTTTGTCTTTTATCCTCATTTTCCTTTCTTTCTTTCTCTTTATTTCTGATCAGTTAACATCTTTTCTTGCAATTACTAACACTGAGATATGCTAAATGATGAGAACAGAGTTGCCTCCCTTAGACATTTGTGGATCCTGTGGTCATAGGGTTGGGTTCCTTTCCTAGGTTTGACTTGATTCTGGTTCTGAATCGAGATCTTAAGTGTACCAAACTTCTTTAGGGAGTTATCTAGTGTCCAGGTTCATATTTGTAACATTTAGCAGCCTATTATTACACGCATAGCTTGCTGGGGTATTATCAAGACATTCACAACATGTTTACTTCAAAGAGGTTATCATTTGCTTGAAACTTAACTGAACCAACTATTTTCATCCAAGAGTAGCATAAGGTCAAGAGGAATGTACCATAAATATTCTGACTGCTGATACATTGTCATGGTACAGTTTGCGATAAAGTTATGATTTACAAGTGTATCATGATACTAACTATACCTTTTATGCTAACAGCTCTGATGGTAAAATATTTCATTCTATATGTGGACTATGGTAAACCAGTGTTAAAGTATAGACGTTGTGGTCAGTTTTCAGCATGTTCTAGATTATCGTTCCCGCATCAATACAGTCGTTCATGTTCCTGCTTCTGTATTCCAGAACACCACCCAAGTGGCACGGCCTAGTTCCCCCGGGTTTCCGGACGTCACCAACATGACTGCCATGTGGGAAATGGTATCCCAGGGCAACGGATTGTTCAACGTGGGCAGTCTTGTGTCTTTCGCGCAGGATAATGTTGGCACTTTTATGTCTGTGAGTTGACAATGGACTTCAATATACACAGAATTGATACACACTGAAGGGGGCAGTTAAAACTTGACTTGACCTTATGTCGGTGGTCTGTGTCCATTCGTCTGTTAACAGTGACCCTTACAATCATGTCCTTCATCACCCAATATCAATATTATACCAGGGCTCCAGATAAGGGCCGTATCGGCGTCTGTACGGATAACAAGTATACATATATACATACGGTAGGAAATAATTTAGAAAACGTGGAACATACGCACCACAGCAATGGTGTACGGTCTTAGAATCATTTATAGACGTATTTATCTAAAGAAGTATTGTTTTATTGCTTATTGACCTGTTTACACAAGAGTAGCAATGTTATGTGCATATATGAAATGAAACACAAGATTACCGATACTTCATTAAATTCCATTCAATACTCTAAATGTACTCTTAAGTTTTTCCAGTACTCCTATATTGAACAGATAAGGAGTATGTACTCCTGATGTTGAAAAATTATCAGAAGCCCTGTTATATATACACATCACTATCACTGTCATTGTCTACAACAAATACCCTTTATATGAGGAAACCTTTGTTTAAACGTTTTGGGAACATCGGAAAATATTTTTTGATCAAGCAGAATTGCTTTGATATAGCCAGGGTATAGGTGCTAGATGGCTTCAGTTATATATTTCTAGGATTGTAATACAAGATTTATTATTTTGTATGTTGCATCAATAACACAATCCATTAAATGATCGTGTTGTCCTGCATTGTCAGCACTGTGGTCTAATGTCTGCACTCTTTTTGTATCGACCCGTGAAGGTCCGGGTTAGAATATTGATCTTCGGCAACCCATGCTTGTCGTAAGAGGCGACTAACGGGATCGGGTGGTCAGGCTCGCTGACTTGGTTGACACATGTCATCGGTTCCCAGTTACGCAGATCGATGCTCATGCTTTTGATCACTGGATTGTCTGGTCCAGACTCGATTATTTACAGACAGCCGCCATATAGCTGGAATATTGCTGAGTGTGGCGTAAAACTAAACTCACTCACTCTTTTGTATCAAAATATGGATGGCTTAGTACATGTTTAATGGCCTCAGAACATATGAATGTTTAATGACATTTCACTTCTCAACTAATATCTGCATTGTCCATGGTGACTGTATTTAGGTCTTCGAATCTCTCTGGCTGGTGATCAAGTCCAACATGGACCTTATGATGAGCATCGTCACCGCCATCTTGTCCATGGTTCTTGGAGGAGGAACAGCCATCTTGAATTTCATCATCTCAGCTGTGAGTTTGAAGTATTTTCTAATAAACACTGACTGAATTAGAGACAAGGGCCATGTTCTAAATGCAACACCGATACTTCTGATCATCGACACCCCTAGTGAACCAGAAACTCATGTCAGTGTGTAGGTCAAGGTGTGGAATTAGGCCCAACATTGTTGCAAATCTTTTCGGTGGACCAGTGGATAGAGGGTCTGCCTGTAGACTGAAAGCCAGGATGATCAATCCCCTGATCATGTTATAGTATAAATTTCTTAAAGATAGTACCAGTGGTTGCACATAGCCATAAGGGATACAGCACAATATTGGGATATCTATGATGAACTGTTTTATTACATCTTATCAAGCCAGCATTATGACGGTATATCTGTCAAGTCCATGCAGCCACATGTTTGCATCGCATGTGCACATCCCCGACCCTCTAGAGGTTGGGCCAGCATTATATATCTGTCACAGTCCATGCACATCGCCAGAGGTTGGGCCAGCATATATATGCAGCCACATATATGCACGTATATATGTGCATCAGTTCTGTGTAACTTATCAATGTAATAAATAACCAACATCTGCTGAATTACTAATGATAGATGTGTGATTGTTCCAGATCTTGTTTCTGACGACCCTGTTCTACCTGCTGGCGTCGAGCGGTAACCAGTACAAACCCCTGGAGTGGTTCTCCAGCATGAGCCCCGCAGGATCCCAGGCAGGGGGCAGCAAGATGGGCGGGGCTGTAGAGGAAGCAATCAGGTAGATATCACAGGCTCTCAGGAGGGGGTAGCAAGATGGGTGGGGTAGTAGAGGAGGCAATCAGGTAGATGTCACAGGCTCCCAGGCAGGGGGCAGCAAGATGGGCGGGGCTGTAGAGGAGGCAATCAGGTAGATATCACAGGCTCCCAGGCAGGGGGCAGCAAGATGGGCGGGGCTGTAGAGGAGGCAATCAGGTAGATATCACAGGCTCCCAGGCAGGGGGCAGCAAGATGGGTGGTGCTGTAGAGGAGGCAATCAGGTAGATGTCACAGGCTCCCAGGCAGGGGGCAGCAAGATGGGCGGGGCTGTAGAGGAGGCAATCAGGTAGATATCACAGGCTCTCAGGAGGGGGTAGCAAGATGGGTGGGGGTGGTAGAGGAGGCAATCAGGTAGATATCACAGGCTCCCAGGAGGGGCAGCAAGATAGAAGAAGGTGCTTGCTTAGAGGAGGCAATAAGGTAGATATCACAGGCTCTCAGGATGTGGGCGAAGATCTGGGTGCGGCAATGTTTCTTCCAGGAGAAGTCACCATCTTGTAAACCAAATAGCGATTGGAGGTCTGGATAAGAAATGGTCTTCAGTCAACCTATGCTTGTCAATCACTAGATTGACTCGATTATTGACAGATCGTGATTGGATGGTTAGGCGTTAACTAACTTGGATACATATATGATTATATTTTGAACAGGTACAACATGTTTTGTAACTATAAAACCAAACATGTCCGATTACTGTTTTGACTCGCCCCGATTATGTACTGTTGTAATTTTGCTGACTGGCGACAATCAGCATTCACTCACTAACCCTCAGGTTGAAAACTACACAAAGGCATTGTGATTTAAATTAGTGTTGTCCTAAACATTCAAATTGTTACAACCAATGATAGCTACGTTTTCCCTTCCAGTGGAGTGTTCATGGCTTCACTGAAGATGGCTTCCTTCTATGGCTTGTTCACCTGGCTCACACACCTGGTATTTGGAGTTAACATCGTCTTCATACCGTCAGGTGAGACAACACTGTTGTCATGGATACAAGTTCTTCGTGCTTGCATTAAATCTGAGATTTTTCTAGAATTGTTAAAAGTATCCCTGGCAAGCAGCATTAAAAAAATTGCATTCTGTTCAAAATTCGATTTTTGTAAAACTCATGCACCTTGTTCATAAGTGTCAGAATCTTGGATGTGACCTAGAACCCCATTTGACCTCAACTCATTGGTTTTCACTGATATTGCTTAGCCATCCTCAATGGTCAGCTAAACCTGTGAAGGTCCGGGTTAGAATATTGATCTTCAGTAACCCATGCTTGTTGTAAGAGGCAACAAACGGGATCGGGTGGTCAGGCTCGCTGACTTGGTTGACACATGTCATCAGTTCCCCATTGTGCAGATCGATGCTCATGCTGTTGATCACTGGATTGTCTGGTCTAGACTTGATTATTTACAGACCACCACCACATAGCTGGAATATTCCTGAGTGTGGCGTAAAACTAAACCAATTAACTCCCTCACTCAATGGTCAGCTACAGTATACACCATCATGTCCATGAAATATGGAACATCCTGTTGAAGTTCTGGTTGTCATCTTCAGCTCTGGCAGCCATCTTTGGTGCCATCCCATTTGTCGGCACCTACTGGGCTGCCTTCCCTGCGATGCTGGAGCTGTGGCTGGGTCAAGGTCAAGGTCTCTTGGCGATCTTACTCTTCATCGTGCACATGCTGCCAGCCTATGTTGTAGACACCGCCATCTATAGTGAGATCAAGGGGTGAGAGTAATTTTCAATCTGCTTAGAAAATATATGCCTTGGTGAAGCTTTGGATTAAACTTTTGTGACATATTTTTAGATCTGCAAATTTCTCCTATTTATTTAACATTCAACAATATTTTCGGGTTTGGTTAAACGTTGGTTAGACGTTTGTAAAAAATGGAGGAGGCGATATTTAGAAATACTTTAGACAATTTTACTGTTTTGTGACTTATTATCATTACGGCATTCTGACCAAAACAAACTGAAGGGAATACACTAAGCACTGTCTACCATCAGTAGGCAATGGCAGGTGCTTGGGGACAATATATTGATGGGAGCTTGGTAATTTGGTCATGTGGAGATGAAAATTAGATAGTACAATTATTATTATTTTCTGGACTTCTGTTTTAGTTCAGTCAATTATTTCTGTTTTTCAACATTTCAACCCTTGACTTTCAATTTGTGAATTCAGCTTCTTAGATAGTAGAGGTGCATTTTGTTATTTGGCATTTTAAATGGTAAGAGCTAGTTAGAGCAAGTAGGCTTAGAGTACATGCTGGGTGGTAGATTCCCTGATCTCTGTTAGTTCTGATGCCATCATGACAAGGCTGGAATAGAACTTATTCCCTCACTCATGCCATGTGTGTGTTTTGTTCAGCGGCCACCCGTTCATGACCGGCTTGGCCATCGCTGGAGGAATGTACTGCCTGGGTCTAGAGGGCGCCATTATCGGCCCCATTGTGCTGTGCTTCCTGGTCGTCATCGTCAACATCTACGGCACCATGATGCAGCCTGACCCCACCACTCCACAGGGCGGACCACGTAAGTTCAAGGGTCACTTCGGGTTCGCCACTTGCACTTTGGGTGTGTGTCATGGCATTGGTGCTTGAACAAACCCCATTCCGCAGAATTCCTATTCCTGCAACATTTTGATATTAATAGAAAGATATTGTCTTCATGTAAATAATAATGTTTATGAATGAAGTTAACAATGTTGGTATCCAAGGTTACTGCATGATATATTAGTACTACAATAACAGCTACTAATGTATGCCCCACTAAACACTGTGACACTGTGTGTGATTTACATTAAACTGTATGCCAACACTACGTTCACATTTTCAGTTCTAGGACTAACAGCCATTTTAGAGTGAGAATGTAAGACTTAATCATGCACTCTGAAGTCAGAGTCAGACATAGACATATCAGAATCACGAGATCAAAGAATACGCAGGAAAATCTAACTTATACACTGTGATCAACATATGTTCTTGCTGTTTATCAAATTCCTATTGACAATTTTGCTATACTTGCTTAAGCCATTACATGATTGCCTATTCTATTGGGTGCAGTAAAAAGTTCAAAATGGCTGACAAAGCTGACATGGGAAGTTAATCTATAAACTTTGTTGAGATTAATCATTTTTTCTCAAGTCTGAAAATCAAAACTGGTTAAGTGTTTCCATCTGTGATAAAAAATGGTAATGTTGTTTGTCCTCTCAGAATGTTATTGAACTTAGAAGAGCAGATGCGATAATTTTAAACACTGATTCCTGGAAATGTGGTGAATCTTTTGGTAAAGCATATATTATAAAAATTATAAATTGTTAAAAACCCTGTAGTTTAAATTCATATATAAAAGGTAATATATTTCATCACGCTTAATTAGGATTACTTTTTCATTAAGCAATATGACTTATTTCATATCAGTAAAACCAGTATTGTGAAAGAAATTCGCTTTTGAATGACACTGCAGCCGAGCTTGTCTATGTCTGACTTCTAGATCTAGGATGCTGTATGTTGTCTGTTGATTGGTCTGTTATTGTGTTACTATGGTAACCTGGCATGGGAACCCCTAAAGTGTCTGGATTGAGAATGGTGTAGGAATAGTGAAGAAGTTCTTCAAGTAAAACAAATGTTACCCATGTAAACACTGCGTTGTTCAATATGTCAGTAGCCATGATTGTGTCTGTGTGTCTGTGTTTTCAATGTAGTTTCAAGTATTTATTTTTTAATTCATAAAAATAAAATTTATTGTAAATGTCAATACTTAGGGATTTCATGGTAAGGAACAGTATTAACCAGTTTCTATTCCACAAATGTATAAATGACCTTTAAAGAATTTTTTAGCTAAATAATTCAGTGAATATGGATCAAAAACTTAATTACCGAGGTCTGAATGTACTTGTGTTTTCGAAATGTAAAGATTGAGGCATGATATTAAAGGAACAATCATAATATATGCTTTCTTACATAAAATTTAAACACATATATATAATTATGAACAGCAATTTTGTATTCAGTTTTGGGGGGGGGCCAATTGCATTTCACATTAGGACAAAACAAATGATAATTTATCTGTCAGAAATCAACCTAATTATTTTCTAAGTAATAGAAAACTTACTGATATAACTACTTGGTCAAAAGGCTTATTCAGAGGGTCCACTGGAAACTGGAGTATCGGCTTTGAGAATCCATGTTGTCTGTGTATGAAGCCTTTGATTGAATAACATGTATACAACTGGAAATATGATTATGCTTTTTTAACATTATTTTGTAATTAGGAAAATATAGATGAGACAGTATACAGCTTTTTGTCTGTGACCAATACTATTTTGTCAAACATGTGATTAATTTGCTGCAGCTAAATCTGAAAATGTGTTTTGCATACCAGTAATGATAAAGTTTAATGGACACACACATATCACAAAAAGATATATTTCTATGGTTCTGTAAAGCATAATGGGAGTCTAATCATTTAGTTTATGTATAGAAGATATATATTTTGTGTCTAATGTTGTTGTTTATTAGATAATCAGATGGAATGTTTGTCAATATTTGACCTGTGTTTGTTTATATACCAGGAGTAGCATTTCGCCACCCAATGATTCAAAGCAGGAATGCTTCCCAGTGGAATGTTAAACGGTGAACTATACATATTAACCACTGGGCTTTATCCTTGCACATCAGGGTGCAGTTCCACAAAGTTATCTAGCGCTAAGATGATCAGAATTCCTTTAGATCTACATAAGCTGATGATCACTTTGTGGAGTGGAGCCCTGTGCGTAGATTACCCTATGTCCATAGCAGTCACATATACGTCACCGTCATCATCGATATTGTCATCACTGCTCGTCATCATGCATCCATGACACCTAGCCTACATTTCCAAGACCAGCTGATGATTATAGTGTCCCAAACAATCACCTATGGATTAAATTATGAACCATGTAGCTCTCCAGTTGTGTGAGGTGCGATTAAAATTGTATAATCTTTTCATATATTCTACCTCAAAAGACTTTTGATTTTACTCCTCTGTCTTAAATTTTAAATATTGAGTGGATGGCTTTTTAGCATGTTTAATATTTAGTGGCAAAGTACTTTGGTGTGATAAAAAACGAAAAATCACCCATCTTGCTGTTCTGTCAAAAAGGGAAGTAACTGTGGATGTGTGGACATATAAGAGTTATCTCCCTTTTCATTTCTTTGTTTTTTGTGGATGACTACAATTAAGTGCTACACAATGCTACATTTATGTTACCTGTAGTCCTATTCCCAGGATATAGATGTGACATGATAATTTCAGGGGTTCAAAAATCCCATCGCCCGACGCCCGGGACAAGTCAGTTTTCATTTCGGGCAATCAAATAATGGTATCTTACTTGTCCGTGGGCTACTAGATAATTTCCACTTATGGTTTCAAACTGCTTGGATTTAATTTCATATCTGCTCAAAATGTAGCTTTTAAATTTCACGAATGATGATAAAGTAGAGTTATCTTTCTTTGCTATTTATCACTTTTCAATAAATTGTCCAGTAAACATTAACATCAAATACCATGTTGATTTATTCTTTCATAATTACATCATCATGATTATGTCATAAAATCAGGGCAAGTGGAAAATTTGTCAGGACAAGTTACTTTCTTAAAGTCACTTGCCCTGTGGCAAGTGGCTTTTAAAATAATTTTGAACCCCTGAATAATGCTAGGTTTCATGGTTGGATGACACACAATTTGGACATCAGAGCTTGACTAAGGCTCACAAAATCCGACAAAGACAATCTGACATATGTTCTAGTATAAAGTATATATGGCTGATATGGTGTGTGAAGTCCCGCCTGTCTTCACCCGCTGTCTGTTCCTGCCTCCAGGGGTCACTGCTGTCTGCACGAAGTCATTGGATGCATATTGAAGTGCATCGTATATGTATTCATCACGTGTGTCCCGACCTAGACGGGGTCATGTTTCCTTTCCCTGCAGTATTGAATGTATTTAGTGTCCTGTGTCCGTGTAGACTATATAGGGATTGGTCATCTAGTATCTAGCATAATCCTGAAATAACTTAACTATCAGGGTCATATGATTGAGATGGTCATAAAAAAATGATTTTTTTTTTTGTAACTAGTGTTTTTGGTTCACAAGGGGAATTAAAGGGCCTAATCCTGAAAAATTTACTATCAGGGTGACAATATTTGGATGGGCATAAAAATAAAGACTTTTTGTGTAACTAGTATTTTTGTTCAAAAGGGGAATAGAAGGGCCATTGTCACTGAAAAATTTCTGGTCAAAATTTTTAAAACATATATCCTAAACATTTCACAATAAGTCTCATTGTTCATTGTTTTCTAACCTCAGATTATGATTCTACTGTTTAAAGGTGTAACACAAATTGTATCAACATTGTCGGAGGTCAGTTCAAAATGACCACATTAATGACACATCAACAGGGGTCATACATCTTGGGCACAAATAATTGATAATATAGATAAGAATTTCCCCTTATTTTATACCTGAATCTGTATTACCATGATTATATTACGTCTACGTAATGTATTGATATTGGATAAAACCTGAGAACAATTTTGGCAATTTCACATGATCATAAACATGTAACTTGTGTAATGCTGTGAACCTATCATCAGGAGTTTACGAGATCAGGGCACTAAAAACATCAAGTATATCAGCTTTGTAATATTAGATTTCCATTATAAGGGGAGTGTTCAAACTAGAAGTGACTTGTACAATCTATGTCATCTACACCTACACTCTGTGTCCCTTGATGTTTGATGTAGATACTAACATTCCTTTCAGGATATGGTATGAGGTTCACCATCATTATTGTCACTGATTCATCACCTGAAACATGTATATCATTATTTATGGTCAAGTAGCCTGAGGCACTGAAATGGTCTTTGCAGAGTTGTGGCCCTTTGTTGGCGTTTAACTTTAATAACTATTGTCATCACCATACTCACTGGTTTCACCAAAGTGGAAAAATATGTTGTTGGTTACTTTAAGTCATGAAATCAATGATTCACCAAATTAATGCAAGTGTCAGCTTGTTGCTAAATTGTCATGAAATAAATATGAGTAGACTTTAATAATTATCCTAATCCTCCACAGATTTACATAACTTTGTATGGGTTGATAGTAGTTTGATTGAATAGTATCATTTGCTATCGGCACAAAATTAACTTTAACTGCCTGATGTGATCAAACTTCTGTGAAATTAAAAGGAACTAATTTCAAATTTAATTGGGTCATCAACAAAGATTGTTGTTTCTGGACATATTTACTGCCAGGTTGATCAGTGTTTTGGTCGTAATTAGAAGATTATTTTACAAAGACATCATCGTACATGGTTGGCGACCATCATAACTACTTGATCGTCTTGTGCAAACATTGCAACCACTGCAACTGAACTTTGTGATATGCACTGTCTGAAGTTATCACACGATCTAACATTGGTTAGGCTGTGTAGGTTGTTGTTCCGTCAGTTATCACACGATCTAACAGTGGTTAGGCTGTGTAGGTTGTTGTTCCGTCAGTTATCACACGATCTAACATTGGTTAGGCTGTGTAGGTTGTTGTTCCGTCAGTTATCACACGATCTAACAGTGGTTAGGCTGTGTAGGTTGTTGTTCCGTCAGTTATCACACGATCTAACATTGGTTAGGCTGTGTAGGTTGTTGTTCCGTCAGTTATCACACGATCTAACATTGGTTAGGCTGTGTAGGTTGTTGTTCCGTCAGTTATCACACGATCTAACAGTGGTTAGGCTGTGTAGGTTGTTGTTCCGTCAGTTATCACACGATCTAACAGTGGTTAGGCTGTGTAGGTTGTTGTTCCGTCAGTTATCACACGATCTAACAGTGGTTAGGCTGTGTAGGTTGTTGTTCCGTCAGTTATCACACGATCTAACAGTGGTTAGGCTGTGTAGGTTGTTGTTCCGTCAGTGTGAAAATATACCCCAAAATGCCCTGATTGAAATGTGTCACTTGCATTTTTAACATTAATTTCATGATTTATAGTATACTCCGTCCGTGAGTTGTGTTGTAAGATTGTCAGCTTGTTGTGAGGGAGGCTTTAAGTGATGCAGGTGTTAGATGGTAAGGGGTTCACTTTGGTGAAACATATGAGCTTGGGACAGTAACGACAAACCAGGAAATATACAAACCCATTAACAAAGTTTCTGGCTGCTTCAAAGATGCAGCTGAACACATTTCAGTGCCTTAGACGATTACACCTTCATGACCCTGATGCTTTCAGCACAGTAGATGATCATTTAGCAGATATATTTATAATGTCATTGTATAGGTAGGCTATTATAGCATCTGCTTCAATCATGCCACCGGTACATCACATAGCTAGTTCTCAGTCATGTTTTATTCCTCATATACCATATTTCCTCCATAAGACGCACAGGTGTCTATAACTTCACGCAAGCTGTTGACGAGTTGTCTTTTAGTGACTGGTGTCTGTTTACTTCTGGCACAGTTGCAAATCACTAAGTTTATGGGTCTAATAACACGCAATATCTTAATGTGATAAGGATAATTAACTGCACCAAATGATGGATCAGGCCTCTTTTTAGAAACACAAATTCTTTTGGACAGACTGACACAGTGTCAGTGAGAGCCATCATATAACGGAGGCATCAAATAGAGGAAATCCTGGTATGCATATGTACTTATCTGAATTTTCTGAAGGTGTCAGCTCTGAAATTTTTATGCATACGAGTAACTCACTATCTGAATTAATTCTGTCAGTACTGAGCTCTGAAAGACCTCCAGGATCAATTCATGAGAAAATTTTATCTGTAATTACTTGTTTCGAGTAGCTTCTTTTTATTACAAATTGTCTGCTTTATTTTTTAAGAACTTAACTAAATGGAAGTTTGCAATACAAAAGTTGACCCAATTGTAATTTGTTATTTTTTCTTATTATTTGTTTTAAGTCTTAATGGGTTGAAAGTTAGGATTATGTTTTTACATATTTAATGTATGAAAGTAAACTTGATTCGAATCTACCATGTGACTTCATTTGGCCACTCCGTTGGTGTTTAACAACTTTTTCCTGTGAATCTGACATTTTGAGTGGCATGGCGTGCACTTTAAAAATATGATATTCCATGTTTGATAGGAATATCTGGGGAAAAGCTGGGTGGAAAAATGTGGAAAAGTATTTTAACAACCCTGATGCACAAAGGAATTAATATTTTCATTTTCATCACTTTATGATGAGCGATAATTATGAAATTATTAATGTATTGCAAGGGATTCTGTGAAATTTGATTGGTTTACCCAGCAGTTTTTACAGGTTTTATTTGGTAAACAGTTTAGGCCACACCCACTAATGCACTACAATTTCCGATTGTCTGATCTCAGAATGGGAAAGGCTTGTTTTGCAGTATTGGACTAAACTGCTTCCACATTATTGTCTTCGGTTTTTAAATGTGAATGATTAAAATAGCAGGTCTATTTTTCTGGTGACCTAAATATTTATAACAGTTGACTTCATTATGTCTTCACGTTTGTGGATTAACAAAAATTAAAAGAACTGCTTGTATATGTATATATTCGATGTAGATTTACCTTCATAAGCGTAAAACATTGAAGTCAATTAAATGTCTTCTGTATCTAACACCATGTCTTGAAGCAAACAGTAATGAATAATGTTAAAAATGGTGGAAGATAAACATAAAAATTTGTGAATCCATGAATTTCGCTAACAATGCCGGCCATGATATCTGAATTATACTACCCATCAAAAGTTTAGACTCTCTTGAAGCACTCACTATATGTTATGTTATATATGTGGTTACATCTAAGATGAATTTCTCCACCAACTCAGGGGAACCAATTGAAAACCTTATGCAGATGAATTGCACCAGGATCATGCATCAAATTGCTGAAATGCATGTGCATATGTCATGCATGTGAACAGCTGTGTTTTGGTGTAAAGTTTTGTTAAGAATTCGCCACAGATTTTTATCATTTACTGAACTCATGACAATAATCTTTTCAATGTTACGAATATGTTGTACAGTACATCAGTTCATGACTAAACAGCACCTTTAAACAGTATGGAATAGTTTGTGAAAACTAGTTTAGAACCATTGACTGAAGTAAGTGGCTACATTTACACTAGTGAGTCTAAACTTTTGATGGGTAGTATATGTAACCATTTTTCGCGCTTATGAAGTCTTTTATGAAAGATTAAAGAATTTATACTATCCTGCATTATTTATTAACTGTACCTCCTGATGTCACTCATTTATCATACACCAACTCCACTTTTATTGGGATATTTGATCTTTCCTTAAATCTCAAAACCGATGTTCATAATTAATTATAAATGGAATGATACATGTGATTATCCCTGTTAAACTGTGAGTGGTATACTTCACTCACCTCATCACACTTCACTGATCATAATGTTCACTATAATCATAAAGATTCAGGTTCAAGAAATATATTAGAAGTATATTATTTCATGTCTTTTACATATTATAAAGATGTTCATACTTACTTACTTTCAGCTAGATATCTGATATCTGATGTTACATCTTACATTTCAGCATTCTCTAAAGACATATGAATTAGCATATCTGTTTAAAGAAATCTGGTATCTTTTTGTTATTTTAAAGAAATATATTTAATATATCTGTTTAAATAAATCTATATTATTGTACAGGTTTCTTACAATGGCTATCATTCATGCACAATTTCACAATGCTATCGTCACAATTTGTCTGTGTTAAATTGTTGTAGTTTCGGCTCTTATGACATTAAGATTATCATAGTTTTGGCTCTAATGATATTAAGACCACTGAAACGGTCCATGGTTTGATTTTAGACAACATAATCACTTATGCATCTAAAAATTACTTGTTTATCCCATTGCAGGTCGGTCAGTTCGGACACAGTGAAGCTCTCCTGAGGTCAAGGTCATGTAGGACGTTAATGGAGGAAGAATCTTCGGGTCAAGCAACTGACTTGAAATGCATGTTGTGACCTTGTCGTGGTAATAATACACCTGTAGAAATCCGGTGGTGCACTGCAGACTGTTTGAATAACTTTTGTTATGACATTTTGATTACCTCAAGCATGACGCAGCTGCCTCCAGCACTGGATGGAATACTTGTCAGATGACGTTTATATCTGTTTACTATTTTGGGCATAATTGATACTTTTTACTATTAGTATGAATGGCGTTAAACATGATAAATGGGTTGTGTATTGTTTCAGATTTGCATTTGATATTTTGTGTATGTATGTTCCGAATACTTAATATTGGTTAAGTCTTTACTTTTTGATTTATTCCTCTGTGTTTTTTTTGGGAAGTGTTTAATAACTTTTGAGTATTACGACTTGGAATTTGCTGTTAAACATAGATATAGAGGTACCGTATATCACTGTTGATAAAACCAAACAACAGTATAATTTACATACAGAAATCTATAGTGCAAACAAGGAATTTGTATACGATGGAAGTTTTTATAGCAAATTAGTTCTTGGAACAGTTATTCGAATGAAATGCAAATATTTAATATGAAACAATATCAAGGTGGCTATCAGACTCCAATTGACATCACCAGTGGATGTCCCCAATGGAATCTGAAAGTGATGCAGCCAGGAAAACTGTGAGATCATCTACCCTGTTCTTAAGGCAGCCCTGGGGCCATGGGGTAGCCTAGTGGTTAAAGCGTTGGCGCGTTCCCCACATGGGTACAATGTGTGAAGCCCACTTCTGCTGATATTGATATTGCTGGAATATTGCTAAAAGTGGCGTAAAACTAAACTCACTCCTGTTTTTCATGGTTTCACACCACATTCTTTTATGTACAGGGGCGGTGGGGTAGCCTAGTGGTTAAAGCGTTGGCTCGTCACGCCGAAGACCCGGTTCGAATCCCCACATGGGTACAATGTGTGAAGCCCATTTCTGGTGTCCCCTGCCATGATATTGCTGGAATATTGCTAAAAGCTGTGTAAAACCAAACTCAGTCACTTAAGGCAGCCCTAATTCCAAGTCCTCTAATTCTAGGTACAAAAACCTGCCTTAAACACAACAATAAACGGTACTTTCAAGTAGTTAAATATTTTTATGAGTTTTTCTGAGTGTATGATAGTTTGTAGTGGAACCCTGTTGATAGTGGTTTTATCGATCTCTGCAGTGCACCAGATGTGTAAGAGATAACTAACACGGCCATCACAGTCTAATGTGAGGTCATTTGCTGATGAAGTTAATCTGTTGAAGAAATAATTCTGTCAGTCCTTCATTGGTATTTTTAAAACACTAAACTTGAATATATGTATGGTTATATAACCCCATTGCTTGTGCAGTCTATATATATATATATAAATCTACCAGAGTGGCAGAGATTTTCACATGATGCACAGACATGCCTGACATCTGTCTGTATGATATTTATTTAACTGTAAGTTCTATTTTTGCAGCATGACATAACTCAGGCAATGTGAAGGTTGTTTAATTGCACAGCTTTGATGAACTTCTGTGCATATATATTATTGTCTGGGTGACCTTGAGTGTGAGCCTCACAGTCCCGGTAAACTATATCAGGTCTCCATGGAAACCTGACAGCTACACTTGTCCATTACCAGTTTTTCAATTATTCCGGTATCAATATGCTTGTAAAGCCTCAAAGGAAGAGATTTAGTACAATACATTTTGCATGCTTTGAAATATAAAGTCAATCAGCACTTGGCATGATACATTAAGGTGAAATTATATCTTCTTTGATTATTACACTCTAAGTACTATTTCCCTCAGAACTATTTGTGCTTCTGAATGATTGCATTACAAAAGCTGAATTTCTGGTACATGTAATTCAGTAGAATATGATGCAAACATTTACAATATATTATAGTTATACTGCTAATTTTCCATCTAGAACTTGGAAACATGCTAAAACATGGGAGAAATACAGGTTGAGTATTAACGTAAGTGAAACCATTTTTATTATGTTCTCTAAGAGACAGTCTTATTTTGTATCAGTGTTCTTGTATTCTTACATTTTCTTACTCTGGTTTGTCATACATTTTTATCTAGTCTTGTGTGCAATAATCTGTTTTTTTGTTACTGATAAGCACATAAACTGCTTGAACATGTTTGGAAAATAGTTTTGGAGAAAAATAATTTGCATAATACTCATTCAGGTGTTGTGTTCAGTAAACAATATTTGTTACTTTTAGTTCTAGGCCAGAGCTGTATGTTGTACAGTTTGGAAAGCAGACATATCTCATTACTTTTTTGTTTTTATTCTTACGCTGGTGGATTTGTTATTTTGGCCTTTCCTTTATTTGAAACTTTGTGCAATTGTAGTTTTTATACATATCTTCCAGTCATGTACACGTCATGTACTTTTAACTAGTCATAAGAAAGCTAGGACCAAAAAAATCTTTAAGTTAGCACAAGGAAGTTCAAAAAAAATTTTCTTTTCCATATGGAGTTAGTGATGGCATTACTTTTACTACCAATAGCTGTAGGAACATTTTAATGCACACACGTGTGAGTGTCACAGATTTATTGTCAACACGAGGTATTTCAAACTGATGTCAAAAAGAGGAAAGTGTAAGTGATTCACTAAGTCAATCTCTTTTTAAAGTTGTCAACATTCAACAATCATTTGATTATGACCAATCCAAAACCACAAATATTGCAGCATGAATTTTTAAATTCATGTAAATTCCTACTAAATATTCAGAAATGAGATCGGCTCAGATCGCCACATAATCTGACAATGTATGTGATGGTTTATTGATGATGTGATCAAGACATATCAATTGTTTGTTTAGATTGCTGTTACAGCAAATTGCATTCTTTCCTAAGTCAACACATCGATGAGATCTGAATTCAAATATCTTAAGATGTGAATTGTTTTTAATGTGTTTGTTTGTGCTGTCCTAACAAAATCCTGTACTTTATTCTGTCAGTAACTGTTTTTTTTTACATAAGTCTTAAATGTAAATGTCATGTAAATAGAGGAACATATTTTCTCATGATCTGTTATCACCTCATCGCCTTCACGTCCTCCGTCCCGAGCCTGCCACACTGACAGTCTTGTGTACACGATGTCCCTTAGTTCTGGCCACACAGTCCAGTGTTCCTGTCCCGAAATGTCACGGTCAAGTGAGGTCCAGTCAACGAGTCTGGTTGTGGTAGCACTCAGTAATCCAAGTCTCTAAATCCCTGGAGCTGCCATCAATCTTTTTACTCAACCCTCAAAACAAGCAAAGGTTGTTCATGACTGAATCAAAGCTGTTCTTCCAACAGGGCCTAAACAAGATACCAGTGCTGTCTGTTTCTGCTCTATGGATTCAAATCTAATAAAGCACTACAAAAGAGTCCTAAACATGAGCAGGTGAACTTTCTGTTACCAATGAAAATATTCTGCAATGTTCAACCTACATTATGGCTGCCTGTAAATATGGCCAGTCTAGGCAAACAAGTGGTTAATAGCATGAGCAACAGAAATCTTAGTAGCATCCAAACCTGATTAGAAGAGATAGCTAAATATTTTCAGGTTTTGAAGACTGAGGTTCTAACCAAACTATGGAAATCAGCCTGACAGCATTAAGTTGATCGGTGATTCAACAATAAATGGTGAAACACAGCCATGTTGATGCATTATTATCTGGTCACATTATATCAAGTTAAATTGTTAGTTTTTACTCAAGGTTGATTCCCCTTATGAGCATATGTGAAGCTCATTTCTGGTGCCATGATATGGTTGGTTTACCTAGAGCAACATAAAACTGTTGACTCTTGTACTAGCTGTTTGTAATTATGATGAGCAAGACTGACAGTGTGTGCAAGACTTTGGTATGCTTTTAGATGCTGCTCTGAACTTAGTTTAGGCACATTAGTTTTCCCTTCATCATACAGCTACTGTAACTTAGTGAGTATCTGTGCCAGTCAACAGTAACAGATGGTACCTTTGTGAACAGGTATGCAGTGGTACCAACTCTGTCCGGTACCAAGTCTACTAGTTGGCCCTTATCAATATCAGGCTTACCATGGTTACACAGATATATATTTATCTTTTGTCAAAGTCTCTGTTTATTATAACATGACACTGTGTCTTGGGTTGTAATTATGTCTAACGCACAACGGTATCATGCTTGTTGCAAATCTTTGCAAACAGCTGTCTTCATAACCTTTTACCCAGTGTTGAATAAGAACCATCCTCGATAATCTCCAGGGCATACGTTACGATCACTCTCCACTATACCCTGGATGCATCCACGGCTTGGGGCGATGATTTTATTACCTCCCTTGGCTGGCTTTTTATCCAGTCAGGTGCCTACGCTGGGAAGTTGAGCGAACCAATCACTACTCACTTTCGCGTCTTAAATTATCTAACCGTTTAAACTTGGCAACGCAACTGATGCAGAGGTACTCTGAAAGAAGTAGAAGGAGTTCTTTCATATATTCTTTTTAAAGTTTCAGATCTGTGAATTTGTCTTTATTATTTCTCAAAAATCTGAGTGGCACTGCGAACAAACCTTTGCAACTGCGACCGCAATCTTTGTTGACACTGGCAAGCTCGGTTGTAACGGCGGCTTAGCTGATTGGCTACTGTGAGAATGCGGAGCCAGCCAAGGGAGGTAATAAAATCATCGCCCCAAGCCGTGGATGCATCCAGGGTATAGTGGAGAGTGATTGTAACGTATTCCCTGGAGATCATCGAGGATGAATAAGAACATACAAATCCATGTTTTCTGGAATTTTTGGAGTCGGCAGTGATATCCAAAGATTTAATTCCTGGGCATTAAATACATGTGCAAATAGGAAAACACCAAATGTTTTCACAAAGGGATGGGGGAAATCTCTCTTCCTCCCCAACCACGTCTTATCTCAATATGCCAATGCTTGTTGTTCAAGTGCTTCGAACCGATTGTACCATTGCAATAACTTGTGTCAAACATACAGGGTAATATATTATCCCCCTTGTTCTCCCTACCAGTGTGTTTCTGCTTCAAATAAGTCTTTCATTTAGTTTGTTGGTTGTTTTGCTTGACATTTTTGGGTTTTTTTAATATTTTTATCATTATTATTGAAAAATACATTTTGTTTGATAGACTTCTGTATTGTACTTATATTTGTATCCTGCATCAATGGCTCGTACTTCGCTTATATGGGAATATTTATAAGTACATATGTTGATGATTATTTGTCAATTTGTGAAGATTTAAGGCATGAAACAACTGTGAATACTGGTTACATGCTTGATATGTTACAAGACAGGCATGCCTTATCTACATGATAGAAACAATTTGTTCAAGTTACAACCTTATTTAATTTTAGTTTGTTCAGGAATCAAACAATGAAAATAGGAAATGTGTGGGTTTCAACTTTCTGAGCGAACCAACCTCAATATTTTGCCCTTGGATCTTGTGTTTTTCTCAAGGTGTATCATCAGTTTTTATCACCATCCTGCTATACACCTTATTTAATGCCATAAGTGCAAACTTGCTTGTTTCGCTATAGATAAACAGGTAATTTAAAGAAAAATGTTTTAAAAAACAAATGATCGAGACCTACCTGTTTTATATTTTGATTGGTTGAAAAAGAAAACACACAATGTTTAGGATGTCTGAGCTCATCCAAACTCTATAATCTTCTGTGGAACTGTCTGAAGAAGTAGCTGAAATCTTTTGAAATAAGATTTTGTACTCCAATTTGATACCTCTGAAGAGAGGCATTAAATCAGAGAGGTACTAATTTAGGGTACAGTGTTTTATTTTAAATAAATTTGCAGTTTTATAAAGCATAATATGTAGCTTTCTGGTCATCAGGTGAAAAGTAAGTTGGAACCATTTTGTTAGGGCAGATGAAAGTTTTACTGACATGTTGCATTACCTTTGATCTCAGATTGGTGCTATATCTCATGCATGTATGTGTGTTCTCTTCCTATCTCACATTCCCCTTGGCTTTCTAGACATTTTATTTATTGGTAGGATTGTAGATGAGTTATAGAATGTGCCAATCTTTCTGTCTGTTACCTATTGAGTTTCTGTTTGTTACAGCCGTTTGTTTGTCATGAGAAGGATTGATGTGAAACAACAGCTCAGAATCTTGTATGTGCAACTTAAATTTCATTCTTCAAGAAAGTAGTATGTACTGTTATTTCAAGCAAGTCATGGTTGCCCTATCGTTCAGAGCATTTCAACTTTCTTCACATTGATGTTTAAGATGTTCTTTTCTGTCTGCAGTATGCTGCTCACATTTTGCTAAGAATGTTACCTGTGTTTAATATCAGAAAAACGGAAGTCTGCCATGTATGCAACTCTCCTCATCTCATCCAGATGACACAAACAGCATCATTTCAAGGAAACTTTTACTTGGATAATGGCCTAGTTGGGATTTATAGTACTTTTTTTTAAAACTATTAGAAATATACACAGGGCTGTGGTTGGAACAAAATAAGAAAATTAAAACAGATTGTTTTAGGTGATATTACATATTTTGGATTGGGTGATAAAACGAAAGATATTTGGGGTTTCTTCCAGGTGGACATCCTTTAATACAGAGGATAGGCTTATAGGTGTGTATCCCTCTTCAGGAAGCACACATTCAGACACTTTTTAGGTGATAAACAACAGTATACCTAAATCTATAGCAACACTATGACTAACTCATTTGGAATTATTTATTTCAAAACATGTTTTGCGGTATTAAATGTGAATTGTCAAATCACAAAGTGCATCCCCCTTTTCCCAAAGGCAGTGTCCAAGCTAGAAATAATCTGATTTATCCATGTCTCCTTCAGTAAGGCTCACAGCGATTCCTTGGTAGCACAGACATATAGACATAGCTTTTATCAAATTGTGGGTTATTATTGTCAAAACAGATAATTTGAAGGTTAATTTCCCCAGATTTCCACTACTGTATACTATTCCTGCTGTTGATGTTCTAACTGTTGACACATCGAGATTTGACAGAGTACTCATGTACAGACAGAACTGGCTATGCATGTACAACATATAAGCCTAAAGTATAATAAATATGCTTTCAGGAAGTGTCTTGTTATGTTTATATCACAAACTAAATCCTTCTTGTGATTTAACCCCTGAAGATCCCGGTTAGAATTGGTTTTCAGTAGCCCATGCTTGTCATAAGAGGCAGCTCACTGACTTGGTTGACACATGTCATCGGTTCCCAGTTGCGTAGATTGATGTTCATGATGTTAATCACTGGTTTGTCTGGTCCAGACTCAATTATTTACAGACCGCTGCCATACAGCTGGAATATTGCTGAGTGCGGCGTTAAACAACAAACCAACCAACCAATCTTGTCATTGAAGCCCCACTTGGGATACAGATTATATGTCAAGTGTATTGGTCGCCCCTTTACCAATCTCTTACATCTGAACTTAAAATATAGGTGCAAACACTCCACAGCTACTTAACCAGTCAATATTGAACTCCAGTTTACAACAGACTAATATACTTGCTCTCACAACGGAAGTAGAGCGGAAATACTACCAAATATCTCTCACGAACCGAAAGGGTGCTTTAAACAGCACAAAGATAAAATACCACAAAAAGCTTACAAACATGTATTGTTTAATACATTCACATTTGAATCAAGCTTTGTTTCAGTGAGGCATAGATCAATGTACAATAGCACCATATCACTATGTTTCAGACTATTAATGTACCTGAAGAGACAAATCGAAATATATTGAAAACTGAGATATATTAAAATAAATGTATAGTATTCCATTACATATCGGACACGTCGAGTAAAACATTGTATAAAAGTAGGTATTAAAATCAAGATCTGCGTATGTACTTCGTAAAGGTATCAGTGATAATATACATTAATTGAAAAATTAATCAGTTATGACCCTTTTTGACGGTATGAATATACGTCCCCAAAACGTATGTTTATTCAACATTCCTCTTACCATCCTCGATAATCTCCAGGGTATACGTTACGATAACGCTCTACTATACCCTGGACGCATCTACAGTTCCGCCGGATAATTTTATTACCTCCCTTGGCTGGCCTCTTATCCAATCAGGTGTCTACGCTGGGAAGTTTGATGCAGAGGTACTCTGAAAGAGGTTGAAGGATTTCTTGCATATATTTTTAGTTTCAGACCTGTAAATTTTCTGTATGATTTCCCAAAAATCTGAGACGCACTGCGAACAAACCTTCGCGGCTGCGACCGCCATCTTTGTTGACACTGGCAAGTTCGGTTGTAACGGCGGCTTTGCTGAGTGGCTACTTTCAGAATGCGGAGCCAGCCAAGGGAGGTAATAAAATCATCGGGCCAAGCCGTAGATGCGTCCAGGGTATGGTGGAGAGTTATCATAACGTATAGCCTGAGATTATCGAGGTTGTCCTCTTACTTACTGCATAAGCTCATCATCAGACACGAACTGGATACAATATATAAGGCATACAAGTATTTAAAATTACCATTTTATAAAAATGTGAGTGGATTTTACATCTGATATCACAGGCATAAAAGATAAGCTTTTTAAAGGACATGTCCAACAAACAGTAAAGCTAGTTACAAATTCAAAGTCCACGGTAACGTCATAACACAAAATATGTCAAAAACTTATTAAGTGGATGCTTTTTCCTGATTATCAAGTATTACAATGTTATATGGAAATCTATATGGTCCCTATTAACTTCAATCAATCCCCAGTACATTTTATCAGATGTGTTTTGACTTGTGTCTCCTTCTACATTTGGAGGGATGTGTTAAAGCGTTAGCTCATCACACCGAAGACCGGGGTTCGATTCTCCACATGGGTGCAATGTGTGAAGCCCATTTCTGGTGTCCCCCGCTGTGATATTGCTAATATTGCTAAAAGCGGTGTAAAACCATACTCACTCACTCTTCACAGTGTCAGTAAACAAATATGACTCAATTCAGATTGTCCTGGGTAAAATCGTCTCGACTGTCAACTGTAATTCATCATAAGTATGACCCAACCAATCAATCAATCTTTTGTGTCGCATAATGACAGTTACCCAGCTAACACACAACGTTGTGGGAATGTTATAAGCTGCATAATGACAGTTACCCAGCTAACACACAACGTTGTGGGAATGTTATAAGCTGGTAACGTCATGACACAACGTTGTCACAACGTTAGTATTTCGTCATTTTATAACGTTATGTCACAACGTAATAACAACGAAGTTGCAAATTTACGTTGAGGAAATGTTATGCTTTGGGCTCCTCACAACGTATAGAGTTTTCTGTAAAACGTATCACTTTGAGATTCTTTCTTCACTATTCAGCTACAGCTTCAGAAAACACACGACCAAAACAACATGCAATTTGACGAATAAACATTCAAAGTGAATTTCTGTTTTTATTCATATGTACTGTTCGCTACTGGGAATGTTATTCAACTATTAACGTTAAACAGAACTTAAGACAAGGCAAAATACGTTAGCATCAAATAACTTTAACCTTGTGGCGACGTAAACATGACGTATCAGAACGTCAGGCCACAACGTTGTGACAATGTAAATTGGAGTCCACAGAATAACGTTGTAACAACGAAAGCATATAACGTTGTCACAATGTAAATTGGAGTCCACAGAATAACGTAACAACGAAAGCATAACGTTGTGACAACGTAAATGGAAGTCCACAGAATAATATAACGTTGTGACAACGTAAATGGGAGTCCACAGAATAACGTTGTTACAACGAAAGCATTATAACGTTGTGATAACGTAAATGGGAGTCCACAGAATAACGTTGTAACAACGAAAGCATATAACGATGTGATAACGTAAATGGGAGTCCACAGAATAACGTAACAACGAAAGCATAACGTTGTAACAACGAAAGCATATAACGATGTGATAACGTAAATGGGAGTCCACAGGATAACGTTGTAACAACGAAAGCATAACGTTGTAACAACGAAAGCATATAACGTTGTGACAACGTAAATGGGAGTCCACAGGATAACGCTGTAACAACGAAAGCATATAACGATGTGATAACGTAAATGGGAGTCCACAGAATAACGTAACAACGAAAGCCTAACGTTGTAACAACGAAACTATAACGATGTGACAACGTAAATGGGAGTCCACAGGATAACGTTGTAACAACGAAAGCATAACGTTGTAACAACGTAAATCGGAGTCCACAGAATAAAGTTGTAACAACGAAACTATAACGATGTGACAACGTAAATGGGATTCCACAGGATAACGCTGTAACAGCGAAAGCATAACGTTGTGATAACGTGAAATTGTTAGCTTGGCATCAATCAATCCTGAGTTATTGAATAATACAAGTGACAAAACCCTTAATATAATCAAATCAAATGTCTGCTGAAACCTGAGTCCATTGTTCAGTTCCCTTTATAACTAAAGCAATTGTTTATTAATAATGATCAAACAGTTACAACACCAGGTGTTTGGGGAAAGGTGACCTTATTTCCTGCCCTATCGTGGCACCGTCACAGACACTTGTTATTTCCACTTGTCTTCATGGCGTTCTTTTAACTGTTCCAACACTAAACAACATATGTCACAGTATCAGATTCACCTGACAACAAATTACATCAAAACAGTTTGATATTGTTCAGCATTAAAGGGGACTGAAATGTTCGTTGTTTGAGGTTTCGTTGGTGAGAGTTACCGCCCTTTGAGATAATTTCTCGTCCTAATATAATTGACATGATAGAAACGAAATTCGTTTGTATGTCATTGGAGAACGTTGTTTGATTCAACTAGAGGTTTCGTTGGTGAGAGTTACCGTCCTTTGAGATAATGTCTTGTCCTAATATAATTGACATGATAGAAATGAAAGTCGTTTGTATGTCATTGGAGAACGTTGATTCATTCAACTAGAGGTTTCGTCGGTGCGAGTTACTGCCCTTTGATATAATGTCTCGTCCTAATATAATTGACATGATAGAAATGAAAGTCGTTTTTATGTCATTCGAGAACGTTGTTTGATTCAACTAGAGGTTTCGTTGGTGAGAGTTACCGCCCTTTGAGATAATGTCTTGTCCTAATATAATTGACATGATAGAAACGAAATTCGTTTGTATGTCACTGGAGAACGTTGTTTGATTCAACTGGAGGTTTCGTTGGTGAGAGTTACCGCCCTTTGAGATAATGTCTCGTCCTAATATAATTGGCATGGTTGAACTGAAAGTCGTTTGTATACCACTGGAGAACGTTGTTTGATTCAACTGGAGGTTTCGTTGGTGCGAGTTACCGCCCTTTGAGATAATGTCTCGTCCTAATATAATTGGCATGGTTGAACTGAAAGTCGTTTGTATGTCACTGGAGAACGTTGTTTGATTCAATTTTCGTTGGTGAGAGTTACCGCCCTTTGAGATAATGTCTCGTCCTAATATAATTGGCATGGTTGAACTGAAAGTCGTTTGTATGTCACTGGAGAACGTTGTTTGATTCAACTAGAGGTTTCGTTGGTGTGAGTTACTGCCCTTTGAGATAATGTCTCGTCCTAATATAATTGACATGATAGAAATGAAAGTCGTTTGTATGTCATTGGAGAACTTTGTTTGATTCAACTAGAGGTTTCGTTGGTGTGAGTTACTGCCCTTTGAGACAATGTCTCGTCCTAATATAATTGTCATGGTTGAACTGAAAGTGGTTTGTATGTCACTGGAGAACGTTGTTTGATTCAACTAGAGGTTTCGTTGGTGTGAGTTACTGCCCTTTGAGATAATGTCTCGTCCTAATATAATTGGCATGGTTGAACAGAAAGTAGTTTGTATGTCACTGGAGAACTTTGTTTCATTCAACTGGAGACTCGTGAAAGTGATATGTGGATCAGCATGGTTGTTCTTATCACAGAGCACTTGATATGAATTATCTGTAAAATCATCTTCTTAAAAGAGCTTTTTCAATCCCAAGACATGGCGCTTCCACAAGCACGGCAAATATAAAGGCCATACCATAGGTGATGCCCCACGTGCCCAGGAACTCGTAGCTCTAGAAGATAAAAAGTACCGTAAATTTACTTCTACACAGACTGGGTGTGCCACGTCATAACAATAACGAACAGTGAATGATATCGATTAACATACATTCATATTATATAATTGGTTTACTTGTACGTACACGATGAATTATAGAAGCCACAAAGCCAAATGATCAGAGTTTGGTATTTGCAAATCACGAATTACTAATGAAACGAAAGCAGAATCAGCTTTCCCCATGTTTCTCTTAGACATTGACGATCTACTTCGCACATATGACATCATAGTTTTCGGTTTGGTGTTTTTGTAATGACTAAAATTGACGCAGAAAGCCTTAGCTAGCCTGTTCACCTGACGTTTTAACGACTTTGCCGAACATATACTAATTATACTATAAAATATATATAATATATATATTACAATAATATATCATACTATAAATATACTATAATAGACTGGTATTGGAAGGAACCAAAATGTGGTTAGGTCTGCCCCGGTTGACCGTGTTGAATATTTGGCTTGAAACTTACAAGATATTCTGCGTTGTAGTAGTAAGCTGTGCGTCGATTGGCATGCCTGGTAGTCAGAACCATCACGTGAAGGAGATACGCCCCGTACGTCAGTCTCCCCAGAGGGATCCAGGCCTCCCACGACAGTATGGAGTTGACGATACCTGCAAGGATGTCAGAATATATCACCCACCTCTACTACAAAAATGTAGTTACACCATTACGTAGGGAGAACGATTCAATCTACATTGGAGACTGACTGAAGCAGTCAATCATCTATCCATTGGTGCTGGAAAATACGTCTTATTCCAGATTATTCATCGAACGAATGAAGCAGACATATATCATGTCAATCAGGACACAACCCTTACCTCCACTGGAGCAGACACATATCAATCAACAGACACCAATCGCCAGGAAACACCCTTGCCTCCACATCCACTGACACAGACAAATATCATCCACTGCCACAGACAAATATCATCCAGGAACCATCCTTACCTCCACATCCACTGCCGCAGACAAATATCATCCAGGAACCATCCTTACCTCCACATCCACTACAGTCACCCATCACCAGGAACCATCCTTACCTCCACATCCACTGCCACAGACAAATATCATCCAGGAACCATCCTTACCTCCACATCCATTGCCACAGACAAATATCATCCACTGCCACAGACAAATATCATCCAGGAACCATCCTTACCTCCACATCCACTACAGTCACCCATCACCAGGAACCATCCTTACCGCCACATCCACTGCCGCAGACAAGTATCACCCAGGAGACACACAGGGCCCAGGCAGGTCTGTACAACACCTCATGGGTCAGGAGAGATGAACGACCCCAGGTAATCTGTCCGTCTGTCCACTCGTCGTAAGTGATGTAGGTACATACTAGGGCCACACCCACGGCCAATGTCCAGCCTAATGTCAGCCACACCTGGAAGACAAGCTCCACATTAACAGGAAGCTCAGTGTCATTGTGGACAATGAACACCAACAACACTAACAGCTCAGAAGGTGAGTTGAGGTGAAATTGGGTTTAACGTCGTGCTTGAGAATATTTCGCTCATATGACGACGTGCATGCGTGTGTATGTGCGGCTGCTTGTACTAGCCCAGACTGAAGCTGGTTTTATAGTGTTAGCCCACTGAGATACCATGCCGCAGTGAAGCATGAATACCCCACTCAGACACATTATACTGACTCCGAGCCGACCAGTCCTTGTTGTACCCATTAATGCCGAGCGCCAGGCAGGGACCAACAAGTACCATATTTTAACGTCTTTTGGTATGACGCGGTCGGGGATCGAACCCGCGACCTTCCGTTCTCCGGGCTGACGCTCTAACAGCTCAGAAGGATTTAACAATCTTTCAATGAAGTGTCAAAATGAACCCCTACCAACGTACACAGGAACTGTATGGCCCACGTGTTATGTTTCAGTCGTGTTGGTTCGTTATTGTTTTTAGTTCTTGGAGTGGCATTATACAAGTTGGAAGTTCAATAATGAAACATTTTATGTATAACAACTTCTGTATCGCGAGGGCAACGTTTCGATACAGATTCCTACTTGACAACAGTACAAGAATCGGTATCGAAACGTCGCCTTCACGAAATATAAGAAGTTGTTATCCATAAAGTTTGTCATTATTATTATTGTTTGTGTTCCATCGCTGGTAGTCATTTAATTTGCTTATCTTCCTCCTGACGACTGACCATAAGCATTTCATAAATCCATATTTTGGGGAGTAAATGAAGATTGGACAGATTGTTCATTAATCACAATCATGGCAGATGTCTGCCGTATACTGCGACTTTATTCAGCTGAATACAACCATTTGTTTTTGTAGCTTTGCGCCCAAAGTGGTACAGTGCATGGCATGTATTAATTATGCCAGGATTCAAAGACCAGAATTTTCATCGATTATTATTGTCTTTAAGTCTCATCATGCTGACACGCCAAGATGTAACTTCAATAATGGTCAACTCAGTTTAAAACCAAACCCACTCTCTGTTTTAATTACCTTAGTTATATTCAGTTTACACTTTGTTTTAAATAACAGGTATCCCAGGGCCATTCCGATGGCGAACACGCCCACTCTACAATAAGGCATGAAGTAGATCTCCGTCTCGAACTGGGCAGAATTGCTGAAAAATATATGAAATAAAGCTAAATGCTCTGCATTATGGTATGGACACATATATAATACATTATGGTATGGACACATATATAATACATTATGGTATGGACACATATATACTCATGCCAATAATGGTTGTCACCCCTTCAATCTTTTTAATTGGAGGGCTGTGGGGTGGGGGTGTGGGGTTGGGGTGGGAGGGGTGACAGCCATTATTGGCATGAGTATATAATACAACTGTACGTTCATGGTGTACGTATACAGCCATTAGTCGTTTATCAATAGTCGTTCAATTGTCATTTGTCATTCATAGCCAGTAGTTATCCATGGTGATTCTTTGTTCATTTACATGCATTGGTGGGTAGCACATTTCAGCGACCCGTGAAGGTCCGGGTTAGAATATTGATCTTCAGTAACCCATGCTTGTCGTAAGAGGCGACAAACGGGATCGGTCGGTCAGGCTCTCTGACTTGGTTGACACATGTCATCGGTTCCCAATTGCGCAGATCGATGCTCATGCTGTTGGTCACTGGATTGTCTGGTCCAGACTCGATTATTTGCAGACCGCCGCCATATAGCTGGAATATTGCTGAGTGTGACGTAAAACTAAACTAACTCACACTCACATTTCTGTAGACATACTGAGCCACATTACTAAACCATCCACGCATACAGACTCACATCACCTGAACGATGTTTGCATAAAATTTATAACTATATGGCTTAGTGGACTGACTTTCATTGGGCGTTAATGTACAGCCCTTGTTGGTGTATATGCCTTGTGTTGTTGTTCTATCTGCAGGTTGAGCATACTACTAAAAAAAAGTTAAGGAATCACAATTATTCAACCATGACGGACTAACTACATTATTAAGAACGAATAAGGGTCCTTAGCTTCATTTGAGTAGTATATATGTATTGTAACACCATCTGTACTGACACGTTCTAATACTGAACACCTGAAACACTAGTGTTTCATCTGTGGCAGGGGGCGGTGGGGTAGCCTAGTGGTTAAAGCGTTCGCTCGTCACGCCGAAGACCCGGGTTCGATTCCCCACATGGGTACAATGTGTAAAGCTCATTTCTGGTGTCCCCCGCCGTGATATTGCTGGAATATTGCTAAAAGCGGCGTAAAACCAAACTCACTCACTCACTCACTCATCTGTGGCAACTTACACGAGTCCCGAGCCATTGACGAAGTATTCTAAGTACGCATAAGATATGATATGCGTGGCGAGGAGGAGGAAGATCACCAGGATGCCGATGAACGGCCAGCTGGAACAAAAGTAGATTGTTTGTATATCATAGAGCCGTGTAGGACTCAGTTACCTGAATGGCGACGCTACCGCCTTCTGGTCAAACTGTTCTGAAACATCGGACCTAGCCACAAAATATCCTGATTTAGTTACAATCTTCCACTCAAACCGTTTTGGGGTACTTGGGGTACGAAGTAGGCAGATTTAAAAAATTTAAACCTAAGCCATGAACAGATGCCTGATGCTGCATTAACAATGAACACTCATTTTCTAATTTAACTGTTCTGAAGCATCGCTTATCCTAAATTATAATGATTACGAGACAGAATCGTCCAGGATCGTTTCTTAAAAATAATTTAAAGGTGAATATAGAAACATTAGACATATGATGTGAATTGGAGATGTTCCCTGACATACTTGTCCTTTTCTATACATAATGTCAAACAATGAGACCCACGACCAAAATATCCAAAAAGTATGGAACAAAAGAGGTCAGTTTGGCTTGAGGCTGTTATAGACCCCATCGTACCTACCCACAAGCCAGTGGAATGAGAGCCAGAGGTGCAATCCAGTAGAACTGCATGTCATTTGCCAGAAACCAAGACTGACCTAGACACTGCAATGGAAACGATGTGAGTGTGTTGGGTGTTCTTGGTTTGCATGTAGTTTAACGACGTACCCAGGGCTATTATAGCTATCAGACAGCATCTCCTTAATAATCAAGTTTGGACTAGACATTCCGGTGATTGGCATCATGAGTACCTACGCAGTTGGAATACCATGACCAAGTCAGCAGGCTTGACCACCGATTCCGTTAGTCACCCTTTACGGCAAGCATGGGTTTCTGACGCCAAACCCATAGCTTTATGGGGCAGGACTTCATTATTAACAACTGAAACAATCTCTGATAGATAAAGACCAAGATACAAAATTTCAGTATGTCATATTTCTTATTTCTCTTTCAGTTCCGTGTATTTCAATCAAAAGAACGATATGTCAGATTTACAATCATATGACCATAGTTTCAAAAACGTAACTACAATTTCATAAAACCTACATTCCTGAGTACTGAGTATGAGTGAGTGAGTATGGTTTTACGCCGCTTTGAGCAATATCCCAGCAATATCACGGAAATGGGCTTCACACATTGTACCCATGTGAGGAATCGAACACGGGCCTTCGGTGTGACGTGTAAACGCTTTAACCACTGGGCTACCCCACCTCCCCTCACCAGTATGATACTACAACCAAACAATCACAATTTTAACGAATTTAAATTTCGAACCCCAGATTCTGGAATGCATAAGGGACGTAACTCCACTGAAATTCCAGCGCATTAGACGACCTGGCCATTCGTGTCCCTGGTTGTAATTGGAATGAAACCGCAATAGTAACACAATATTTCAGTTGATCAACTTAACACTTACCAGTTCAGCCGACGAGGATCTGTAGACATTGTTGATGTAGAGTAGATTGACCCACCAGTTTCGCCTACAGTTCTCCCGGTCCAGCAGGGGAGTTACCCCTGGCCCATCGTTGAAGTAACCACTCACGCACACATAGAACATTATCACCATCATGTACAGAGGGGTAAGCCTGGGGGGAGAGAGCGTCGATCAGGGGCAGTTCAACAGTTCCATGCGGTGAGGTGAGGTGAAATCGGGTTTAACGTCGTGCTTGAGAATATTTCGCTCATATGACGACGTGCATGCGTGTGTATGTGTATGTGCGGCTGCTTGTACTAGCCCAGCTGGTTTTATAGTGCTAGCCCACTGAGATACCATGCCGCAGTGAAGCATGAATACCCCACTCACACACATTATACTGACTCCGAGCCGACCAGTCCTTGCTGTACCCATTAATACCGAGCGCCAGGCAGGGACAAACAAGTACCATATTTTAACGTCTTTTGGTATGACGCGGTCGGGGATCGAACCCGCGACCTTCCGCTCTCCGGGTGGACGCTCTAACCACTACACCACGGATGCTGCCTCAGTTCCATGCGGGATATTAAGCGAATTCATTATACTGAGAATACCCTTAGAGCCACAAATCTTACATGAAATCGTCAAAGAGATGAGGATTTGTACTTTCAAAACAAAGTTAAGACGAATAAATATGATATTCATTGACAGAATCTTTAAACGAACCTCAAACTGCATTACCTTAATCTCCATCCACCTCACATTAACACATACACACGCACGCATGTATGTACGCACACACACGCACACAAAATACACACGCGCGCGCACACAGACGTTCACTACTGCCTCAGACCCCCTGAATATTGATCCCGAGAAATTCAGAGGTTACCGAGACAAGAATCAGACTCGAATCAGGATTGAACCAAGTCGTCTGCCTGACAAGAAAACACGTCACCTACTAAGCTACATGCTGTCGTGAAACAGATATTAACATATCGACAAGGACTGACTGACTGACTGAGTTTGGTTTTACGCCGCTTTTAGCATTATTCCAGCAACATCACGGCGGGGGACACCAGAAATGGGCTTCACACTCTTTGTACCCATGTGGGTGCATTCGAACCCGGGTCTTCGGCGTGACACGGCCAACGCATTTATTCCACTTGACTCAGGCTGAACCCCACCGCCCCCATATCGACAAGGAATCCATACTCTTAAGGCTACTGTGTACACACTTACCGCAAGAATCTGTGAACGTAGTACAGCACCATCTGACGCACAGTTAATTTGCCGATTTTCTCTTTCTCTCTCAGAAATAACAACGCCACCAAACAACCACTAAAAGTAAAATAGAAAATATCACAAACACAACCATGGTATAACACTGAGAGGCCGCTGCTGACATAAACTGTGATGAAGTGTAGGAATTAATATTTACCGTTTAAGTGAGATATAAAGTATAATTTGAAGAAAGTGTATATCATTTGGAAGAAGAGTTAAACACAGATCTTAATTTTGTTTTTAATTTTAAAAATTTATAATTAAAATATTATAAATTAAAACCGAACTTCATATTTTCTAAATTAATCTAAATTGAGATGTTAGGATGCTATTGTTTACCTCATCACAAAGAACGTGTCTACTGAGAGGGTGCCATTGGTCACCGCCTGCATCGTGAAGCTGCTGAGATCCTTGAAGCCATCCACAGGATTGGCAGCTGTAAAGTAGCAGGTCATGTAGACGTTGTAACGTTGACAACTTCACATAACTCATGCACACAAGAAATACCTAGAAATATATTCTGATATATTGTACCGACTTTCCATAGCTTACACAGGTCAAGTCCTGTGACCCGGGACTGTCACCTACCCCAGCTTAAACAGGTCATGACCTGGGACCAGTGATTGCCACCTACCCGAGCTTAAACAGGTCATGACCTGGGACCAGGGATTGCCACCTACCCGAGCTTAAACAGGTCATGACCTGGGACCAGGGATTGCCACCTTACCCGAACTTACAGAGGTCATGACCTGTGACCAGTGATTGCCACCTTACCCGAACATACAGAGGTCATGACCTGTGACCAGTAATTGCCACCTACCCGAGCTTAAACAGGTCATGTCCTGTGATCAGGGATTGCCGCCTTACCCGAGCTTAAACAGGTCATGTCCTGTGATCAGGGATTGCCGCCTTACCCGAGCTTAAACTATTTAGGACCTGTGACCAAGGATTGCCACCTTTCCATAGCACAATGTGGCCAACTATTACCAACTTACCAGCACTTAAACAGATCAACAGCACAGTGTGGGGAGAGATTTCCAACTTACCAGCACTTAAACAGATCAGCACAGTGTGTCCAAGGATTACCCAGCCCATGCTGAGCACCCTCACTCCGTGGAGACACGACAGGTCAGATGCACTAGTTTTGGCACTCAGTAGCTTCTCAGTATTCCTCGGGATGGAGAAAGCGAGAAGAAGCTTCCTTCCAATGCCTGAAATGTGGAACACCTAACGATTACAAAATTATGATGTTAAACCAGATCGTGTTTGTAGGAGAATGACCATGACACAAAAGTACGTTTGTATATTGAAATTCATTATATTTTTGAACACACTTAAGACGTCTAACAATTGGATGGATGGTCAAAATGTTGGGAGGTGTGTGTGTGTGTGTGTGTGTGTGTGTGTGTGTGTGTGTGTGTGTGTGTGTGTGTGTGTGTGTGTGTGTGTGTGTGTGTGTGTGTGTGTGTGTGTGTGTGTGTGTGTGTGTGTGTGGTGTGTGTGGTGTTAAAATCTGAATCAGAACTATAGTCATTACCGCGTCAAATAATGAGTCGAATCGAAAAACTTACTCTCTTTCGGCTTGCCAAAGACTTTTCTTGACTCTCTCGTATCATAAAGGCTCTGTCTATCAACCTTACTGCTACTCTTCTGATCTATGGAGAGTTCGCTGTCGTGGTTGGAAACAGAACCATCAACGGTGGCAGAGTGGTTCACGTATCTGTCGATGTTGTCGTCCTCTTGTGTGTCTCTCTTTGCTGCCGTGATGACGTCGTATAGAGTACCAATGACGGCCACGAGAACGAACACAGATAATATGACACTGAAATACAGATACATAATTATGTCAGTGGAATTGCTGAATGTCAATGATAACTCACAGGATTTGCAAGGGAATGACATATAGAAATACAGACAAACACTCCCAACATATGGTATTGTATTTCGTGGAGCACAGTGGTGTAGTGGTTAGCATGATTTTACATATCAGGCCCGGGTTCGAATCCCGGTTGAGACACCAAAACTTGTGACCTGGGTCTCATGCTGTGTTGTGCCCCTGGGCAAGGCACTTCGTCCACATTGCACTCAGTTATGGTGGCTGATTAGGGCCATCATTTTCTCGCCTTAAAATTCGGAGGCGAGAAAGCGAGAAAGCGATATCAGGAGACGAGAAAGCGATAACACGAGACGATAAAGCGATAACACGAAACGAGAAAGCGATAGCACGAGACGAGAAAGCGATAACGCGAGACGAGAAAGCGATAGCACGAGACGAGAAAGCGATAGCACGAGTCGAGAAAGCGATATTATTGCGGGAGAAAGCGATAGAGCGAGACAGCGATAGAGCGATATTACCCACAATTCAGTCCTGTCTGCGCATGATCTATGGTGGCTGATTAGTATGGTGGCTGATTAGGGCCATCGCTTTCTCGCCTTAAAATTCGGAGGCGAGAAAGCGAGAAAGCGATATCACGAGACGAGAAAGCGATATCACGAGACGAGAATCAGCCACCATAGATTAGGGCCATCGCTTTCTCGTCTTAAAATTCGGAGGCGAGAAAGTGAGAAAGCGATATCACGAGACGAGAAAGCGATAACACGAGACGAGAAAGCGATATCACGAGACGAGAAATCGATAACGCGAGACGAGAAAGCGATAACGCGAGACGAGAAAGCGATACCATCACGCGAGAAAGCGATAAAGTGAGACGAGACAGCGAAGGCCCTACTCAGCCACCATAGTATCAAGGAACCACGCCATGATATGACTGACATACAGATGAAATCAGTGTCACACTCTCACTCACGCTCAGGGTGTCTATGTTACACACAGCAGGCTGTCGTCATGCTATACTTACACCCCGACGATGCCACTGATGTCGTTGCCGAGGTCCTTGTCGTGTCGACAGTTAAGGGTAAGCACAGTCATGTTGAGATCCTGGAGAGGTACTTCAATGAACAAAATTTTTAAATTAAATTTTTTCACATGAATTTTCTTTCAAATCGTAAACTAAAATTGAATGTCTTAAGTGCAACCGTTATCAGAGAGATCATTAAAATACATGCTATACTTCATTTTGACTGTGACTATTAACAGTGTAGCAAACTGAATGGATACATGCTGTGTATGTTTGATAGTGGCTCAATCGGGACGTGTTTTTTCGACGGTGATGCATTCGACCCGGGCATCGATATCTCTCACACACACACACGCACGCACGCACGCACAAAAACACACACGCACGCACGCACGCGCGCGGTCACAGGTGGGCTCGATCCCGGCACCTTTTCAAAGTATAAACTTTCTCTTGCTCGGCAGTTTGATGTAGATACATATAGTTTAGCCCAATCTTAAATACAGCAATTAGTGTATATGTTTTGCTCATTTTCCATAACATACCAAGGTCAAGGTTAACGATTTCCACCTAAACTCCTGTAAGTGTTAGCTTTATCAAACGTTACATCGTGAACATACCAAGGTCAAGGTTAACGATTTCCACCTAAACTCCTGTAAGTGTTAGCTTTATCAAACGTTACATCGTGACCATACCAAGGTCAAGGTTAACGATTTCCACCTAAACTCCTGTAAGTGTTAGCTTTATCAAACGTTACATCTTGACCATACCAAGGTCAAGGTTAACGATTTCCACCTAAACTCCTGTAAGTGTTAGCTTTATCAAACGCTAGATCGTGTCATTTACTTCAGTTCATTCACAGTATACAGATGTCAATATCGTGTATTTACCATTCTTTTATTAAAACATATTTTGTATATAAACATTGAAATGTTATTCAAGTCATCAAAAACACAAGAGACCTGAGATGTCGGTTAGGAATAGGTCAATAGCACACCCATGTTTGTCGGAAGAGGCCACGAAATGGACCAGGTGGTTAGACACGATGGTTTGGATGATTGCATTTCTTTGTATACCATTTGCAGAGATCGAAGCTCACGATACTAATTACTGGGCTGCCTGATCCAGACTCGATTATTTACAGACTGACGTATTACTGGGCGGCGTTTAACACTCAAATACTCACGTAAGTTGAGGGCTTGCTTTACATCCTGCTCACTGCATGACTTTGGAACACACATGTGCCACTGGAAACTGGGAGTTGTGACTCCCAACAGCTGCAAGGGATTGTGATCTACAGATAACTTTTGGGTCATTGAGTTATGTACTCGCTTGTGTCCATCTCAAATGGGTATCCTAATTTTCCTTTCAGTAACCAAATACATCGTACTCACTTCATTCAAACTCAATTGGGTATTTTGTCATTTTCCATTAATTGTAAAAATATAATAAAGTTTAAATGTTAGTGTTTGGTATTTATATTTGATCTGTAATGTGAGAAACGATAAGAAAGACTGCAATTTGCCAAGTTCATGTCCCGAAACAGAACCTCTCAATATACCTCAGTTATTTTATCTGTCCACCGGTAGATGGACATGTAGATTTTACATGTTTAGTGTACGCATGTAAGATCACATTTATTGAGTATTTACAAAACTTCAAGCGCACTTGTACGCAATAGACTTAATAGGAACTGAATTTTCAGATAAGCATTAGCGTAATGTACACAGATACGCAGCTTATCTGTACCTCTGCGGGTCGGATTGTGAGCTATATATTGGATCTACAGTTTACGATACCATTTGGCTGCTACAACAAGATACTGAAAGTCGAGACTGAGCTCGTAAAATCACTTACACAGACACCCGTAACGAATTTATATACACACAAAAGCTTACTTTAGGTGAAATATTTGTGACTCTATGTAAGGCAGTCGATGGTTTTGGCATAATGACACCAAACGTGAACAGGGTTCTGATTTAACAAGTTTATGGCTTCATATAAATCTCTAATAACGTCATAATGTCTGCCCATGCCGGCCGACCAATGTATAGGGATTTTCAGAAGATGCTGGTTTCAGGATATTTTCTTACCAACAGGTTTTAAGTCATATTTAGCGTCAAACTGAAAAAAGGTTTAGGGTCCGTAATGTGATATTTACCCCAGTGATGGGATCCTTGACCATGTCTGTGACGATGCTTGGCAGCGTAATGAATGCCAGGCAATGGTTGCCTTCGGTGGTGTTACCGTCGTTACCGTCAACCACACCCCTGACTTCAAGACATTCATCAAAGTTGCCATACAGCTGGAGGTTGCCCCTCAGAAGCCCCGGACCAGGTCTCCCTGTCGCATCAGCCACTGTGATGAACAATAACGGCATTGATATGTCAGTACTGGCATCGGCACATGTTCGTACTTGACAGTCAGTGTTGTTAAGTAATTTCAATGATTTCAATATACACCGGAGATGTATGTACGGGCCCACAAGAGCCTATTTTTCAGTGATGACACCAGGTGTTCGTTAAACTTAAGCATATCTTGCTCCACCGGTTGCAACCGTAACACCAACAATTGCATAAAAACTATTTTAGAAAGCACCAATAAACATTTCCAGATTCATAGAAATTTCTACTTAAGGCAAAACCCATTGCGCTATTCAGACTATATGGTACGCATGTGTGTATATATCCCTATCTGATAGTGATGACATAAGGTGTTGACAGGCTTGAAGATGAACCTACTGCTTACTTTGCAATGCCCACAGTGTCTTGTTCTTCAGAGCTAACCAATATTCCATTATGTCTGCCATACACTGAGTTCCAACCTGCCCTTGATTATTCCCAACTGATGCTGTCAGCTGATCAGAAATCATCTCCCCCGAAATGTTCTCCAAATTCGAAAAAGCCTGCATGAGTTCCACGCTTAGAAGAGGGTTCTTCTGGAACAGCTGAAGGACCTGCTTCTGTCCGCGACTCTTCCCTCCGGTAAGAAATGCAAGTACTGAATCTCTGTAAGACGGAACTGTGTTTGGGGGGACAGCACTGTGTGAGATGTTGCCAACAATGTCACCGATGTCGTCACTGCCGTTTGAGTTGTGGACGTTGCCGTGGCCTTGACTTGTAGCAACAGAGATGAGGACAATCCCCAGAAGGAGGCAACGTCTGCCCGGCTGACACGGAGACATATCTGCCTGCTGCCCCAGAAACTGAACCTGCTGAAGAAAAATATAGACTTGCCAAACTATGATAGACTTTTACGGGATTTGTATCTTCTTGTCGTTTGTATGAAACTTAACGAATGTCCCATTGGAAACCTTTAGGAACGACTTACATGAACCTGGTGCGACGGGATAGCCTAGTGGTTAAGGCTCGTCACGCTGAAGACCTGGGTTCGATTCCTCACATGGGTACAATGTGTCAAGCCCATTTATCGTGTGCACAGCTGTAATATTGCTGGAATATTGCTACAGGCTGCGTAAAAAACAAATTCACTCACTCACTCACTGCAATTTAAAGGCCTATGTACCCAAAGTTATTTCATGCGTGAATTGGGTCCTTCGTCACCTCACCTCACCTCACCTCACCTCACCTCACCTTCGTCACGTTGAACAATGTTTTAGTTATATCACTTGGGTGGAATCTATGACCACAGGTATGGTGCTGTGAAATTTAGGAACATTATAGGGTGGTCCTAAATCATACACAAAATAGGCATTTCTCCTTTTTCTACCCATCAGATGTGATTTAGGTCAAACAACATGACTCGATCTCCACCTGGCCCATCGCTGTTAAAACTATTATCACTTTTAGATTTATGCTTAACATGTCTTGAAACTATGGATACGTTATATTTAGAATCTAAGTAAAGCAATTCCGAACATGGTTTGGTTGTAAACAGTGGTTAGGAACTGATGAACATGACATGGGTCATTTTTCAGTCGTAGAGGAACTGTTAAGAACTTAAATGAAAATAATTGTCCCCCACAGTGGCCAGTTATGAACCCACAATACCATTTTGAATGTCCTTCTTGGTTCAAAGAGTTAACAGTAATATTATTTGATACAGTGATAACTTAAGAATAATCTGATTTAAATCATATGGAACAACTGTGTCATGCGGCTCAATGAATCAAAGCCTCATTTCACTGCCAGGAGATGTACGCACTTGTACCCCATTCAGACCCTGAAATAGACATACCGGCCACAACCACATATATCTGTAATACTTTGGCAAGTGTACAGTTTTCAGTTTCTGGAAGAATCTTATTAACCAGGTCTATTATACACTCAACCTTATTATTGAAGGTCTGCTTTGGCAAATATAGTGTCTGACACGAACCTTTTACAACAAGCATCAAATGGTCTGGGTATGTGGACAATCTGACCAAGGGCGGTGGGGGTCGGGTGGGTGTTGTTTCATTTTCACAAGAATTTCAATGGTCATTTAAAAAACTTTCAAGACAAAAGGGGAGTGCGCACCCCTGCTCACACACACACGCACGCACGCACACACGCTCTGGGTCCGCCTATGTTAACATTTGAGCATGTTGCTGCAGAGTGCCTGTCACGATGATGTCCTTTACAAAACTGGTAAGCTGGACAACAACTATACAAAGAAAGGTGCAATAATGAAGGTGATAAAAAGTGCTTCCCAAAATGCATGCCTCAACGCAACCAGGGGTTTTGACCATGCACGTGCAATACATAACAAGTAGCATTCAATGTGGGTATACAATGGTGTATGTCAATGGTTCATGCAACTTAACATCACCCTTGTAAGCTAAAATACGAATACCTTTATCTCTAATTATCTGCTTCAGTCCTCAATGATATCGTTGAGGGAAAATAGTAAACGTTTTGTCTGGAATTCCAGAGACATTTCAGACGGAATATAAACAGGACGTTACAACATTCAGCAGTTGCAGCAGGATCTGATGGAGTCTGCTATCAATGTGAATCTTCTTGGTATCCGAATGCGTTGCCTGTGGCTAAAAATAACCAACAACTACATGCTTATACTCTGTTCTTCCCATATCGTCATTCTAGAGTTAAAGGACCCGTGAAGGTCCGGGTTAGAATATTGATCTTCAGTAACCCATGCTTGTCGTAAGAGGCGACTAACGGGATCGGGTGGTTGGGCTTGCTGACTTGGTTGACACATGTCATCGGTTCCCAATTGCTCAGATCGATGCTCATGCTGTTGATCAATGGATTGTCTGGTTCAGATTCGATTATTTACAGACCGCCGCCATATAGCTGGAATATTGCTGAGTGTGGCATAAAACTGAACTCACTCACTCACTCTAGAGTTAAAGGCAATTTCTTCTTTCTTTCACACCTGTAGTCCTGCTTGTATGAGGAATAAATCACCAACATAGTTGTTAATAATCGTTTAAACCAATTACTTTAAAACAATTTGAATAGTGAACTTTTATTAAATATAGGGTGATATAATCAACAGAGATTGGAAACTCTCCAGAGCAACCATTCACGTAGTAAATTGTACGTAGTACTTATTGTGTGTGGGTTTTGTTTCTTTTACAAATGTCATTTGCAATTCTAGATTCATCATTGAATGTAATTACAATATGTTGTAATCCTTGTCAGAAATCAATATCGATTCATTGCTCATTCGCGGCTCATTGTTACTATGCACATACCTAAACATAAATGTTTACAGAAATATATTAATGTTTCAAACAGGTGTGTTAACGCTAAGATATACAAACAATTGATGAACGGATGTACGGATGGATAGATCTCTACTTTTGTAAACATCCTTGCTTCAGTATCAACATTGTGTACACAATAACATTTCATGTTTCTAAAAGCTAGTTCGATACCTTGACTCTGTTTGGATCATTCAGAAAATGTTTATGTAAAAGTCAGATGAAAAGGTTTTCCAAAACAGTTGTTGAATATTTTACGGAAACGCAGATATGACGAACATTTCATGGAAGCAAGTGAAAACGGGAGGATTGGGTTACCAGAAACAAGAACATGTCTGTTTATTTACCAAACCACATTCCCTTCACTCACTGCTGTAACAATCACGGCTTTCACTGTGTGCAAGCCACTATATACGAGAAGGAGAGGCCCAAGGCTGTGTGGTAACAAGAGTGCGTCTGGTTGCTCCCTCCGAGTGCCTGCTCGAGCCAGCCTCACTGAAGAAAGCTGACCCCCCTGACTGACCTCAATGATGCCCCCCGACCCATATCGCCCCACCTGTCAAAACACACCCAGTCTACTAGGATCGTGTTCCACAACATGGGCTTCAGTAGGCCTAAATGATAAAACACGCAGAATTCTACTTCTAAACTATCCTAAACTGATGGAATTTAACATACACAGACGACACTGCTTCCCAGGGTCAAAACAACATCCACAATGCAATGGTGAAATTGTTTCTTTTTTTCTTCTTATAACCTGAACGAGTCTTATTTTCAACAATCACCATATTCATTTCTGAGTCATCTTCTTTGTTTACACAACAGACGTGTGTTGCGACCAGAACTGGGGTACGACCAGAACTGGGATAACTAATATGGTGATCCGGGTTTTGTTGATCTAAATCCTGAATGCAAACAAATAACTGCATAAACAGACCCCTGTCTAACCAACATCGAGATGTTTTAACAAAACTATCAGGATCAGACACTCAAGATGTTTTTGCCCGAACACTGCACTCCTTTCAAAAAGCTGCGTCCGAGTTTGACCTGGGACGGCCGAGACCGCTTTTCTCAAAAGTATCGTGGTGTACCCAGTTAACCCGTATCGCCGAAGGAAGAGACCCACGTATTTATTCGTTACCAACACACACGTTGTGTCCATGCAGGTGTTCTGATGCCAAAATGGCGGTTTAGAAACAGAATACGCAAGACAAAACATTACAACAGCCTACCTTGATGAAGCTCGGCGTACTAGGCTTCCGTCAGTTTATCGTGGTGGTTTCTGATAAAGGCACCGGGCTCCTTGTTATCAGCCGGTATGTAGGACAGAGACGTATGTGGTTCACTTTTATATAGACAAGATGGCTGTCCCGGTGATATAAGAATGTTTATTGCACAAGGATGGGAAACGTCTTATCAGATGCCTTGAAACTTGACGACATGGGCGTTTCAGTGGTTTGTTTCTGACAATGGTATCGCCGGTATGTTTATGGGGCGAGTGTGAGTGAGTTTGTTGGGTTTTACTCCTATTTGAATAGTGTTTCGGTTATATCATGGTGTGTTAGCTCAGCGTTAGGGGCTTTGACGTTTATCATTATTATGGAACCAACGTGCATGTGAATGGCGCTGACCAACCTAAGAATATAATCCGGATGAATCCTGGATCGCCCAAGGGACGTAACTCGGCGAATTGTGACGCCATTGACGACTGGCCCTCACGTACATTGAAGCATTCATTTCTATTAAGCGGAGTACTCTTTTAACCTTAAAAGCAAACATGCACGTTCTTGGACCATAAGACGATTGGTGCCAAAGACGACTGGCATTTCCAGACATTGAATTATCCAGTTCCAAACAAGTGTAGTAATAATATAAACCCTAGACATCGAACGTGGGCCACAAGGCTAAACGATACACCATTTATAACTCGAGTTAGCGATGCAAACAAACAACAATTATGCATACATGATAGGGTTTGAATCCAAATCATCACAACACACATTGCTCTCTTCCATAGATGTATGTTTCATTACAAACTAGGCATAACATGTCACAGACGAAACACGAGAAAGGAATGTCCTTTATGAATTATTCTTCTTATTTTCCCCTTTCTGTATATATGTACAATCCTCGACAAATTATCGTTGACGTGTAGAGGTCAAGTTCCATTGTAAACTAGACTCAGGTATCTTACTAACCTATCAATAGTGAGTGCATCGTTTATATAAAAAACGGACCATTGAAAACTAGTTTATGAGTTTTGATGTTGGCTTCGACATCAGCAGTGTGGGTACTCGTCTAAACTTGTTTTCCCAAAATATATCAGTTTTTAATTCACTATTTCCATGTCTATATTTTGTTAAGTATAATGTTACAACGTAACACCCTGGCTGTACTGGTGTATGTTCAGACGCCTACGAGAAGACCCATCCACCAAGCCTCATCTCTGTTTCACAATTGTGTATTTTACGGGTGACACATTAAGTAGACACATTGGCATTGTCTGGACGGACGGTCTGATAATAAACTATGCCTGATATTTTACGTGTACTTATACAAATCAACAATATCACCAAAACACTGGAAGGCCAATGTTACACGTGTCCACAATTAGCCACGACAGAATTTTCTTGCCGGACACGCCAGCACTAGCTATATTGTATATAGTAAATGTTGATTAAGGCGTATCTCGCAAAACAAATAGTTTTTCTTGCAAACATGTGTACTGTGTTTTGACATCGTCCGTTGGTTGTATTTACAGTAACACATGAGATGTATTTTACAAATGCCTCTATATTCATGTCAAGACTGTACCAACACCGTACCAATATTCCACCACATCCATGTTCCGAAGGAAAGGATGTCTGTCCAGGGAGCGGAAAATCGTAATTCGATGCCTTGGCCGCGCCACACCAAAATGCCTTAAAAGACGGCACTCGGTATCCTAATACACAATGGGAAACGTGCCAGTTCACATTTGTCAGAGGGGAACCCAAAGAACGTGATCTGGGCCTAGATTTTCGAAGCTCTCTTTGCGCTAAGACAGTCGTAAGTTAATGTTAATTTATGGCACTTACAACTCTCTTAGCGCTAAGACAGCTTCGAAAATCTAGGCCCTGGACTATAAGTCGTCAGAGTTCAATTTTTGTATTAGACGCGATGGCTGAGTGGGTAATGATTCTGTGTGCTGGCGGATTTTGAGATGTGGATTCGAATTGATGGGACTCAACCCAAAACGTACTAGAATCTGTACTTCACCGAGAAAGTGTAATCCCAAATATAACGTGTTTAATAGCTGTTACCCTGTCTGACGTACAGTGATGGACTCTGAGTTAGTACAAGAGTCTGAGGAGGGTATCCAAGTTTGACTGCCACATGGTATCTCAGTGACCCAGTACTGTAAACTGGTATTGATAAGGGTCCCGTTTCACAAAGCTACCGTAGCGCTAGGACTCTCTTTGTTACAGTATACGACTTACGACAGTCCTAGCGCAATGATAGCTTTGTGAAACGGGACCTTGGACTAGAACAAGAGCGCTGCCACATACACAACTGTATAATCTTGAAACGAAGTTGATTCATTTCACCTCAGCTGAAAATCTTCTGATGCCAAACAGTTGATTAGAACATCCACAGTCCAGTCTGGATAAACCAACAAGTGACATAACACAGGCAGTACGCTCAACGCCTCTCTTGACCATCAGTAGATTAAGCAGAGATAGTGAATGATGTATAATACAATCGTACGTTCACTCGAAAATCTTCACAAACATCCCATCTTCCTCTGAGGGTTCAGTTTAAGGTAACTTTAGATAGTACACATAAATGTCATTGTCCTCAGCAACGGGGATGGTCTAGCTCAGTGACTTGTTCATGCATCCCATCCCAACTTGACCCAAAGTAATGCACGTCTAAGATCTTGCGGATGGTCTAGCTCAGTGACTTGTTCGTGCATCACATCACTTGACCCAAAGTAATGCACGTCTAAGATGTTGCCGAGCAGAGTCGTTACAAACCAAAAATAATAGGTTGGAACAAGGACAATGTACAAAGTGTGGGATGTATTTTGGCAACTAAAGCTCTGGGGTGTCTGGCAGTATGACCTTTCACATCCATGCAATGGTCATTTGGAGATGACATAAAGACTGATTACTACATTCATTTTTCAGACTGGGGATACAAAATGCTGAATGCTCTTGTATGTTCACATCCAGACGACATTGTGGGATGGTATCTTCCAGAGACTGCTTCCAGTGAGCATCACAATCCGAGAGGACAACAAACAGACCACCCATATCTCCTAATGGAATTGCACCCACCTGTATCTGACGAGGAAGCACTTTAACATCAAAGCCACCACACCAGTAAGGAAAGCAAACACATGAGACAGGTGACGGTTGACTTCTTTATTGGTGTAAGTACTATACACCATCATTCATCACTGGTCCTGGCGCTGTGAGGATGGTGGCGCTGTGAGGATGGTGGCACTCCTCAATAAACATTGTAACATTGGCCACTCCACTTCAACAAACATGACAATACAAAAAGCAAAATGGGCAAACCTTTGTCCATTAATCACATTTATATACAGCCTAAATGTGGGATACTAGACGTTACCCATGGAAAAGTTATGTATGATCATTTTTGTTTATTTAAACCTCAAATTAAGTTGGAAATATAGAATATCAGATCCTTGTGATAACATTTCAAAACAATGTCTCCCTGGTAAAAAAAGGAATACCTCCATACTAAAATAAGACATATTTATACAAGTTTAATGAGCAAGGTAACACCTTTTCCCCAATAGCCTGGTATGAACATGGCTGAAAAGTAGTACATCTGAACAGTCAAAATTTCTGCAGTTCAAATGCTTCACATGTCTGCCTCTTGAAAGTCTGAGGTTCAACACAGGACTGATGTACTTATGTCAATACCGAACAGTAACAAGATAAATAAGCTCTGACTTCTAATCAATTCTTTATGAGACTGATCATAGATGGGCCACTCAGCACACACATCAAGCTTGCTAACAAAAACAAGAGGAAACTCCAGAAATCCTGGTAAGTTTGTAAAGCAACTGACTATAGACCATTGTGGCAGGGAAACAATTAGTGTTTGAAGCAAGTACCTGCACCAAGGTCGGTGGTTGCCTTATCTCATATGAGCCTATGGTTTCAAATTTCTATGGTCTCTTACATCCAGATGTAAATAAAAATTATTTATCACAACCTGCGGAGCCTGAAGAATTTGGTCAGAGGGTCCTCATGCAGCCTGGTAATGATTTCTATTAACGCTGGAAATAATAGTATCTGTGTACAATTTCCACTTAAAAAAAACAAACTTTTTTCTTTTATGAGTATTTTGAACTGAGTGCCCTTGTGTTTTTGTGATTTTATTCAAAATAAGGTTGAATTTAAAGTTCTTAAAACAGAGACATCTCAGTGTGAATGTAATATCGCGTTCTCTCCAGGATTGTTGAGTTAAGGAAACAAAGTCATCATGACAAACCATCAGACTGGTTAGAATCGTGTACTGCCCAGCAATAAAAACTCAACTTAGAATTCATGAAAATTCCACTTTTTCAGCATGAGTTTGGATGTGATACTTTAACACAATTGGTTTGATTTCTCGAATTGCGTTTCTTTTGCTGGTCATTATATTAACAGGGAACTTCTAAATTTCCATTGTTCATTTTTTACAAACATTTGCTGCAGATTTGGGCACAATGTTGAGTGTGAGCAGGTCCAGATAGTTCTATGAGGTTAGATATTTTGATTGGTTTGAGATTGGAGGTCTGTTTGTTTCAGTGTTTGATGCCATATAGATGGAGATGTTGAAGCTTCTGTCTTGCTTACAGATCAACCTATTGTGGACATATTTTAAACACAAACTTTGTACTTTGTTGAACAAAGAAAATGTGACTTTTAACATTTATCTCTATTTTCATGATAACAGCACTGGCAGAGTCCATAGGTATACACCATCTATTGAATCCTTTTCCCTATTTTGGGCACTAATATGAGATGCACATACAACAATTATTAGCACATGAAAGAAAGTCAACAAAATGCAAAATTAGCACAGAAATGTTCAAATAAAAACACTGCTGAAAAAACAATATGGGCTCACAAAGCGAAACAAAGACGAATTGCATAGAGATAAAGAATAAACCAAAGCATTAGGAAAAAAACATCCGTATGACCTTTTAGCAATCACAAAAAACATGACAAGTACCAGGTATTTCTATAACAAATACTTACATCATATCTCAACAAACATGAAGACTAAAGCCGTTATAAAAAAATGTAACAGCAACAAGATCAGTTTCCGTATAACACTAACAAAACATAAAATTATTGATTAGGAACTTCATGCTTCGTTCTTTGTTTAATGTACAAAAAGTATGTACCAGGATTTTATCATTTGCTTTGTTGTCTACCATAATGAACCCATGTGTTAGTGCACTCAAACGCTTCTTTCTGTCAACAGGAATGTATCCCCAGAACAAATAGGATTTATGGATCATGGAATACCTTCTTCGCACATAAAAATTAGTAAATATCCATCTCCTTTAAATCAAATCTTAGTTCTTGCTACCACTTAAAAAGATCTGAGTTCATCCCATTACAAAATTTGTCCAGACTTTTCACAAATTTTGACCACCGGGAAATGTCTACTAAGAGGTGGACATTATGCAATCAGAAAACAGTTTTCATAAGCATTATAGCACTAGTTTCCATGGCAACTTCCATTCCAGATTACATTTCCAGAATTATCTGGACAAAGTTCTCTCGCCAAAATCTGACAACTAAACACAAGACAATTCTGTAATTTATGTCCTATAAATGGCCGAGATTAAGAGAACTCACCATGGGTTGTATGATTTAAAAGCATAACGGTATTTTTACCTTGATATGTTCAGCTTCAATGTGATTGGTCAGATGATAGGTCATTGTGATGTTAAGGCAATGGGATGAACTCAGATCACTGTTGATCGGAAACAAGAACCTTGATCGGATCTAAATGAGAATGCTTCAGCAACGTAAAGCTGATTTCATGTGAAACAACCGAGTGTCAGCCTGCTGGACTAAGGCAATGAACTGATAAATAATGTCCATAGAGCAATAGTGTTAGCAAGTATACACTCGACTATCAGACGAGAATTAGTGTATGGCTGTGACCTGTCAAATATAGAGTTCAAAGATATCGAATTGGCATTTTTGATTAAAAATGTGGCAAACTGATTCTGATTAACAAGGGCCATAACCATTATACAAAAATCCAAATTTACAACAAGACGAGAAACAAGACTGACAGACAGACGACACCTTTCCTACACACCACTTGATGTGAATAACAGTGAGCACCTCAAAATGAGATGCGTTGGATAATCAGCAGTAACTGTTTGGTTTACTGTGTGCCCTCCTTGGTAGAAAACTGCATACAGTGAACCCCTGTTTATCTGAACAAATCTGCTCCAGAGTCTACTCCTTCTCCAAGCTCATCCAGAAATTATGAAAATTTCCACTGGTCCCACTGTGCCGGGAGTTTAATACAGTTTATTTACCATTATAGGAACTGAAAATTACACACTTCAAGTCTATAATGGATAACTGTGGAGCATAAGAAACATTACATCTTGATATTTGATAATACTCACATATAATCATCAAGGTTACATGGCAAAACCAAAATGTTAAATCATGATTCTATTCTCAAAATTTCAATTAGCCATTCTCAAGTCAAATATTTGAAATATAACAAATTCCTGGATATCATCATAACAAAGCGGATGATAGTCAAGGCAAAGTGGACAATGTGAGTTTTCTTGGTCAGTATCTAATAACCGGCAATAAATAGAACTCCAGGGGAGACAATCTGCTGTCCTTTCATTAACAACATGCCAGTGCATTAACAAAACCTTTACAACTTTTACATGGAATGTTTTCTCCGAGTATCAATAAAACATTTCATTTACAGAATAGCACTTCTGATGCTAACTTTCCAGATCAATTAGACCTTTAAAGACAACGAATGCTAAATATATAAATGTAAGTTTACATAACCCGAGCAAGCACTCTTTCTATCATGTAATAAGTCTATACAAGTAATGCTGTACAAAATGAATCAATACAAGTTTTAACTCAGTCATACAAAATCAATTTTACGATGTATGTACTTCATAATTAACATATTTTTACAGTTTTGGTTTCCAATCTCTGGCTCTGAAATAATATCAATATGAAATCTGTCCTTCATGAGAATATTTCTCTTTACTGGTATGTTATGGCTGTATCTACATCATCACTTTCCCTTCTGAATCTGAAACTATTTCTTTAGTGTATATTGATTCCATGGATTGTCATATATATATATTTCAGGTTGTACTTGTAATGGTATTTGCAAAATGACTGGATGGAATTGTACAATAATCAAGTAAAGCTGATCACCGACGGTGTGGTCCTAACAATAAATTAGCTATCTAACGTCAAAGTATAAGTCAGCAAACTTAATGGCCTGAGACTATTTGCTAAATTGCAAAAACAAAAAACTTGAAAAATTCGTCAAAAAATATCTTTCACTTACCAATAGACTCATACATAAAGTAAAAATTATTTTGCTGTTTTCCTGAAAGTAGGAAAAATTGTTTATCACAATCTGGCAATATGACACGATTTTATTTTCTGTTTTTTAAAAACTGGCAAACTTTGTCTGCCGAATCTTTCATCCACCGAGCGTTGAGTCGGATGTTCTCTACAGACTGCTGCACTGTCCTTTCTGCAGCTGGGGCAGGGTTGGCCTTGAAGAATTCCTGCAAGTCAGCATATTGTACATCATTACTGAAACATGCACAGCTGCTAAACTTCCCAAATTACAATGAATAGTTTTGTCTAAATTACAAAACTTACAGAGTTTAGATGATAATTTTACATCCGAGTTTCTATTTCAACTACAGCAACTTCAGATAACATGAGAGCAAGCATTATTTTGTAGCAAGTGAAACATCTATCCTTCTCTCGTGTAAGGAATAGTCCATACTCCTACCTCAACTGCCTGAGCCATTTCCTCTGTTGCGAAGTTTTCTGTGGATGACTGAAACAGACATGCGGTTTATCAGTTTCCCCAAACACCAACTGCACAGCAAGTCAAAGTAGGTGAGGTGAGGTGAAATTGGATTTAACATCGTGCTTTGAATATTTTGCTCATATGACGACGTGCATGCCTGTGTATGTGTATGTGCGGCTGCTTGTACTAGCCCAGACTTAAGCTGGTTTTATAGTGTTAGACCACTAAGATACCATGCCGCAGTGAAGCATGAATACCCCAATCAGACAAATTATACTGACTCTGAACCGACCAGTCCTTGTACCCATTAATGCCGAGCGCCAGGCAGGGACCAACAAGTACCATATTTTAACGTCTTTTGGTATGACGCGGTCGGGGATCGAGCAGCTACCTTCCGCTCTCTGGGCGGACGCTCTAACCACTACACCATGGAGGCGGTCCACAAGTAATAGTAGGAATCAGTGGTGGTCCGATTGGTTGCAATGACTAAACGACCAAGCAATCGATCATGATTTCTCACTATTTTGGAACATTTGTTTCCATTAACAATATTTTCACAAGGTTGGTTTTGTCTGTTACAGTTCATAAGCACTACCATCTTGTTCCATGTCATGACAGAATGTATCTTTAAGACTCTAGGAAATTTATGTTCCTAAGATACTAGTCATCCTTTAAAGATTTGAAATTTAGATTTGAAAGAGCTACAAATGTTTTTTGTTCATTTTTTGTGCATTAACAAACATAACCAGGAAAATTTGATAAATGAGGCTAACCAATTATTTTCAATAAATGATCGGTTGTAATGAACCAATCAACAATTATAAGATTTTAACCAATTCCCAACACTAGTAGGAAAGCATCTACTGAAAAATACATATAAATCTGGACATCCACAGAATTACCTCTTATGACTGACTGACTGACTGACTGACTGACTGAGTTTAGTTTTACGCCGCTTTTAGCAATTTTCCAGCAATATCACGGCGGGGGACACCAGAAATGGGCTTAACACATTGTGCCCATGTGGGGAATCGAACCCGGGCCTTCGGCGTGACAAGCCAACGCTTTAACCACTAGGCTACCCCACCGCCCCTACCTCTTATGAGCAATGGTCCCTGGAATTCCCACAGGCATACACCCAATGGGATGGGATCGGGATCAGACATGACTCATACGGTATCTTTGCTACCTCCTCACCTTGACAAGCCTGGCTAACAGGAAGCTGTGATATCTCTCATGCATTTCTTTCCAGTTTTCTTTCACAAAGGCCCAAGTGAGTTCTCTCCCCTTGGCAGAGCCAGTGGCCCCAGCGAGCACAAACACTGTGTCTTGGGCACGTACTTTGTCCTGAAATATGTGAATGTGAAATATGTGACTGAGGTCGTCTCCTCTACACTCCCACAACTATTCCCACAAAATGTCAACTCAGCAAAACCTAAAAAAGCTCTCCCAGGAAATCAGACAAGCCACCGTTGACAGGTGTTCAAAAAGTCTATCAATCAATCCTTCTGCTTCATACTAATCTCTAAGCCACTCTGACAAAATTGTATAAAGAACTAGAAGTCTAAAAAGTGTAAGGTATACAAGAAATAAAAACAATTTTCAAACAAGCTGAAATAATATAATTATACTAATTAAGGGTTTTGTAATGCACAATGTCCATCCACGAATGATGCCTCATTAAAATTGTTTATAATTCAGTCAAGAATATATAAAATATTCTGTATCTTAACACTGCCCTGATCATAGCATCCCTCTACTGGAGTCAGCTTATTTACTCACAGTCATAGCAAACTCGTGGACACGCTTTATCAGCTCCTCGTCTTTCACTGCACCGAGAGCTCGTCCAATACGACTCTTCTCCTCTTGCATGTCGGCCTTGTCGTAGAGCTGCACACAGAGACACAGTGTCAACAAACATCAGATGCACAAAAATACAAACTTTCCACACACAGACACACAAGTTTAACACAGATCAGACACACAGTTCCATCAGAGTGAGTGAGTGAGTGAGTTTAGTTTTACGCCGCACTCAGCAATATTCCAGCTATATAGCGGCAGTCTGTAAACAATCGAGTCTGGACCAGACAATCCAGTGATCAACAGCACGAGCATCAATCTGCGCAATTGGGAACCAATGACATGTGTCAACCAAGTCAGCAAGCCTGACCACCCGATCCCGAGATCCATTAGAGACACATACAGAGGCAATATGCCTCAGTACACATTGTACACACAGTCAACACAGCAGACACTTAGACTTGTGTCTATTACAGGGGAAAGCTAAGCCAACAAAAGTAGGAAACCTATAAAAGAATTCTTCCAGTCTATTAGATCTCTGCATACCTTACACACTGAGCAAACTTGATTTCTAGGACAAGTAAGCTACTCTTTATGTCTCTCCTTATATCAACAACAAACATAGTCAACTTTTCTAATTCTGGATGTACAGAAGGAGCTTACCTCCAGCATCTTGTCGAAGTCTTCACTTTTACCTTGAGACAGGACTGTGATGAAAACCTGAGAAACAGGGGAGATAATAGCTGTGTATTATTGGAACAAGTTTTAACAAATCAGTCGGTGATATAACAGCTTTATCATACAGATGAGTCATGAGGGTCATAAATCTAAAGAGTCACAATTGTTCAAACAGGGCATCAACAACACAGGGTTCTTACAACAAGCATCCACTACAGGAGACAAGTCAAATGGTAATACAAAACCTTCAACTCTCATATTCCACAGGGGTAATCATGTGTTCAAAGCATTAGCAGGTCCAGTAGACAGGAACATTGTAATTAGTGGCATAAAACATGAAACATGTACAAGTTTCAAACTACCAACATGATACCTCTGCAGTGTTCATTCTAGCTGACATTGAATTATATTTTTGGGTATAAGTCATTAATTTTTTTATTTTTTTATCAAAAGAAAGGTTAAACTCTCTTGGAAACAATGCATTGCCCATCAACAAGCTCATTAATTTGCTGTTCTGTGTGCTAATCTCCAAATTCTTGTATGCCAGAGTCTGGTTATGAATGTCCAATAACAAGATGTGGAGTTTAACTTTTCATCACATATTTCAAAAGCTGCAACACGTTATTTCCTCCAAAACCACTCACCGGAGCCCTGAGGTCTGCTGGGATGACATTATCTCCCTTGTAGTGGCTCTCAAACCTCTTCCTTGCCTCTACTACTGTCGACTCATCACCATAGCGACCCATCTTGGTCAGGATGAGATCTCTCAACATAGCTGTCAGCTGGCCTTGATGGGAATCAAGGAATAAAATGTCAATCATCTTGTAAATATTCTCTTTCCATCTTTCAAGGTTTATTTGTTGTTTAACATCACACTCAGCAATATTCCAGCTTCATGACAATGGTCTATTAACAATGAAGTCAGGAACAATCTAGTGATTAACATCTACTCAAATTGAATATAATGACATGCATTATCCAAGTCCACGAGCCTGACCATGCAATCTCATTAGCTGCCTCTTTCAACACAGGTTGCTGAAGAGTAACTCTAACCTGTATCTTCACAGGATGCTGTAAATATGCAATTTTTATGATAAAATAGAGTAGCCTATGGTCGTGTGGGACGCTGGCACGGGAACCAGAGAGGCCCATTTGGGTGAGCTAATTTTAGGCCGTTCATTAGGGAACAATAGGACAGAGGTTTTCACTGTACCTCGGAATAAGGGAGAGAAAGCAATAACGTACAAGTCAGGATAAGGAAAAGTATATAAATTACTCAATCTCTAATACCTAACTACACAATGTAAAAGACATCGTATTTTAGAAGATGTTAATCAGTGGCAACATTGACATACTTTCGCCCTCTTTCTTATCCCAGCCCACTGTCTTGGCCACCTGGGAGAAGAGGTCACGGGCGAAGGCCTTGTAGAGGTCGTAGGAGTCTGTGTACTGGAGTAGGACGGCCATGCTAGAAAGGTTAAGGGAAAGGTCGTTCCACACTGTGTAGTTGTCCTCGTTGATGAAGGCCTCGGCCACCTTCAGTACGTCCTCTGATGCAGCCATGCCAGCTCGGGCCTGAGAAAATGAACATAAAGAATTAAGTGAGTTAGTTTCAGTCACTTTTAACAATATTCCAGCAATATCACAGCGGAGGACACCAGAAATGGGCTTCACACATTGTACCCACGTGGGGAATCGAACCCGGGTCTTCGGCGTGATGAGTGGACGCTTTAATCACTAGATTACCCCACCTTATCACCAAGAATTAAGACATACCTCAAACTACTTATAGTAATGGAAGGCTCTTCTCATTAAAGTTCTATCACTGAAGTGTCCTTATCACTAAAGTCATGTTGATTAAAGGTTAACATATTCTTTCCGTAGTGCATGAAAACTCAAGTAATCAAGCCATCTCTTTGATTATGACATCTGATGCTTTGAACTATATTTATACTGACCAGTGCAAAGAGGTCATTCTGGAGTCCGAGTCTGTCTCTGGGAGGAAGGGATCTGTCCTTGACAGCCGGGATCAGAGCTGCTAGCATCTCTGTAGGGTACTGTACTCTGTAGACACCCACTGTGTTGGTGTTGACCTGTCACAAGCAGATGATATATTATCGATATAGCATCAGTATAGCGTCAGTATAGCATCAACATAGCATCTGTGTACTACAAACATACCATGCATGAATCATCCATGTATCATCTATGTAGCAACTAAGTGTCAAATAAGTACCACTTAGATACATCCATGTATCATCAATTAACCATTGTGAGCTATGTACCACGTATGTATCTGTGAACCACGTATGTATCAACTGTGAACCACCTATGTATCAACTGTGAGTGAGTGAGTGAGTTCAGTTTTACGCTGCTTTTAACCATATTCCAGCTATATCACGGCGGGGGACACCAGAAATGGGCTTCACGCATTGTACCCAGGTGGGGAATCGAACCCGGGGCCTTCGGCATGACGAGCGAACGCTATCACCACTAGGCTACCCCCACTATGAGCAACTGTAACCACCTATGTATCAACTGTAAACCACCTATGTATCAACTGTGAACCACCTATGTATCAACTGTGAACCACCTATGTATCAACTGTGAACCACCTATGTATCAACTGTGAAACCACCTATGTATCAACTGTGAACCACCTATGGTATCAACTGTGAACCACCTATGTATCAACTGTGAACCACCTATGTATCAACTGTGAACCACCTATGTATCAACTGTGAACCACCTATGTATCAACTGTGAACCACCTATGTATCAACTGTGAACCACCTATGTATCAACTGTGAACCACCTATGTATCAACTGTGAACCACCTATGTATCAACTGTGAACCACCTATGTATCAACTGTGAACCACCTATGTATCAACTGTGAACCACCTATGTATCAACTGTGAACCACCTATGTATCAACTGTGAACCACCTATGTATCATCTGTGAACCACCTATGTATCAACTGTGAACCACCTATGTATCAACTGTGAACCACCTATGTATCATCTGTGAACCACCTATGTATCATCTGTGAACCACCTATGTATCAACTGTGAACCACCTATGTATCAACTGTGAACCACCTATGATATGATCTGTGAACCACCTATGATATGATCTGTGAACCACCTATGTATCAACTGTGAACCACCTATGTATCAACTGTGAACCACCTATGTATCAACTGTGAACCACCTATGTATCAACTGTGAACCACCTATGTATCATGTCTGTGAACCACCTATGATATGATCTATGTATGAAACCACCTATGTATCAACTGTGAACCACCTATGTATCAACTGTGAACCACCTATGATATGATCTGTGAACCACCTATGTATCAACTGTGAACCACCTATGTATCAACTGTGAACCACCTATGTATCAACTGTGAACCACCTATGTATCAACTGTGAACCACCTATGTATCAACTGTGAACCACCTATGTATCAACTGTGAACCACCTATGTATCAACTGTGAACCACCTATGTATCATCATCCACCCATGTATCAACTGAACCACCTATGTATCAACTTTATGTATCCCTATCACCTATGATCATATGAACCACCTATGCATAATCTATGTAGCATGACATGCTGACCTTGACCACCTATTCTCCGGCCTACCTATTAAGTCCAATGTGACCTGACAACTGACTTCCCATTCTCCAGCATGATGGTCTAGTGTGACCTCTGAACTCTTCCCCTCCAGCATGATGGTCTTGACAGGGGCGGCAGGGCTGCTGGCTGTGGAGAAGCTGATGGGCACCAACCAGCTGGACTTGTCATCTGTCAACATGGAGGGACTCTCACAATGACAAACACACTAAACAGCTGACAAAATGAAACACATATTCCATCTGTACTAAGGTATATTTACTGCTTATGATTATTAATGTGAGTGAGTGAGTGAGTGAGTGAGTGAGTGAGTGAGTGAGTGAGTGAGTGAGTGAGGTTGGTTTTACGCCGCTTTTCGCAATATTTCAGCAATATCATGGCAGGGGACACCAGTAATGGGCTTCACACATTGTATCCATGTGGAGAATTGAACCTGGATCTTCGGTGTGACGAGCAAACGCTTTAACCACAAGGCTACCCCACGGCCCCTGATTATTAAAGTGAAACAGCACATCAACTGATCACACATAATAGCATTGTTCTGCTTTTATGCTTCTTTTACCCCAGTCTGCTTGCTGCTTGTTCGTGCATGTTTCTGTAAACTGACTATCAAGTGTATAGGTCTCCTTACCTGCAGGTAATTTACCATCAGCACAAAACTTCTCCTGTGTGACTGTGAGAATCGCTTGTCTCCATCCTGCCTCTCACTCACCTGCAGGTGACACAGATCATCTCGTTACAAAATAACTAAATCCCCATGAAAACAAAGAATATAGTAAATACATACTCCAGAAGGAGCTTTTACTACCCCAATGTCTTTTGATAAGGACAATTTGAACTTTCTAAAATATCTGGAAACAATCAATTTCTTCATCCAACGAACGATGGTGTGAACTGCAGGGCTCCTACAGTTGCACGCACATGTGTATGTCATTGAGGTTCATTGCAATTGTCAGCAATAAAACCACTGCTTGTTTATTATGTCATGACCAGCGGTTAATAGTGTAGCGGGCCATAAAATTTCACAGTCCCGTGCTGGGATTCGAACCACAGACCTTCTGACTCCTTGTCCACATGACCAAGAGTTAATCCCGTCAGCAAGCTGACAAGGTAAGGATGTCATCTGTGGGATGACTCCATGCCCTGCTACAATAGCATGAAAGAACTATCATGGTGACACTCCGTCAGCCTGGTCACATAATCCTGATCCTCATTTTGATCACTGACCCAAATCATTCCCAATCTCATGGTATACTGCACACATTTTGTTTCTGTCATTTGCATATTTCTAGAAGCTACATCAATATTCATTGCCACCCTGCATATATTCAGTCTGTGTCTACTGACCATCTGAATATCCTACAAATGTTGATGATGCAACCAAAGAAAAGTACATGCCTTAGTACAATCTATACACGCTGCAACTTTGGCTGCCCACACTTGCTATACCATGAGCCAATGTCTTCTGAATGTTACTAGCTAGAGGTATTCTCACTAGCAAGCCAGGGACTGATTGTTTAGAGATATTGTCAAACAATCAGAATTCAAGGATCCCTACCAGAAGTTCTGAAGTCAATGTTGAAGCAACACAAAAATGTCTCTCTGTCTCTCCAAGTCCCTGCTTACCTTGATGACTGGGAATCCCATCTGTTTGGTCCAAGTGTCCATCATCTTGGCCACCGGCTTCCCGCTGGCTTTTCCCAGGGGAAGCCCACAGATCCTCAGTGACGGTGTTCTTGTACTGGTGCTGGGTCAGGTACTTGTTCATTCCCTTGGAAGTCCTGAAGAAGAAAGTCCTTGGTTTGTATTGGGTAATATTTTGGTTCGTTGTTTAACACCACACTCAGGAAAAATACAACTGTATGATTACATCCATTTATAATCAAGTCTGTCCAGACAATCCAGTGACACTCAATCAACCAAGTCATCAAGTCTGACCACCTAGTCATCTCTTTATGTATGGTGTCCTATAATTGCCATCGCATGGCGTAAAAAGAAGTACGTCGTGGGCGAGCGTCGCCCACGACGTCGCATAAAAAACGACGACGTCGTGTAAGACGTCGTCCACGACGTCAGCAGAAATACACAAAGAGATCTCGACAAAAATACAAAATCGACGTCGACGTCGTGTTTAGAAATTGTTATATTGGAAAATCGGGGAATAACCTTTTGTGGTGCAGTTATACTGCTATTGATCTCTAATCACTGATTTCATGTTCAACATTACTACTTATTTAAGTAAACCAATCAAGGGGTAAGCGCCAGAACACCTTAAGTAAAAAATTCTGTCAAATTTAGTTGATGCTTGATGTTGTGAAAACGGTGTTGTTTTAAAGGATCAAAACACTGGTTTTCTACAAAATGTAAAATGTCTCCACTCAGGAAACGAAATATGACTTTTGTACCAGCGGGTTGACATGTGAACCAGCGGGTTTAGTGAGTGAGTTTAGTTCACTCAGTTCATTAGTAGTGAGTTATTCAATTTCTTACATAAACGTGCAAGCTATGAGAATGTTGGAATTGACAGTTTTCATCATCATTTCCACAAATTCAGTTATGGAAAATGCACAATAGGTTTCTTTATACTTCTGTGGTGGAACATACATATATGTAAATGGTTATATGTTTATTGTGAACAAGAAGAAAAGGGAAAATGGATCTCGTGGAGATGCATTCAGAACGACTGCATATCAGTCTTAACAGTGAACGACATAATTTCCCAAGTACCTGGAGACCACAACCACGGACCTGTACACAGCTTAAGTCAAAGTGAATCTTTTTCGACTGTACCAAAAATACTGACGGCCCCCGCACAAACAACAACCTCCGGGTTGCAATTTGGCATGGCCGCCTCATGAAGGTTGTGGTAAAACAACATCCCACCCTATTCGAGATGGCCAAGTTCCTGGAAGATGAACAAGGACTGAACGAGGCAAAGATGCTTCAGTACAATGCGGCCAAAGACTGACCCCAAATAGAAGTACAGAGATTTGGAGGAACCACTAGATACCTTGAAGTTCAGGCTTGCAAATAACCACCCGACAGTGATGGAGTACCTGGACAATGACAGATAGACACACAGACAGTCACACAGGCTTTATTCAGTAGTTAAGGCCCAGTGGCCCAGAGTACAATTGAAGTTACTCAATTACAACTATTGGTCACGTGACATTAAATTATGATTTTACATGTGATTTACGGATGGACATCAAATGTTTCATGAAAATGGCAACAGATTTAATAATATCAGCATTATTAGAATTAAGTACATTGAATATCGCTTTGTGGGGCATCATTAGTGCATTTTAAATACTTCTTCGGCAGGCAGAGAAAGTCTTACAGACTAATAATAAGGGTCGCTCATCTTCAGTTTTACCAGAAGAACAATAAGAACATGATAAATCTTCCAATATATTATTATCTTTTTCTAAAACGTTGTATTTTAAGGCATGAAGAGAGATTTTAAATTTACAAAAATTCTTAAAGGGACTTATCATTAAGAACACTGACATATTTTGCAGGTCCGAACATCGATTTACATTGTGAATAATGACTAAGAAAAACTCGATGAATTGACAGATGCGCATTACCAACTGTGAATATATATCTTTTATTAAGTTGTTTAAATGTTGACAAAACATTTTATATCACCAACATTTTGCTTAAATCAAACATGAGAAAACTCGCTGAAAATAACATATTTCTCACATCTGAAGCCCATGAATACTTTCCACATTTATCCAGTGATAACAATATTTGACAGCTTTGATAGGGTAGCGATAATCAGGCATTCTTATAAGTTTAATCCAGTATCTAATAACTCTCATTTGACTCTCAATATGCATGTTATAGCATCCTGTTTCGCCAAGTATGGCTTTATTGGAAGCAAATATACCTTCTGTAAGAAATCTTTTAAAATAAGATGCATGGACATTTTCAATGGCTTCAAATAATTTGCTCCCCATGTTATATGGGAAATTATGACATGATTATATATTTTAAAAGAAATATACTAAATCACAACCTTTTGTAATATGTTATAAAGGATCAAAGAAAGTATACATTTACACACACACAACATTCTTATGTGTTTTCATTGTATTCTAAACCGTAAACAACACCAGCCCAAATCCGATAGCCAGCCAGTATGCATATGCTTAAATTTGCTAGTACACATGAAAGGCAAAATGGTATTATATCTACTAGTACCTAAATACTTCTTTATAGAGTCTCAAAGCGTAGTATTTTAAGCAAACACGTTGCTCGAAGTGCAGCCTTCATTTCTATATATTCTGAACAAACACACTGTGTCACAAGCGTTCGGTCCGCTTGGCTCGAAGTCGCCTAAAGCACCTAACACCTCAAAGGTGTATCTTTAATTGTGCTTAAATCCATAGATTAGTATTATATCTACCTACATATCACATTGAAATGTTACAAAATGCCACATGTAAAGGTAACTGCTCCGTTAAAGTGAAGCCCTTGTCTGCCAACCTTCAAAATAGCCTCAATCAAAGGTGTTCAGTCTGTTCGGCCCGACTTGGCCCGGGCTGTCAAAAGCAACTTAAACCTCACACATGTATCTTGAAATGTGTTTAAATCCATAGATCAGTATTATATCTACCTAAATGCCACATTGTGATGTTACAAAGAAAACTGGGTCTATAAAGTGGTATTTAGATAGATATAACTATATTCATTGGATGTAAACAGAATCTAGGATTCATCTGTGAGACTTCAAGATACATGTGCGAGGTTTAAGTTACTTTTGACAGCTCCGCCAAGTGGGGCCAACAGAAACTTAACACTTTTGATTGAGGCTATGTTGAAAATAGAGAGTGAGTGAGTGAGTGAGTTTAGTTTTCGCCGCGACTCAGCAATATTCCAGCTATATGGCTGGCTGTCTGTAAATAATCAGTATGAACCAGACAATCCAGTGATCAACAGCATGAACATCGATCTGCGCGATTTCGAACCGATGACATATGTCAACCAAGTCAGCGAGTCTGACCACCCGCTCCGTTACGACAAGCATGGGTTACTGAAGGCACTTTCTAATCCGGACCTTTACGGGTGAAAATGGAGAGAAAAGGGGCTGGAAAAGTGATATTTAGGTAGATGTAATACTAATCTGTGAATTAAAACGCAATTCAAGATACATGTGTGAGGTTTAAGCTGCTTTTGACGGCCGAGGTATGCCGGACCGAACAATAGTGGCGGTGATTATTATGTTTAGAGTGTGGGGAAGAGATCGCTTTCATTTGCAGATGGGTATGCCTTACATACAATGAACAGTGGCCTTCTAGGGTGGTATTTGATTGGATATAGGTGTAAAAACATTTTCGGTCGACAGAAATGTTTATCGGGAGTGACTGAAGCATTTTTTGCGTTTTAAATCCTGTTTCGTTTAACGATTCTTCTTTTAGACGTAACCTTGGTCAGCCACGTTCAGAGGCCGATAACCACTCGATATAGTCCGGCGTCGCTCGACGTCGCCGTCAGCCGCATAACGTCGCCCGTTATTTTTTTAGCCAAAATATATTTTACAAAGCGCGACGTCGTCTTTTTTATGCGACGTACTTCTTTTTTTACGCGCCACGCGATGGCAATTATAGGACACCATACTTATGGCTGGTAGGGCTGCGCAATATAACCGGTTTACAGGTATTGACCAGTTGAGACATGAAAACGATACGTATTGCGATGCGCTGATCGAAAACCGGTATTTTGACTTGCATTCAGAAAACTTCGGATATGTCCTTGTTTCATTTGTTCCAAATATTATTCATATTTTTATTTTATCATGATTAAAAGTTGTTATTAAAGCTTAATCAAGCCTAGTGATTTTGTTGTGTTTTTGCTCTATAAATCAAGAATTAACTTGATTATAAGTAGGTTTTTGTTTAAAAATACTTCATGCAATATATTGCAATACATATCGCAATACATGCTTTCTCATTGCAATATATATTGCAATATGAAAATTCTGTGCAATACCAACCCTAATGACTGGCATGGGCTCCAATTCAATCGGGGACCAATTCTAATCCAGAACCCCTACAGGGGTGAAAGAGTTTGAGTAAACATGGCTTAAGCTATCCGCAGCAATATTCCATAACTATCACAGATAGGACACCTGAAAGGGCTTCACATATTGTACTTGCAGCAAAACGACCAAATTAGTTGTGGTTTGAAAAGTACATATCAATTCCTGTCAATAGAATGTTTGAGGAAGGCCATTGTGATAGATGTTTGCAACTTTGGTGAAAACCTACAGGTATGGAAATGATGGTAAATCTGGGATATCATGAACTGACCTCGTCTCCAAGGTAGTCGTGCAGCATCCTGATGACAGAAGCTCCCTTGCTGTAGGAGATGGCATCAAAGATCTCATCCACCTCTGCTGGGTGTCCGACTGGGACCTGTGAGTCATAACATTAAATACATAAAACACTGCAGACTGACTCGGTGTAATCAGTGAACAACAAAACATTACACCTTTGTGGACAAACCGTAAAGCAGTCACATGCCAAACTGATGTGGATTTACATAGAGGCATGAAACTCTGCCACACGGATTGTACACATTTAAATGTTCATAATCCAAAGTAGTGGTGAGGTGAGGTGAAATTGGGTTTATCGTCGTGCTTGAGGATATTTTACAAAAATGCGCTCATATGACAAAGCATTGATTGCTATAAAGTGTATGTCAGTATGCGATGCTGCTTGTACTAGCCCAGACTGAAGCTGGTTTTATAATGCTAGCCCACTGAGATACCATGCTGCAGTGAAGCATCAATACCCCACTCAGACACATTATACTGGCTCCGAGCCGACCAGTCCTTGTTGTACTCATTAATGCCGAGCGCCAGGGAGGGAACAACAAGTATCATATTTTAACGTCTTTTGGTATGACACGGACGTCGGGGATCGAACCCGTGACCTTCCACTCTCCGGGCGGACGCTCTAACCACTAGACCACAGAGGCGGTCCCAAAGTATTGACAATAGGTACTGTCTGATTCAAGAGTAGAATGCATTATGGCAGAAAATGATCCTTGACAAAACAAAATCGGCAGAAGATATTTCAGATACAGATTGTCATCCCTGAATCCAAATATATACGATAAATGGTTAATAAACTAATAGTATCTCTTGACCTTGACTTTGATCTTGATCCATTAATAACAGCTAATAATATTTTTCCATATTGTATATGTCCAAAATGTGATCTAAATCTTCATAGAAGAGTGGTATCTCCTCGTATATTACCGAGGGAAACGAGAATGAACTTCTTGTGCACACTGATCCATAGACCATGGTTAGAATGCTGTGTGCTATGACATATCTGTAATATTATCATCATTATTATTATCATCCCATACCTCAATAGGGTGACTGGTGTGAAGGCCGTCCAGCTCCAGGGCCCGGCCCAGATCCATGTTGACAAACTGGGTCCAGATGTCATACTCGGGGAAACACTCGTCCACACACAGATACTCGATCCATGACGCGAAGCCCTCATTGAGCCACAAGTTGGTCCACCATTCCTACACATATCAATATCAACAGCTTACCAGGCAGCATAATGCCAAAGGACAAAAACAGCATCCATTGGGATCATTTATGGACAGATATCAAAACGAAACACTTCAGACAGGAACTACTTTTGTAATTTTGAAACAAACATAGAGCTGCCCTGGTCTGTTGGCACACTCTCCTACCCAGAGTTCCATGCGGCCAGCCAGTATAGTACCTCTGCCACAGGCCAGGTTCATGTGACGATTTGTCACATCTTGCACAGTCCATTCAATATACTGTACATATTTCTGAACTCTTTTATTTTTGACGAGTCTACACATCACATTAAACATCTTTGATAGAATGGTTTAGTTTCACTGAGAAAATATCCTAAAACATGTAACACTATTTCGATTTGCAAAGCAATCCTTTGTTTACATAGGTTGTACGGCTCCACATGCTGTCATCGAAGCCGACAGAGAGCAAACGATGCAACCAGTTTGATATATAAATATGTATTGTCATAAACCTTACTGTCGCACTTGTAGAAGATTATTTATGTAACAGTGTAAAACATTGTGAAGACCACGCCGAATTGGTTGCATTGGGCCAGTATCTTCTTACTTACAAATATGCGCGTTTGTTTACAAACAAGAGAAATGTCCGGTCACATGATATGCAAATTAGCCTGTGGCAGTGATGTTATGCTGAGTCATTGCTGCGCCGGAGTGTGCTGTTGGCATACACTGACTATGCAATGTACAATTCAGAGCCACAATTCGGTTTATTGGATGTATTGGGTGTATACCCATTAAAACTAAAGATCAGTAGCCTGCACGTACCATTGTAACCAGGTTACCAAACCACTGATGAGCAAGTTCATGTCCTACAACTAGAGCCACCCACTGCTTCACCCTGGCTGAGGTGTTAGTGGTATCTACCAGCAGCGCCGTCTCTCTGTACGTCACCAGGCCCCAGTTCTCCATGGCACCTACAGAACAGAATTTAAAGTGCATCGTCATAAATATCAAAGTTTCCAACTATTTTCATGTATGTAAATAGGTATAAGGTTGCCGAATGTTTTTCTCAAGAGGCAACCTCAATGAGACTGACTGACTGACTGACTGACTTTGGTTTTACGCCGCTTTTAGCAATATTCCAGCAACATCACAGCGGGGGACGCCAGAAATGGGCTTCACACTTTGTACCCATGTGGGGATTCAAACCCGGGTCTTTGGCTTGACGAGCCAACGCTTTAACCACTAGACTACCCCACTGCCCCACCTCAATGAGAATTGGGTAATTGCTAAATAACATGCTAACTTTAGTCATCAGCTGTTTGCCATTTACAGGTAGGCATTAGATCCTAGATATTGATGCCATGTTACTGACCGCAGCAATAAATACAACTCACTCCTCTCAGAGCCTTTACAGAATACAATTTCCAATGTATCACTGCAAAATTAGTTTCCTCTGTAAAAAGGAGGGAGTGCTGTTTCAGTTCTCTGCATTTCACTTACCTGAAGCAAAGTCTGCAATAGCAATCAGATCCATCTTTGGTAGGGGGTATGGAATGCCGAAGTAATCTTTGTAGAATGGCAGGGTTTTCACAGCTACCTGGATCACATTTTGTATATATAATGCATCACTGTGCTGTCACTTTATATTCACCCCGATTTAACTTGGCGGCAGATATGTAAGTAATATACATACGTGGCATGTATTTAGCCTTGTATATGTACTTTCAGAGTTTTAAGAGAACTATCTACAACAATGAACATGTGATGAAATTATAATTCACTGAAACTATTTGGTTATCGCTCAGGGTAAGATATATTCCTAATGGGTAAATCACTGTATGCCTCTAATTCCTACAACAAGTATTCTTGGTTACAGATATACAGGGCTAATCTCAGGCATAATGGCTGGCTCAGCAAGTTATTCGAAAGCAAATCATTTTTCAACCTAAAAGTCAAATGACTACCCTTTATAATAATGATTAAACAATGTATCCAATTCAAATGACATTTATTTTATCACTAGACCAAACAGAGCCAACAGACAACTGAACATTGTCAGTCTTTAAGTGTGAATATCGGGGCACAGTTCACACCATTGCCATCACGTCCAGAGATGCCAACCCTATTTGGGGCCTAAGTGTAATACTAGAGGTCAAAAAGTGTAATTTGGACCTAAAAAGTGTAATACTTGTCTGCCGATCGCTTCAACATGGTACACGTTTTCACGAAAGGAAGATTCTAGACAGAAACACATGTGACTAATCATTATGAATCACCATACATCGAAAATTGTTGGTCATGTGACTCAACATACTTTAATTCCTTGCAAGTTAATTGGAATGAGTGCGATGCTAAGAGAAAGCGATTCCTATCGGTGCAAGGCCATTTCTGCACCCCTGCACCTGTGCGTTACGAAACACTTCCCTGTGAAAATTTATCCACTTAACTGATTTTCGAAAAATGAGTAGAAAAGCGTAATTTTCGCAGATTAAGTGTAATGGCGTAATTTAACGGTCAAAATCGTAATAATTACGCCTAAAGCGTAAGGGTTGGCATCTCTGCACGTCCTACTGTAAGACTATTCAAATACCGATTTAGACAATGTCCACAATAGTCAGTACTGCAGTTTTAGTTCAATGTATACATTACAACTAGTCCACCTACATCAAGAGCAAAGGTTCCTTGCTCCTTCTTGCCCACAGGTGTGTAGACTCTCACAAGGACACCATCTGCATCCTTGCCCTCCACATAGTCGTAGTCTCCGACGATGAAGGCCAGGAGGTAGGTGGACATGATGGGCGTTCTGTCATACACTACCACGCGCCAGTTTGGATCCTTGTCCGGGGTGTCAGACTTTACAGGCTGCAGGGAAATACATCGTGTCACTAATCTCTTTCAAATTTTACTACGGAAACATATGACCACCAAGGAATGGTCCACAGAGGACAGTAATTTCATTTTGTTGTTGTAATTTTAGGGGAAAATAATAGCATTAAGATTATTTAATACAGCAACATTTACGCAAAGGCATATGCACAGACAGTATGATATCTAAGCATCATGGTCAACAGTATTGAGTGTATTTGCAAAGTAACTCCCTGGAATGTGTAAATGAAATATCTATACACAACTAAATCCATCTTACCATATTGCTGAGAGCTACTTTATCCTTCGGCACAACAAGCGTGACATCAAACGAAGCCTTAACTGCTGGCTCATCCCAGCCAGGGAAAGCCCGACGAGCATCGGTGGCCTGAAAGAAATAATTTACAATCAACACATGGATTACCTGCAAACACAACCTCCTCCATTAGCCAGTATTCAATATACTGTCATGAGACCTAATAAATCTTGTTAGCTGAACTTTCTAATCAGCTGATCAGCACAGAGGCTTTTAATGTTTTTACAACAAACAAATGAACCATCTAGAGCCGCATATCCAATTTCTGTATCCCAAAAAAGGCTGTTTCAAATTCAAACAAGACAAAGTCATCAATATCCCCCGCAATGGCAAAATATTCTTCATGAATATGTCTACGAGTTATGATTATGTCAAATGTATTGGCGTGTATATAATAAAGTGGAAGGAGAGTACTGAAAGGTTTCAAAGTTCTGCTCCAGGAAGGAGCACTACCACCAAATTCAGTTCAAGCCAAAATTGTTGCCATGGAATAGGACAACAACAAAAATTATTCAGAAATCCAAAACTACCAAAAGGCACCAGTTCACCACTAGACCTACCTATATGATTATGTCAAATGTGCCAAGTTTGGTGAAGAAATATTGAATGGTTTTAGAGTTCTGCTCAGGAATATAGCACTACCACCAATTTCAGTCTAAGTCCAACTTGTTACCATGGAAACACAAAAACTATTTTATTCAGAAATCCAAAACTACCAAAAGGCACCAGTAGACCACCAGATCTATCTATGTGCCAAGTTTGAAACATATTTAACTGGTTTAAAGTTATGCCGGAAAAGAAAATGTGCACGGACTTTACACACACAGGCGGACTGAGTCCATTTTAATATCCCCCGCTTAAAGCGTGTTGCGGGGTATAATAAAAGCTTTACTATTATTTTGCTGTGAAAACTACATCGTGTTGCAAGGATGGCTTCCGCATCCAGAAGAGTCGGTCTACTTATGAAGCAGTATTTGTGATGATTATAGTTTACCCCTCTTTTGTTACCATCAGCTTATGAATCAAAGTGGGAAGGAACTTAAATCATTTCAGAAAGTTGCCATCTAATTGGCTCCAGCATGGATCATTAGGTGATGCTATGGACAAGATGAGAGGATGACACACCACTGTCAGCTTCAAGCTCAGAGGTATTGTGTGGCAGTGTCATATTTTTACATTTTATTTATTTGTGTAAATACGGTAGTCTTTAAACAGTTTGGTTGTGGTTGGTTTATTGAATTAGGTTTTTATTAGAGTATGTATGGTATTTGTCTCCAGCTTGATTGCCCCAAGCTGGACCTGGGCTCTATTGTGGGAGAGAAGGGTGTTCTTTTGTTCCTCACTCAGAGGGCAAGCTATTCCTTGATCTCTTATTGGTCAGTTTAATGTTGTCTATTTTTCTTCACTAACATCAGCACATTTTAAATTAGTCTACCACATACAGCTGCAAGAGAAAGGCATATGATGTGACATTTTGATTTCTCTCATCTGATTTCTCCTTTTGGTCTACAACTACTCTCTGTTTAAGGTCAGTTAACATAATTATAACAGGGGTTGAAAATGTTTTGAAAACTCCACTGGACACAGGGCCAGTAAACTTTAAAAATCCACTTGACCAAATATTAATTTCACTTGACCACAATTAACAATTTGGTAGCAATTGCATTTTTATTTCATTATCAAAATACATATATCAAAACATTGCAGTAGTTCGGCACTACTGTCCCACGTAAGGTTAATGTGGATATTTACTTGACCGACTGGAGAATTCCACTCAACCTGGGCATTAGACAATGGTGTTTTTCAACCCCTGTTATAAAACATATTATGTAGAATCTAATACTTGTTAAGTATAGGTATAAACATTATTCTTGCTTAGGTTATAATATTGTGTGATGTGAAGGTATGAAAGTGTTTTAAGATTAGTGTAAAATAATGTTTATAGGCATGATTTTTATGTGCACGGCATCAGGTAAGTCAGGCAACACATAAGCATTTGTGCCTGCTCAGCAGCCATCTTTGTCGGCCATGTTGTATACTTGTTGGTGCCATTTGAAATCCCATATTATTTTTAATAACTGTTCATTGTATATATTTTTTCTTATCCTGACTCATGATCTGTTGCTTATCTCCCTTTTCCTTGCGAATGGTAGTGGAACACTTGAATCCCTAGAAGTTCCTGAAGCGGACGTAAAAATACACTCACCCATGAGTTACCTCCCTTTTCCCGCGTAAACAGTCATGTGACCAGCCTTACTTGTCACTCTCTCCTTTTTAAGCCCAAGTGGATTCTTCAAAATTCACGGCATTATGTCCATTTTATTTAGGTCCTATTCTTCAAAATTATGCTACTATGTATAACTATATGTAAAATGTAAAAATCTTGTAAAAATATATTTGTATTTGTGTCATAAATTCATCATGATTTAACTTTGTTTACATTTCATGAAATCTTGCAGTGTTTGCAGGCACAGGTTATCCGTGGCTGATCCTCACCCCCAATGCCTTTTGTGCATGTTCTTCCAGCTTGCGCTGTACTTATTGTGTTGATTTATCAATTCTACAATTTAATCAATATTTGTCTTATATCTATAGACGTGCCATGGATCGGGTGAGTAAGTCATCTCAAGTCACGGCTGATAAAACAGGAGATCAGCCTGGAAACCATATGTTGATTGCTACTGTGGAGATTCATAATACTGGTGCTATGTTGAGTACTTTGCAGGGGCAGTCTGCTGGTATAGGGGCCAAGAAGAGATCGGCTACAACGCAGTTGACTCTGACTAAAGCTAAGAAAAAGACGTCGACGTCTTCTTCTCGTCGAAAGAAAGCATCTGTTACCAGATCGGAGGGTAAATCTACGCAGCCTAGTAAGTCAACGCATCAGAAATCCTTCAATGAAGAGATATTACCTCCGCATGAAGTAGACGGTTTTTGATGATCCCCCGTTACTTCTAACCCGAAGTACCTACGAGATCGGCAACTCAATCGACTTCCACAACTACTAGATTGTCTCCTGCAACGGTCACAGCAGGGCAGCTGTTTGACGAACTACCACCAACTTCTCAACGGAGTGAAGTTGAGGCACACAACTCATCAGCGTTCGCGAACGCTTCTTTTACACCGCAGCAGCTTCAATCAACACAGAACTTGATCTGGGTAAAATTATGAAACAATTCACCAACCAGATGATGGCTATGATGGAACGAGGTTCGAGGAAGAAGCAAGGCTCGGCAAAGCCTCTCATCTACTGACACCGTGCGCAAACCTATGGACCTGTTGGCGAACCTACTCACAAAGGTTCATCTTGGAGAGATGAATCTATAGATAGAGGTTCTCAGTGAAGAGAGGACTCTCAAGATAGTTCTAGCGTTCATTTCGAAGGAGGAATCTTCAGTTCTAGCAACAGAAAGGATGATGGAGGTTGGAGAAGGGATACAGGTTCGCAGAAGGATGATTCACGGAGGCATAGCTCTACCGATCAGGAGATAACTGATGAATAACCAGACTTCATCTTCCCGGACTCAGAGGTTACAGCTTGGATAGCCAATGGTTTGAACTTCTGAGGATATAGATGAAGTCTTCACTTATAAGATGCGTAATGACGACTGACTCGGTGACTATTCCTCCGATGAATCTATATCCAAGTTACCTTCTAACCTACGCACAGCTTTGAGAAAGCTGCAGACATCTACAGGGTTCGCAAACCCTAGGGTTAACAAACCCTTACATGAAGGGTGAAACGGTATACCACGGTATTAGTAGAACCGCTGTATTTTGCCTTCGGTTCGGTATACCTTGAGCAATAAACTTGTGGCGCAAGTCACAACTCACACCCCGGCAGGCGTTGGTTTTCACTCAGAAGTACCACCCCTACCCTGCTACAATTGTAGCAGAGTAAAACAAGTCCTGATTAATAGTCATCAATCATTACCTCAAACTGTGTGACAGCTCCAAACCTCTCCTCCCCATTCGGCATGGTGTACTTGCTGCGGTAGAAGCCTTTCATCTTGTCGTTCAGTTCCCCTTTGTAGCTCACCTTCAACACACCTTTACCTGGCTGAAAATGGTGAAATAACATGTCACTCGTAGTCCAGGTGAGCTATAATGGTAACAACTTTTCAATGCTCAGATATCAAAAGTTCAAGATGCAAGGGGACCCCGATCCATATACCATGGGCGCAAAGGGCCAAGGACACCCGTTATTGTCATGAGTGCTTGATCTGTGACCCAATGAAAAGTAATAAATAAAATACACAAGATCCCAAATTCTGTTCAGTCTTTGAGTCTGTCTGCATTTGGTGCTAGCTAATTGCATACTGAGACTCTCAGTTGCACTTTTAAGATAGATATCTCACTCAAAACATAGTATATTTATTTACAGCCAACTTGTCCTCGTTTTCTCTTGTGTAACATTTTCTCACTTCTTGGTATGAAACAGACATTATTGCATCACTGACCTTCCAGTCTCCAGACAGATGCTCTACCCACTACATCCCGATGAAGAGGATTAATACTATGAACATACACACTACACACGGAGACTCACCTCCAGGTGAGGTGAGGTGAAATTGGGTTTAACATCGTGCTTGAGAATATTTCGCTCATATCACGATGTGCATGCGTATGTGCGGCTGCTTGAACTAGCCCAGACTTAAGCTGGCTTTATAGTGCTAGCCCACTGAGATACCATGCCGCAGTGAAGCATGAATACTAAAATGAATACCCCCCCTCAGACACAGTATACTGACCAGTCCTTGTTGTACCCATTAATGCCGAGCGCCAGGCAGGGACCAACAAGTACCATATTTTAACGTCTTTTAGTATGACGCGGTCGGGGATCGAACCCGCGACCTTCCGTTCTCCGATGGACGCTCTAACCACTACACCACGGAGGCAGTCTTGACTCACCTCCAGAGCCGAGGGAAACTTGAAAGAGGCTGTTTCCGCTTCCTTGTCTGTCGACACCTCAGCTGACATGGTCTTGTCTGAAAGAGAAGGGGAAGACATAGAAATTCAATACATCAGCATCACAGAAAATTACCCCAAAACCAAAGTCTGAGACCAATATACTGCAGGACCTCCACAAGCCATGTTTTAGGAAGTTAGCTGCTTTTTTTTCAGCAGTACTTCAGTTACATCACCAGAAGAAAGACAACTGATGTTCTATGAACTGGTGAATCTGTCCTGCATGGGTACAGTTCTGTCACTGACAAAGGAACAAAATCACAGCTGTTTGGGATTCAGTCCCATGATCAGTTGATTCAAGCTGGCACAACCAATGAAAAAACATTACATAACAACAAAATTTCTGCAGATAGTTTTATAATAATAATATTAATGATAAGTCATCTTCTGTAGGTGATTGCTCGCGGCACTTAATCAGAATCTGATTATTATAGCCCCAGATAACCCAAGCTGCCTGTTAGGTGCTAGAAGGTTATAGTCACATGACTTTATCCAACCGGGTACCCATTTTCTGCTGGGTGAACAGAGGCAATTTTGAACAAACTCACTTGCCTAAGGGGAGACCACATGTATCACATGCTTTGTTGTGGGGCAGGACTGATGTCCTAGAATCTCTCAGGAGTCAAACTGCCAAACATGGTCACCCTGTATTACAGTATTGAAAGAGCCCTTGGCCCCGATCCTCAAAACGATCGTAGCACTAAGGTAATCGTTACTCCCATACTTTAACATAGACTTACAACTGTCACAGCTCTATGATCGCTTTGAGGAACAGGGCCCTGTTCTTGAAGTTCGTTGGTGTGTTTGTTGTTCAACATCACACTCCACAATATTCAAATTATATCGTTGGTTGTTGTTTAACGCTGCCCTCACCAATATTCCCACAATATAGAATTAAATGACTGCATCTTGTGATGAGTGGAGCAGACAATCCAGTGATCATTATCACAAAACACATCAGGATAAAAATCCCTAAGAAGCTCCTCTTAAAGTAGCATTGGTCATGATCATTGAGTCTTCCATGTTTGTTGTCTAATGCCGCACTCAGCAATATTCCAGCTATAGGACGGTGGTCAGTAAATAATCTAGTCTGGACCAGACAATCCAGTGATCAACATAAGCATCGATGTAAGCAGTTGGGATAAGTATTCCATGTAAAATGTCTTTATTGTGTTATGATAAACACCTTCGACTTATTTGCTAACATAGTTATACTAAAAGTCTGACTTAAATGAAAGTTAATCTGATTTTTAATCAAATTACTGCTACACCATGAGCAAAATATTGTACATAAATAATTTGAAGGATGAAGATTGTCATGTCATTTTCCTAATACAACTATGGTAGCAAGACATTAACACAACTGGATGGAGATAATGCACAATATGAGTGAGTGAGTTGGGTTTGGTATTACACCACTTTTAGCAATATTTCAGCAATATCACGGCGGGGGACACCAGAAATGGGCTTCACACACTGCCCATGTGGGGAATCAAACCCGGGTCTTCGGCATGATGAGCGAATGCTTTAACCACTAGGCTACTCCACAAGAAGTATGAGAATACTATCACAGTCAAACATCTTTTCCTGTCTCACCTCCACTTGCATATGTAACTTCATTGATGGTTATGTCGAGTGAGTTGACAGTCACTGTGTCTGTGGAAGTCTTCACCTACAAAACAATCCAATTCTGCATTATCATCCATTGAAATGGGGGTGAGTGAGTATGGTTTTACAGTTTTTAGCAATATTCCAGCAATATCTTGTGGGGTGTTGACACCAGAATAGCCTTCACACACTGTACCCATGTGGGGAATCGAACCTGGATCTTCAGCGCCACAAGCTAATGCTTTAACCACTAGGTTACCCAAACATCCATTGAAAAGGTCTGACTTGACAATTAACACACTGACAGTTATGTTCAATTTCATCGGGCTGTCCTCACTTTTCTGTTCTGACTGAAAATACAAACTTTTCTAAATTCGGTTTTCCCAAGCCACTTTGGAAATGTATGCCCTGCTGTGATAAATAGATACATCAACCTATACTCACTCATACAAATAAATCTTAAATTTATTCCAAAGCCAAGTGAACACAATTATATTTGAAGCGAGTGAGTTTAGTTTTATGCCGCTTTTAGCAATATTCCAGCAATATCACAGTAGGGGACACCACATTTGGGCTACATGCACTGTACCCATGTGGGGAATTGAACCTGGATCTTCGCGTGACGAGTGAAAGCTTTAACCATCAGGTTACCCCACCGCCCCTTATATTTAAAGACTATTGAGAAGAGAATTACTTTGTAAAAGATCAACTCCAACATATGTTAGATAGGGGATACATAGAGAGTTATTGGGGATAAGCATAATTCCTATCCTAGCTACAGTGGTTTTGAACCCATGTTACATTGCAATTTATCCACACACACCAAGGCTTATTATAGATGCCTTGCATGTTTTTGGTTAAATTCTACATTGCAATATTCAGTTAGTAAAACAGTGTGATGACCCATTTACATTGTTATTCACCCAGTACATGATATATTCATAGACCAGACTGGTTGGATTTGTAGGCGGATTTAGCGGTGGATTCGTAGATGCTAGTAAAATGGGGAAACTTCAACATCATTGATGATGAAAATCGATATTATGACTTTAGTGTAAACCAAAAGTGTTTGAGTTTGTGAAATATAAAAATATATTAGTAAGTATGATCAGTAATGAAAAAACATCAATTATCAACATGCAACTACGCAGACCAGCAGAGAGAAGAAGCAGTAGAGAAGAAGGATAAGGTCACTGACAAAGTAATTAACAAAACACTTAAATATACACACAGTATTTCACAATCAAAACAACTCACCACTTCCTAATTAACAACTCAGTGCAACCTGTTTTCGATGAGAAGACTAATTTATTTTAATCCACCAACAACCTAAATGACAGTGAAAACTGTATAACAATTTCATTATTTTCTTGTTGTCGGAAAATTATGATGAGTAGACTAATTTTGTCTGATCTGCCAACAAAGATTACCTGTACAAACACTTATGGTATATAAACCTCAAGAAGGTAAAAAGAAATCATTCAGCATCAAAATTATCAAAATTAATATGTTTACAAAATACTATTATTCAATTATTTATACACGTCTACGAAATCACTGTCTACGAACCAGTCTGGGCTACGAATCCACCGCGTCTACAAACTGGTTCAGCCTACGAAAACACTGTGTCCCATATATTCTAGCCTGGTGTCAGCCCAGGAAAGAAATACACATCAAAGTGACATATCAAAATGGTGTCTGCAGTGCAAAAGGAAAATGATAAAATAGAAACTGTAGGTCAGTTAACCGTGATAATAAATTCAATAAACATTTATAACAATATTCTTCTTACAAATTTATGATATAATGAGAGTGCACTGATGGGAATTATCCCAACCACATAAGCTGACCACATGAGCTTCAATAAGAATCATTTCCAACATGTCTGCTGTTTGAATTGGCTATTGTCAAAACATGTACATGTGACTGATATATGATATAATTTTATTTAGTCAAATAGATATCAGTTTTACGTCGTCTAACTTCCCATTTGTACTTGTACTTTCACTTTATAATAAAAGTTCAAACATATTGTTTCATTACCTCTACATCTATTTCTTCATCACCCTGAAACACAAACGCGTCCAGATCTGGTTTCAAACGAATGTTGTAGTTTGATGGTACAACATCGGTAGGAAGGCGTTTGAACTCGCGTTTTTCTGGCATGGTGCTGAAAAATCTTGCCAAGGGTGTACACCCGGATCTGAGAGGTTTTAGACTATGGTAAGTCGCTACTCGACACGTATGTGACAAATGAAACGCTGTTGTTGTTTTGTCGACCCGGAAATGCTGCCTTTCTGATCTAGTCTGTCTGTACAGAAAATGCAACCTTCTTCTCGGTTCTAAACCTTTTCTGAAAATGACAGCAACACGACAGAGAGACGACCACGATAATCTTGGACCAACAGACACGGACTGCATCAATGGCTCCAACCGGCAAGGGGAGACAAGGCTGGTGTTGTCATGTATTGAGCGTGACAACGTGAAAGATGTCACTGCACGTGGTAGCGTCAGGTCAAAATGAGGTTGCCAGATGCTGTTTTCTCAAAAACATATCTTTCTTGACAATGTATTTCTTTATGACTTACAACAATATGAATATTTATGTTATATCAACAACGTCAGTCTACCGATTTTATGCCAGGTTTTTTATCAATAAATACATTTTATTACAGTTGAATTTTGAATGACGGAGCACAAATGTTCTATCCTGAGTGTGTTTCACGAACAGTGTCTTGTACGTAGAATACATGCACAGTACGTATCATGGCCCACTATAAGGTATATTTGAATAACTGAACAACAATCTAACCAGGTTAACTTCTCATTATTTGCTCCTTGAAACATTATTGTCTAATATAAAGTTAAGCATATAGCATATACAGATTGGGAGGTACAAAATATATATATTTTTTTTTTTTTTTTTATTTTTTTTTGCATTATATTAAATTGTATATGTCTCGAACAGTAACCCCTGTCCGTTTTTATCTCGGTTGTTATGTATTGGATCTATTTAGGATCTAAGGATATATAGCAGAGACGGAGGGGTAGCCTAACAGTTAAAGCATCCGCTGGTCTAGACTAACAACTAGTCTCTGAAATGAACATATTTTACAGAAAAAAGGCTCATAGTGAAATATATATATATATATATAAAAAAGGAGCCCTGAGACTTTCTTCAATCTAGACTTGCCACATTTTCTAGACTTGCGTGGGATTTCTTGGATATATTTGCTTCAGGGTCTGTATGACAGACTACCGCTGGTCATACTGAAGACCCAGGTTCGATTCCCCACATGGGTACAATGTGTGAAGCCCATTACGGGTGTGCTGGAATATTGCTAAAAACGTCGTAAAACTTGACTCACTCATGCATGGAACACGAGTGCATTTCATGTGCCTTTGTATCCTAAATATCTAAGAATTCGGGGGCAAAGGTAACGAAAGACTGAAAATGCGGCATGCAACAATATTCATTCACTAACTGAAATGGGTGAGTGAGTTTAGTTTTACGCCGCACTCAGCAATATTCCAGCTATATGGCGGCGGTCTGTAAATAATCGAGTCTGGACCAGACTTCAGTGATCAACAGCATGAACATCGATCTGAGCAATTGGGAACCGAAGACATGTGTCAACCAAGTCAGCGAGCCTGACCACCCGATCCCGTTAGTCGCCTCGTACGACAAGCATATATAGTCGCAAGCATGGGTTGGCAAGCATGGGTTGCTGAAGACCTATTCTACCCCGGATCTTCACAGGTCTAACTGAAATGGGGCAACAAACTAAAGTAAGTCACTGTACTTGGTAGGAGTACTTACTTGTGATATAAACGGACTTTGTCTTGAGATCGCATCTCCTATTACACGAATGCCACAAAAGAAAGGTGATATAATACACTTATCGGGGATGTAATTTGTAGAGCTGTGACGATATATCGTAATATCGATAATCGTGATACTCTATCTGACGATAAATATATCGATACGGTTTTTTCGTATCGTGATATGTATCGTTGACCTTAAAATTGTTAATTTTCATTAGATATTGACGGTTATGTCAATATTTCTTGCTATTAACATATAATCTTTTAAAGAAAATAACTAAAGAAAGCATATCGTGATATGCATCGAATCGAATCGTATCGTTTCAAGATATCGCGATACGTATCGTATCGTGAAATTTCTGTATCGTCACACCTCTAGTAATTTGATGTAACGTGTAACCTAAACTTGACCACAACACGGGATTGTGTGTATTAGCCTGTATAAAACATTCAGGGTCACGATGTCGTCTGAGTGAGTGAGTGAGTTTAGTTTTACGCCGCACTCAGCAATATTCCAGCTATATGGCGGTGGTCTGTAAATAATCGAGTCTGGACCAGACAATCCAGTGATCAACTGCATGAGCATCGATCTGCGCAATTGGGAACCGAAGACATGTGTCAACCAAGTCAGCGAGCCTGACCACCTGATCCCGTTAGTCGCCTATTACGACAAGCATGGGTTACTGAAGATCAATATTCTAACCCGGATCTTCACGGGTCTGTGACGTCTGAAAGGCGAGTGTCTGCCCGGAAGATCGGAGTTTTGATCCCTGTCGCAACATATCAAACCGTGTTAGCATAACTGAATGTGTCGGATTTTACGTCGCATTTTGCACTATTCAAGCACTATTACTAGTACGGGTGCACAGGCCCCCACTGCGGGTCAGAAAATCGATAAACTAAGCCCTGGTTTACTATCCAGCCCCCCTATAGTAGTTTATCGATTTTCTGACCCGCAGTGGGGGCCTGTGTACGGGTGATCAAAGTGTTCGCTCGTCACGCCGAAGACCCGGGTTCGATACCCCAATCTTACCTCACCTCACATCACCTCACTTCAAATGTGATGTTTCACACTGTGAGCAGTTAATTGTCTAAAATGTGTGCAGACCTTTTCTCGTCGCTATATGGCTGAAACAAGGCCGATACGACGTAAAACTTCAATTCAACTCGACTCAATTATTGGAACTTGGGCCACTTCAATATTACTAGACTAACAACTAGTCCCTGAAATGAACATATTTTACAGAAAAAAGCTCATAATAAAAAAAAAAAAATATAATGAAAAGGAGCCCTGAGACTTTCTTCATTTTCAGAAGCTGTGGAAATCTAGACTTGACAAATTTTCTAGACTTGCGTGGGCTTTCTTGGATATATTTGCTTCAGGGTCTGTATGACAGACTACAATATTACCAACATCCAAGGTGATACACATAACCAGTGTTGAATAAGCATTTTACGGACGCATCCAATACTAAATAATATTAACTGAAGCGACAGGAAAATATCGTTCAACGTGCACAGCTTGAAAACGAATAGATCCCATTGTGGGGAATTATAGTGAGGAGTATGGTTTTACGCCGCTTTTAGCAATATTCCAGCAACATCACTGCGGGGACACCCGAAATGGGCTTCACACATTGTACCCATGTGGGGATTCGAACCCGGGTCTACTTAAATCATAAAAGAACGTCTTTAACATGACTGGGTTCCCATTAGCAATTCGAATACACCCCTGACTGTTTGTCACGTGTTTATTCAAGTATGATCCTAATCATCACAATCACATACACTATAATTTCGGTATGATACTGCATGTAGATATATATGTTATTTTGGCACTTTAAACCAGGAAGAGTAGAGTACGTTTTGAATACTATTTCAATACTATGAATACCATTAACACTGCGTATCGAAAGCGCAAAAGGAAATATGCATGCAACTGACGAAAGTGATCGTGCAAGAGGCATGCATATTGACATGATGTATGAATCTCAAAAACAGAAACATCGTAATGCCTCCTACAACAGCTTTTAACTCGTGAAGATTTTAGAATTGGTCTTCGGTAACCCATGCTGGTCGTAAGAGGCGACTAACGGGATCAGTTGTCACCGTATCCCAACTGCGTAGATCGATGCTCATGAAGTTAATCACTGGATTGTCAGGTCCTGACTCGATTATTTACGTACCGCTGGAATAGCTGGAATATTGCTGAGTACAAACATATGTTTATTCTGGCGAACATTTCGAGTGTTCTGACCCATACAAGGCCTTACTGCCATATTGCCACATTGTCTTGTCGTGTAAGGTGACTTAGAGGATCGGGTGTCCCGGCTCGGTGACGTGGTTGACACGTCGTCGTATCCCAGTCGATGCTCATTATGTCCACCACTGGTGTAAATCATGATGTCAAGTCTCAGGCATATAACTGGAATTCTGCTGAGTACAGTCTTAAGTAAAAAAATATTACCACCACCTTGAACATTATGTTTGTGGCTATATTAGCTTAAGATTTTGTTGGTGACAATATTTGTTAAATATGTCTTTTCCCACAAAAATAGCAAAACATTTTGTTTGTCAATATTTTCAATATATTTTGTTTGCGGCGATGTTAGTTATATATATATAAAATAGAGTCCCGATATTTGTGATCTTTCGCCGCTCAACGGTTCTATGGAATGACACATATTCAGTATACAGAGTCAGCCGTAAGTCATGGCTCCACATGATAAACTGGGCGGTTCACCCAAACACTGTATGCATACGCTGTTTCCAAGGTTTATTAAGTCACTATTGTACGTGTTAAGCATCGATTATTTTAAGAATGCCATTATACGATAAAGAGATTATTACACTCGTGGGTTTCCGTATTACTAGAGGCATGCGTTAGGAATATATATATGGATTTAAATGACTATTATGTTCGCCTAATGCCTGCAAAACACAATTCTAATTCCCATTCGAGCCTAATTGCAATGGACTACGCTGGTCTATACACTACTGTCATCGATGCTTGAGTGCTCTAACCCCAAGATGTAAAAGGCTTGCATCTGATGGAAGAAGTTTGCCATTTTTGTCCAAACAGTACTTTTTATGAGTTTGGGAAGAGTTGGAATGACGATGCCAACACTAGTGAATACGAAAAGTTCACGTGAGTTCAAAGCCACGGTCATGAACACGAAGCAATAGCAACACCAGATTTGATCACACGTGCATTGTCTTCTTAGAACAACAGGCCTTTGGTGAGTTTTCCACGACTACCAGGCTTGATATTCACACGCGGTTGCCTTTGTAGATTAGAAAATATTTCCAATAATGGTCTGACCTTTCGGGAGGAGGTCAACCAAAATGATTCCTTTGGAATCACAGGAAACCAAATCCGTCACCATCCCAGAGACCATATAATATGATCTCTGACCTTGCGAACCGATCGAACTGACCTTGTCGACTTGTTGTAGACGTTAGACGTTTCAACCGCTTTGAATGTGGTCTGTTCTCCCTGTCATCACTGATTTTCAGCGATCCATTTGAATACTTTTAATCTGTAGTTTTCCTTGTACTCAGAATGGTTCTGCTCTGGCGTTGACCTATTTAATATAGTTTCTGTGTTGAACCCAAGGCTCATCCAAATCGCTAAGCAAAGTCAGTTGAGTCTGATTCAAAAGGACACAAATACCCACGAGAGATCACATACCGTGGCGTTTCTGACCAGCAATTAGGATCCTGGAACCCAACATCCTGGAAGCTTTGATATGCCTGTTATTTCCCAGAATGTTCCCAACTCTTTCGTGAACATGCCTGCTGCATACCGCGAGGTGCAGTGAGTCAATCATTCATGATCACATGGCGATCATATGTACCATATCAACATTTTCTTCTTGGTGCCAGTTAAAGGATATTCTGATGTTGCTTCATCTTGGGTGCTCTCTCTTACCTTCCTGAATACCTGCGCATTGAGGCGGTGAGGTAGCCAAGTGGTGGAAGCGTTCTCTCGTCGCACCGGAGGCTCGGGTTCGATTCCCCACATGTGTATAAAGTATTCTATTTATTGCTTAAAGCTGCGTAAACTCAATTCACTCACTCACTCAACAGAGACTGAAAATGGAGCTTTCCCAAGGTTGATGCAATATCTGTATAGATTACTGTTGGCGTTAACTCCTGTTGTTGGGGATTCTTGATTACACTTCGATGGCCAATCATTTGCTTCAATAAACTCGCTTCAATGCCTGTAGAAATGCCTTTTGCAGAATGCAAGCATGGAAATATTGTAAATCATATATGCAAACAGTTACGGGTATACTATACGTCCTCTGTAATTAGGATCAGAACGTTTAGCTATACCCTGTATCCAGTATGTGAAAATCGGTTGGCTTCATATTGCCCACATGATGTTTATAATGTGCCATTTGCATTTATTCTCTTTAAATATACTCATGCCAATAATGGTTGTCACCCCCTTCAATTTTTTAATTGGAGAGGGGTTGGAGGTGGGGGTGGGGAATGGGGAGGGGGTGACAACCATTATTGGCATGAGTATATTTGTGTAATACTCAATAAAACTTGAAATGAAACGCAATTATTAAGTATAATTGAATTCATATATAAAATATTCAAATTCTATAATGATTAAAGAATTTAGAGAAAATGGCGTACTGTATCACGTATTTATACAGCAATGTCCATACAGTTCGATGCTGCTACAGTATGTATACTGTCTGCTCTGTAATATTACGCCTCAGCTGGATACTAGACAGGGCAGATAAAGTTGGGATATAGTCTGATGTCAACCATCCAGGACAAACACTGAAACAATGAAACCACATGGTCTTACGAAACACTATACCTAGGCCCTGTATATGATATTCGGCTTAGGGGATTTCAACACATAATGGTGTAATTCTAGCTTAATCTCCCGCCTTGGTGTCCTCGCATGAACTTATGTAGGGTGTATATCTCGTGTATATATAGAGTGAAAAATGTGGGTTAGAGAATAACACGACCTGTCATCTTTGAGTGAGTGAGTGAGGTTTTACGCCGCTTCTAGCAATATTTCAGCAATACCAGGTGGGTCAGCAGATGGGTTACACTTTGCATCCTTGTGGGGAATCGAACCTGGACCCATCGTGGTGAGCGAACTCATCAACCACGAGGTTACTCCATTGATGTTGCTTCTCTGACAGACCAAGGAACGTAATCGGAGTCTATGCAGGATTCGAGTCGACGAACAGCGGATCCTGGCACATATAAGTGACAGCTGACTTACATTTCGTTTGAACATTTGTACACATACGTTAGTGTTTGAATCATAGACATATACGTAACTGAGTCTGTCCTCGATTTCCCTTTGTAATATAAACATCAATATAGAGTGGAGATGCACGTGGGTGTGATATAATACCCTGGAACACAGAAGATGGGACAAATGTTTCCTGGAGGGTATCCGTGAAGAATAATTGAAAACTGTGTATGGCAAGACAAAGATATGGCTTTGATAACACATTCTTGATAGCATTAACAAAGGGTAATTTAATATTTGTGTCATAAAGATTCTGGATTAAGCGCTAACAAGTTACAAAGGGACGGGGTCTTACACAATTGGGTTGTGAAGAAGCTCAGAGGCAGAAACGGATGGCCAGTCTCGGTACAGCCTCGCCCAAGGCGTACATCGCCCCTTTGAAGGACGACAATCTGTGCATGTAAGGAGCTAGTTCAAAGGAGTACCAACCAGGATGCACTACCTTCCCCAACAAGACCACGCACCTGCCACACACCGGCTATTAAGCTGTGCCTTAAATGATTCTGTTCGTGTGGATTACCCCATGGCTATATCGAGGCGCCTACAAAACAGCAGTGTCTGCGTGTGCCGATTAACTGCTAAAGCTTCTGTATGCATGCAATGAAGGTCGGTATCTGGACATTTACTTGACTTAAAACCGATTCTATTTCGAAAAACAAACGGATTTGGCACAACTGTCACTCTTACGTCCCTTCTGTATATATTACATTATGGTAGTTCGTACAAATAACGTACTACGTTTTGAATTTATGAGAAAAATATCAGAATTCAGAACATATGTACAGGTGATTATATAAGATGTACAAGTTATAAATATTGAAGCTTGCTATACAGACAATAGTATGGTACATACAAACTATACAGAAAGTTCAACACAAACCACCCCCCACCCCCGCCAACGACTAAAACTAATAAACAAACTGAACAGATATATTTTGATATACATGAAGGTAAGTAATCATGGAACACCTGATTATTATGGTGTTGATGTAAATTTCTTAAATATATTATTCAGGTGTCATGTCAAACGAAATTGGTTGAAAATATATGCAACATATGTTACATTTGGCCACTTTCTAAATGGCACTGTGTTCTCACATCATTGTATATTCGAAGTTGGTTTAAGTCGATTTTAAACAAATATCAATGCACCATTCTTAATTATTAACTATATTCAATATGTTTCTTGTATTATTCTCATGCAATGCTGATGTGATCGTAACTGCAATCATTCGGCGATAAATCAGATGATCAATCATTGCACACTCCTTCATTGACGCGTCACAAGTGCATCCGGTAGAGAACTGCAACAATGACAATAACTAGTTGAAGGGAAATAACTTCTGGGCGTCGAATACGGGCACTTGCTGGGTTCGAGAGTAATGGCGGAGTTGTTTGACAAGGAAGATCGGAGGTGGTTGTCACCTGTTTAGCGTCTGGAGTTATTTCCCAAGCAGTACGCTCTGGAATACACGGATAACTTTTGGTAGATATACAGGTAGGAAGGAGTGTTTAAATTGTTCCAGATTGCATGCAAATTGCAGCTGAGCACAGTGATCGCCTCTTGTGTACCTGTCGAGAGGCGTTGTATATTGAGTGCAATTTACAACACCGTGACGGGGATCGCATATCAGACTGTGCTGGTTCATTTTGAAAATCACAAATATTTAGCATTTAGGGGTATGGTAGCTAGTTTTGATGAGTGCTTTTGGTACATATGTGCAGATTTTGTCGATTTCCTTTGTTTTGAGACACTGTCAGCGATTGTTTACAATCTGACTCTGTCACGCTCTCCACTGATCGTTGGTGACGCGTGGAGTCGGATGGCTACCAGCCCCTGACCGGCTACCGTGCTAAGACGACATCTGTTTCAAGAATGACCACTGCTCGAAGCTGCCGAGATGATACAGTTACACAGTCGCATTTTATCAGTAGAGTTAATGATAATAATTTATTCAATGTATTTTGAAGGAATTTGGGAACATTCCAATGGAGTTAGTTGCAGAAGTTATGCTTTCTGATTTCTTCATTTAAAATGTGATTGTACAAATTATGTATGTAGGCATCACAATCAAAGTACTGTTAAGTTGAAAGTTCAGTGCAACTGGTGTCGGGATGTCAGCCGTTTGGCCATTGTGATATAACCGTGTTATGTGATCATAGTATAGATTGAATACCCGATAATGATTTTTATACCGGACGAATTCATTGTCATTGCAAAGTTTGCATGGAAGTTTAGAAACACTAAATATATGTGTATATAATGCTTATTTCATAAGAGCATGCTAGAGAACTCCATAAAAGTATAAATTTAGTAAGTGATAATACTTTATTAAAAGTCTGATGCCTTTTTATGCTAAGTCTTATAAAATCTACTTACATACTTACAAACTTCAAACTTCAAACAATATAGCAGGCTACCAGTTTGACTAAATTAAAAGAAAAATGCTAATGATGTTTATACACTCATTGAATATAATTGTGTTCCAGAAATAGCAAAAACATGTTGAAAGGAATTTAACCAATTTCAAAACTGTCAGATTAAAAAACTGCAAGATGATAACAGTAATTCCAACAAGGTTGTTTATAAACGTGTTCAAGACCTTCTTTAAGCGGCTTTTAGACCACTGAATAATGCAGGTGCTGTTTTGATTTGATCGAATTCACATCACCTACATTATTAAATGTACATGGGATGACAAGGGGAGTGGCGTGTAAAGCCAGTATGATATGCATCATTGCGTAGCTACATACCATCATTGATGAGAGATATTTAACCACTCACGTGAGACTGCCAAAGGGCATAGAACATCAACCAGACTACTTTCATACTTTCCTTCCAAGCAAATTGCTCTGAAATTGACAATTTTGCCAAGTAATTTTGCTGATGTATGTTTTATGGCCGTGAATGATATCCTTAGAAACTGACGTCTGTGCTCAGATGAACTTGTAAATTGACTTTCGATTAATGTGAATTTTGTTAATATTGTGTAATTTAAGATGACCATGGATAGATGGAATCTAGGGGTTTAAACAGAGCTTGCCAATCAGATGAAAACTTTCCATCAGGATTGTTTGCTTATTATGAAAAGTTTGACTTGTATGCGATCAATACATATATATTGATCATATCTAAAGATGCAAGGCCGAATAACAATGTTACTTAATCGGTGCACTTCAAAAATATAAAAATACTGGTAGATTTGATGGAGTTCGAGGCATCAAAGACTTTGTGATATTTGTAATGATAATTTTGTAGAAAATGAATTTCATTTCCTATTTGAATGTAAGTTTATCATGATTTGCTTCGTAAATATTTTAAAAGCATTACCAAATTACTTAGATCAACAATACTTTCTGAACACATTATCTTGTACCAAGTTTTCAACACTAACAACATATTGTTCTTCTTACATTAAGGAAGCATTGTCATTATGCGTTCTTTATACATATGAATCTGATTGTCAAATGCCACTATCTTATAATTACACATGTTTATTTGTATTGTAATGTGGGCCTAAGGCCTTTATTACGAAATAAACTTGAAACTATTGATCAATCAATATAATAAAAGTAGGCAATGCAAATGAACATTGCAGGTGGTTTAATTAATTTGTTTGTAGTTTACAGTTAATGTATTATTTTATAACGTTATGTGCACAGTCAGTGTCAAAATGTTCTGAGCCTACCATTCTAAAATTGTTACCTGGAATTTTTTAAGTTTCAACGGAAAGTGCGTGAATAGATATATGATACTAGTATTTAGACAATTATTAGTTCTATGTACTACTACTGTTAGACTCTGGCTCCTAGGTGACTGTGCGCATTTCTCAAAAAGGAATGTTTGAAGGATGTTTTAATTGTGCAAATATTCTTATGGACTGCGGGGTAGCTGAGTGGTCTAAGCGTTCCCTCATCACACAGAAGACCCAGGTTCGATTCCCCACATGGTTACAATGTGTGAAGCCCATTTCTGGTGTACCCAGGCGTGATATTGCTGGAATATTGCTAAAAGCTGCGTAAAACCACACTCACTCACTCACTCACTATTACGGACTGGGTTAGTGTAGCAACTTTCACACCTTCCTTCACATTTTAAACATTGACCTGAAGTCATACTGAGCTGAAACTGCTTCACCTTGTATGCTGTCATGGTAGGTGTCTATTCAAGGCGAAATAGCTGCTTGTCACTTTCAACAGAGTCCTTGTCAACAGGTCACATTTGATGGGTGATAAATTGCAGAGATGGACAGGTGAGTCCCCATTGTCATTGGTTATTTACTTGTGGTCAGTGCTGGGGACCTGGTCACAGGCTGCTTCACCTTCTTGACCTTGTGTCATTGTCAAGGGGCAGATATGGCAGTGTTAACCTACATGAACTCAAGATGGGCTGATACTGACATAGACATTGATGTAGCTGTCCCTTCATTTCTCCATGTTCAGAGATGTTAACTGCAGTGTTAATTTGATATTGGTTTGGTGGCAGTTCATGAACTATGGACATGTGTTATCAAAACGGGTGAAATGTTTCAACTGTTGAGGAAAAGAAGGATGAATTGAGGTGAAATGAGATTTAATGGTATGTTGAAAATTACTGCACTTACATAGTGACGTGCCTGCATGTATGTGACAGTGTGGGGCTGCCTGTGCTTGCCATGTCTGATGCTAGTCTCCCACTAGTAGCCCACTGAGTAGCCTTGCTCCAAGGCTGTACTGAATGCTAAGCCATTGATGAATAGTAATTCTATCCTTTAAAGAGGTGAGGTGAGGTGAAATTGGGTTTTAACGTCGTGCTTGAGAATATTTCGCTCATATGACGATGTGCATGCGTATGTATGTGTATGTGCGACTGCTTGTACTAGCCCAGACTGAAGCTGGTTTTATAGTGCTAGCCCACTGAGATACCATGCCGCAGTGAAGCATGAATAACCCACTCAGACACATTATACTGACTCCGAGCCGACCAGTCCTTGTTGTACCCATTAATGCCGAGCGCCAGGCAGGGACCAACAAGTACCATATTTTAACGTCTTTTGGTATGATGCGGTCAGGGCACAGTATTCTAAATTAATATGTGATGGTATCAGGATTTTAGGAGAGGTTGAGTCCTGAGTACACAGAAAGTGTGAGTGCAGACATGGTTTTAAGTTGCTTTTAGCAATATTCCAGCAATATCACGGCAGGGGAAACCAGAAATGGGCTTTACATATTGAACATATGTGGGGAATCGAACCTGGGTCTGCAGCTTGACGAGCGAAACACTTAAACAACTACACTACCCCACTGCCCCTGATCGCACAGACAGTAAGGAGGCCATAAAGATATAATCAGTCAATGGGATGACTGAACAGACTAGGTGGACTGAGGGGCCTGTTTTGCTTATGGGGGATGTCAATTTTGAACGTAACAGAGAACTCATCTGAAAATTATAAGATATGTTCAAATGGCAGATGTCTAGCCCATTTTTTCTAATGTTTGCAAGTTTTTACTTTCTGGTATAATCAAATACACAGGAATGGCTGAATTGTGTGAGAAAGGGCAAGTTTTTGCAACTTTCCAAGGGAAATCTAATGATGAACGTCTTTTGGTATGACGCGGTCGGGGATTGAACCCACGACCTTCCGCTCTCCGGGCGGACGCTCTAACCACTACACCACGGAGGTGGTCTATCCTTTAAAGAGGCAAGTCGAGAAGGGATAGACTAAGGACACCAGACTGTTATTTATATATTTTTAGAAGTTTTCTTTTCAACTAATAATTATTACCTTAGAGATTTGTGCAAGTCAACTCGGATACAGTAAACAGACTCTGAACTGTCCAGGATCTACTTGCATAAAACGATCTTAGCGCTACGGTGATTGTAAGCCTATATTTAAGTATGGGAGTTGCGATCACCTCAGTGCTAAGATAGCTTTACGCAAGTGGATCCAGTCCTCCTGTTCTCTTATTCTTTATGTCGGGCGCAAAACAGGGTAACAGCATGTACAGTGTTATGACATGATGGTCGATAGAGCCACCAACATTTTGTTATCTGGACTGGTGCTCGGTCCACAAGACGTCTGAGATGGGTGCCGTTGTACAAAGTGATCTTAGCGCTAAGGTGACTGTAACTCCGATACCTTAACACAGACTTAAGGTAGTCTTAGCGCTAAGGTTGTTTTGTACAACGGCACCATGGTCACTAAAGGAGAATGTATGATGTCCAAATAGGTTTGTGTGTTTCATGACTATGAAAAAGATCTAGAATATCTTTAACATTGATCGGACATTTTTAAGTAACAGTCAAATCATTTTGCAAAATATGGCATGTCATTATTAATGTTATGTATTCAATAACCAATTATACTGACTGACTGAGTTTGGTTTTACGCTGCTTTTAGCAATATTCCAGCAACATCACGGCGGAACCAATTATGAGCTCTGGTGAAGAGATAGTATCTTCCATGTTGAAAACTGTGCCCTAAGCTAACTGGGTCAATGTACATGAGGACAATGATATACCTTGACATTATTATTGGATGTGATTAAGTGTTACATCAATAATTCTGTCTGTTAGAGTCACAGAGATCTTTGTATCCTGTCAATACTGACGACCAGGGAAAATCATTATTATACAGGTGTCTCATATTGACATTGTCATGGGTGTATTTTGAACTGTATAGATCATAAATAAGCCATTTCTAATACTCACTGTAAGTAAACCATACTGTTAGACTCGTACAAGGCCATGTTTGGGACTATGGATTCCACACAGATATACACTTTGTCAATATCCTTAGCAGACCAATGAAGGTCAAAGCAGTTTCTGCCTTCTGGATGTTGTGTTAATTGTACTGGGTCTTCATGCCAAGATAGATTCATGTCACTTGGTTTATTAACAAACGCTGTGAATGTGTGCTGACATTTTGGTGATAGTTATGTGTAAATATATATTTTATATGACAGTGTGACTGTAAAAATGTTTGAATTATTAATTTATTATCAGTTATTCATGTGTGATGTTAAAGTATGTGTTGGTTGAAATAAATGTGTAATGTCGGCTTTTGGTATGAATGTGGAAAGGGATGGGTTTCACAAGTGTAGTCTGTGACGGTTGAAATAAATGTGTTATGTTGGCTTATACTTATAGGTGTGAATATTGAAAGTAATGGGTTTCACCAGTGTAGTCTGTGTTGGTTGTTGAACATGTGTAATATCGGCTTATAAGGTGTGAATATGGGAAGTAATGGGTTTCACAAGTGTAGTCTGTGTTGGTTGTTGAACATGTGTAATATCGGCTTATAGGTGTGAATATGGAAAGTGTGTTATAGTCTGTGTTGGTTGTTGATATGTGTAATATCGGCTTATAGGTGTGAATATGGGAAGTAATGGGTTTCACAAGTGTGTCTGTGTTTTGTTGAACATGTGTAATATCGGCTTATAGGTGTGAATATGGAAAGTAATGGGTCTGTGTTGTCTGTGTTGGTTGTTAAAATGTGTCATGTCAACTTATAGGTGTGAAATGTGGAATGGGATGGGTTTCACAAGTATAGTCTGTGTTGGTTGTTAAAAATGTGCAATGTTGGCTTATAGGTGTGAATGTGGAATGGGATGGGTTTCACAAGTGTAGTCGGTGTTGGTTGTTAAAAATGTGTCATGCCAGCTTATAGGTGTGAATGTGGAAAGGGGTGGGTCTGTGTTGGTTGTTAAAAATGTTTCACAAGTGTAGTCTGAGATGAGTTTCATAAGCTCAATGTCCAAATCTGGTTAACTCGCCCACTGCACCTTGAACTGCCTCTGATTGATGATGTCACACAGGGATTGATTTCTCTGAAATGTGGCTTTCATTATATACAGCAGTGTTTATTTTACTTTTCAGATGAAGTAGGCCCTGGGCCCTTGGGTAATGAAGCTAGTGGGACATTTGCTTGTTCAAACACTGTTAATTTAATAAGATGACCATAAAAGTTATTATCTTGTAACTTTATATCTCAGGGACAGTCTGTTTATATTTTAAATTAGTAGACTTATTTTTACTTTCACTGAACAAAACCCACAGATATAAAACTTGCCATTTTGTTTGGGAAGAACGTGACTGGGATGTCTTGCTCTCAGTTTCAACATCCACTGCGATGACCGTGTCATTGATATTTGAGGTTTCCATTGCAATTTCTGAATTACAATTGCGATCATTTGACACCGCAACGGTTCCCGAATCTTGTCTGTCACTTTTTTATGTTTTTGTGTGGAAAAACGAAAGTATTTGCGACTGTCGCTTCAATGCCTTCACATCAGAAGACGATTTTGCTCCCGTTATTTTGGTTCGATAACTACCTTTAAATTCAGTTACCGCCCTTCGGTATAGAAAATTACTAAGGGGCGTAACTCTTAATGGATGGACAAATAGCATGACTTGAATAAGCTACGTATTGTAAGCTCCATGCATTGATTTAGGCGCCACACTGGATGTTGGAAAGCGTGCATAGTGATGTAAGGATTACGAATGCCGGTTGATCGCTAGAAAAAGTGAAAACAAGTTGAAAATATTGGGAAGTTTATGTATGATTGTTATGAGTCATTTTATTTTTATGGTGCGCTAACCGGACCCACCAGGTCAAGGAATAGTGCGTCATTTTGTACTTCTATGCGCCAATGGCGCAAGGGCTCGGGCTGAAATAGACTCTGATACAGTCAGGATGTTGGGCATTATATGTATGGATAGTGTGTAGCACATCAATGGTCCTTGTTTATTTGAACCTGTGAAGGGTTAGAATTGGTCGTCAGCAAACTATGCTTGTGGTAAGAGGCGACTAGCGGGATCAGATTGTCCCTGGTTTAGTTGATGTATGTTATTGTATCTCGGTTGAGTAAATCGATGCTCATAATGTCAGTCACTGGTTGGTCTGGTCCAGACTCAATTACTGACAGATCGCAACCGTGTAGTGTGAATATTTCGCAGTGGGACATTAAATAAACGAAAAATAACCAAACTAAACATTTTGTTTTGATGCATCTTGTTGTGCGATAAATTTTGCATGTGGGGCTGGTTTGAGGCACTCAGATCTCGTGAGGCCTTTGTTGGAGTACACATCACACTATCTTCCTGAAAAGTTGCTTTAGTTATTCATAAGACGAGACCGCCACCGTGGTGTAGTGGTTAGAGCGTCCGCCCGGAGAGCGGAAGGTCGCGGGTTCGATCCCCGACTGCGTCATACCAAAAGACGTTAAAATATGGTACTTGTTGGTCCCTGCCTGGCGCTCGGCATTAATGGGTACAACAAGGACTGGTCGGCTCGGAGTCAGTATAATGTGTCTGAGTGGGGTATTCATGCTTCACTGCGGCATGGTATCTCAGTGGGCTAGCACTATAAAACCAGCTTAAGTCTGGGCTAGTACAAGCAGCTGCACATACACATACACACGCATGCACGTCGTCATATGAGCGAAATATTCTCAAGCACAATGTTAAACCCAATTTCACCTCACCTCACATAAGATGACTATAAGTTACTTGGGTCCAATTCTACATCTGCAATGAACTCAGGAGGCTGGAGTTACGAGACATTTGTTTGCTGGAATATAACCTATGTGATACAAACAGTCATAAACTAACTGCGTATAAGACAAGCGATACCATTCATGGAAAGGAGTGGTCTTTCAAGCTAGGCTTTATCTGGACTCCCTAATCCTATAGAACAGATAAGGGACATAAATATGATATGGTTTGTTGATAAACAAGTAGTATATCAGTATGCCACTGTGCTTATCTAAGTGTACCATGGTTAGTGATTAATTTAATATTGACTGTAGATAATTACAGCTTCATTATATTGATCATGTTAACACCATGTAGGCCTGTGTGAATTCATAAGCTTATAATATACAATATGATTCATAAATATATTTATGACTGTTAACTATTGAAAGGCTGTTAGATAGTTATCAAGCATGGGAGATTTAAGTTTAATAACCATTTGATGTATGTTAGTGAAGGACATTAAGTAACACCCTTTTTCATGATAATATTGTTAATCTGTAAGGCCAAGACAAATTAAATATGATTGTGAGACAATAACAAGATGTTCTTTGAGGATTATTGGGTCATATTATTTTTCAGTATGAAAAGGCTGTATTGTTTTCATTGTGCAAATCAAGTTTTGCTCCAGAAATTGTCTGATAAAATCAAAATGGCATGTTTGGATTTTAGATTGTTACATTTTGGACCTTTATGGTATCAACAGTGTTTCGAAAATATACAAAGGACGTGTTAAAATGATGGAATTGATACAAACCAACATTCTCTGAACTAACATTGGAATGTCTGAAGACAATTGTGTGAACAAAATTCTTCATTTGTCTACTAGACCCTGGATCATTGTCATTCTGTCATGTGGGATTAGGCCTGTTAATGTTCAGTCTCAAGAATTTGTTTGCCGAAACTTGCCACTGTTTTAGGAAAGTCTTGTTCAATGTCTCTTTGTTTATTTTGGCTTTGTGAATAAGGCAAGTGTTTAATTTCCTTATGTATTTATGAACATTATTAAACAAAAAGGCTATGAACCTGAGTTGGCTTTTCAGTGTTATTTTTTCCAGATAATGTTAAAAAATGGATCTTGTTCTGAGAACACCACGACCTTCTTCCCCTGCCCTGTTATGTTGCCCTCGTCTTTTTTCCCATGCAATGTACCCCTTCCATGACCCCAGTGTGTGTTGATCACTCGTTTGTGAATTTTATATTTTTCTTCTGACCACAAGTTAGTTTACTTTCAGGGGTAAAACTGTGATTATATTGAGAACAAGCTTGCTTGAAACAAACAGTGTGTAGAGAAAGGGTATGATTAGAGAGCTACATGTTCAATGATTACAGCTAATTACCAGCAGCATGAACTGAGACGTACCATCATTGGTATACTAATCCTACACCAGACTGATATTGACATTATTCCCCAGCTGATTGGCAGATATTGGCGTGTGTTATTTACGGCAGGTGATGAAGACAATCTGGCCAGTGTCAGAGCATTGACTTAGTATTGGCTAATTGGATTAGAAGGTCTCTGTGTTTCGTCAACGCCACCATAGACTTGTTAAATATGCTGACTTGTGTATTTTATCGATGCTGTGTGTCTTTGGCCTTTTTGACCTGAAAATGATCAATTGTAAATATAAAATGGTTTCCGTTCTCTGACTAGATGGTCATGGCAAGGAGAGTTGCCGTTTCCACAATTTGAGGGGACAGGGTAGCCCAGTGGTGTAAGGTGCAGGTATTTGCTTTGTGGAAGCCTTTGATTGTGGGTTTGAATCCAGATTCATCACAATTATGTTTCTAGTTTTTTGTGATAATTCTAAAGTTTCATCATCGTTGTAGGCATCGCTTCCATCTTTTCTCCCTTTTAAAGCCAATGTGCCATGATACAACTGAAATACTGTCCAATACAGTGTAAAGCACAACTCACTCGCTCTCACAATGTGGAATATTACGTATATTACCGTCTATAAGCCGACCCCATAGATAAGCCGACCCCCAAACTTGACCCTTAAAATCAGTGTCAAAATGGTATGTTTCGTGCATAAGCCGACCCCCTGCGATGGGGTCCTAATCGCGGCAAACACAGACCACAGACAACTGGCGGTTACCAATAATTATAACTTTGGTCCACATTATTCAAAAAATTCACAATCATATTGCGTCTACTCACGCATCGAAATGAAGTGTAGTTGACAGAAAATGGATAATATATTTTGTTTCGCTAAATATCATACATATTGTAGTTAGACGATAACATGTCAACAAACTGGCTTGCTTATTACCGCCTTGTTTTCCATGGACTTCTAGTTTACAGTAACATCGTGGCAAACATCCTGGCAGATGTACCGGTAACCTGTAACATCGTCCTGGCAGGGCACTGGCGAACTAAAAAATATTTCCGTGAAATTGTATCTCATAGATGAGACGACCCCCTTCTGCAGACATATGTTTTTGGTCCTCAAAATTGGGCTTATAGACGGTAATATATGGTATATTATTGATGTTTAAGAAAGTTTTAACCCAATCAGACATCTACAACTAATGTTCAATTACAAATTATCATCAGGTTCTTTTTGTTGACAATCATCAGAAATGTTTTCCAACAAAACAAAATTTGCTTGACTCCGACGATTCTTTACAATGACAGTGAGTTTTAGATTTGTAGCAATTTTAGCAATATTCCAGCAATATTCCAGCAATATCATGGCGGGGACCACCAGAATGGGCTTGCCCATGTGGGAATTGAATTCGGGTCTTCGGGATGACGAGCGAACACTTAAAGCTCTTGGCTAGCTCACCACCCGTTTACAATGACAAACTCTTCTAGCTAGCTGTTATAGGCTTACTAGATAAGTCGTTGAGTTGTGAATTCATGAATGGATGTAGGACATTACACATCAAGTTCTTCATCTTAAATTCTAAAATATCCTACTGTCACTTATATTTTCTAGTGGAAGACAAACGAATGTACCTTGGTAGTTTTCGTATGCTAAGTGTATGGAGGCAGTGCTTCTGGTGTTTACCAACACCTCTGCACTAGCAACACCATGTACACCTGTAGAATACATTAGTGGTTAAAACACTTGTACACTGAAAGTTCCTCCAGAGAAATTCCCAGCAGGGGATCGAAAGCTGTAAACACCAGAGATGTGCCACTATCTCTCATCCCAATGCTGGTTTTACAAAGTTACATACAAGTTGTATCACAAGGAGAGATGTGTTTTGCTGCAAGGGCAATTTGGTTTTTTAAAGAGGTTTCATGCTTGTGAGGTCAGACATACTGTACTTTTGAAGGTCATGTTGTGAGAGTAAGGATGTTGGGAAGTTCAAGGGAGATGCTCTTATGCAGACCATCTAGCATGATATGTTCCTAGGCAGATGGTCAAGCGAGATATGTTCCGACGCAGATCATCAAATGAGATATGTTCCTATGCAGATCATCAAATGAGATGTTCTTAAGCAGATCAAGTGAGATATGTTCCTATACAGATCATCAAGTGAGATATGTTCCCATACAGATCATCAAGTGAGATATGTTCCTATACAGATCATCAAGTGAGATATGTTCCAATACAGATCATCAGGTGAGATATGTTCCTATATGTTCCTATGCAGATCATCAAGTGAGATATGTTCCTATGCAGATCATCAAGTGAGATATGTTCCCATACAGATCATCAAATGAGATATGTTCCTATGCAGATCATCAAGTGAGATATGTTCCTATGCAGATCATCAGGTGGGACATGTTCCTATGTAGATCATCCCTTTAGATGTTCGTAGCAGATAGTCAAGTAAGATGTTCCTACTCAGATCATCAAGTGAGATGTTCTTAAACAGATCGTCAGGTGAGATATGTTCTTTTATGCAGATCATTGAATGGGACATGTTCCTCTGTAGATCATTGCCATAGATGATGTTTGTACACAAATCATCAAGTAAGATAAATTCCTACACAGGTCATCAAGTGATATATGTTCTCACCGTGATCATCCGATTCAGGCTGTTGTTTTAAGTTTATTGGCCATTGTCTTAGAAAGGTTTGTATGAGATTGTTCAATAGTTGCATTGAGATAAGTGAGAGAGTATTAAAGGTGAACTGCTGGGTTTGATGAGATTTTTAGTGTTAGTCTTGGAAAAAGTGCCAGTCAGTCTGTTAGTAGAGCAGTAGTCGATAAATTGATCTGGGTCATGAAATTGGAGCTAGCAAACCATCAAGATAGATTTGTGACAGCAAGAATTGAATTCCTCTGGGACAGAAATTTGTCTAATCCCAGTGTCCCTTAATTTGCTAATAGCTGGTTCAGTAATTCTCACATATATAAGAAAACTGGGCATTGGTCAGTGAAAGCTTGCACATATGGATTGGTTTTGATTCTCAATTGAAGGTCATGTGTTCTTTGTCTCATTTGTTGTCTGTGGCCGGTTCAGGTAAAACAAATTTCTAAATTGCAACATCATTGTTTTATCAAGTGTATGAAATTTCTGTCAGCTGTTCAATTATTTGAACATTTCAAACTTCTTTATGTTTAAAACTGCATATTAAATAAACTTGGAATCAATACAATTTGTTTAATATATCTCGTGTTTTGTGGCAAAGGTTTTTGTTGCAATTCCCAGACTTTCGTAACCCCCTTGAAACCTTGTTTGTAATATATCTACTCCTCAGTATCACAGAGCTGTCATCCAAACTATTACCGGAATATTTTATCTAAGGGCCAAAGAAATATTGAGTTTCCCCCTTTGTACTGCTGTAAGGGAATCTGTGTTCTGCTGACAGAGGTTTGCCAGCTGCCGACAGCGGTTGCACCAGCGGTGAAACTGAATGCATGGACTCCATGTGCAGCGTGCGCCAGCTGCACCCTGTAGGTCTGTGTTTACGTACTTGCTTACAGACTGTCACCATAACAAGCATCTCTTAAGTGTTTGAGTAGCCTTGCTGCAAGGCTGTACTGAATGCTGAGCCCATGGATTTATAGTAATTCTATCCTGGTCTCTCTGTCAAAGAAATCAGACCACATTACTCCCATTCTTCACTCACTTCATTGGCTTCCCGTCCACTACCGCATAAAATATAAAACTCTACTCCTTGTTTTCAAAAGTTTACATGGTCTAGCTCCTCAGCACCTCTGTGATCTGTTCCACCGTTATACTCCTGTACGTTCCCTCCGATCAAATGACCAGTGTCTTTTGACAATTCCTGTGACTAGGACAAAAACATATGGTGACAGGTCACTCGAGACGACTGGCCCTCATCTCTGGAACAATCTTCCATCTCACCTCAGAACACAACCAGATTTAGCTGTTTTTAAATCAAATCTGAAGACGTGTCTCTTTGCTGAAGCATTTGAACTCTATGTGATATCTAGACCATCTTAGAGCCAGAGCGCCTTTGAGCGGATTACGGATATTGGCGCTATACAAGTATTTGTATGTATGTATGTATGTATGTATGTATGTATGTATGTATGTATGTATGTATGTATGTATCGCTGTATGTATGTATGTATGTATGTATGTATGTATGTATGTATGTATGTATGTATGTATGTATGTATGTATGTATGTATGTATCTATGCTTCGAAGAAGCACGTCTTGATAAGCTGACAGCATATGGACCCCGGTCTGTTGCTTATTATTTTTTAGAAATTATCATTTTAACTATTAATTTTTACCTTAGGGCCTTGTGCAAGTCTAGTGTTTGAAGTACGAAGTCACTTTGACTTGATGAACATTTGAGGAGTTCGTTGGTTAGGCTCATGTTTGTTTTCATGCAGATAAATACATTTTTAGTTTCATGGTATATATCATTTGGATTACATAGACGTGATGAATGTGGATTTTAAGGTCAAATGTCATTATGTCTTTGAGTCTGAAATTGATTTCTTAGTTTAAATGAGTTGTGTATTTTCATTTATCAAGGAAAGAAAATTGATTGGAGAACTTTCAGTTGATATTTTGGGTGTGTATATTTTCACGTTTCAGATGTATGTGAAAGACAAATAAACGTTGAAGTGAGAAAAAATAAATTCTCAGAGCATTCTGAAATGTGCACACATTTCTCTATTAATATTTTTATGTATACTGATATATAGCTCAAATTTCCTTTTTGATAAATGATCTATGTCATCAGAATGGTATTAATATTTTTTAATATACAGCTACATTGCTCAAATAGTGTTCTTGATATATGATCTATATCTTGCAGAATAGGGTTTGGAATGTGCAGCAAGGGATCAATATTTTGTATGATGCTTGTGTGTTATCAAGGGTATCAATCTGTTTCTTGTAAGCCCGCATGTCTCAACAACCTAGAATTATTTCAAAATATTCTGTTTGGGGCTTTTGCATTGCAAATGTGTAGTGAGAGAAAGACCAGTATGGAGTGATGATGTGAATCATGAATTGGCTGAATCAATAAGCATGGGCAGGGGTGTCTGGCTCGGGGCCCTGGTCCGAATCTTTGTCCCCTCTAGAAATTACTCATCTCTTGACCCTTTCCCAGGACACAGCCTCGAGCAACAAGGACCCAAGATTTGTTTATGAAGTACCATTTCATAATATATGAATGAACCGTATTTGATATGAAATATCACAGTTCATATGTAAGTTGTAAAGGAAACCATAAATCGATGGTAGACTTGGCCCATGTCAACTTGAACCTTGTAGACCTATTTTTGAACGGTAGCTATTGTCTACAGTGTTTCCACTGCATGGTCCCTAGGGAGATAATTGTGCTGTGCTGTCCTGCAAGGTGATATGTTGATTACAGGGGTAAAACAAGGTCTGGTTTTGGACAGAAATTGGTAGCACCCTTGACAGAGTGTAGTTGCCATTCTCAGTCCGCCAAACCGCATCCAACTGCAGACGCTCAGTTAATTTCATTCCAGGGCAGTTACTATAATTAACAAAAGCAAATATGGATTTTTTAGCGTCAACCAGTTTAGGGAATAGTGATGGAGCTATTTTTTGCCATCTGTTCGTTCTGTGCTCGATGCTTTCTTGTAAGGCGACTGTTGACTCACTCCAGTGTTCTGCCCTGTGAAGAGCTTGCAGAATTCATGCCTGTCTGCACCCCAGCTGGAGTGTTGACTTATTCAACAGATGTAGTTCCAGATCAAAGCTGCGAGTAATAGTTGTAGTATGGTCATTTACTTCATGCTGTTACCAAAGTCAGATGAGGAATCGGAATAGACTCTGGTCAGGGGGATGGCAGGAGTTTCAGCAGGTGTGGTTGAAATTTGTCAGCCATTTTTGTTGAACGACCTGTCAGCAGAGATTTAAACCAACTATTTTGGTATGGAGGAGTGTGTGAGTGAATATAGTTTGATGCCACACTCAGCAATATTTCAGCTATATTGCCGCTGTCTGTAAATAATCGAGTCTGGACCAGACAATCCAGTGGTCAACAGCATGAGTATCAATCTAAGCAAATGAGATGACATGTGTCAACCAAGTCAGCGTGCCTGACCACTTGATCCTGTTAGTCGCAATGGATGGAGGAACATGTAACTATTGCATTGTCTACTGTCAGGAACCAAATCATAGGTTGCCTGATTTGAAGACAAGGAAGTAGTTACAAGGAAGTGCAAACAAAGATTACACTATTTTCCATATTGTGTCTAACGGGTTTTCAAGTGGCAATTTTCGGTTCATGTCTCAGAAACAAAATTCCAATGACAAAGTCATTATTTCCTGGTAGCCTGTTTAAGAGCTGAAGGGAAAGTAAATGGTGCATTTGGACATGGAATGCTATTAACTTTGATCACTCACAGTGCCTATTCGATTTCTACATGTGTGAAAAGGAAACTTAAGTGAGTAACCTTGACAAATGTTGGGACCTATTTCTAAGGGAAATTTCATAATTCTACACATTGGACAAGGAAATGAAAACTAGTATTTTCCTTTGTTTGCACTGTCAGTATTTTTAAATAATCTGTTTACCTCACAGTCTTGTCTATAACACAGAAGCAGATTTGTCACATGGATCGTTAGTCATACGTTAATATTTTGTTTGAACGATGGACTTGTATTAAATCTACATTTTGAATATAAATGTGACTGCAATGAGGGGGGAATACAAATGTTATTTGTTTTCAGAATTAGTGGGGCGGTGGGGTAGCCTAGTGGTTAAAGCGTTGGCTCGTCACGCCATAAACCCGGGTTCAAATCCCCACATGGGTACAATGTGTGAAGCCCATTTCTGGTGTCCCCTGCCGTGATGTTGCTGGAATATTGCTAAAAGCGGCGTAAAACCAAACTCAGTCAGTCAGAATTAGTTTGATCCAAAGTTGCGTACGATGTGTCTGAAAACAATAAATACTGAGGCCAGATTCATGCTGGTCCCAGGTTAAGTAACAGATTTCATAACGCATGACATATTGTATTTTGACTACCGCATCAGTGCAACACATTGTCCTGCAAAACAGAAGCATTTTAGAGAACTTTTAAACTGGTACAGAACTGACCTGAGCAAATCATTACTCAAGAATTCACAATAAAAATATCCAGCCTTAATTGATGGTACATAGAAATTACCCATGGCTCATTACCTGTGGACAGTAAAAGGTTTAAAGGGCAAGTGAGATGTGGAAGTCAAGTTGTTTTAGTCTCTTTCTGCAGCGATGAAATTCGTCAACAATAAAGACAAAAGCAAGTGATAATCATCCATGTTCCACACACATGACCAAGTTCATGACTTTTTCTTGCATTTGCTTGTTAACCTTACATCTCTATAAGCACCTTTTTTTCAAACAAACATGCTCTCTGAAGTAGAACACAGTATTCTAACATGAGCTTGAATCGTAGACACACAAATCCATTAGTTCATTCAGTTATAACGTACTATGTATTTTGTCATCAAATTTAGGATGAGTATATATGTAGAAAAGAGAAATTGAAGGAGATTATAAAATTTGTCAGTTATTCGATTTCCCAAATTATTCAGTGGCCTCCATATTCAGTTGGGGTTTTGTGGTGAAGTGAAAGGGATCTATGTTTACATTTTTTACATGTTCTATTCACCCACTTTTTGCTTCCATTACAATGACGCATACATATAGGGTAATTCTGGTCATAATTTATTAAAAATCACTGTTGGTTATAAATTTGATACTGTGCTCATTTCCATTTCATATCAAGTTTATGTGTCTCATGAAAAACATTTTCTCTGTTCCATGCTGAGGTTGACATAGGCTGTATTAGAAATGCTTGCTAATGTTTAATAACAATTTTAAGTAATGTTTCTGGATGTATTTAACTTCAGTAATGTTAAATTTAAAAATCTTTGGGTCAGATTCATGCTAGGATCCTAACTAGATGAAAGTGAACAAGGAATACTATTTGTTTGAAAACTTATCATACATGTGTAGAATTGCAGACTGTGTCATCAGTATAAGCTGCATTCAGTATTGTGGATAAGAGTGTGTTATACAGTCTACTATTGTTTGACTGGTCTTAATCTAAGTTTGTTCAGTAGCCACCCACCATTTAGGGATTGAATGGAATGAACACAATAAGCTATTTAGGAATATCGCTTTACCACCCATGTTTACAGGCAAGGGCTCACAAGGTGAATGTGAGGACCTCCTAGTGTATTGTGTATGTATGTCTCAGATATGTGGGAAAGTCTGAATCAGTGGTATAATTCTACAGTTTATTCATTTTTCAAGCTTTTGTACCTTTTGTAGCGTGTCAAACACAACAAACTATATCACGTGTTCTTGTCTGTCGCGGTGCCAAAAGAACTGCAGGGAGATTCTACTCTCACAACACCACCAATGTTTGTGCTATCGAGCAATAATTTGTCTGTCAAGTTACTCTGTTACACATTGACACCAACATAAAACAACATTCACTCATTTACTGTTCTTGAATCCAGTATATTCACTTCCTGTTTGGTACAGTGGGTAGCCGTGTTGTTAAGGTGTTCACTCATCATTGAAGACCCGGGTTCCAATCCCCACATGAGTACAATCTGTGAAGCCCATTTCTGGTGTCCCCTGCTGTGATATTGCTGGAATATTGATGTGTCATAAAACCATATTCTCTTTCCTCCTTTTGTATTTGGCATCACTGTGAAGGTTAATTGTTATATTAACCTGAATGTTGAAATTCGTTTATGACATCTCCAGATTGAGACAAGAAAAACCTCAAGGATCCAAATGTACAAAATATTCAAATGTGTAAGGGTCTGCAAATCAGAACACATGAAGCACCTCAGGGGTGGAAATAACCCATTGACCGACGCCCGAGTCCAGCGTTTTTTTCTGTCGGGCAAGCAAATTTGTATATCACACTGTACCGGTGTCCAGTTGACTTTCCAATGTTAATTATGTTGTTTATTTAAAAATCAACAAGAAAACGGCCGGTATAGTGGAAAATCGTCAGGGCAAGTGATTTTACATGTGCCACTGTACCGGAGTACACTAGCAATTTTAAAGTTATTTCCACCCCTGCACCTTTGTCCATAATTTTCAAGCAGCACTCAGTATATTAAACATGTGGTCATTTTGAAAGGTAGTGTATGCAGGTTTTGACCCTTTTACCTGAACATGCATGAACTCGGTTGTAAACAATCGGAGGATGCTTGTCCAGTCAGATGATGATGGATTCGGGGAGGATTGGATCTCCCACTGAGGAAATGTCATACTTATTATCCAACAGCTGTCGTATCAGCTTTGCCGATCAGCTTTTACTAGAAAGTTTATATCACTTTTGTTCTGGCATGGGTTACCTAGTGGTTACTACTAGAATTCCCACATGGGCACAATGTGTTAATATATATTGATTGAATATTGCTAAAAGTAGCGTAAAACTAAACTCAGTTCATTTTGTTCTTGAGATGCTTGCCGTGTATGACATCTCCTGGATCATGAAGATTTGGAAATGTAAAGGTAATTTCACCAAAAGTGTTTCACTGAAATAAATAAATTAACTTAGTGAGGAACAGTGTTCACAATGACGTTGCTAGAAGAAGTCATTAGATGTTTTGCATTGCCCATCTCTGTGGAAGATGTTGGAATACACTTGGGAAATTGAGTTTTGAAATTGAAAATTTTCTCACACTTTTAAGCATTGATCGGTTGGTTTGAAGGTGTTCCTTTTGTGAACTGCTGTCAACTTTTGTTGTATTTTTTAGCCGATTCAGCATTGTGTATAATGAGCACAAATTCTTGCCATGTTTGCATTTTGTGTTGTTGTTGTGTTAGTAGCCGACAAGTAGCACATGGACGGAAGTCAAGGTCGAAGGAGCTGCCACGGTACTTCATACTGTTGGTGAGGGATAAGGTTGAATATAATTTGATGCCATCTTGTGAGGACATATCACTTTGTACTGTAACTACACCGTCTGTCTTACGATACCCTGAGTGTGTATAATGAAACGTTGACATTATTTCATTCTCTGTCACACCCCATCACGGACCGCCACCGTGGTGTAGTGGTTAGAGCGTCCGCCCGGAGAGCGGAAGGTCGCGGGTTCGATCCCCGGCCGCGTCATACCAAAAGACGTAAAAATATGGTACTTTTGGTCCCTGCCTGGCGCTCGGCATTAATGGGTACAACAAGGACTGGTCGGCTCGGAGTCAGTATAATGTGTCTGAGTGGGTTATCCATGCTTCACTACGGCATGGTATCTCAGTGGGCTAGCACTATAAAACCAGCTTAAGTCTGGGCTAGTACAAGCAGCCGCACATACACATACACACGCATGCACGTCGTCATATGAGCGAAATATTCTCAAGCACGACATTAAACCCAATTTCACATCACCTCACCTCACACCCCATCACTGGTAGCCATCCACCTTTCAGCATTGAAATCAAGAGACAAAGGTTCCTTCAGTACTCGCAGGTCCTTTTGTTGTATCAGTACTATTGCAACTCGTGACTTTATTTCACTTACAGGATGTTATTCATGTTACCACACACCCTGAGGAAGAAAAAGAAATTAGTCCTTGTTTCCATTTGACCCCATAAGGTTACTGTTAAACCTTACTGGTTAAAGCGTTCGCTCATCACACTGAAGACCTGGGTTCGATTTCAAACATGGGTACAATGTGTCAAGCCCATTTCTGGTGTCCCCTGGAACATATTGCTGGAATATTGCTAAAAGCAGCGTAAAACTCCCTCACTCATTTGCCTCCTCAGTACAGAGATGCTATCTACCTAATGGTTCAAGTAGCTGCCAATAGATGAAGGTCCTTACTGAAGTTTGCTTGTCTCCGACTAGCACACTTATGTTGCTTTCAAGCCGCATCTAAGTTTTTACACTCAGTGTAGGAAGATGGTAATGAGAGTGGCTTGTATATTTGATTTGTGAATCATTGTTTTGTCAAAACTTGATTGTAAGTTGTAAGTGAAACCTAACAAGTACATTCTTTCTTCAATTCACTTGGAAAAAGTACTGATTGGCCATCATGTTTCTTTCAACATTTAAAGACTTAACATAAGTATGCAAATTTGGTCTCGAACTAATTTCATTTTGGTGCCAGCTGGGAGCTAGTCTGTCGGACAGTCCCTGAACCACATTATTTTCCCTACTGCCCAGCCCTCCCTGTTCTGCTAAAGCCCTAAATGAAGCAAGTCTGGATTTCCTCAGGTTCAGGTTCTGAATCTCACATCTGACAGGCATTCCTTTTCAATTTAAATGGGTTTATTTGTTGCTATCAAAATTATATATATTCAGAGACTAAGTGTGAGTCTAGCTGGGAAGTCAGCGCTGTTGTTGTGGACGCCATCAGGCACTACACCGTCTCACACAACTGCAGTTTGTGTATAGTTACTCAATCACCAGTTACTTTAAAGCTGTCACTCTTAATCTGCTGTTTCAGAGGCCCAGATAAGCTGCGTATCCGGGTAAAATACACATATAAAATTTCCAATTACGCTTTGAAAAATAATTGTTGCGTACCAATTACGCATTTAAAATGTTAGATACGCGAAAAGTTTAAAACAAATGCGTACGGAATATATTTATAAAAATCGCTTGCGTAATGAAAAAGACATCAATTGCTATCAAGTTGTACTGTTAGTATAGGACAAGTGTTGTACTGTCAGTATAGGATGAGTGATTTTTTATGAAATCATTTCCATTATATTTAAGTTGGTTTTGATTAGGTATGACATAAGGCAGAACATACCTGCTTAGTAAACTTACTCAATGACATAATACTTAGGTGAGTAAAATGACTGAAATATGCACATACCCAGATAGCATTCAGACGCTGGCCCAACGTTGGCAATGGTTTTGCCAACATTGCCAACGTTGGACCAACGCCCGAATGCTATCTGGGTATTTGAAAGCAGTGGGTAACGGAAAATGAAATATCCACTCAACATTCATAATACCCACTCCCCAAAAACACAGTGGGTACAGTACCCACTTGAGCTAAATCTTATCTGGAGCTCTGCTGCTGTTTCAAACAGATACAGCCAACAGCTGAACTGAAATTATCTTCCAAGCGAAGTAGCAGCAGCAGGACTATACGTTGTCCGATATGACACAAACATGGAGTCTGTAATCAGATCAACAATGAAGTCAATGGTCATGATGATGATAATATATCTGCGAAAATATGTATTTTCCTCAACAAAGCTCACTCTTTTTAAATTGGCACAGTTGATGTTCTTCAAGTCAGTATTTTAATCATCTTGACAAATTCTGATTCTTTTACATTATTGCATTTGAATATTGTCATTTTCCATTTCTTGATGTTCATTGTGATTGTAACCAGACACGTGGAAACAAGCATGAAGTTGAATATACAGCAACTATAGATATTACAAACACAAAGGCACCACTAATTTTAGTTCTTACAACCATATTTTGTTGTTTGCATTTTGGGCGAAAGATATTTGAAACAGTTCGTTGTATCCGTCAGTTTGTGTAGCATGTTCATTATAAACGTAGTCAATGGGTACCTCGTTAGGATGAGAAAGCCCAGTGGCAGCAAGAGTTGTATACTCCCCAGGGAGTTGAGATTGATAATACGATGTGCCGTTGAGATTGACATCCAATGATCGAGGGGAAAATACCAGCGCCTTGAGCATGCACTAGTTGCGTGGATATGTGCGCTATATAAATATACTATAATAATAATAATATTGTATTCCAGTTTTTACTTCTTATGACCAGGAAGCATGATATTAGTTTTTGATTTGATCGTTTCTGTTAACTGTTTTGTCTTTATTATCAAGGACTACTGCCAGAGTTTTACATACAAGATGAGGGCATCTGTTTACAGTCATGTCCTGTGGAAGGTTTCTGGGTCCTTGTATCTCAGTCTTTGTCAATGTTATGACAAAAGATGCTTTGTGGTCTCCAACGATGAAGGTTCAATGTTTGTTATTATCACGATTTGATTAGATGATGCCCTGATCATATTCCATATTTGTTTAACTTTCAGCTCACGCTTCTCCTGAGTCCCATTCCATATTGATACAGACAAACAGGTTATACTATAGAAAGTTGGGTTATTGTCTACAACATGAAAGAATTCATCTAAACAACAGTATCTTGTGATATTGTCAAAGTCGCACAATATGCTGTGTTTGTTGTTTTGGTGTATATGTTAACACTGTTGTCAAAGAAGGATGGTCAAATAACGCTGTGGTCAGTTCATATTTGATCAGGCCAGTGATTCGCTTGCTAGTAGGCTGCAGTGGACCTTCTGATTAAATACAAATTATTTCACGTAGGTATGATCAGTCTGGCTGCACAATATCGTAAATGTTTACAAAGAAAAGCTTTCGTTTTGCTGATCCAGTATAAGATGCATATTCTGTACAACAAGGGTTTTCAAATAGAATATCTGTGACAATGTCCAAGGCTGGAGGTTTGCTGAGGTGCAGGTAACTAGAGGATCAGGGGAGTTTAATATCTGCAACCTATCATTACACATGTACAGTAATATGATGGTGTTTGTGTGGATCTGGACCAATTCTGGATATTCCTGCAAGTGATCCTGCTCGTAATAAAGACATCATGTCTGTCAGTCATTGTGGGGACAATCCTTCAAAGTATCTGATTCTTCCTTTTTTTGAGCTTTTTTTTGTGTGTTTTGGGCAGTATATTGGATATATTTTTCAAACTTCCATGAGTATGAGCATACAACCCAACACGGTTGCATCAAAGTTGATCAACACAAATACTTCAAGTTATCCAACGACTGACACAAACACAAAATGAGACTAAATAAGTTATATAGGGACCAAGCTTTTACTTTTAAACAACTGACACCTCCAACTTTAACTAAGCCGTGTTTGAGATGTTGATCAGGGGCACTAATAGCACATTCATTGAGGGCACTAAAATATTCACTTGTAATGTTGTGACCCTTAGGCATGCTAGAAACTTAGGAACCTGGGTTTGTTCCCTACATTTGCTGATTTTGGTTCTGGTTTTTCCAGACAATACCTGCTTGTGTGTTTCACCAAAATGGTAAATGTCTGTCTACAACATCATTGCATGCTTTCATCACATGTAAGCTGACAAATGAGTGAGTGAGTATGGTTTTACGCCGCTTTTAGCAATAGTCCAGCAATATCACGGCGGGGTACACCAGAAATGGGCTTCACACTTTGTACCCATATGGGGAATCGAACCCAGGACTTTGGCATGAAGAGCAAACGCCTTAACACTAGGCTACCCCACTGCCTCTCTGACATATAGACCGCCTCCGTGGTGTCGTGGTTAGTGCGTCCGCCCGGAGAGCGGAAGGTCGCGGGTTCGATCCCCGACCGCATCATACCAAAAGACCTTAAAATATGGTACTTGTTGGTCTCTGCCTGGCGCGCTCGGCATTAATGGGTACAACAAGGACTGGTCGGCTTGGAGTCAGTATAATGTGTCTGAGTGGGGTATTCATGCTTCACTGCGGCATGGTATCTCAGTGGGCTAGCACTATAAAACCAGCTTCAGTCTGGGCTAGTACAAGCAGTCGCACATACACATACACACGCATGCACGTCATATGAGCGAAATATTCTCAAGCACGACGTTAAACCAAATTTCACCTCACTTCACCTCTGACATATGAAGCTGAAATAGGGTATATAAATCAGGGATAAACTCTCTCGCACCCACTCAGGTGATGATTTCATCTGATTTTTACTTCATGGACATAACTGAATCTGCATTTGTTTGGAATGTAGTTTTCTTTAGTGTAGGCTTTGACTTCAAAGTTCACTCTTACCATTATGTGTATACTTGTTTTCATCATCAAGGAAACCAACAAGTCTGTCCAAAACATATTCAGTTTGTTATTTTATCCAATATCAGCCCAGGGTATTTTGTACATAATCTCCCAAATAGTATATTCATCTCTTCTGACATGTCTTTCTGGTATGTAAGGATCGTTCTGGATCGTTTCCTGGCAGCATGAAACAATTCTGGTTTGTGTGATTCGTCCGGGATCGTTATAACTCTAATTGCCCTGAACTAAATACACAGTATTGTTTATCAGCCATAACCAGCTGGAAGGCTCAGAAACTAGTATGATGTTAAAGAAACAATAACATGTTGTTTTTAATCTGTTACTCATAGTGAAACCAACTTTTAAACATGCCATATCACTTCCAGTTGGTTTCCTCTTTTGTTTATTGTTTGTGATGAGTGTTTGGCTTCTTTGTACAGTACCTGGTATCTGACGTGTCTCTGGGATTCACTGGCGGCATTCTCGGGGAATTATTTGTCCCGAAGTACTTCGGCTGATGGGAGAGTCAGCTGTATTGATGTGGATGGTTGGCAGCTTAAGAAGGGGGCTGTGATTGATTGCATTTGCCAACAGACAGAAATTGGGGAAAGAAATTAGGATAAGTCTTAGAGGTCAATAAGACATGTTTATTGGTGCTATACAACTTGGTGGTGAATCTTTAACCTTTCAGGATTCTCGATACAGACAGACATCAGCTACTCGGAAGCCCACATGTTATGACAGATTCATTTATATTTTTTACTCGTAATGACAGTTAGATTCATTTTATAGTTTTTACAGTCATATTGATGATATTTGTGGTGGGTTTTAGTCAGACTGATTAATGGAGCTTGTGTATTTGTAAATATGGCTGACTGAGTAGAGGATAGAATCGAAGCCCTCGCTTCGAAATTGGTGATAATCATGGTCGTGATTGATTCTGGCTTCGGTATTTGACAGCAGACATGCTTGTTTGGACATTATGTTAGTTGATTGTTGAAGAGGAACACTTTTTATGGATAGACAACTTGTTTATTGTAACAGATAATAGTTGATTGTTGCTGTGTTTAGGTTAACTTGTAATTGAAAATGATAAAATGTAAATTGTTTTGTCTGTTGTGGTAGCCATTTAAAAATATGTCAGTTGTGGACAGTCCAGAAGAGGTCAAGGTCAATGGCCCTTTTACATTTTGAATTGTAAAGGACTATTACCCTAACTGGCCTGAGAGTCGTTACTTTGGAGAAAGTAAATCAAATTTATTTGAATTTGTTATCCAGATAATCAATTAATGAAAGTTTATTGGTCACATGATCTTTGGTGAAATCAGAGGTGTTAACCAGCAGTGACAGATTCTTATCAAGCTTGATTCAGCTGATGGCAACAGTCCAAGAAAGGTGACATGGGGTGTGTCATAGTGGACAGACCTGATATCCAGAAATCTTTGAAGTTTGTATACATATATGTTGACAGGTGGTTTGAGGTCAAGGGTTGGTTAAGTTCCTTGTGCCATTCATATGAGAGACGGTGAAGATCCAGGTTAGAATTGTCTTCACCAGCCCATGCTTGTCATAAGAGGCGACTAACAGATTGGGTGGTCAGGCTCACTGTCTAGGATGACACATGTCATCGTATCCCAATTGCATAGATCTATGCACACTGCATGATGCTTTGGATCACTGGATTGTCTGATCCAGATTCAATTATTTACAGACAAAACCATATAACTGGAATACTGTTGAGTGCGGCGTTAAACAACAACCAACCATTCTTATGAGGGAAATGTTACAAATATATTAAACTGGAAAGAAAAATGTATTTTGTTTGTTTGTTTGTTGTTTTGTTGACTCAGCAATAATCCCGCTATATGACACTGGTCTGTGTACAATGCTCTGTCAACCAAGTCAGCAACCTGGCCTCCTGATCCTGTTAGTTGCCTCTCAAGACAAGCATTGGTTGCATTGGTTCATTGGAGCTTCCAGATCGGGTGGTCAGGCTTGCTGACTTGGTTGACACATGTCATCGGTTCCCAATTGTGCAGATCGATGCTCATGCTGTTGATCACTGGATTGACTCGATTATTTACTCGATCAGACTCGATTATTTACAGACCGCTGCCATATAGCTGGAATATTGCTGAGTGTGGCGTAAAACTAAACTCACTCACTCTCTCAATTGTGCAGATCGATGCTCATGCTGTTGATCACTGGATTGTCTGGTCCAGACTCATTTTATTTACAGACCGCCGCCATATAGCTGGAATATTGCTGAGTGTGGCGTAAAACTAAACTCACTCACTCTTTGGAGCTTCACTGGTAGAAAATAATATATGAGAACAAACTGTTTGTTATTGCCACTCACTGCGAATCATTTCAGGTGTTATCGCTACTGACATCTTTGACGAATCATGTTACAGTTGAGATACTGGTTGACACCCGGGAGCAACAGTATGTTGAATATTTTAGTATTTCCTTCTTTCATATTCAAAAACATAGATAAAAATATTTTCCTTTTTATCGGTCTGATTTCTTGCAGTGAATGCAGATGAATTTAATTTGGTGTCTCAATATTTGTCATGCAAGCAGCTATCAGTTTGTAAGTAGGTAACTTGCAAGAAAGTGCCTGATCTCATTCACCGCCGCCTCAAAGCAGAACCTGCGAACACATACGTCAAAGTTGGGCTGTGGCAACAATCAGAGCGTGGCAGTGAGGTCACATGACCATATCTTTACTCCTGGCCTGACAACAACAATGTCAGAATGGTTCTCCATGTCATGCACCTATTCACCTACATACAATAACTCCTGTGTGTTCAGCTAGACTGTATAAACGTAGTCACATTGACAGTTTCTCATGTCACTATTGTAGTGTCGTAGAGAACCCGAGTTGGTATGTCGCATAATATATCATGGAGATTTGCGGTAACAATAGAGATGTATACTGAATATTTTTCGTTTGGAGTTGAGGCAGAGATGAATAATGAAAATATTTACCAGCAAATAATGTTTTGTTCGAGATATTGTATAATGAATAAGACCATGAGTTTAAATCTTATTGGTTTAGAAATGTTGAATCCTTGAAATCTTACAGATTTTTCAATGCTCGTTGAAATAGATATCTTGTGAACTGTATATCAATATTTATCAGAACACCTTCGTTAGTTTCTTTTCTCCACTGTCCACATTTTGAACTATATGTGTTCAATTCAGTGCCTGGAACTTTTAATCATGAGAATGGTGGCAAAAATGATGAACCAACCATCTCTTTCTTCAGTGAGTGATCACTTCTGTAACATCAACTGACATACTATTGAAAATATATTTTTATGATTTTATCTGGGTTACTCACTCTGAATATTTTCACAGTCGAACAACATATACAAAATGTTACATAAATTGAAGAAATGTCATTACAAACCTTCACTAATACTCATAGTCCATACTTTTCAATGGATGTTTGGTGAAAAATAAGATTAACTTTGAGAAAGTATCAAACTGTAAACACGATCAAGGCCAACAGGCTTTTCTCCTCCAAGTTCATGGACTGTTATGTTATTTCAATATGACTTGAAGGTTGCTTCACAAGTGACAGGTGGTAGGAACTGGCAGAGAGAGTGGGAGCTCTGGTTGATTAACTGGGGCAGATCACAGTAGGGTTGTAAAACATCAATCTGCTAGCTCAAGAGGTCTGTGACGTTTACCATGAGGTAGATAGACAGCATCTCTGAAGTAGGTAATATTGTGAACTAGCGGATGTAAAACAATTCTATGTCTTCCAGTTGTTGGTTGGTTATTTTGTTGTTTAACGCCGCATTCAGCAATATTCCAGCTATATGGCGGCGGTCAGTAAATAATCGAGTCTGGACCAGACAATCCAGTGATCAACAGCATGATTATCAATCTACGAAATTGGGATACAATTACATGTGTCAACCAAGTCAGCGAGCCTGACCACCCTTTTAATCGCCTGTACGACAAGCATGAGTTTAAAGGGAAGATGTTTGGAAATATGGGGTATGCATCATGTCACTGTCACAGATAGTACTTGATTATCAGCGTAATATTAAGATATCTATTACCTGAGGTTATTAGAGTAATGGAAGTGAAGTCATTTGTGTGGAGTTGTGTCCCTTTGCAGGGCCGGGACCTATGATCGTGGTTTGAATCCAGGTTCACCATGGTGGTACAGGTGTCCCCAAAGTAGTAGACATCAAGACCTGCATCACTCTGGGCTTTCTTCCAAAATGTATCAACCCGTGAAGGTCCGGGTTAGAATGAACCTTCAGTAACCCATGCTTGTTGACTAACGGGATCAGGTGGTCAGGTTCGCTGGCTTGGTTAAGACATGTCATCGGTTCCCAATTGCGCAGATCAATGCTCATGCTTTTGATCACTGGATTGTCTGTCCAGACTGGATTATTTACGGACTGCCGCCATATAGCTGGAATATTGCTGAGTGAGGCATAAAACTAAGCTCACTCACTCACTCCAAAATGTATCTTTGGCAGTAGGGTAGCCTAGTGGTTAAAGCGTTCGCTTGTCACGCCGAAGACCCAGGTTTGATTCCCCATGTGTACAATGTATGAAGCTCATTTCTGGTGTCTTCTGCCGTGATATTGTTGGAATATTGATAAAAGTGTCGTTAAACCAAACCCACTATAACATGTATCTGACGTTGTGATATAAAAAGAATACTGTTAAACCAAACAGCTTTCCTTAACCATTGTAATGTGTATATTGACATAAATAAGACAATAGCCAAAGTGTTGTGATATGAAACATAGCACTTTCAGACTATGATTACAACTGTTCTCATGCTACGACCTACGATACCTGACCGCCTCTGTGGTGTAGTGGTTAGAGCGTCCGCCCGGAGAGCGGAAGGTCGCGGGTTCGATCCCCGACCGCATCATACCAAAAGATGTTAAAATATGGTACTTGTTGGTCCCTGCCTGGCGCTCGGCATTAATGGGTACACCAAGGACTGGTCGGCTCGGAGTCAGTATAATGTGTCTGGGTGGGGTATTCATGCTTCACTGCGGCATGGTATCTCAGTGGGCTAGCACTATAAAACCAGCTTCAGTCTGGGCTAGTACAAGCAGCCGCACATACACATACACACGCATGCACGTCGTCATATGAGCGAAATATTCTCAAGCACGACGTAAAACCCAATTTCACCTCACCTCACCTCACCTACGATACCTACCGATGTGAAGCCACTGATCTCAGTTTGCTGTCCTAGGTTTGTATTTACTGCCATGCTCACATGAGAGTGTGATTATCAGAGGAAGTCGTGTCTACATTGTTATGTTGATCTCCTGTTGTAAATCATGTAAGTCAATAAGTGGGGCAATACCACTGGGAAATAAATCTTTCAGGTAAGCTGGCATTGTCAGTTTCACCAGCTTAGAAAATGATAGGTCAGTTCAAGCAGGGGTTATCTCAACCAATCATGTCGTATCAAAAACATTGAAATCTTTTTTTCTTTGTCCTCAAGCCAGAATGTTCAGATGTTTTCTGTTTTGAGTTTATTACATAACAGTGATTAAACCTTACAGTTTTCATTAGAAATCTCTGTTAAGAGCATTTGTAAGATATTGACTGTATCATGAACATGTGTTTATAAATCTCCATCATATCGTTGGAAAGTTAGTTTAACTGCAAGATCAAAGATTTCGTTCAATAAAAATCGATGACCAGATTAAACTGAGCTGTTGACAGTTGAGCAGCATTCCTTGTTAAACCTAAATTAGTTTGTTCGCTATGAACCAGGAAGTTTCTGAGGAGAGGCAAAGTGCCTGATAATATCTAGTCCGTCTCACAGTCCTAGACTAACAACTAGTCTCTGAAATGAACATATTTCACTGAAAAAAGTTCATAGTAAAAAAAAAAAATTTTATGAAAAGGAGCCCTGAGACTTTCTTCATTTTCAGAAGAAGCTGAGGAAATCTAGACTTGCCACATTTTCTAGACTTGTGCCGGCTTTCTTGGATATATTTGCTTCAGGGTCTGTACAACAGACTATCACAGTCCCTGAACCACATTATTTTCTCTTCCACCAACCCTCTCTGCAGTGCCAAAGCTCTTGATGAAGGAAGTCTAGATTTCCTCAGGTCCTGAATCTCTGAGCTCGCTGGGGCTCCTTTTCAATTTAAATGGACTTCCATGTATTTGTTTGTACCAGAATACAATATATTCAGAGACTAGATATCTTCCCTCACACATATAGTCTGTTTGCAGTGAAAACGTACCGATGAATTTCACTTTAAACAAAAAAGTAAATCACATAATGTGAAATTAAGATTTGCGAATCCTCATGATTTTACATTGCCAATTGTACTTTTAAATCTCAGAATTTTATTCAACTTATGATAAGAGTTGTTTAACAAACGATCATAGTTTCATATCGCTATTGTTGGTTTGTATTACAAGGGGGTACACGCAGTAGTTGGAATAGTGAAACAAATGCACGTGCGGTCCGTGATGAGCGTTAACTTAGACTACCGTAGAAACCAACCCTTCTTGTTCCTGGGGTTTCATTTAATGGGTATACCCCGTTGTAATAATCACTCATACCAATAATGGGATTTGAAAGTATGATCGCAATTTAGCGATTTGAAAGTTTGATCGTTTGTTGAACAACTTTTATCCTAAGTTGAATAAACTTCTGAGATTTTAATGTTCAATTGGCAAGGTAAAGTTATGAGGATTGGCAATCTTAATTTGACATTATTTGATTTACTTTTTTGTTTAAAGTGAAATTCATCGGTACGTTTTCACTGCAAACAGACTATAGTTGAGATTATTCTTGTGATGATATGAAAAGTAATAATTTCAGTGTTTTGTTTGTAGTTATGGTGGAGGGTTGTACTCAACTTGTACATTTCGAAAGATGATTGACGTGTTATGGCCATGTATTAACTGATAAACATGGCACTCTCATGTGAAATTAGCTTTTTGATTTTTTCCAGCAGTTTGTGGAAATTGAATTTAGGAATTGCTATTTTTGGACTTGAACAAATGTATGGCAGTGTTTGCAATTCCTGTCCGGAATAAAACATTTATGATCTCTCGAGTTAGCACCTCTATACGTGGCTCTTCATTGTCATCAAACTGCTGATGTCAAAGACATGTGGGATTTAGCTGTTCTCAAATTATTGACATTTAAATAAAAATACATTTGATATGAAGCTGTGAGTGACATGTGTTGTTGTTGGAAAGGTGACACACAGTATTCTCAGGTGAGGTGAGGTAAAATTGGGTTTTTACATCATGCTTGAGAATATTTCGCTCATATGACGACGTGCATGTGTGTGTATGTGTATGTGCAGCTGCTTGTACTAGCCCAGACTGAAGCTGGTTTTATAGTGCTAGCCCACTGAGATACCATGCCGCGGTGAAACATGAATGCCCTACTCAGACACTTTATTCTGACTCCGAGCCGACCAGTCCTTGTTGTACCCATTAATGCCGAACGCCAGGCAGGGACCAACAAGTACAATATTTTAACGTCTTTTCGGTATGACGCGGTCGGGGCACAGTATTCTGAATTAATATGTGATGTTACCAGGATTTTAGGAGAGGTTGAGTCCTGAGTGCACAGAAAGTGTGAGTGCGAAGATGGTTTTAAGTCGCTTGTAGCAATATTCCAGCAATATCACGGCGGGGGAAACCAGAAATGGGCTTCACATATTGAACATATTTGGGGAATCGAACCTGGGTCTGCAGCTTGACGAGCGAAACACTTTAACAACTACGCTACCCCACTGCCCCTGATTGCACAGACAGTAAGGAGGCCATAAAGATATAAACAGTCAATGGGATGACTGAAGCAGACTAGTTGGACTGAGGGGCCTGTTTTGCTCATGGGGGATGTCAATTTTGAACATTGTGAAAATTATAAGATATGTTCAAATGGCAGACGTCTAGCCCATTTTTTCTAATGTTTGCAAGTTTTTACTTTCTGGTATAATCAAATACACAGGAAGGGCTGAATTGTGTGAGAAAGGGCAAGTTTTGCAACTTTGCAAGAGGAAATCTAATGATGAGCAGGTTAATGGCATTAGCTGATTTTTCTCCTTGTCCTCTACATCTCCTGGGAAAATCAACAGAGTCAAACACTTGCTTGTATTTAAATATTAACACAAAGCTTCCCGAAAGCTTCCAAAATTTGCCTTTTTAATGCATTTAGGTTGGCATAGTATAATAGTATAGTTTTAAGCAGTACATGCAACAATATCAAAAAGTATCTTTATCAGTCCTTATTCTGAAGTTTATAACAAAAGCACACACAGGACCCAGTCAGCACACACAGGACCCAGTCAGCTTTGGGCTGGATTTGCTTGTCAGAGTTGCACCGCTTATAAGGCATACCGATAATCTGTAATCATGGATTTGAGTCTTGTTTGCCCCAATTACATCTTAGAAAGGAAATACAGTTCACTACCACCATGTTTAGTGTAATAAAGCACACTCATGCCCTGATCCTTATAATATACATGGTGGTAGAGCAAACTGTATTTCTTAATTAATGTGTTTGATACAAGTGAAATTACTTCAGTTCATTGTGAATATATTTTTGAAAATCAGTTACTTTGATATACTTAGAGATGTTTTCAGTGATATACCACCGTTTACCACTCAGTCCCCAGGAGAGACAGAATGATTGATAGACAGTCGTCTCCAGTTTGACTTAAGGTATTGAAGTATTGCATGTTGGGCTCTTGTCCAATCAGAGATCCCTGTTTGATCACATGGAGTACATCAATGTCAGACAATAACTCAGTACCGCTGTACAGTTCATGGGGTATATGGAGACTCGCAGAAGTGTAATAAAGTTATTATTAGTTTAAATCACATTTTCTTGATTATATGCATGGTAAGAATGTGTTGTCCCTTTAAAGATGAGCATCCTTAGATGTACAGCAGGTTTATCAAGACCTTCCCATTATGAGAATAGAATCACATTTGGGAGTAAGCCTAGGTTATATGCTGCACGTTATTTTTCTGTATAAGCAAGATGGAGGCCTCATGACAACTGGTAATTTTTGTAAATGTTTATGGTTTCCAACTTTATTAAAAAAAATAAGTATAATTATTTAGAACAGAAATAGTCTTTGTATCTCCAAATATTGTTCTGTGACTTGTCTTCCGCCTTTGTTGACAACCAATTATGTTTGTTTGTTTGTTGTTAATACTGCACTCAACAGTATTCCAGCTATATGACATATTTTGTCGATAACTGAGTTTGAACCTGACAATCCAGTGATCAACATCATGAGCATCAAGCCATACAATTGGGATACCAAGTGAGAGAATCTGTTCAGACAACAAGTTAAGAACAAGGATAGTGTAGTGTTAGAAATTAGGCATAAAAATCAAATCATTTTCATAATCCTTAAAAGTTTAAGATATTGGGGATTCCCAGATTCAAATACTACAGGGGAAATTTTCAATGACCTTTTATTACCCACGTGGTCACCGTATGCGTAGTTGCATACTAATGTCATATGTCACATGAGTGTCGTATTGCGTTGACCTGTGTCCTAACGACTTGACCTGAGATTCTAACGATTTGATTGGATAACCGATGAAGTCTCAATTAGGTCACGTTGTGACGGAACTACTTTTTCATTCATAACAAACATGTGAATTCATGCATTCTACAACTTATATGCATTGTGGGAATGTAAACATTGCGAACGTTGCCGTATCGCTGTTTAAGTGTGAGTTAAATTGATATATTATATGAATCGAATAACAAACACAGAGTTTCCACCAGTGAGGTTAGCTGAGTGAAGCAACTGAAAACTAAGAAACCGGGTGCTACAGAGTAGTTTAACGTAGGAGGCTGTACGAGGCGATGATAACTGACATGCATCATGACGTCGGTTACCAAGGGGGCAGAAGAGCAAGGCGTAGTGACGTCATTAAAGTGTGACGTCATGCAAAAAGTGTACTACAGAACAACATTCTTCCGCAACCTGTTTATGAAACCGGTTTCAGTTTGAAACCATAAAATTAACAAAAATATGCTATTTTGTCAATTTAATGCATGTAGGACGTGGGTAATAAATAAAATACCACACACGGCCTCATAACATACAATTTATACGAAACTCGTGACCTTCCTGTGGTTTCAGATACCATAGGAAGAACACTCATTTCGTATAATTCTTATGTAATGAGACCTCGTGTAGTATTCTCTGTATATTTTTCTTACACTGTAGAGTAAATCAAATAATGCTTGTCACAGTACATTCTAATACCACACCAACTTACTGGAGGGGGTTCTACTGCACATTGGTAGTTAAAGAAATAATAAAATATGGTTATGGTTTAAGTGTATGTCACGGTATGTAAATAGAAATCATGTCTGTGAGAGGAAATGTCTGTTGATTGTCATGTTCATGTTGTTTAAGTAGATCAGGATGTTGACAGTGATTTGAAACACTTTGTCTTCTACGCTTATACATGAAGAACACTTCGAGTGGTGTCTGTCATTTCGGCGCAAGCCAGTCTGCATGGTTATTTATCGTGTAATGTTAAATTGGGAAAATATTCACTTTCATGCATAAACAAGAACAAGAGTCTTTCAAAATAATTTTGATATTTTGATAAACACATCACTTAATACTGACAGTGAGAGTGGCAGTAGAGCTAGGTACAGGTGAGGTGAAATTGGGTTTTACATCGTGCTTGAGAATATTTCGCTCATATGACGACGTGCATGCGTTTGTATGTGCATGTGCGGCTGCTTGTACTAGCCCAGACTTAAGCTGGTTTTATAGTGCTAGCCCACTGAGATACCATGCCGCAGTGAAGCATGAATACCCCACTCAGACACATTATACTGACTCCCGAGCCGACCAGTCCTTGTTGTACCCATTAATGCTGAGCGCCAGGCAGGGACCAACAAGTACCATATTTTAACGTCTTTTGGTATGATGCGGTCAGGGATCGAACCCGCGACCTTCCGCTGTCTGGGCGGACGCAGCTAGGTATATAATCATTTGTATAACATCTGACGTCAAGGAAACTGTCTTGATTTTAAGATAGTGAACATTTTTATCGGTTCTGTTCTTTTGCGAATGTGGCAGTGCAGGGTAGATCAAGTTTACTCACTCAATGTTCAAAGTGTTATTGAACCCCACTCACTCACTCACCATTCTTAACAAGGGATGTTATAAGATTGACATTGTATGTTCATCAGGGAATTGGGATATATGATCAGTTGTATTATCACTAAATACACCATGTATTGGTCCTGATATATACTGTTTTTTTGTCACCCTCATAATAGTGACACGTCACTGTCCGTATCACTCCTGTTGCATGACAAGTCGTATCAGGCTGCTGAGCTGTGTACATAGCATCAATATTTATGATATATTTTTGGGTTATTGTATTATTATTATCAATATGATGTCATGTTTTCATGAAGCAGTTTGAACGCAAACCTTCATGCCCTCTCCTCAAGCGTAAACAAATCTTTAATAGAATATCAAGAAAACTGCATTAACTTGAAACATGTAGACAATATGAAACATAGAAACACTACAAGGAAGACTGATTCATATCTGAAAATGTTTGCAAGATTTGATAGGGAAAGCCATTTTAGAAACCGATGGGAAAACTCATAATTGCCAGATTTTGATCCTATTTTGGTTAGTATGAAGTGATGAACTATTATGACCTCTGTTTTCCACATTATGCCTTGTATCATCCCCCAATATCTGACCTTGACCTAGTGACCTCTGAGTTACCAGTAGAACAGGCTGAATGTAGTTATGATGTGGAAAACAGAAGGTATTAATCTCTATGGTTAAATGAGAATAACATCCTTCTAATATCCGACCAGGAATTCTCCTAAGTTACACAAAGACACATATTCACTATCAAAATACCCATTTAGGACACTTTGCATTTTTTCATAGTTGACGTCTGCTTGGTGAATTGTGATTCTTGCTCAACTATGTACAAGCTGACGTGATACAGTCTGACTATTACTGCCTGTTGAGTAAATCATCATTCAGTCACAAAGCCACTCCCGCAATTTCTTCTTGATTGTTTCGCTTTGTTTTATCAAGGTCGTAATTCTTAAATCTCGTGGGCATCCAGGAATTGAACTGTTCCCTTGCAGCTTGTGCTAGTTGTAAGAGGTGAGACCAGTGAAGATCCGGGTTAGAGTGAACCTTCAGTATCCCATGCTTGTCATAAGAGGCGACTAATGGGATCGGGTGGTCAGGCTCGCTGGCTTGGTTGACACATGTCATCGGTTCCCAATTACGCAGATCGATGCTCATGTTGTTGATCACTGGATTGTCTGGTCCAGACTCGATTATTTACAGACCGCCTCCCTATAGCTGGAATATTGCTGAGTGCGGCGTAAAACTAAACTCACTCACTGTAAGAGATGACTTTATGATTGGCTGAATAGTCCTCACAATATCAATCACTGGATTATCTGGTCTACACTCGATTATATGCAGATTATATAGCTGAAATATTACTAAGTGCAGTGTTAATACAAACAAACAAACATAATTGTTAGTTATTACAGGGATGTGGGTTGGGTGATTACAAAAACTTGGTTGGGTCACCTTGAGAGATTGGAAGCAGCCATTAGTGTACCTTGGCCACGTTCAGGTAACACACGATGTGCTGGTTGTGTCGCCTCGTCACCTGCACCAGGTATTGTGTCTGCATGTGTAGGCAGCAGGGCAGAATGCGACCGTGTGTGCACACCATCTTTGTAGGAGACTGCCATTGACACTCACAACATGATTACTCAAGGAGCCATGCGGCCAGCAGTTGTCACGTACAGGGGTGTGCATTGTTGGAAAAACATAGTCCACAAGCAGGTCCTTAAACGTCCGTCTCAAAACGTTTTACGCTTCTTTTCAAGGTGGAATTCCCGCTGATCCATTTTAGCAACTGCCATGCTTAAAAAGAAACAGCTGTCAGTCGAAGTGGGCAAAAAATGTTCTTTTTTTGTCGAAATGAACCCTAATGCTTGCTTTGCCATACAAAAAAATCTTTCAGGTTGGGTGTTGGAGTAGTGGAAATAGTCCTCTACTGGATTCTCACTGTCGTTATGTGCAAACAGAGAGTGAATGTAGAGATCACTGGTAGAGTGTTGAGTTAGGAGGGAGGGATGATTTGAGAAGAGTGGTTTTTAAGGTGTGCAGTTAGTGTAAGAATGTCTAATTCCGTCCACACCATCTGTGTTTGTGCTGCATCAAGTGAGATTGAAGTGCACTATACTCTGGAACACATACACACAAACCTGTGGTCTTGCATCTTCAGAATATACAGGATAATTCTCGCAAGTAGGTTTTGTTTTCAAAATTTCTTGATATTTAGATATTTTGCAACAGATAAAATAGTAGCCTTATGCTTTGTTAAGTTCAGGATAGATGTCAAGAGTCATTTTTATTACCTAATGTTAAAAAATCATATTTGGAAGAGGACGAGAATAAGATATGGCTAAATGAAATTCCTTGACCCTGAACATTTCGTGACCTTGAACATTGCTGACGACAAGTTTTTTTGTACTTTGTGACAGACATTGATCGCTTTTTGTAACATTAGCTTGAATAGTTACAAAGCAAATTAGAATATTCAGAGCAGGTAATGCAATATATTTGGGGATCATGCAAATGAAGACCTGCATCCTATGTATGAAAAGGGACATAACTGCTTTTTTCATGTAACAAGTGGTTGTAATGTTGTAATGACAGTGTTAAATAGTTATGTCACACCAACAGCAGTTTTTGATGAGATAATATCTGAATATTTGATAATTATTTTGTAAAAAAAGTAAAGAGTTAGGGTCTTTTTTTGCTAAATATCCATTTGTAGAGACTGTTATTAAATGAAGTCTTTGATGTTGTTTATGATCAGTTTGACACCAGGTTGTGGCAACTAGCTGTAAAAATATCCTTTTCTGAAATTGATAAACATTATGAAAGAGAACACTGTGCCTATACAGAGTGCTTGCTGAAGAAAGTTCACCTTTGTTCATACCAAGGCAATATATTTCAAATCCTCCCTGTCTTCTTGCGGCTGCCAAGGTAAACATGGAATAAACCCAGTTAATTTGTGTGTTTATGACCTGAATATATACTCCTCTGGAGATCCTTGCTAACTTCTTTGTGGGCTGAAATTCAAACACAAGTGTGGGCAGTATCTGTTTGAAAATTAAAGGTTGGCAAGAAATTGTCGGTTTGATGTTTTATCTCCCAATGTTCTTCAACATTTTCTCTATTCTTGGTATGGGGAGGAGTGTTATTTTTGAAAATGGACTGACTGAGTTTGGTTTCACGCCGCTTTTAGCAATGTTCCAGCAATATCACGGTGGGGGAGACCAGAAATGGGCTTCACACATTGTACCCATGTGGGGATTCGAACCCGGGTCTTCGGCGTGATGAGCGAACGCTTTAACCACTAGGCTACTCCCACCGCCCCTTGAAAATGGAAGATTCATTGTGTACATTATGCCACAAGTCAGTCAGATAAACAAAAACAGTCACACTTTAAAAGATTATGGTGCAGTATTCTATTGGGTACTCATTTATACTGAATGTGTTGTGATGAGAATATTCTAAATTTGGTTTAAATGTCTCCATGTCCTAATGTCCTAAAGTTAACAGTAATGTTGTCAGGTGCTCTGTAGATTAAAGTGTTATTTCAAACACCTTTGCACAGATGCTTCTTGATATCTTAAACTATATGACAGCTTTAAGTCATTATTTTCTGCAAGAAATAGGACAGAGTACTGAATTCAAAACTTGAAAGTTTATGAAAATCAGATTAAATTTTTCAAAATTAAAATCAGAAAATGGATGAAATATTAGTTGTTATCCATGAGCCTGTTTCACAGAAGCAAAGTTTTTCGCTGCCTTTAGCAAAATCCCAGCAATATCACAGCGAGGGACACCAGAAATGAGCTTCACAAAGTGTGCCCATGTGGGGAATCAAACCCAGGTATTTGGCATGATGAGAGAACGCTTTAACCACTACGCTACCCCACCGCCCCTTCACAAAAGTGATCTATGCACTATGATAATTGTGATTCCCATGTCTTAACATAAACCAATTAAAATTGAAGCATTAAGCAATAGGTTTGTGAAACCAAACCTTGATCTGTAAAAGTTCTATATTGGTTGAGCCCTCTCCCAGATGCTGATTCCAGGTGTATGATGTACTGAGTACACATCCAGCCCATCAGTTGGTGGTACACATACCAACACTGTAAGACCTTAATGCCCGGCTAAGACTACAGTTTAGCCCTGTGACCTGGGTAGATAGTCTCGTCCATGTGTCAATGCCTGATGGATTATCAACCTTTCCTGTAATAATGGGGCCAGTTTCATGGCAGGGTTTATCCCAGAACCCCTTGGAGCCTACACCTTTACTTAGTCGACAAGTAGTCTTTAATAAAATCTCCACAGTCCGGCAATTAGCAAGTTAGGTTTACTTTGTTGTCACGCCAAGATGGGAGGTCAGTGGTATTGACTGGACATGTTGACCGTTAGGATTGAGATGGGTTGTGAGGGAAGTGTGTGCTGTGGGGGGTGTATCGCCATGGTAAGGGACTTTGTGAATGATACTAACTCAGTTGCTACATTCTCCAAGGTACTGGGAATTACTGTCTTGGTCTTCTGTGTAAACTCAAGCCGTGAGGTGGACTAAAGATTGTCTGCCGTCCTGTCTATGAAATTCCTGTAGGTGATGAACTTTGTGGAGGGTCTGCTCGTTGGAGGATTTGTGGGCAAAAGAAGTTCAGTAGTACTACTCCAATAATGAACCCGTTTTGTATCATCTTGTACAAAAGGTTTAAGCTTTAATGCTTTACTTCGTCAGAAAGTATATCTTTATGATGATAAAAAGGAATATCTTAAAAAATGAAGAAAGATTTCATAACCTGGATATGACTTAATCTTGCCTGGTGATATAAACCTGTGTTCCCCGAGAGAAGGTCCAGGTCTGTGGCTATGCTAGCAAGGTGTGTTAAGCTGTGTACCAGGTGATATAAACCTGTGTTCCCCGAGGGAAGGTCCAGGTCTGTGGCTATGCTAGCAAGGTGTGCGGAAGCTGTGTACCAGGTGATATAAACCTGTGTTCCCCGAGAGAAGGTCCAGGTCTGTGGCTATGCTAGCAAGGTGTGGGAAGCTGTGTTCCCCGAGAGAAGGTCCAGGTCTGTGGCTATGCTAGCAAGGTGTGGGAAGCTGTGTGTACGACAGTGACCAAATGTTGATTGTTGTAATCAGCTTTTGTCAAGGGATCAGTTTCTGGCGCATCAGTTGATCTCCGGATTAGTGGAACATTTGACATCCTTGGATTATGTGACACAGAGGATGCTGAGATCTCCTGGGATCGTTCAGATTCGAGGCAGCGCTTAGAGCTGTCATATTTAGACTTGACCTTAGCCTTTCTTGCAACATTTCTTACTGCAAATAGTGTGTGTTCCTGAAGCGTTGTTTTTCTTTGGGATTGAAGTGTTTTGTATTAAAGTTTTTGAGGAGCAGTGTAAGAGGGCTGTTAGTGCAAATATTTCAGTGGTGGGTGCTCCGCGTAATGTTCTTGTCATACTTCAGGTTGAAACAACATGGCTGGCTTTCTCCAGGTACAGACTGTGAACTTCTTGAGCAGGTCCTTTATTCAAATTTTGAACAGTTGATTAAATAAATTAAATGGAGTCAATATACCTGCAATATTATGGTGAGTGACACCAGAAATGGGCTTCACTCATTGTACCTATACCTAGGTATTCAAAGTTTAGTCCTAATGTAACAGAAGGTGTGACTGTTGTGTAGAAGTTAAAGTTTTGACTCATCTCATGGAGGACTATGATTTGATTTTGGTAATTTCCCCTACATCATGAGATGAAATAATGTTAGACGCAACTTCACCTTTACACTTACTCACTAGAACTGTCAAAAGAAAGTTTCAGATTGTCCTTTCGCCAATACTTTTGGTCAAGGTTTATTTTCAGTGACGATTCATGTAACTTTCATCTCTCTTTTGCCTTTGACTCCTTATGGAATGTGTTATATTAATAAGGCCTATAAAAAATAATATCCTACCTACCCTAAATTTTAAAGAGGTGTAAAAGAAACCACAACATATTTTATATTTGGCCCAATTGAGATTGCTGTTTTCTGGATTTGACTTTTTATGTGTATGTTCAATTGGCTGGGACTTATGGCTACACTCAATGACTGAAATGGAAAACCAGTGAATGAGCTGAAACCCATTCCTTTGAAGTGGGAGGTGTGTTGACATGGGGAAATACATGGCATAAAGCCAGACACCTTGTTCTCTCAACCAGACCTTGAGCCGATTGCTAACCTCCCAGTAGCTGGACATGACCTGAGTTGTCAACATGACAGGGGGTGATTGATCGGCCAGGACACACCCATTGGTCAGGGATTGTCGCATACTACATGCTGCACAACTGATTACATTTGGTAGAAGATGATGTATACAACATGTTGACTTTTGTTTCGTGTCAGGATTAACACTGATATAATGCATGTTACGTATTTGGTTTCAGGGGAGATATTGATTAGAGTGAGTGAGTGAGTTAAAATTTATAGTCACAACGGCAATATTTCAGCCATATTGTGACTTAAAAAGTTATAAATTAACAATAAACACAAGTACATTATAAAACACCTGTCGACAAAGGACAGTAAAACAACTAGATTATCACAGGAATAAATTTAAGACTAGTAATTAAATCGAATATATTTGATCTATAAATGACAATACAATATAAAAACCGGCTATAGATTGCCAACAACTGAAGGTAGATCACCATAATAGGGACCATGGATATTGATTAGAATACACTTCTAAGAGATTCATGAAATATGATGAATTAGAGGATTTTTCGCAGTGAATATTTTTAAGATGGCTGGACAGTGTGCTACCTTTTAAATACAATAGTATATAATGTTGACTGTGTAAAGTGGTACATAACTTGTGAGACATGCAGCTGTTGAAACTGAAATGAAATCTGGTGTACTCAATGAATCAAACTCTGTTGATGATGGTGCCTTCTTCTACAGAAGCTGGTGTGTCTGAGACTCTGAAGTAAACATATTCTGAAAAGAATATATTATGGTTTATGTGTATCAACATATTTCATTTGTTGACATGCTTGAGTGAGTGAGTGAGCTTAGTTTTACGCCACACTCAGCAATATTCCAGCTATATGGTGGCGGTCTGTAAATAATCGAATCTGGACCAGACAATCCAGTGATCAATAGCATGATCGATCTGGGCAATTGGGAACCGATGACATGTGTCAACCAAGTCAGCGAGCCTGACCACCCGATCCTGTTAGTCGCCTCTTACGACAAGCATGGGTTACTGAAGATCAATATTCTAACCTGGACCTTCACGAGTATGACATGCTTGAGAAGCTATATATGACAATATAGTGCTTGTTGGATTAGACTTCAGGTACAGTAGGGTAACAAGGATTTGACAGGGTAACAGTAGGGTTGATGGTAACAGGCAGGGTTGACTATTATACAATTGTCTTGATCTGGTAACAGTCGGTTGATGGCATTACAGTTAAGTCAGTGGGGTAACAGTCGGTTGATGGTAACAGGCAGGGTTGACTATTATAACTGGATTATCTGTAGGGTTGATAGAATAACAGAAGGATGTTTGGAATAACAGAAATGTTGTCTGGTAACAGTTCATGGTAACAGAAGGATGTTTGGAATAACAGAAATGTTGTCTGGTAACAGAAGGGTTAATTTGGTAACAGTCTTATGGGTGGGATAACAGGCAGCTGGTAGGGTAGCCATGAACTTCAGCTGTAGCTGATCACTATATAGACTTGGGTTCAAATCCATACATGGACAAAATACATGAGCCCTTCTTTGTCCACTGATGAGTAGGGGATGGAATAAATTTGTTCATTCATCACGTTACTACCGTTACTCACTCTCAGTGATGTGTACTTGTAGCCAACTTACATGGAAGCAGGAAGTGATTAGAAGGACCTTGTGACTGATTCATTAATATGGTATGTTATGTAATGACGGCTTGCGAAAGTTCATATCATGCTGATTTTTCAATAGCTGAATAATCATGATTAAAAATTGCAGGTTACATGAATCATGTTGAATTCCCATTGGGTTCTCTTTCCTTGTAATATTCAATATGTACCGTTATTTGTTTCCATTGACTGGTTTGAAAAGTTTATATTTTTATGTTGCTACTGTTACACCAGTAGATTGACAAAGCAGGATGTGGAGTCAATATTTGTTCTCTGCCATATTTCCCCTTGAAGATCCAGAGTACATCCCCAGTTGATTAGGATTCGGTGATTACAATTAACATTTAGCCTGGCTAATGACGGGTCGCTGTCAGTGTATGGTCTAATTTCCCCACCAACAAGCCTGACTGGTGACTCATAGGATGTAACAAGCCTTGGAAGTTACAGGCTTCTTTTGTAGTACAAAACAGAGGAGATAATCAGCGTCATTTTTCTTAGATTAACTGATTTAACATTTAGAGCTGTATAATCTCACAGGTAGGTCAGGCTTGAAGGTAAGTGACTCACTGTCAGTGTGTGATTCATAATTGTTACTGTCAGCGTACAATGACATTTTTAGATGACAGTTGGGCAGAAAGGAACAAATTTCACCATCTCACCACTAAGTCACTGCTATCTCACCACTGTCACCACTATGCAACCACTATGTCACCACTATGTCACCACTATGCCACCACTATGCCACCACTATCTCACCACTAAGTCACTGCTATGTCACCACTAAGTCACTGCTATATCACCACTAAGTCACTGCTATGTCACCACTAAGTGACTGCTATGTCACCACTATCTCACCACTATCTCACCACTATCTCACCACTAAGTCACTGCTATATCACCACTAAGTCACTGCTATATCACCACTGTCACCACTAAGCCACCACTATGTGACTACTATCTCACCACTAAGTCACTGCTATCTCACCACTGTCACCACTAAGTCACTGCTATGTCACCACTGTCACCACTATGTCACTGCTATGTCACCACTGTCACCACTAAGTCACTGCTATCTCACCAGTGTCACCACTGTCACTGCTATGTCACCACTGTCACCACTAAGCCACCACTATGCCACCACTATGTGACTACTATCTCACCACTAAGTCACTGCTATCTCACCACTGTCACCACTAAGTCACTGCTATGTCACCACTGCCACCACTATGTGACTACTATCTCACCACTAAGTCACTGCTATCTCACCAGTGTCACCACTGTCACTGCTATGCCACCACTATGCACCACTATCTCACCACTATGCCACCACTATCTCACCACTGTCACCACTATGCCCACTACTGTCACCACTATGCCACCACTATCTCACAACTATGCCACCACTATGCCACCACTATCTCATCACTATGCCACCACTATGTCATCAGAAGCATGATACCATGCAGACAGCTATCTGTTTCCTACACTGATCATTACCTCCCCTTAACAGATCGTTGGTCATGATGTCAACCACTGGTTGCCAAGATTGGATTATTTACAGACTGCTGGGCTGTTGCTGACCTTAGTATAAAACAACATTCACTCTCTCCACTGGATTATGTGTCCAGACAGCATAAGATGTCGAAATGCCAATATCAGTTTTAGTGACATTTTTATGACACCCACCCACTGAGATAAGATGTCCCTTGTACACTGTCTCAGTATACAATCCAGTCAGTTTTATTTAAGTTATTTTACCCCCTTGATGTCGAGCACCAGACAGGGTACAAAAAGTACCATCTTTCCAACAGAGAGGAGTTTGTGACGTGATATCGAGGTGATAACCATAACCCTGGATCAACCCACACTTCTGTGATAATGGCCTACCTGTAATGACATACCTGGAAGTGGGTGGGTGACAGAGAAATATGAACAGGCAGGTGTTTCTGGTATGTTAGGAATGTGCATGGAGGTTACAGGTCAGCCGGCATGAATTGAACCTGTTGTTAAGCTGGTGTCAGCTTTTGTGATGGACTTTAGTAGTCATGGAAGGATGCTTGACAGTTGTCCTTGATCAAACCGAAGATCGGCCAAAACAAGGATATAGAACCAGGTGTGTTTGGTGGTTTAAAGTTGTAAAATTTGGTGTTACTAAGCTGTGGTAGCTTCAGTTTATACTCATTTTATTTGATTCTTTTATGTTTATTTTTAAGATGAATATTTATTTGAACTTTGGTATTATAATCAACAAGATTTCCAAATGAATTTGGATTTTTTAATATTTTCTATGTGAACTGGGTAAATGTCTTTGCATCTTGTCAGTGTTTTTGTCATATTTTCCTGTTTGGTAGATCATACAATGATTAGATGTCATCAGTATTAATAAGTTACATGTTATGACCATACACGGCAGATATGATAGGAAAGTTGAGCTCACCTGTACTCAACCTAACTTTATATCTCAGGTGTCATTGAAACAAAAATGTCTGAAAACACCTAAGCAGGTCAGAAGTACACAAAGTTTCTTCTTTTAGAGTTATTTAGAAGTTGGAGTACTAAGTAAGGATAAGATATACGGATGATCAATTTTTAAATCAACAATGAGGAGCTACGTTACAGTATAGATTCTAACAACGTTAACCAACATTTGATTGATAACAGTGATGGAATCTACACAAATGTCACGCTCCTACATTGCAACTGAAGAACATTCAACCTGGTGTCTTATCCTTAGTACACTGAGTTATGACAGTGGTGATATTTTCATAACTTAGATCCAGCAGATGTGTCATTACTTAGATCCAGCAGATGTGTCATTACTTAGATCCAGCAGATGTGTCATTACTTAGATCCAGCAGATGTGTCACTACTTAGATCCAGCAGATGTGTCACTACTTAGATCCAGCAGATGTGTCATTACTTATATCCAGCAGATCCTTAGATCCAGATGTGTCACTACTTAGATCCAGCAGATGTGTCACTACTTAGATCCAGCACATGTGTCATTACTTATATCCAGCAGATGTGTCACTACTTAGATCCAGCAGATGTGTCATTACTTAGATCCAGCAGATGTGTCACTACTTAGATCCAGCAGATGTGTCACTACTTAGATCCAGCAGATGTGTCATTACTTATATCCAGCAGATGTGTCACTACTTAGATCCAGCAGATGTGTCACTACTTAGATCCAGCAGATGTGTCATTACTTAGATCCAGCAGATGTGTCATTACTTAGATCCATTAGATCCAGCAGATGTGTCATTACTTATATCCAGCAGATGTGTCATTACTTAGATCCAGCAGATGTGTCACTACTTAGATCCAGCAGATGTGTCATTACTTATATCCAGCAGATGTGTCACTACTTAGATCCAGCAGATGTGTCATTACTTAGATCCAGCAGATGTGTCACTACTTAGATCCAGCAGATGTGTCACTACTTAGATCCAGCAGATGTGTCATTACTTATATCCAGCAGATGTGTCACTACTTAGATCCAGCAGATGTGTCACTACTTAGATCCAGCAGATGTGTCATTACTTAGATCCAGCAGATGTGTCATTACTTAGATCCATTAGATCCAGCAGATGTGTCATTACTTATATCCAGCAGATGTGTCATTACTTAGATCCAGCAGATGTGTCACTACTTAGATCCAGCAGATGTGTCACTACTTAGATCCAGCAGATGTGTCACTACTTAGATCCAGCAGATGTGTCATTACTTAGATCCAGCAGATGTGTCACTACTTAGATCCAGCAGATGTGTCATTACTTAGATCCAGCAGATGTGTGACTACTTAAATCCAGCAGATGTGTCATTACTTAGATCCAGCAGATGTGTCATTACTTAGATCCAGCAGATGTGTCACTACTTAGATCCAGCAGATGTGTCATTACTTAGATCCAGCAGATGTGTCATTATGTGGGTTTTTGCAGTTACATCCATTATGATGTGTATGACACTGATATAGAAACATCGGGATCGTGATATGTACAGCTATCCTTTCTATTTATATAAACAACAATGCCGCTGTCATATGCTTGTTATCAGTAGATGTTGACTGGGTGTGTCTTTCTATTATTATACAGGGAAGCTGCCACAAGTCACAGTTTTTCAAGAGGTTGTTTAGCATTTGATTTTTAATAACGTCAGTTTTGTTAAATGGAAGGTTTCAGATAGTTGTAATATTTGTTTGGACTTAAATTTGATTCAAAGAATATTTTACCTATTATCTTTTAAATTTTAATGTTAAACATTTTTTATTGTAAGTTCAGGTTTTTAGGGTTTTTATTCTTTCAGACATTTTAGGTGATTGTGGTTAGAGGTCCGATGTTAATGGGTCCAGTTAGTGATTTGTGATGTACCTGGGGTTTTCACTAATTTACGTAAATCAGAATCGAATGCATTATTCATTGCAAGAAAGATACTACATGTTGTGCCTAATGTCTAGTAGGGGTGGGTATTGCATAGAGAATTTTCATATTGCGATATATTGCGATGCGAAAGCATGTATTGCGATATGTATTGCAATATATTTCATGAAGTATTTTTAAACAAAAAACTACTTATAATCAAGTTAATTCTTGATTTATAGAGCAAAAACTACAACAAAATTACTAGGCTTGATTAAGCTTTAATAACAACTTTTAATCATGATAAAATAAAAATGCTAATAATATTTGGCACAAATGAAACAAAGACATATCCAAAGATTTCCGAGTGTTACGAAGTTTTCGAATGCAAGTCAAAATACCGGTTTTTGATCAGCGTATCGCAATACGTATCGTTTTCAGGTCTGAACCGGTAAATACCGGTAAACCGGTTATATTGCGCAGCCCTAATGTCTAGCACAGTCATCTGACATGGGAAGATAGATAATTTACGGATAACTTTTGTGTAAAAAACCCCAAACAGCCTCAGGACTAGGAAAATTATGACTTTGTTAGCCTGAGATGATTTCTACTAGCCATGGGCCAAGGGGCAATCTTAAGTTTCTATCTGTGGGTAGCCTAATGATTGAAGTGTTTGTCTTCTAACCAAAGATCTGGGTTTCGATTCAGCTGTGTACGATGTGTGAAGTCTGTTTCGAGTGTCTCTGGTAGTGATGTTGTTTGTTGTTTTGTTGTTTAACGCCGCACTCAGCAATATTCCAGCTATGTGGCGGTGGTCTGTAAATAATCAAGTCTGGACCAGATCAACAGCATGAGCATCAATCTACGCAATCGGGATACGATGACATGGGTCAACCAAGCCAGCGAGCCTGACCACCCGATCTTGTTAGTTGCCTTTTACAACAAGCATGGCAGGGGTGGAAATAACTTTAAAATTGCTAGTGTACTCCGGTACAGTGGCACATGTAAAATCACTTGCCCTGATAATTTTCCATGATACCAGCCGTTTTCTTGTTGATTTTTTAAATAAACAACATAATTAACATTGGAAAGTCAACTGGACACCGGTACAGTGTGATATACAAATTTGCTTGCCCGACAGGAAAAAACACTGGACTCAGACGTCGGGCAATGGGTTATTTCCACCCCTGCATGGGTTGCTGAAGATCAATTCTACTTGGATCTTCATGGGTGATATTGTTGGTAAATTGCTAAAAGTGTTGTAACACTAAACCCTCATTTCCACTTATTTTCATAATTACAAAAACTTACGAAGTTTTGTTTGTTTCAGGCCTGTACAGGAGAGTCTGACGCTGACAGGTCGATCGATGGCCGTTCTGACATGATGGGGAAGAATATCAGTGCTCACTTCACCAAGGCTGATAACCACCTCCGTAAAGACAATCAACTTACATGCTCAACTCCACCATGTGACCTTGTCTGCCAGTGATTCCAGCCTCAGCTCTGTGAACACCCCACTATGTAAAGTTGTGTGGAAAGTACCTTTTACACTGAAGCAATTGTTATCAAATGGCACCCAATCATTGTGTTTTAATGTTTCTGTCTCCTTGAACACTTGTTAGGAAATCACTAGTTTGTATTACTGTGAATCCGTTAAAATGATTTCTTCAGCATTATGTGATTAAATATGGCCACTACAAGCACTGTCACAACGTCAGATAGGAAAGACGTTTTGGAGGCGAGTCGTACGAGAAGTGGGAGTTTGAAACGTGAAAATATTGAAAATCAGCCGCCGGAAGATTTGTCAAATCTTGAATTTGAGGAAGGTGGTCTCCAGTCACGTGGATTCCGTTCCAAGGTCAGCAAGATGAAGGAAATGTTTCAGGCTAGTATGTCAGGAGACAAATCATCGTATTCAAAACCTGAGATCAAACTGACGAAACCTCTCAGTGCTCCGTCGTCCACAACCAACTCTTGGCAGCGGGACACCAAACCAGGGCCTAGTGGCGATTTGGATAAATCACCCGAGATCAAACGAAAGCGAGTGTCAGATGTTGTATCGCCCACCTCAAAATCTACAGAAGTATCACCTTCAGATAACCTCCTCGAAGCAGCCAATCATGTACAGCGATTTAACTACACAAGAAATATGTTTGCTCGTATGGAGCAAGAAAATAAAATTGCACAAGAACGTGAACGTAATATTCGGATACGGCGACCATCACCGAATCGACTCGGACGTTCTCATACACCACCTGCTCTGTCACCTGTCAGTACGTCGCCATCAAGCCCAGAACGACACAAAACCATGAGCCCAGAGCGTCACAAACCTCTAAGCCCAGAACCGAGAAAGTCATTCGATTATGACCCACTATGTCAAACTTCATCATCATCATCAAGTACCACTGAACTTGATTCAAAGATTCTTAACTTGGACAGTATAAGCAAACAAAAGTTGTGTGGTTCTTTAGAAATGTTAAAAGGTGATTCCCTCAGAGACAGTGATAGCTTATCATCAATACATGCAAGTTCTAATTCAGGCCCTAGTTTTCAATCGGACATCACAGATGCACAAGTGTCTTCCACAGTGTCACAGTCGTATCATAAACCTCCACCATCGTATTCATCGTCAACGCGCGGTGCTTTATGGCTCAAAAGATATGAAACCAGGGACAATACAAACATTCCAGACAGAGACCGAACATCTCAGCTCAATGGAGAGAATGACAAGAAGAAAGGCTGGCTAGAAGAAAGAGAGGAACGTAAAGATCGCTCCAACAGCGATCCTGAAAGATCAAGTGTTTCAGGTTGGACTCGACCAAGTCGTTCCCAATTCAGATCTAAACCAGGCAGTGATGCTTCTGATCATGCTGTAAAGTTAGGCCACAAGGCTGAATCATCGCAACAGGACTCAAGTCTTTCAAACTCACATTCCAGTGCTTATGAAGAAAATGACTCTGAAACTTCAGTGGTCATGTTGAGGGCAAAGAAAGAAGAGACGACGTCGAAAAGTAATCGGCTAAGTAAAGAAGATATTCAGAAAGCCATAGAAAAGGCTGACACTTATCTCCAAAACCGCGATGATGAACCCAAGGGCAAAAGGAGATCATGGGATCTCAATCAAAAACGTGATGAATTTTCACGTGGGAAGAGGCAATCATGGGATTTTGATAAACAGCAAGAAGATGTACGTGAGGTTCGAGTCCGTTCATCGTCTTTAAACGAGGACTCCAGTAATGACCGGACTTCATCGCTAAATGAAACTACAGGTGATGGTAGCTCTAGTTCTGTGCCTGAAGCTGTTGTGAGTAATGCATTTGTCCATCTGTCCAACTCAGGATCTTCTCTCAATGACAGTGAGCCTGACCTCACCAGATCATCCTCATCAATGTCTTCATCATCTCGGCCAACCCCTATCCCAAGACGATCAGCTCCTCCACCCCCAGACAAACCCCCAAATGCCACCCTGAACTCAAGGAGGCCCAATATTCCACCTCCACCAGCACCGAAACCGAAATCACCAGAGGATTTTATGGCAGAGAAAACGGAGATTGTTATCCAGTCAACTACCTCTTCTGTATCTTCATCAGTTGAGCAGCATCTGCCGACCCCGGACTGGGACCCACGGAGTGAAAGTACAGATGATCCTGATGAGGCTTCTGGAGAAGTTGAGTTCATTTCCCCAGAAGATCACGTCTATGCCAACGTAAAGTAGGTGTATCTTTGATCGTTTGGTGTTTTGTTTCAGTATCAGAATGAGAAGTAATTTCTATATATCTTGAAAGATGAAAGAATGGTCCCTCCTGTAACCCTTTTGTCCAACTGAAAGATTTAGGGGTCCCAAGATTGATGTGAAACAGCAGCAAGTTTGAAAGACTCCAGAAATTGAACCCTCCTTATTTCTCGTGTTGCTGAGGGGCGGTGGTGTAGCCTAATGGTTAAAGCGTTGGCTCGTCACGCCAAGACCCGGTTCGAATCCCCACATGGGCACAATGTGTGAAGCCCATTTCTGGTGTCCCCCGCCATGATGTTGCTGGAATATTGCTAAAAGCGGCGTAAAACCAAACTCAGTCAGTCAGTCTCGTGTTGCTGACAGCTGAACAGATATCAGACTCGGATTTCAGATGTTTTTCTTTTCCATATTTTTGTCCCAAAGGAGTTCATTAAGTCAAGCAAGTTACATTTTAGATACCCCAAATTTTATTTGAAACCAAGTTTTGAAAAAGGTGTGGTCATAGGTAATCTTAAGTTTCTCTTATAGTATTTCTGCAAAGGGTCCCCTCATAGATTAATTATTTAACATATTATCTCTAACTTGTACTTTCCTTATTTTGTTTTAATGTGTCTAACGTTTAAGGCTTTATGTTTAAAGGTATTAGTCTTTTCAGATTACTATTACTTCTGAAATATTATATTTTATACTTCATTAAGACTGTGATTGTTGTACTCTGACATTTATCATAATGTTTTGTTGTTTCAAATAATATGTTGTTTTTACGTTTCCAGATAAAGTAATCGTATTAATATTGATGCATGCTTAAAAATACTCTCTTTATGTTTGTGCCATGCAACCAGCATCGAGAACACTTTTTGGACAACAAATTAGTTGTCTTTCAGTGGCATTTAGAAGTTGTACATTGATGTCCAAGATATTTTTATGGATTAAACTTCTTTTTAATTTCTCTTACGACGTTTCGAGACCATTCCAGGTCCCTTCACCCCCTTTCTCAAAAAGCTGTATCTTTCATTGATGAGATTGAGAAAAAATATCTTGGACAACAAATTAGTTATTTTGCCATTGTTATCTTTCATTTTGTTTCACAGTGATGACTATGTTTTTAGGTCTGATTTGTTTCAGAAACAGAAACCTTGCAGAAGGAAATGTTTTTAGTCATCTACAGACTGTGTTAAAAACATTTTACTTGTTTTGACATTTGGGTTAGTGAACATACATTGCCACAAGCCCAGAGTTGACTTTACTTGCCCAAAATGATTTAGTGTTTAAAGATTTGTTGGTATATGTCTGAAGGTAAAAACAGGTTGCAAATGATTTTATTAATGCAGTCATAGAACCATGGTTCTGTGACATGCGTGCACACATGAAGTTTGTGTTAGTTTAAAAACATTCAGTTTCAGCAGACTGTTGGATGTGTGCTGCTGCAAGTGCTAATATGTTGTCGAGAATATATTCTGCATTTTCTTTGTATTAGTTTCAACTGTTTAACTTACATGCTGATAAAAAAGCTATTAAATATAAAGGTAGAGATTGAAAAAATATGTCGACAACAAATACTGGCTGCCTATAGTCCGTTTGGCTCAAAATCTGCCCCATGAATTGCAATCTAACTCGAAAACTACTAAACATGTAATACTCAATGAAACACTGATCATAATCAAAACATCAGACCAACTCTGTGATTTTTTGCAGAATTTATGTCCTAAAAATAAACAAGTTGTTTAACAAACTATCATTAAAATTTTGACACAGTTCACTATTTGTTACGAGGGGAGAACTGTTGAATCACCGGAAGCAGGGGCAAGAGGTAGCCTAGAAACGGCATGTTATACAATAAAAAAGACGTTGCCCACCATATATTCGTCTTATATAACTGTTGGTTAACCAATTCAACGACAATTTGTATTTTTACTACATATTTAGATATGATTGCACATTTCAGTTTATTATCTGTTTTTCCTTTGTAAAAAAACAACATAATTTATTATATACATTGAAAGTAATGATAGTTCCCAATAGTTCCCTTCTAATAGTTCCCAGGTATGACTTTCAAATGATGTTCGTGCATCAGGCCGCAGTTTATGAACTGGTAGTGAGTTTGAAACCACAAACGAAATACATTGTCGTACGTAGGTTCAAATCTCAGCATCAGGAGAAAAGTTAGTTCAAGTATGACAACCAGGATGTTTTGTCAGTGTTTGTTACAATTTATGATCAAATAATATCCGAACATGAAATTATGTATATATTTGTATGAAATAAATAATGTTGTAACTGCTTAAATATTAATTTGTAACTTGTTGCTATGCTAATTTTTAAATTCTTGTTTGAGACTGACAGTTCACAAGTAAAACAGATAAGAAGGTTGCAAGAGTTATTTCCCTTTGACCAGAGTTCACATTTTTGTATCCAGTCCCTCTCAGCTAGTTTTGATTTTGTTTTATTTCAGGTTTAGGTCTCAGAATTGCTAAGGCATTCTGTAATACAATATGTTCTATGAATTGAATGTTAAAGTTGAGCTGATATGGTTTTCAAGTAGATCAGAAAATTCATCAGTTTTGTGTGTTCTTTGAAAGTCTGCAGCTGTTGCTGGAAAATAGCCTTCAGCACATATTTCAACTTTTGTATTTAAAAAAAAATAAATTTGCAGTATCAATACCAATTTTTAAAAAACTATTTAAATTTTTTTTTACATGGCTATCTTGAGGCCAACAATACAGACCAGTCTGAAATTCTTATAAGTTACTGTCAGACTCCGGTATACTAGTTAAATGCTCTGTGGTCACTGTGAGACTGTTGTGTGGGTGTCACAACTCATTTGAGCAAATGCAGTATTCATGAAAAGGGGTAACAGTGACTGAAAAATAGGAATGATAAATATTTTTCGTACACATAGTTCACCAGTAGTTAGCTGGGTGTTGGGGAAGGGACATAACTCTTGAACGACTACAGGAGCTTGTCTGTCCAAAAGGATGTCCTGAAATGTTGATCATCATCAGGTGAGGTGAGGTGAAATTGGGTTTAACGTCGTGCTTGAGAATATTTCGCTCATATGACGACGTGCATGTGTGTGTATGTGTATGTGCGGCTGCTTGTACTAGCCCAGACTTAAGCTGGTTTTATAGTGATAGCCCACTGAGATACCATGCCACAGTGAAGCATGAATACCTCACTCAGACACATTATACTGACTCCGAGCCGACCAGTCCTTGTTGTACCCATTAATGCCGAACGCCAGGCAGGGACCAACAAGTACCATATATTAACGTCTTTTGGTATGACGCGGTCGGGGATCGAACCCGCGACCTTCCGCTCTTCGGGTGGAGATCATCATTACGAGTAGACACAGAGTCGACTCTGTATTCCTGATATCCCCTTGGCTGGAACTTCGGCCATGTTCTCGTGGATTTATCTATAAGTATTGGCCCAAAGTCTGCAGAAATGTGTGAAAGTTGGGAATTAAGACTTTCCCAGTTAATGGTAGTGATGATTATTCTCATGATTTGTAACAATAATTTGTATATCACTAAAAAATGAACCACAAAAAAGATTGGGCTTTTATGGTTAGTTTTACATTGTTAATTAGAACACAAGGTTAAAATACAATGTAAAATCATCACTGTGATTGTTTAGTACATAAGAACTTCAGAAAATCTCAATTTTGAATAACATAAGAATTGTTTTGGCGTTTATCCTCAAGGTACGCTTGGGACCCTACGTCAGTCCCCGGTTCTGTTCGTGCATTTGTGCTTATCAGTTGTGGATCTGTCAACAAGTTGTTTTTTCCTTAACAAACATTAATGTCGTGAGGAGAAAAGTCACTGATTTATACAGCTGCCATGTCTATAGTGGGCTAAGAAATCTTGATTGTAAATGTTGGATGTTAATTTCAACCTCTGGACATTTAAAAACATGGATGAAAACTTAGTCACCACATCCCACAATGCATTGCAAAACCTCATCACTGGCAACAGGCCATGTACAAGGGCTTTCTGTAGTTTTCCTCTCATTCATTGTGTATCGGCTTTTTAAAGTAGAAAATTGATTTCCATTTAACAAAAACATTAGCTTGAGAAGAGAATATCGGACGAGAAAAAAATCCATTAAAAAATATAATCTGCTTCTGCGTAAATGCTGGCAAATATTTGAGTAATTTAATCACTGTAGAAACGAATATCATGTTTCAACTGGTTTGATGTATTATTGATCGTGCTATTGACACCCAGCATTGAGAAGGGTCATAGTGGCGTGCAGCTCCAATAAAATATTATATTGCCTTTGTTCGTCATGTTTGTTAAATTCTGCTCTGTATCGTGGAACAGCAAGTGTTAGATAAAACAACTGAAAATAACATGAGTAATGAAGTTACTTGTAATTTCAAAACGAGGTGGTTAAAGTTTTTTTCAAACCTATTTGCATCAATCTCTTTCATGTGAAACAAAAAGATTTTGAAACTAGGTTAGGGTGTTAATGGAATTGAAGGATTGGTTTGTGATTTGCCTTCTTTACGGAGCATCAACAGTTCAGTATTGTTGTACAAGGCGAATTAAGAACACTGGTTGTATTTGTATTGGTTGTATTTTCAGGTTTAAATAAAATTTAAGGTATTTTTTACACTATAATGATTACTGTTAGTAAATAGACTGTTTTCTTTTTGCTTAAATCTGTATTTTGACCAAGGAAAATTTGTTTTATGAATTATACTTTTAATAAAATTATACCAGATTTAGGTTTTGAAATAAGAATTATACTTTTAATAAAATTATACCAGACTTAGGTTTTGAAATGAGAACAATTAAAGTATGTAGTTAGTTACTTTTGAACACTGTTTGAGTATTTCGACAACAATGTTTGTCCAATCAGACAATGGGTGATTATAAAATGAAAATAATTTTGGTTCTAGTTTTCACACTGGAGTGATTACCCTTATTAAATAACCACACTACTTTAATTTTAATGTGCATTTACAAAGAATCATTTCTAAGTCCAACCACCAAGAGCCATCAAAACTGTGTCAACCAGTGCTGCTTTGTCCCGCCCTGCATCCCTATTGTCACTCCAGTGATAATCACCAGCTTTTGTCATGTAGATTTGCATCAATTTCCACAGGCGTGAACTATCGACAGTATGGCCACTGTGTATGATAACAGGCTTTGTGTTGGAATCAGTTCCTGACGGTGCCATGTTGCAGCATTCTGGCCATGTTATATAGCCACATGACAAGCAGTGATACAACTACAGCCTCGGTTGTTTAGGACGGTGAAGCAGTCAGTGGGTATTGGTGTGCAATTAAGTGCTGAGAGTTATTGAGTTGCAGTGTGTTAGGAGGATATGTTTGCTGATGTCATTGATGCTGTCTATCGGACTTGTTGAGGTTATTCTTAATGAAGGCTGTCTTCAGCCCAAATTGTGAGTATATGCACACTTTATTTTTAAACAATGTATATTTAGATGTCAATCTAGATGAAGCATTTATTCATTACATTCCTAAAAATATTTTCACTCTCTTTCACATGTGATATGAAAGATCACATTTTTATTGAATGGACAGTTTCCGAATTTGGAATTTAGGTCAAGGAATCCATTTTGTAACCTTTTTTTAATAATTAGGTATTTGGTTTTTTAAAGGAATCATATAGCAGAAAACCTCAAGACTCCTCAAGGCTATTAGGTCACATTTCTGTAAAAAAATTAGACTTACTTAGGTTGATAACCTGTTAGATAAAACTATAGTTATCATACTTAAATTTTAACTACACATTTATTTGGATCGGAATTTGTCAAATAGTGTTTCTACAGACAAAGAGGAAAATGTTTATTTATATTGCACAATTTTAAAATCATATGTTCAGGACAAAGATTCATTACTGTAAATATTTATTGAAATAAACACTCAACAGTGTTGTCGTGTAAGAAATTGCTTCAAAGAAGTATGGGTTAATATAGAACTCATATGATGCTTTAAATAAATAAAATTTCATTTGGTTTCATTGTCTTGTCACAAATTTGTTTAATAAAAGATTCAAGCAATGGCATTTAACTTCCAGGGAAAAAAAAAATGTGTGAACTGAATTGGTTCAAGTGTTGCGTTGCACTGGCATTGGAGCAACTGGGTGATTATAAATTGTGGAGTGCTCTTTGTTCAGATCTGAGAGCTGTATTGATTTTTTATCCAACTTGCTGTTAGTCTGATAGTCAAAGCGTGCCTGGCACATGTCACAATAGAATACCCCTTTAATTGGGCAACAGATTGCATTCTCAATGGACTTTAGATTTGATCTGATATACAGCAGTATGATGTAATTTGAAGGTTGTTTTTCTTATACAATGGGAGATAAGGTGTAGATGGTATAATACAATCATTCTATCGTGGATTTGGAAAATACAAACTTGTCTATGGACAATCAGTGATATTAAATCACAATAAGGGCCTCTGATTGAAACAATAAATTTTATGACTAATATTCATAAAGCAGAATTTCTATCTCAGTCATGTTTGGTATACACTTGATATTACTGTGAAGATAAGGTGAGATTTACAAAGAGATGCCCAAGGTTAGGGAGAATATTTTGAAAATTTGATTTGAGAATGAAAATGTTTCTTTTGAAATGTTTCATCTCATACCTAGCTCTATCTATGGTTGGTGTGAAGCCCATGGGGTCCTCCTGATATCTAAGCTCACTCACTCACTCACTCACTCATCTACGGTTCTTGGGACATGTCAATTCTTTAAAACCATAAGATGAATCCTGACAACCCTTGGTGATAATTTGTTCACCTCCTTGACTTCATAAAGTTCTGTCCCTTGTTCTCAATCTTTTGCATGTGTCTTCAAGTGATCTGTATAACTGAAAACACTTCCTGATGTAATGAAAGTTGGATAAGATGAGTAATCTTGGTTTCTATCCAAAAAGTGGTGCAGAAAAAAGCCATTTCCATGTCCGATATAAATTTTAATTAGCTCCATGTTTGTAGGAAGTTGGTTTGATGCTTGTGGAGCAAGTTGCTAGTCACATGCTGCTTGTTACAACATGGGAGATAATTGCTAGGAACTGAAACCTTAATTTCAGTAATCATAGGAAATGGGTTAATGGTAACAGTTGCCTTCTAGTACTCCATTAGCTGGCTTTATCGACACTGGGGTAATAGCTCACAGCTATCATTATAGGAGCTGTCAAATCTGGTGTTGTGGAATATTGACGAAGTTATGATACAGGTTCTCGCCTAATGATGCATATTGGTTGATGTTATGATTCAGAGTCTGTGATAGATGCATAGTGCATTTGTTTTGATTCATGGTCTTTAATATACCATGCATGGACACGTGTTGATGTTATGATACAAGGGTTTTGTCTTATAAAGGATGCATTGTGCATTGAATTATGAGACAGGGTCTTTGATAAAAGATGCATAAGTGTGTTGATATTATGACACAGTCTTTGATAAAGGATGCATAGGGTGTTGATATTATGACACAGTCTTTGATAAAGGATGCATAAGTGTGTTGATATTATGACACAGTCTTTGATAAAGGATGCAAAAGTGTGTTGATATTATGACACAGTCTTTGATAAAGGATGCATAGGGTGTTGATTGTTGATATTATGACACAGTCTTTGATAAAGGATGCATAGGGTGTTGATATTATGACACAGTCTTTGATAAAGGATGCATAGTGTGTTGATATTATGACACAGTCTTTGATAAAGGATGCATAGTGTGTTGATATTATGACAGTCTTTGATAAAGGATGCATAGTGTGTTGATATTATGACACAGTCTTTGATAAAGGATGCATAGTGTGTGGATATTATGACACAGTCTTTGATAGAGGATGCACAGCACAAATAATGACATAAAGTTTTAGCGGTTGACACAGTTGAATCACCTGACTGACCTACATCTCCAGTTTCAGATGTGTATGTCTGAGAGGAAATTAACAGGTTTCTTATTGTTTGTTGAAATGATAATAACCCTGTATAGTCTATAAAAACTATTACTTCCTTTGTGTTGCCGAGGTACCTATACCTTTTGGGGGCCTGCACACACTTGTTTCCCTTGTTATGAACTTGCTTGAGGTGTTACATTGTGGTTTTAGTTTTGCTGACACTTGATATTTTATTAAAACTAATTCTTTTCTATCTGATCAGAAACAATGACTATGTGACATTTATTAAAGAAATATGACAGCGCTCAAATGCAAATATTACTTTGAATGATTAAATTTTCTCCCAATTATTAAGTGCAAGTATAAGTGTACATTCCATTTCTGTTCTCAGCAACCTTGGGAGTATACAACTCGAGTTGTCTGTTTGGTGGCTGTTGCTTATTAGGTGACTAGCTCTGGAAAGTTTGGTTTGAATCTCGAATGTAAATCCACCCCCAAAAGTACTACAATTTGTACCTTACTTAGAAAGTGAAATCCAAAGTTTCACGTGTTACATGAACAGGGTCAGGTTTAGATCCCAGCATCCTAGGTTTTTTATGCTCACATTTGTATCTTATCTACCTGGGTACCACACATTAAGTTTAGGTTTTTAGGAATTTGCATCGCAGTGGACAACTGGGCCACCCGTGCCTCAGGACGAGAATACACACGAGTAGAAGATGTTAACCTCACACCCAAACTGTAATGAGCTCCCAAGTGTCTGATATACCGTCTCATACTGTTTTCTGTATAAATATTATTGGTTGTTACAATAATAGCACATAGATATGTAAGATACCTGCAAGAGCGGTGATATTTTAAATGTACAGTCTCTTACGGGCCACATAGTGTTTCACAGAGGTCTCTAATTGGCTAGGTTATGTTTTTTTGTCTTACATTTTTTGCTCTCACCTGTGGTGAAGGCTGAAAGTCGTTAAGAAGCAGCACACCTGAGAGGTGAAGGGATGTTATTGGATAACGGACGGGGTTACGCACAATCACAACATACCTACGAGGGGGTTGAAGAAATGCGGAGTTTTTTCATGCATATTTCTTTCCCCACTGGAAACGCCCATGTAACAGACCAGCATGGTGGATGTTCAGGCCATATATGAACATCACGCTCTGTATCATGGTGATGCTTGTAGGAGTTGAGTATCAGACTAACATGAATTGCGTATAAAACACATATCAAATCAGCAGTGAGCTGATATCAAAGAATTTGTCTCGTACCTCTTTGAAGAGAAAACTTTACTTTGAATGAAACCCATTTCCCTTTTTTCCACTTCTTTGATATATAACTTCTCTGATTTCTTAATGATGCATATTTTTCACCGATAACCAATACAAAAATGGCCAGCTTGGTTCAAAGATATGGCACCTGAATTAAAGTGTACGTATAACCACTGTTCTATTACCAGCCTTTTCAGTGCTGCTGATCACTTGATAAACAAAATCTATAAGATCATATTAGGCCAAATATTAGCATGAAAAAATGCAAAAAATGTTGCCAAACGATGAGTTTAGTCTAGTAGACTGAAACATGACTGATCACCTCCTGAGAAAATGAGAACTTTAAACACAAGTCTCAAGCCAAGGATGGCTACCTGTAGTGGAGACCAGCTTACGAGTCCACACACTAGTGAGTGAGTGAGTTTAGTTTTACGCCGCATTCAGCAATATTCCAGCTATATGGCGGCGGTATGTAAATAATCGAGTCTGAACCAGACAATCCAGTGATCAACGCACTGAGCATCGATCTGCGCAATTGGGAACCGATGACATGTGTCAACCAAGCCAGCGAGCCTGACCACCCGATCCCGTTAATCGCCTCTTATGACAAGCATGGGTTACTGAAGGTTCATTCTAACCCGGACCTTCACGGGTCTCCACACACTAACACCAACATATGCTACCATGTGTTAAAAACCCAAGTTTGGGCAAGTAGCAAAAAACACTTGTTCCAACTAAATCTTACACAAAGGTGATGTTTCTTTTTAACAGTCAAGCCAAATGGTTAATGAGAGACAGTAACTTGTCACTGCTGAAAATACACAATGTTAAATATGTGCAAACTGTAAAGTTAATGTGCGAGATTGAAGATTTAACTCACCTCATATGGCCCGAGTTCAGGTGATTATACACAAAGTATATGTATGGGAGGCCATAAGTACACTCCTGGAATGTGCTAGCTACGTATAATAGACACAAGAATGTTGCAAGCTTTAAAGAATGTGTGAAATTTGTTTCTCTGCCAGAGTTGGGAGATAGAGTGGTATCATTTTGATTGGAAGCATATGCTTGTATTATCACTTTAGGTTCATATGAAAGGAAACTTGGACTAACGATCTCTTTGTGTCATTAACCAAATTTAATTTATTGTAATTTTACAAACTGTATTGCTGGCTGGAAATATTACTTTTTTAGTCAAGCTTTTATAAAGTTTGATACTTATTTATAACATTTATTGCATAAGATTAATGGTCCATTTGAGTTTCTTTTAACTATAGTTTACTGCATGTGTTTCTTTAACCGATGCCAAAATGTTAGAATACTCGTGACCTATTTGTTGTGAAGAAATAACATTCTTGATTATGTATGTAGTTTGTATGTATGATTTATGTGGACCTCCTTCGAGGATGATATTCCGTCCCAAGTCGGCAGCAAATGTCAGTCTAAATTCTCCAAAGGGAAAGAACATGTCTTTGTTCATGTAGTATGTTGTATTTGGGATTACTCTTTCCAAGTCAAGTACAAATTCTTGGACTCTTTGGGTGTAGTCTCTTTTGAGATTCAAACCCATCAAACTGACAGCTAAAGCTGTATACTCTCTAGGGAGTTGAGAATGAAGGAATGTACACCTAAATACCAACACACCAAGCCAGGAACCTCAGCAGCTCAGCTAATCTGCCTCACAGTCCCTGAACCACATTATTTTCCCTATTGCCTAGCCCTCCCTGCAGTGCTAAAGCTCTAAATGAAGCAAGTCTAGATTTCCTCAGTTTCTGAATCTCCCATCTCACGAGGGCTCCTTTTCAGTTTACGTGGGTTTATTTGTTGCTATCAAAATTAAATATATTCAGAGACAAAGTGTCAGTCTACAGGTCAGCCACAGAGGTTTCCACTGAAATGGAAGTCTTATAATTGGTAGACAAGATCACCTACCTTCTGTACCACACCTAATTCTTGTAAATAAAGTTACCAGAACTAGTGCTGACTGGGCGGACTTGTATTTCACTGATAAATTAATCATTTAGGAAGATACTTTAATGGATAGATAAATGTGGAGATTCCTCTGAAATAAGATGATAAGGACAAAAACATAAGTTTTTAACAAAGTAGCAATGTTTTCTCAATTTCCTATCCAAGTTCACTTAGTTTAAATGTTAGATTAAACTCTGATTAATATTAGCCAAAGGAAATTGGAATTACTTAAGATATTTTTACTAGAACTCGAACTATTCCTTGAACTTTCAAGAGATTAATGTTATCTGGAAGCGATACATGGTGTATATCAGGAATAATTCCCTGATTATTAGATGAGAACTTGGTGCAAGATGAACTTGTAAGCTTAACTTGCAAGGAAGTGGTTGTAAGAGACGGCTTAATTTCTTGTACAGCGCAACGACCTTGACCCAGATTTTGTCTTTTGATAGAGCTCAACTGTGCTTGAATATATTTAAGGAAGTGAGATCTTCAGTGAAAGGATGTAGGTTCTTAGCATATGGTGAGTTCACTCTGTTTTGGCTGTCTGTGGTCAGATCTGGTGCAGACAAACCAGTGATCAATGGTGTAAGCTTCATATCATCTTGGAGGCGTTAAGGAAGCCTAGTGGTTAAAGGATTCACTCTTCACGCTAAATCCATGGGTTTGGTTCCCATATAGGTACCACCAGCTCTGTGGAACAATCTTCCAGTCACCCTCAGACGAACTGAGTCACATTCACAATTCAAGAACTTGCTCATCTTGGACTTCTTCAAGATGCCCAGTGGTTAGAACTCTTTTCACGCTTAAATCCATGGGTTTGGTTCCCCATATAGGGTACCACCAGCTCTGTGTACAATATGTGAAACCCAGTTATGGTGTCCCCTGCTGTGATATTGCTGGAATATTGCTAAACATGACTTAAAATCACGCTAACTCACATCAAACGACTGCAAGATTGCATCGCAATATATTCAGTTTATTTCTTTAATTCATCAATCTGATGTCAACGAAGAAAAGGACATGGAAAGTTTTGCAGAATCATTAGAATATTAAATGCACATGCAGCGTATTTATGTTGTGTGTTTAAATGCTTCTGTGTATATTGTTGTGTCTGGTAGTCTTGAAAATCTTTGGCGGAGAGCCAGCATTGATAGACTGAGTATATCTGATAGCGCTGCAGGAGGGTTATATATCCCGGACCAGTCCAACAACATGGTTCTTATCATGGTCAGGTGCAAGACCTGATTTCAGTTGGGTGGCGCCATAATGGTACAACTTTAAACTTTTAAATTTGAATTACCTCAAGCCAGAATTAATCTTAGTTAAAATGCTTATGGTTTAAAGGTAGCATTGCAAACATGAAGGTGATCGGTGCTGCTGACTGTTTGGATGGAAGATTTGTCGGAATATTTGGGTTTTCCTTGACTTTGATTTTTTAGAAGAAATATGTTTTAATGATGTTTGAGTAAAGTAACGAATTTTTAACAAAACTTTACAGCAAAACACAGCTGTTCACATGCACGATGTTTGCACATGCTTTTCAGCAATTTGATGCATGATCCTCGTACAGTTCATCTGCATAAGGTTTGCAGTTGGTTCCCCCAAGTTAGTGGAGAAATTCATCTTCGATGTAACCATATATATATATATACAACAACATGTAGAGTGCTTTAAGTGGGTCTAAACTTTTGATGGGTAGTATATTTAAATGTTGGTTTGGTTTTACAATTCTGTGCAATAGTTTAATTAAGAAACTGCTGTCGTGATGTCTATGTAATATAACCTTTGTGTTGTAACTTTTTGGGGGGCTATGTTGTAGATACCCGATGATGGTTTTATAAACAATTATGCACCTGTAGTTTTAGTACAGAAGCGTTTTGATAATGTTTCATATCTTTTTGATAGGTTATGATATCATGTTGATCTTGATGATGGATATGTATAGAGGTGTGAGTAGCTGTGTAAGAGCCGAAGATAAGAACGAGACTTTACATTATCTTGTTTTGCGTACAGCATGAGGATTCTTTGGGGAGAATGTAATTAGTCCGTGCAGCCTGGCTACGGTAGATTTGACTCAAATGTTGCTATTTCCATGGGAACCTTACACCTGTCAGCTGATGGAGAATGTTAGGAGATGAACCAAACAAGCAAATTAGTTTCGCAGTTTTGCAACAGTTAGCAAATATCATAACTTTGATAGGTTATAGTTTCCGCACTAAAAGCGTAAACTGTTTGACTTTTCGTATGTTCCTGTGCCATTTTACACACATCATAACTGTAGGCTGTAGTGTTCGGAATTGGTTAAAATCTCATAATTGATGATTGGTTCATTACAACCAATCAATCATCGAAAATAATTGGTTAGCGTCATTTATGAAATTTGTTAATGCACATAAAAATAAGGGAAAAACATGTAGTTCTTTTGGGGCTTTTTGGCAAAATTTCACATCTTTAAAGGATGACTAGTATGTTAGGAACATAAATTTCTTGGAGCCTTTAAGATAAATTCAATCATGACTTGAAACGAGCTTGTAGTGCTTACAAAATGTAACAGACAAAACCAACCATGTGAAAAATATTAACGAAAACAAGTGTTCCAAAATTGGTTGTGTTCGATTATGAGAAATTATGATCGATTGCTTGGTCATTTAATCACTACGACCAATCTTCGATTATTTCAATTAATCGGACCACCACTAGTAGGCTGAACTTCATTTTTCTGGAGATTTGCACTTTTAAATAAAATGCATTGTACAGAATTTGTTTACATCATGATGTGGAAATTTAGTCTGATTTGAATCAGGAGGTTAAAGTCTTGGCCTAGTCACATCTAATATCTGAAAGTAGTATTTCAGTTTTTGGATTGCTTGGTTGGTCTGTTGTTTAACACCACACTCAGCAATATTCCAGGTATATGGCAGCTGTCTTTAGATAATTGTGTCTGGACCAGACAATCCAGTGATCAACAGCATGAGCATTGATTATGGATTGATTGGTCTGATTAGTGTTTGATATACAGTTCTGACTTGTAACGATGATTTATGTCAGAAAAAGTTAGGTTTTAGTCCTTTGATTGCTTTTTTCTGTCAAAGAAATCTTTGTTGTTTGGAGTAAAGAAAAAACATTTTGTTTGAATTTTCCAAATTTTCCTTTTTTAACTTTGGCGAATCTGTTAACAAGTCAAAAGAAATAAGGGCTTAAACAGGTTACAATATCGGTACAAACACACACAGTTTGTGTTTTGATGTAAGAGTTTGCCAAAAGTACTTTTGTTGTGTAAAGGGTTCATATGTTTTCAATGCCATTTTGATTGCTTTGAGTTTTATCTTTGAAGGCAACAGTATTAAGTCTTTTTATCAACATGTATATGGAAATATACTCCAATCTAAATGTAATGCTTCACCATGGCTTGGCATGTTCAACCAATATGATATTTTACAACAAATGTGACATGGTGGGTGATAATTATAGAAATGAAGGATTAAATTCAATAATCAATGAAATTTTCAACAATATTTAGGTGTAATGTTTGACAGGAATGAGTTTAATATGTACAGACAAGTATTTGAATAAACTGTGCACAGTTCAAAAGTTAGTCATGGAGTCTTTGAGGTTTTCTGTGATAGTATGTGAATTGGTTAAAATTTATTGCCATATCAGCATTATTTCAGTTAAATAATGTTCTATAGGACCTAAATTTCTTCAAATTCAACATTTGGTCCATGACAGAGACCCTTTGACTTTCATGCTTAATTTCAATGTGTAGGTTTCACATTCAGTTTGAGAAGGCTTAGTGCCCCCCTCGTGTACACCCTCAATGGTTACCTCTCAGGAGGGGGAAGGGCAGCATCTCCTGGATGTAGACAGACAGGGGTGAGAGTGAGGCTTCATTCACGGAGTTCCCCATGCTGTTCCACACATGGATGCCATGTTGTCTGCCTGTATAGTACTACAACAGTAAGTTGGTCAGCGCCGTTGGGGAGAGTTGTTTCAAGTCCGGATTACATAGGTGTGTTGGAGAAATTCTTTCATCTTCTGTGCCATCTGTCCATGAGTTCACCATGTGATTTGAGTCACTGGACATCTGATGAATTTAATAACCAAGTTTCGTTTCCGTGAAGGTATTCTGACAGCTGAAGTTTTTATTGATTCCAAATTTGTGTCAAGTTTTAGTGGATTGTGTGTTGAAAAGTCCTGTGATTATTCCTTGATTGGTCTGTAAACATTCTGATTGGAATAACCGGTGGAACCAGTGTGAGTTCCGTGACTAGTGGGTCATGTTATGGTGTATCACGTATCGGATTGTCTGTCTGTGATGGGTTGTACAGTTTTCTGATTCAACTGTCAGCGACCTCCATTTGGCAGCAAGTTTTGTTGTGCTGAGGGAGGTCTGAGGTTCCTGATAATGATACAGGAAAGATTTCACTGTAGTCACAGACTTGACATGTAGTTTACCATTCTGTGGAATCTTTGGTGAGCTTGGTCTAACTTATTGGAATAGTGTTGATCCTGTACTCAGTAGCATCGTGTTGGATATACCCTGATATGTCAGCGTTATAAAGTTAAAGGGATGTTAGAGTCCCTGAGGTTTTCTGCTATAACATCATTTGATCCCCTAAATCTGTTATTGTTGACATTAAAACCTCTTGACTTTCATGCTTATTTTGGGAAACTGTGAATGCCAAGTCTTTCAACTGTAAATTGATCTCATGAACTGACAAACTTAATTATTTCAACGTAGAGCAATACTTTAATAATTTACATGAAACTAATGCTTGTAATTGTAGTCCTGCTTGCATTCTTTTTGAGATGTAGGATCAGATAGAAGATGCTGAAGAGAAAAAAAAAATTCACTGAGATCCATGAAATTTATCATATTTGATCCTGCAGTGAAAGATAGCTAAGGTTTGTTAGTAAATACAATGTAAATCTTATTTAATGGAACTGAAGAAGAATATCTGGATCAGCCTAGATTTAAGAATGAATTTAAAATTTGAATCTGATGATTTTACCTACTGACTCGGTACCAAGTAGATTCCTTCCTCGCCTGGAATGTCTGATAGCACGGTGCCACTGATCTCATCAACACAAGTGGACCAGGCCAGATCTCTCACATGTGAATTTCTCTTCACTATCATCACTAGCAGATAAATGTGTTTTTTCATTATAGGGCTATATCCTGGTAGGTGTGTTTGTCTAGAGCTGTCATTTGCTGGGCAAAGTTGTGTTAGGTACGCGTGCCAGATTCTCTTTTGGGCACAATTTTGGCGAAATTGATATGGACAATTCAGTTATGTTTTGAGTAAAATGTAAACAAGTTTGTCATTGGCCTATTAAATGTATTGAAAAAAGTTTGAAAGTATGACAAGGGGAGGTAGTCAAGTGCTTAAAGTGCAGTCTGATCAAACCAAAGACCTGGGTTGATTCCCCACTTAAGCACAATGTGGGAAACCAATTTCAAAAACTTAAAAGGTGAAAATTTATGGATGTCAATTTCTTTATTTTGGGGACAAAATAATAAAGAAGTTGACAACCATTAATATTCTCTTTAACAATTTCTTGTTCAGTCAGTCTTTATTTTGGGGACAAAATAATAAAGAAGTTGACATCCATTGATATTGCTGGAGGGGTGGGGTTGATATTGCTGGAGGGGGTACCCTAGTGGTTACAGTGTTTGCTCGTCATGCCTAAGTACAATTCCCCATGTGTGTGTGAAGCCCATTCTGGTGTCCCCCACACTGATACTGCTGGAGGAAGTTGTGTAAAACTAAACTCACTCACTCACCAATATTGCTGGAAAACTGCTGAAAGCACCACAAAGCCACTCACTAGCTCACTCACATGAGTGGAAAAGCTAGTACATGGTATAACATTGCATTACATGCTCTGATAGTGCCTTATCTTATCCAGTTCGAAATGTCAACATTACACACTTGTCCAAATGAGCTTGGTCATGTTTTGTGTTTAAATAATGCACATGTGTGTTACTTCAAGACACTTTATTACCTTGGTGGTATATGTGAAGAGATTTATGGTCTGAGAAGTATATCAGAAATACCAGCACCACCTGCAGCTGGTGATGAACATCACAGGTCTCGAGCACACCTTCATCTCTATGGTGGACCTCGTCACAGGTGGGGTGATCTGATCTCAGTGCTGGACTTCATGAAGGGATGCTGCTAGAGTGAGCGGTTTTTAGCTCTGGATGTTGATCTAGATGCGGTCTGAGCATCTTAAAAAGTCTCATAGATATAGCTTTGATTGTCTTGTCTGTGTTGGTCTAAATAGCTTTCTCACTTCATGAAGGAGAGATAATTTCTTCAATTCTTTAGATTTGACTTCTGGTATCAAGATATAGATCATTTTCTTGCAAGTGGATTTTTTAAGCATGACAAATTTGTAGATTTTTTTTAACTATTATCTAAGGGCATATTCACAAATTACCTAAGTCATACTTTCAAGAATGTCCTTTTTTCATGTTGGAATATGTAGTGGGGAAGATATTAGTGATCGGACCATCTTCTGACATCTGTAGTTATGTTTGAACAGATATGGAAAATTAAACATGCTATTAAACATGTTACCCATATTCATTACATAACAGTGCATTGGAAAACATGAGTATTTCAAGCATCATATAGAACCAGACTTCTCCGACACCTAAAGGTAGCTTCTTCAGCTCGGTCATGGAAACATCTGAGGACTAGGTGAAGCTGGCTGCCATCTTGTGAGTGATGGGGAAGGCTGTCTGGGCCAAGATGTCAAAGTGAATATGTTCAACCCTGACTACAAACTTAGGATTTCCCCCAAACCTTTCTGCAACTGACAAACTAAATGCATAGCCATGTTTTCACATCTGGGTGCTGGCATTATCCAGATGGTCCCACCATATGTAATATGTAATCAGTGTACAATTTGCCGATGTAGGTGTCTAGCTTGTTGGTGCGAGATGTTGGTTGAAAGGGTGTACCCAGTGCTGTGTGTTTACAGCCCAGGGTCAGTGTTTGATGGGGCAGGTTTAAATATGGAGTTTTAATTAGCCTTTGTTTGACATTTGACAGCTGGCATTTGATAAAGGCAGGTTAGGTTTGGCTTGTTTACAGTACGCGCTTCATCTATATTTAATAGGTTGGCTTTGTCTGTGATGGTTTTGAAATAGTGGTCATCATTCACGGATACTCTGCTGTCAAATTTAGTTCATGTCCTGGTCAAGGAAAGGATTTGTTCTTTGAACTAAGGAATTTCTGAGAAGTTTTGTCAAATATAGTTCTTTGAACTAAACTGAATTTCTGAGAAGTTTTGTGAGATATAGTTCCTTTGGTAAAGGAAAGGATTCGCTTCTTCGAACTGAAGGAATTTCTGAGTTTCTTATAGTTCCTTTGGTAAAGGAAAGGATTCGCTTCTTCTGAATTTCTGAAGGAAGTTTTGTCAGATTTAGTTTCTCTTGGTCAAGGAATGGGTTCAAAATGTTCATGTGATTTTGTATCTTTTTCAACAGGAGTCTAAACAAGTTGTGAAGAAAATATTACAAGGATTAAACACATCGGAATATACAAACAACAGTTAAGACTGACATATCATGTGGTATATTCTCTTACTTGTGGATATTAACAGTGATGTGATGGAGGACATTGTGTTATATGCCATGTGAAATACTCTAACATTCAATGAGGACAAGACAAGAACCCTGGTATTTTTGTCTGGGTATTTCCTAAACTGACTGGACAATGATTATCATTGACAAGCCAACGTCCAAGACTGTTGCTCGGATTAAGGCCAAGTTTGAGTGTACAAAATTTGCTGTTTTCACGTGAGTATTAATAGATTATGTGTGTCATATGTCTTGCATGTTATGTGATAAAGAATGCAATGGATATCTGTGATAACAATTGGATATCCACGGATATCTATTGATGTGGGGGGTTGAAAAACAATGTTGGTTGTATAAGCTGAAACTAATCTGATTAGTGACATGGAATATTACATTCATGAAAATCAAGAGATTTGTGATGGAGAGCAAGAAATTCTTCATGGAATTACACAGTCCAAGTCCTTGGTCAAAAGACCTTGTCATGATTATTTTTGAAGAAAAGTACATGTCCTGCCTCAAGCCAATCTGCAAGATCCAATATCAGAGTTGTGATATTGGCATTCGTCATTTGGATGGGTTGTAGGCAACAGATAAACCTAAATAATTTTTTGCTGTCAAACATGTTTGTCATTTATTAGTAATAAACTGAAAATGATTAGAAATATTGAACCAAATTGAATCATCAATGAGTCAGAAATCAATATTTGCTTGTGTTCAGTCCAGTATTTCTCTATCTGGACTGTGAGTTGTCAGAGGGCTATGTTCTGTAACTGTGTAGGAGACAGGATGTGTACAGATAATTACTTGATGCCGCAATCTGCCCATGTCTGACAGCTAATTACCATGCTATGGAGGAACGAGTATCATCGAACCTAGCATTAAACTCAGCCTTCGGGATGTTGAAGAAGGGATGCTATGGCTACTGTATCAGAAGGGGCATGGTGATGCTGAAGGAGGTCTGATGATAAGATAGGGACGTCATGTCTAATGTTTAGAAGGAACATTATGTCTCAAGCTAAAGAAAGGACATTGTGTCAGTTGTTCAAGAAGGAACATTATGTCTAAAGCTAAAGAAAGGACATTATGTCAGTTGTTCAAGAAGGAACATTATGTCTAAAGCTAAAGAAAGGACATTATGTCAGTTGTTCAAGAAGGAACATTATGTCTAAAGCTAAAGAAAGGATGTTATGTGAGTTGTTCAAGAAGGAACATTATGTCTAAAGCTAAAGAAAGGATGTTATGTGAGTTGTTCAAGAAGGAACATTATGTCTAAAGCTAAAGAAAGGACATTATGTGAGTTGTTCAAGAAGGAACATTATGTCTAAAGCTAAAGAAAGGATGTCATGTCAGTTGTTCAAGAAGGAACATTATGTCTAAAACTAAAGAAAGGACATTATGTGAGTTGTTCAAGAAGGAACATTATGTCTAAAGCTAAAGAAAGGTTGTTGGTCAGTTGTTCAAGAAGGAACATTATGTCTAAAGCTAAAGAAAGATGTCAGTTGTTCAAGAAGACATTATGTCAGCTAAAGAAAGGATGTTATGTCAGTTGTTCAAGAAGGAACATTATGTCTAAAGCTAAAGAAAGGACATTATGTCAGTTGTTCAAGAAGGAACATTATGTCTAAAGCTAAAGAAAGGATGTCATGTCAGTTGTTCAAGAAGGAACATTATGTCTAAAGCTAAAGAAAGGATGTTATGTCAGTTGTTCAAGAAGGAACATTATGTCTAAAGCTAAAGAAAGGATGTTATGTCAGTTGTTCAAGAAGGAACATTATGTCTAAAGCTAAAGAAAGGATATTATGTCAGTTGTTCAAGAAGGAACATTATGTCTAAAGCTAAAGAAAGGATGTTATGTCAGTTGTTCAAGAAGGAATATTATGTCTAAAGCTAAAGAAAGGATGTTATGTCAGTTGTTCAAGAAGGAACATTATGTCTAAAGCTAAAGAAAGGATGACATGTCAGTTGTTCAAGAAGGAACATTATGTCTAAAGCTAAAGAAAGGATGTTATGTCAGTTGTTCAAGAAGGAACATTATGTCTAAAGCTAAAGAAAGGACATTATGTGAGTTGTTCAAGAAGGAACATTATGTCTAAAGCTAAAGAAAGGATGACATGTCAGTTGTTCAAGAAGGAACATTATGTCTAAAGCTAAAGAAAGGATATTATGTCAGTTGTTCAAGAAGGAACATTATGTCTAAAGCTAAAGAAAGGACATTATGTGAGTTGTTAAAGAAGGAACATTATGTCTAAAGCTAAAGAAAGGATGTCATGTCAGTTGTTCAAGAAGGAATATTATGTCTAAAGCTAAAGAAAGGATGTTATGTCAGTTGTTCAAGAAGGAACATTATGTCTAAAGCTAAAGAAAGGACATTATGTCAGTTGTTCAAGAAGGAACATTATGTCTAAAGCTAAAGAAAGGATGACATGTCAGTTGTTCAAGAAGGAACATTATGTCTAAAGCTAAAGAAAGGATGTTATGTCAGTTGTTCAAGAAGGAACACTATGTATAAAGCTAAAAAAAAGGACATTATGTGAGTTGTTCAAGAAGGAACATTATGTCAAAAGCTAAAGAAAGGACATTATGTCAGTTGTTCAAGAGTGAGTGAGTGAGTTTAGTTTTACGCTGCACTCAGCAATATTCCAGCTATATGGCGGCGCAGTTGTTCAAGAAGGAACATTGTGTCTAAGGCACATTATATCAGTTCTGATGTTGAACACCCTGTCCACATGACCAAGTGGTCATCAAGCTGCCAGGCTGTAAGGGTGTCATTGGTGTCTTGCTATTCTCCACATAACATTAACAGATTATCATATATCTGTAGGGAAATGGTGCTATCTTGTCACTATTTTGCATGTTAGGTTTTGTATGATTTGTTAAAACTGTCAACAAGTTAGTATATGAATGAAAATAGTTTTGGTTCAGGTTTTTGCCAATGAAAACAGTACTCAACCTTTAGTGGAGCAGTACAGTATCATAATTGGGACTTTCTTGACAGTCTGGGTCAAAAGAGATGCTTAATGTATGAGTTGTTCTTTTGGGGTTCAGGTGTGTTATGACACTGAAGACACAACATAAGTGATGTAGGAAACACAAATTATTTGTTTTGACTGGGTTATCTGGGGTTATTTATTTGTTGTATTTGAGAAGAAAATGTGTTTTCCAGATGCTCAAAGATGGTTAGTGTTTCTGATCAGTATGCAAGTCATGTACACTTCTAAGCAACTGACTTGTGAAGAATTGGTCTTCAGCAACTTACAAGATCAGATGGTCCGACTCATGACTTGGTTGATGCATGTCATCACATCCCAGTTGTGTAGATTAATGCTCATGATATCAATCTCTGGATTGTCCAGACTCGATTATTAAATTGCTGAATTCAGCATTAAACATCAAACAAACAAACAAATCTTAACAACCAATCAATAATATACAATACATTTTACTCAGATTTTAGGCTGAAAAAAAGCCTTGTTTACTTCCTGGAAATCAAGAAAACATAATAGTTTAAAAACCAATAAAATTGTTTGGTTCATCTTTTCAGAGAAATATTCAGTATGTCTTGTTGCATTGACAAAAAACAGCCTCTCTTCCCTTCCTCCATCCCACCCTCTCCTGAACCCCTAGTAATATTAAATGGTTGTACCTTATATAATGGTAATTACTCGTATGGTGCCAGCAGTGCCAAGTTATGTAAGTTGTCACACTGTAACAATAAGGATGATCAATTGTTGTTTTGCTAGGCCTCTTGAAGGTGCAAGTTTATCTTTCCAGTTGTCTCGTTAATGACAGCATGAGTTAAAATACTCATCTTGATGTGGAACAGAATCGTTAGATTTGCCACAGTTGATTGTGTTTTGTGTACGATTAATGAACTTACAGGATATTAATCCCTAAACACAATATTTCTCCTTTTGCAATTACCTCAACAGGCTGTATTTTTTCCTAAGTTCTTCAGTTGCCTTTTAAGTTGTCCAAGTCAACAGATTGTTTAATCTTAAGACAATGTTAAGACCAAAAATATGGCATTGGACCAGTGAAGTATGACATAGAGGCAGACATGATGGCGAGTCAGCATGGCGAGGCAGCATACATCTGATGTTGATCTTCACATCGCTGGCATGGCTAGTATGTTCAACCAGTAAGAAAATCACTTCCTACCAATGCATTATCAGAAGGTAGATGCGGTCCAGACACGATGTTGTAGGCCAATAAGAACCCTTCATCCATCAGGTCTCAAGGGCAACTGCCTCCTGCTCTGATACAACACAGATACAATAGTCACACCTTATCACTAACATCTGGATATCTTGTATGTCAACAATGCCAACCTCTCCTCCTACTGATTGCCTCCACTGACCAATCTTGACCACATGGAGCTTTGGGATGCTGTTGCTACATCCAGTGAGGGGCTTAACCACTGCCTTGCTCTGATCAGCATCACTAACCTTGCTACTGAAGCCTAGGCCCATGGATGTATAGTAATTCTATCCTTTAAAGAGGCAAGTCTAGATAAGCGGACAGTAACGATGCTGGTCTGTAAGAGGGATGTCCAAGATATTTTTATGGATTAAACTTCTTTTTAATTTCTCTCACGACGTTTCGAGACCATTCCAGGTCCCTTCATCAGGTTCACCTGGAATGGTCTCAAACGTCGTGAGAGAAATTAAAAAGAAGTTTAATCCATAAAAATATATTGGACATCAATGTACAACTTCTAAATGCCACTGAAAGACATTGTAAGAGGGATATTTATATTTTTAAGAAATTATCATTTAAGTTATTAGTTATTACCTTAGAGACTTGTGAAAGTCTACATCATCACAGAATGGCCTGTTTTCCAGGAAACTGACTGAAAGTTGTCCAAAATATCCTGAGGATAATTTCAAATTTGGAAATTTAGAGAAATATGTTAAAATTTAATTTTTAATCTGAAATGACAGTGTGCTTGTGAAATTGGTATATAGCAAAGTCTCAATATCACTGACTGAAAGCCGTCCCAAATATCCTGAGTATAATTACCAATTTGGTAATGATAGATTAAATGTGTTTAATGTTTAATTTTTTAATTGAAATGACAGTGTACTTGTGAAATTGATATGCAGCAAAGTCTCAATATCACTTACTGAAAGTCATCCCAAATATCCTGAGTATAATTTCCAGTTTGGTAATGACAGATAAATGTGTTTAATATTTAATTTTTTTATTTGAAATGACAGTATGCATGTATAGCATTTGAATCCATTCATATCCAACCATCTTTAGTCAGTGTTCAGCTGTGAAGGGTTATGCTGACAAGACTCATTAAAGTTAGGTTTTCTTACTTGTGGCTGAAACTGTAGAAAGATACCAGTGTGACTGTTCACTCTCAATAACACATTAGTCCTGTCAAGAAGACACTACGTTTGTGTTCATTTCCGAGCTGAACACACAAATCTGTGTTGTTTCTCAGGGGGAGATAATTGGGTTCCTGATGGGTTTATTGTCCCTGGGGTTCTGACCAGCACAGATGGCCTTGTTAACCAAAGCTGACACTCAACTCAAGGAGGTTATCCTGGGGAATGGATTCTGAATTGCTCTGGGTAGCTTTATATTACACCTAAGCATATTGAATTGGTTAAGTGTAGGGTTGTAGTGATGGAGGAAATGTTTAGACATGAGATACTTATCTTCAGCTCAAGAACTGTAACAAACATGGGTTAGAACAAGTTCTAAGGAATTGGTAACATCAGACATTCCAGGATGATGTTGTTCAAAATATCTAGCCAATCACAAAAGCTGTTAGTTTCCAACCTATTTTTAAGTAAAACTAGCTACATCTATTTATCGGAAAACCTGAATTATGTTATATATTGTGTATACTTCAATTTCATGGCAGTGTCATTGATTGGAAAGTTTAGTTTTGATTTATAGACTCAATAGTATCCAAATACTTTGATGTATTGCTCAATAACTGAATGTGTTATTCTGTATGATGAAATATGATTAAAGCTATGAACAGAGCTGCAGATGAAACATACATTTTACGTTTTAAGTTAATTACCATTACACATGTAACATGGACACAAATATCGGCAGCACTGGAAATGTAGTTGCCTGCAGTCTCCCATCCTCCAGTCAGTATCTGGCTGTATGACGAACATGCCGCACAAACACCTTCTATCCAACCTATAGGTTGTCTGTGGTGCAAACAATTCACTGTGTAGAGTTGTGTCCCTTGTATGCACCAGGAACTTATGGGGTTTGAATCTTGATTTGTTCTTTTTATATTTTTAGGTTTGTCAGTGCAATATCCATGCTAAAGATTTATCAAAGTGATAAACATTTGAGATCTAAATCACATTGGACTTTCCGCCCACAGTAAGTGGACAATCTTTGATATAACTGGAACATTGTTCAAAGCAGTGTTAAACTCAGCTCCATCGCTCGCTCACTCACTCACTCCAAGCTGATATGTCCCAGCTGGTAGTGCCATCACAATAATGTACGTAACTGCAACTTCAGAAAAGCTGTTAATTGAAGATGTGAGGCTGTTAATGATCTCAAGCCTGTCTATGGTTTTGTACAACAAGCATGCATCATCATTCGTAGGTTCAAATAGGTTTCTTCTGAGGTTCTAAACCTAGAGCCATCAACTTTGTAATGTTCCATGGGGATGCTTCTGGCACAGCCTCCCAGTCTCTGAGCCACTGATGTTGTTATTTCTTGCCAAAAAAAGATTGGAGTATAAAGGTTGACGTGTTATCTTCAAGACACATTTGATTACATTGGACCATGTTTTTGGGCCAACCCACGAAAGAAATACATGTAGAGGATACGATGTTCTCGGTAACCCTGATGGAAAACCTGTAACTTTGCTACAATTCTTCTCATCAAAAACTGGATCTGAAGAGAGCAAACTCCTCACAACTAGACTTACATCTGGCTGCTCCAGATTCTGCTGGTAATGACAGCAGAGTGGCTGAGGGTTGACTCATCAGTTCATCATCATCTAGATTCATAAAAAGAGCTGCAGTTTCAAAGTGGTCGTAAAGAAAAGAAAATAGATTAGAAGTTTATTGTCACAAACCATCCTCGCAGGACAGAGTAAGAGCATGGCAATTGTGATGAATATTTGTTGCATTATATGCCCTACATAATCCATGCACATGTATTCCTAGAGTAACGCTTAGTCTCTGAATATGTATAATTTTTATTGTAACAAATAAACCCATATAAATTGATGAGGAGCCCCAGGGAGACCAAAGATTCAGAAATCTAGACATGCTTCATTTAGGGCTTGAGCATTGCAGGGAGGGCAAGGCTGTAGGGAAAATAATATAGTTCAGGGACTGTGAGACAGACTAATGTATGCCATATATGAAGTATTTTTAGAATATTTTTAAAACACCTAAGATCCCAAGAAAGCATTTAGTGTATAACTTTTGGAATTCTTTTGGAAGATACAGAGACAGAATTGAGGAGATCTTTCAGAGATGATGGAATTAAGGCTCCTGAGTCATGTTTGTGGCTAGATCTTTAGGACTGATACAGAAAGGAAATGGAGGAGAAATGTTGTGTGTGTACTGATCAATGGCAACATTATGGACATCAGTGATGCGTTCAGTGGAGATGTTGTATAGTGCTATGTGATTGCTACTCATTACTTGTGTTTATGTCCCATTGAAGGATGTTTCACATCAGTATCCAAAACCATGACGAGGAAGATCATGAATAACGACCTCTTTACTATAGATGTGTGTTTCAGGGCGATTTCTTGTCTCTTCATAGGGTGACATGCCTCAAAGATTGTGTATGTATAGTAAGTTATTATTTATCAACATTCCTTGCCATAATCATCTCTAACTTCTAAATGCATCAAGGGACTCAGGTGTAACAAAAATTATTTTCTATGAAGCTTAGAGAAATGATCATTTTATTTTTAAAACAGACATTTGGAAATACTTATTTAAACATGACCATGATGACCTGACAAGATTTGAACAAATTTGTATTTGATCAGGAAATGTTTTTCATCACATCAGACGTACTCAGAAACATAAGTACTGTGTACAGGCATCATTTACATGCAAGTCTAATTCCAATTAGACCTGTTTGTCTCTTCTTACCTGTCCAAGAAAAAAAACATCTGGAAACAGATGAAGATGTTTTTTTGTTGATGCTTGTAACAGGCTGCAAGTTGATTTAATGGCTGGAGCTGCTTGGTAAGGGGTTATCAAAATGGCAGAACTCGGTTGCATGGTAAAGAATTTAGCTGCTTCCTTTGTTGGGTAATAAAGTGAAAAAGTCTGTTAATTGTGACTGTTGGAATTTCCTGGAAATATTGGATGAGCAGTATTCTTTCTTGTAGAGTAGGGTCAGAAATACATGAGAATGTTCCAATGATGATTTTATGATATACATGATGGCTACAAGACATTCAGTAGTGATGGCGTCTTGTTTCCTAGTCCCACCTGAGGTAGGGAGATGTTAGAAGAACTTTTGGTTCTGAAATGTCGTAATGTTACCTGTAAAGTCAATTTTATATGGATCAAAGAATAGTTTGTGTGTAATGGTATCTTCCTTAGTCTAACATTCATAGAACTTGTGTGATTGTTGATAACTTAATCTTGTGTCAAAGATGTTGAAATGATTGTCTCAAAATTCAGAGAAAGTGTGTTCCAACTTTGTTTAAATATTTAATGGTTTGAAACGATGTATGAAGTAATTTTCTTTTATAAAATTAGGGTGTAAACAGCTGAATTGGTTAAAAAGTATGCTTAAGTAACCAACCAGGCCCTCACACATGGCCAAGTATGTTAGATGTACATGAACAACCCTCCAAGACCTATCATCTTCGTAATGCACATATCTTGGTCAGGATATATATCCCTGCCTGCTTGGCAAGTCACTGCAAGTAACGCGTTGATAAAACACTGGAGTTTTTGTCAGGTACAGTTCCTCGGTGCCGTTCTTCAGTGCCATTACATCTTTGATGGTTGTCTTGTGGAGAGGAGAGACAATATGGTGTAGGTTGCGTCTACTCATCTGTCTGGGCATCCAGGATAACAGGCTAACCTTAACGGAAGGAACTTGGATAAAATGCTTAGCTGTTTAATGGAAATGTACAATTTTAGAAGAGGATATATAGGCAGTGTGTTGAAACTCGTCCTGAGTTAAGAAGTTGGAAATTACATTAGGCACTTTACTTGCAGCGAAGTCAGGGCGAGAAAGTTTAGACTTGCTTGGTAATTCAGTTGTGGCATAGATTGGCTTTGGAACTGGGAGAAAATGCAGTAAAGTAAACATAAAAGAGTAATAGGCTAAAGCAATTCCAGCTCCATCACAAAAAACATTGGATGTGTGGAGGCAACATATTAAAAAATGAGATCAGTGTTACAAGATAGTATTACCTGTGTGTTAGTAAATAATATCTAAGGCCTTCCAGTTTATTTGTTTTGTTTGGCCAATATGCAAAATATCAGAAGTAAGTAGTAGAAATAAACATGTAAAGGAACAAAGGTAATAAATTATGAACTAGAAGATGTTAAAAATATGCTTATTTCCAATCAAACTCGGCAATATGGCATCATCTTTCCCCATTGGATATCTCAACAAGAAAATATTATTAATCTGGTCTAAGCAGCTGTTTACATAATGTTTTTATTTGAAATTCATGGATGAGATAAAACGACCATCATTCATTTAGTATTTTGCATATTTTAATTAAATTTTCTAAAAAGCACTATTCATGTTGATGGTAAGTAATACCTCCCAAATGATATGAAGTTATTTTTAACCAAAGTTTCCTGAGACTAGGATGTCTTTGTTGTTCATCTACCTGACTTAACCAGCAGCATCAAGCCTTGTACCTTGTCAGTAGTCCTACGGAAGCTACCGGTACAACAACTTATTATTACTTTCTTTATAGCCCCACTCCAGCCTGTTCACCTCCATCCCTTATCTTGTGAGCCAGCTGTCTTCTCCGCTTGTTGAGATACTTCGGTAATGAACTGGGGAGACGAGGATTTATGATGGTACTGTTCTTGTGTCATTGCTGGTAGTGTAGAAAAAAGGTTGTCTTTGATATGGTTTGCTGTACCACCTTGGCAGAGTTGTGTTGGATTGAAGCTGTGTGTGAACATGCTGGAGCAGTCATTACCAAATTTTATGGCACTGATCCACCTTTGACTGTAGTTGCCCAACCTTTGAATGTAGTTGCCCAACCTTTGAAAGTAGTTTACCCACCTTTGATTGTAGTTTACCCACCTTTGACTGTAGTTTACCCAACTTTGACTGTAGTTGCCCAACCTTTGATTGTAGTTTTCCAACCTTTGATTGTAGTTTTCCAACCTTTGACTGTAGTTGCCCAACCTTTCTAGTTTACCCACCTTTGACTGTAGTTCACCAATGTTTTTACATAGTTTACCCACTTTTGTGTGTAGTTCACCCACTTTTCACTGTAGTTCATCCACTTTTGATGGTAGATTACAAATTTGTTTACTGTAGTTCACTCACTTTATATGCAGTTTACCCACTTTTGACTGTAGTTCACCCACTTTTGTGTGTAGTTTAGCTACTTTTGTGTGTAGTTTACCTACTTTTCACTGTAGTTCATGCACTTTTGATGTTAGATTACAAATTTGTTTTTTGTAGTTCACTCACTTTAATGTGTGAAGCCCATTTCTGGTGTCCCCGCCACTGATGTTGCTGGAATATTACTTTTCCTAAAAACGTAGTTTAAAACTCAGTCAGTCATTCACTCACTTTTTGTGTAGTTTACCCACTTTTAACTGTAGTTTACCCACTTTTGACTGTAGTTTTCCCACTTTTAACTGTAGTTTAGCCTCTTTTGTGTGTAGTTTACCTACTTTTAACTGTAGTTTACCCACTTTTGACTGTAGTTTTCCCACTTTTAACTGTAGTTTAGCCACTTTTGTGTGTAGTTTACCTACTTTTAACTGTAGTTTTCCCACTTTTAACTGTAGTTTAGCCACTTTTAACTGTAGTTTACCCACTTTTATGTATAGTTTGCCCACATTTGACTGTAGTTTGACCCACTTGTGTGTGTAGTTTGCCCACTTTTGACTGTAGTTTACCCACTTTTGACTGTAGTTTACCCTCTTTTGTGTGTAGTTTACCCACATTTGACTGAGGTTTGCCCATCTTTGTCCAGTTCAAGCACCCAAACAATCATGTTATAACTGTCCACATAATGACACTAAATTAGACATTAAGATTCATAATCAGTTATAAAAGGCATCACACTGTAAAGTTATTGTATATGTCAACTAGCAGCCGATCCCAGCAGCGAAATTACTAAGTTTATGTAATACACATCTGTCTTAATCCTGACAGCTGACAGATATCTTACATTCCAGTCGTGATTTACGTCTTTCATATGTAATCAATGCTGTTTGTGTAGGACAACGCGACATGAAAAAATGTTTGTCAGTAAGGCTTGGTGACGTTTGTTGTGTCCTGTATCAGAATTGAACTGTGTTAATTTTAGTCGTTTTGTAAAGACCATGGATCAGCCAAACACTCTGATATGTATCGGTTCAGTATGACAGATCAGATTGTTGCCATTCAGGACTCTTTGACCATGGAAATTTTAATGTTAATGTACTTGTCACGAAGCATAGTTGGCACTGTTCATCTTGACTTCAACAGGTGCAGTTGTTTCAGAAACCTCTACCAATACTTGTATGAGATTTTGTATATCCCCCACCTTACACCTCATCTGTTACCCGTAATGTACTCTTAACCCCCATCTCCCACCCCCCACCTGACCATTCCCTCACTCCAAACGTTTTCACCACCTCCCACATCACCCCACCCCTCCTCCCTCTCTTTCTTTTTCCTTCCCCAAAAAACAAAAGAAAAACAACCCAGTGGGTCACGTTGAAAATAGGAATGTTTATTCTTAAGTGTAAAACCATTTCCACGATCAGATTGTTGGTAGTTGAAATAATTTACATAGCAATGTTGAAATTGAAGTCACTAGTTTTCATTTGAGACCAGGAAGTTTAATTATTCACACATGTGAGTATGTTTGACACAGTGTCTACAACAGTTTTGCTATGCAACAGATTGGTAATTCGATAAGTATGGCTACATGTGGTTCCCGTTCAAGCGATGGCTATCCCAGTTACATGTAATGACAGAGACATGGCTTCCAGTTGTAGAAGCTGTTGTACTCAAGATAACTTAATATCAGTGTATTTATTTCAGTCACTGAACCACTACATATTTTGTCAGGCCTTATCCATAAGTTGTTCGCTTCACTGACACTTACGTGTTCCATGAATAATAAAAATATGGCTTAGGAATTGCTCGGTTGAAATTACTAACTGTTGATATGCTTTTCTTAACACATTTTTATTTTTTTAAATAATGCTAAGATATAAATCCCAAATGATCCCTTTTCGTGTTCTTCCTGAAATATTTAACCTGAAACAAATATCTCAAAATAGTAATTATGTTGGTCTGATTTAGTTCAAAGTTCAGGTCAAGTAAAACTTCTTCCGTTCAGTAAACTTGGTTAAAAATAGTACAAGAAAATAGTCCTTACAATCAGGCTGAAAACTGGTGTAAATATGCCACAACTCGAGTTCAGGTTTTGGTTTCTGAGACTCAAAGGTTGACACAACTGTCAAATTTAGTCTGACCTAATTTATTGACAGAAATTAATAACACCCTCCATTGCACACTCGGTGGATTGATATCCCCTTATGATATGTATGTGTAATTGGAAGGGCTGTGTCAATACCATAACTGACTGTCCAAGATTAGTCCATTAAGTAGGAGGTCATTCCCCAGCTGATCGCCATCAGGAGACCACTGACCACCATCCTAATGGTCAGTTCGATGACCAGTAATCACCTGGCCCACAATTGGCAGTAATGACCCCACTGGTGAGCTGAGTGGGAAGTGGAGACACTTGTCAAGAGGAAACCTTGCTTCTGATGTAACTGCCCTCTTCCTGTTAATACTTCTTGAGGATATACTGCTGTATGGCTTAGGCCTACCTGAACAAACAGTTGGTGTATTTTGTCAATATATTCGAGATTGTATGGCGGATGTTTGTGGCTATCTGGACACTGTGATATTGGATCGTGGATTTTATCCAGACCTTCATGGGTCGTTGATATTATGGTAGGTGGCCTTTGTGTTATAGTATCTGTGTCATTCTTTATTGTATGATCAATGTTGGTGTCTTGAAATGGGTTGCAATCTTTAACTATTTTTACTTGATGAATGAGCGGTGTTGTTAGTTAGTGTCAGTTTCAATCTCGGCATTTGATTTATTGAGGTTATATTGTAGTCAGATATGGTTTGAACATATTTATATTTACAAAAGAAACATGGATGGGTAAACAAGCAATAATGCTTATATCTGTACTGCTCCGGTCACAATGAACAATAGTAAGACTGCAGCTGAGTCTGAAGCAACAGTGGATAACTTGGCAGAATCTAGTTCCTGAATTTAAGTCAAATATTCAGATATTCTGATAAAATTCATTATTAATTATTACCACAACAAGTGGTTTGTTAGGAAGGTGGGGAAATGGCCGGCCAGATGTTTATTTGGGTGGGGTATTGTCTGGGTGGGGACATCACTGTATCCCATTAGGGTTCAGATATTAGGAAAATATAAGTATAAAATATTAGTTTCACCATGATCAGTACTAGCTTAGAGAAAGACAACAGACTACGGTCAAATTGTTGATATCCATGATTGTTATTATTCAGAGATAACTTGTTATGACCACTATAAATATGTACAACATTATGCACAAATGTGAACCTTCACATGTATTATGGAGCAGCATTAATATAAGCCATTTAGGCTTGTTTGCCAATCCTTTTCTTTCTTCTTGAATAGAATAAAATATGTTTAAACCAGACTAAGGTCATAAAAACTAATCTCACAGACATACTAAGAAAGGTATAACTTATGTCTACATACATAGTTTAAAAGATGTTTCTCGATATATCCTAGCCTAAGGTAATAAGGACTCATCTATTAGACACACCCTTCAGTTAGACAAAACTTTTGTCTACATTGTTTGTTATATACCTTGATTAAGTAAACATGTCATCACCTATATGAAGCAATTACTTCAATTTAGGCTCATGGGGATTTAGCCCAGTGTCACCATGTCTATTGTAATGCAAAAATCATCCAAGCACCCAGTAAATGTGTGAACAAGATTAGTGCCTGTTCAATTAGGAATAGCAGGATTCAGTACTCCCTTCTGTCTAGTCGTTTAATTTATTTAGGGCCTTTTAGGGCACTCTCCATTTTGTATCATGAACCAACCATTTTCTTTTTATACTTTCAATAAATAAATAGTTAGAAAATGAAAAGTTTAGATTCTGCTACTCAGGTCAGCTCTTTCCCTCAGCCAAGGGGGTTATTTCGACTCTGTTGCAAAGCCGGCTTTGTTATCCCATTCGTGTAAATATAATTGTAATTAGGTTCGTGTGACTTTAGACTCTTTGCTGAACTAATTCCCCACAACGACCAGCACACCATTTGGAAGGAGGTTCACAATTGAAACCACACTGGTATCTTACACAGTGCCATAAAATTATCTGCCACTAGTTTCCTCTGGTTCAAATCAATCATATACAGGCTGCCAATATGTGATATGGCTGCTTTAGACAACACACAAAGTGTAAAGTATTCCAATTCAGCATGGAGAACATTATTTTGACCAAGGAATCAGTTTGGTGGAGAAACAAGAACCATTCTGAATGAATTGAATCAACTGAACCACAACGACAAAATAAGTTGCAGACTCAGGGTTCTCCATTATGCTTTGTTCCCTTTTATTGTAATGAATGATACACCTCTGCCATTTTCTTTCACCAAGTTCTATGTCTTGTGAAAAATACAGACAATAAAAGTTTATTTACTGCATGGGGTTTTGTACAAAGAACATTTGTTTTTGATATATATAATGCATATTTTTTATGGGGAGGGTTATTATGGACAGGAAATTTTGGGCAGATCTTGTGAAATCTTGATTTGTTTACCAACGTAAACCCTTCACTCAGTGCCAGAATGATCTGTAACAGTAGATGGGAAACAAGGGAAGGGAAACTGCAGTAGGGCTTTGTCTGGCCGACTATGGCAGCTTTGTCTGGTAGTCTGTCTCACAGTCCCTGAACAACATTATTTGTAGCCCTCTCTGCATGCCCTAAATAAAGCAAGTCTAGATTTCCTCAGGTTCTCCCTAGGGCTCCTTTTCAATATAAATGGGCTTGTTTGTTACTATCCAAATTATATATATTCAGAGACAAGCCTTAGTCTAGCAAACTGGCTCATTGCCTCCTGCTGGGTATGGAATCAGTGTTGGATGTTAGGGAGTATGCATAGAGACGGTGGAAGACTGACAGTGACTCCTAAGAAATTGTATATCTACAAAAAGAATATATCCAAAAGAGCCCTGGATATTTAACTTTATATAGTTGAGGTGATTTAGACTTACTGAATCATTTTAGACTTGAGTTTTTTCAGTTTATTCTTTAGGGGATTGTTGTTGTTGGGATTTTTTCAGTTTATTTTTTAGGATCTGGGTTCGTTGTTGTTTAACGCTGCACTCAGCAATATTCCAGCTATATGGCGGCGGTCTGTAAATAAATGAGTCTGGACCAGACAATCCAGTGATCAACATCATGAGCATTGACCTACGCAAATGAGATACAAAGACATGACAGTCAATACTGTTAGTCGCCTTTTACGACAAGCAGGGGCTGCTGAAAACTAATTCTGACCGAGGCTGAGGTGACTGAAGTAAGATGGGCCGAGATATTCTTGAAGGTTGGATATGTAAATCTTATTTCAAAATAAAATATATTCTCTTGTGTATTGCTTGTTGGGATTCCCAGGCTAAATATTGTGATAGAAGCAGAGTTGCCTTTCAGGTGTAGTGATAGCCAAGGGACATTTTGTTATGTAATGGTATCTAAATCTGTTATCATCTCATGCAAATTTTCCTGTACCTGAATGCTGTCCTTAACGTGAAAAGCCTTTGAATTGAACAGGTTTTTTTTTATCTTTTGCCTTCCACATGGTTTCCATTAAGACATCATCAACTGCAGGCATAGAACAGACCAGGAAATGACTGTATCATAATGTATACCATCACTCTTTGCTGACTCAGCCTTAGAGGGCTAAATGCTGTTGTCCTCAATACTTATTTTCCCATTTAGTTTGATGTAAGGAATTACAATTACTGAAACATTAACATGAAGGGTATCCGTCACAGTATGTTCTTGGCAATCGTCTGTTTGATGTCTTGATATTTCTTTATGGGACAAGAAGATTGAATTCTATAAATTACAATCCTGACGTTTGGTGCAAAACATTTAATATTGGAAAGCAGGATTTGGCAGATATGGGGCTTGTTTCATATGAAACTGTCTCCATCTGTGAAGTGTTAGAGATGGATTAGTGTTACAGCACCAGAACAGTGCAGTATGTTAATTTTGTAGACAGGTCTTGTGATTGATGATGTGAGAAGTAGGGCTTCTCTCAGGGGAAGTGTAGCGAGGCTGGGACAGGGGACCTGCTGATAGTCATGCAAATTTTAACTTATTTAAAGATTCAAATATTCTTGAATTCCTCTTGTTTGCAAATCTAGTAAAATACTTCTAAGATGTATTTAGATTGGTCTGAAATGTTTTGGGCTTGATTTAAAAGAGCAGAGATTAAATGAGATATGGCTTGTAATCTTGCCTGGTAATTCTCCATGTGTTTAGATTATAATTTAATAAAAATTCTGCCAAGGAACCTGGGTTGGTCAGCTGCTCTTGGAGTTGAACAATTAACTTGACCCAAATCCAAGAAAGATTCAGGAGGGACAAGCAGAGATGCCAACCCTTACACTTTGGGCGTAATTATTACGATTTTGACCATTATATTACGCCATTACACTTAATTGGCGAAACTTACTCTTTTCTATTGTTTTAAGAAAGTCCATAAAGTGGAAAAAATTTCACAGGGAAGTGTTTCGTAACGCACCGGTACAGTGGTTCAGAAATTGTCTTACTCTTAGCATCGCGCTTATTCCAATTAACTTATAAGGAATTAAAGTATTTTGTGTCCCCTGACCAACAGTTTTTGATGTATGGAGCTTCATAATGATTGGTCACGTGTATTTCTGTCTAGAATATTTCCTATTCATGTGAATAACCTTCTTACAAGTAATTTTTATAAAGTTATCACCTTTCACTAAGTAGTTTTTTTTAAGTATTACACTTTTTAGGTCCAAATTACACTTTTTGACCTCAAGTATTACACTTAGGCCCAAAATAGGGTTGGCATCTCTGGACAAGTGACATTTCTTTGTGGGCTATCACTTAAACTTTCAGGTAGATAGCAACTAAGTAGTATAGGATTTATGTCATTTTGACCCTGATGATTAGTTGTGCCCTCCCTTAATTCACTGTAGCTGCCAAAGGTAAACCGAAATGTTTTACAAGTAATCTACACTGTACAAAGAATATCCCTGCCAGACACAGATATGTAGCCTTACTCCAGGGCATTCTGCTTGATGTAGCCATGGATTGTTAGTAAGTCCTTCCTGATAGAAGGAAGGAATGCCTAGATCAGCTGACAGGATGGAGGTATAATGACAACTTGTTTGTAAAAGTTATTGAATGTTGGAATTTGGTAATTTTAACTTAAGATAATTACTTTATAACACAGGGTTTTATGCAACTCGCAAATGAGCATCCAGTATGCACAAATGTAGAGAATGGATGCAGAAAAATTAATCACTATGTCCAGAGGGATGAACAATATAATTCATTGTACCCCATTGGTGGATCCAGATGGGGGTGCAGGGGGTTCGAACCCCGTCTTTTGAAAATGACTTAAGACCACATTGAAAGAATTTTTTTTGCGTTGTCGGAGTCAGGGGTGGTAAAAAAAAACCAACCCACCCCCTTAAAAATTCCTGGATCCACCCATGTACCCACAACACATCTATGACTTTGCTAAGTGTTTGGTTGTTTCTTCAGAGCAGTTACTTGCATCATTTCATCTAGAGATATTTTCAAAACATACAGTTCTCTACACTGTTCCCTACACTGTTCCTTCGCAGGACCCTCAGATGGCTCGCAATGACCGTTAAGACAAATAATTGGGGGTCCCCGGGACTCCCGTGTTTGTGAGTCAAGGTAAAACCCTGTAGACATGATGCAAGTCTAAGGCTGCAATCAGTGTTGTGTCTGGCGAGGTCCAACCAGACTGGCATGAATGAAGCAAGCTGGGGCATGTATGGCACGGCCTACACATGGCGCCACAGATGCCAGGATACCAGCTAATTCACAGACTCACTCCAATCTCAGACATGGAACCTGAGGAGCGTGTGTCACTTGTAACACAAACACAAGTGAAGTGAATAGGTCCGTTTTTTTCAGACTTAGTCAGGTTTTACTGTTTGTAGTTGGACTCTTCAGATATATAATATCTAGGATACCTAAAGAGGATTTGTTTGGGCCCTTTGGGATTACTTCTATGGAGGACGGTTTTTTCACCCTTGAAAGCTAGTTAATATATAGTGACTTTGATTTTTGTGCTTAATTTGAGCACTTGGTAAGATTTATTGTATATAAATCCCATTTGGGTACAATTGCAATATGGAACTAGCTGGGGAATACTGTGTTTAAGCTTGTTCCTTTATGGAACCACTGAGAATATCAGCTGTACTTTTAGCCAATACCAAATTATGAATTAAAATTAGTGAGAAATATACCAGTTATCAAAAACAATATTGTGGTATATCTAGTTTTAAAAGTGTGCAGTACACCCACCACTAATACCGTGCAGTCTTATTAATGAATGTTTGAATATTTTGAAATAACAGACTATGAATTCGATTTCATCACTTTATTGCTGCAATATTGTCAATATGATGTTAAATGTTGCTCATCCAATGTAATGCTAAAATAACCAGATCTGTGATCTTGATGAAGAACATGATTACGGATGTAATTTTACAAGGTCATTCCTTTAAACATCAGATCACTGCAGACATGCAGATGGGACAAGATTATGAAGGGGTTCTGGCGTTATCAATGAGAGAAGCATCTCTGGCGGTGTAATGAAATGACTCCTCAACCTACACACCAAGATGAACCGGTCTGCTCTGTGTTGTAGTGATGAGAAGGCATCATGCATGGCAGCCATTAATTTGGGGGGACGTTATCAGACAATCTGACATGTTGTATCAAGCCCTTGGCTTACTGTGTTAAGGACCTGATTCAGGTCCTATAATCTGCACTTGTGACCTACAAGCTTTGATGTCTCTGACTGTCAATCATATCACACATTAAGTTGACAAGAGTGACTAATATTTAGTGCTGCTTGCTTTAAAGATTTTTTGAAAAATATGTGACTTTTGTTAGTATTTAGTTTTGTATATATGAGCTAAATTATGTATCTATGTTTTGGGTTTGAATTTGAAATAGGTGCTGGTTGCATGAATTTCATGATTTAAGTTGAATGCTTAATTTTGATATTGAGGATTTTTTTATTTCGGTATTTTTCAGCAGACGATGCATCCCCAATAAAAGCATGGACCAATATATTCGCTTTATAGCTCACACTGGAAGATGGAGATTCTGTTTTTCAGCATTGATGCATCATTGGATGGACGTATATTCACGTATATACGTCTTTGATCATTGAAATCACTCAATTTACTTCCAAACTTGTGAATGCTGTGTCTGACCAGTGTGTTTGTTTTGCAGTTCTGAGCACAATATACTGGAAGATGCAGACAGCCTGCTGCTGAAGAGGGAACAGGGGGATGGACACGAGGACCCTGACAGTAATGTCATCGATGTCGGTTCAGAAGGTGATTAAGTGTGACCCGTGTTTTGAGAGAAAATTTAATACAAAACTGCCCAGATGGAAATGTAAGACAGATCTGCACTAATGTGCAACAAGTAACCCAGTCTTCGAAGGCATTGTAGTCTCTTTTGCAGAAGCTTTTGATTACCGGTTTTAATCCCAGTTTTGTAGGTTTGTTGGTACCATAGCCATGCTTGTATTTTTCAAATAGTTAATCTTTGAAGATCAGCGTCCCTTCAGGATTTCCTGACACAATAGCCTGACATCTGGAGAAATTATGGAAAGAGAAAGACTCACTCCTCACTCACTCACTCACTCACTCACTCACTCACTCACTCACTCACTCACTCACTCACTCACTCCTCACTCACTCACTCACTCACTCACTCACTCACTCCTCACTCCTCCTCCACTCACTCACTCCTCACTCACTCACTCACTCACTCACTCACTCACTCACTCACTCACTCACTCACTCACTCACTCACTCACTCACTCACTCACTCACTCACTCACTCACTCACTCACTCACTCACTCACTCACTCACTCACTCATGTACACACACAACACCAGGGGAACAATAGTAATAGCAAGACCCTATAGTACAGATAATGTTGTAACCTGACCTTCATTTAGCATTGGAATTTCAGAAAACCCAATCATGACAATATTTGCTGGATATGTATTTTCAGGGATTAATTTACAGTTTGTTTTGCCGTTGTAGGTCTACATCCTTGTAGCCTTGAACACATTTATTACAAGTTTTCCTTTGTTGTCCTCGCTGTATTAACTGAAACTGAAAGTATAAACAATTAATACTGTTCCTGCCTATAGAATTGCCCAGTGATCTAACGTGGCTTGATTCACAGTGTAGTTTGGCTGCTTTGGCTTTTATTGTTATTAGGTCTGATGATGATGATGATGATGATGTCTGCGCACTACTTGTGCTTGCAGGTTTTTCCGAAGAAGTAAATGTCATTGGTCTTCTGCACTTTTCATCTATGTGAAATTGACATCGTGTGACATGAGATTAATACTGCTGAATGTGTAAATTCACTCACTCACTCACCATGTGTTGCTGTAGGTGAGGCCTACACCGATGAAGCGGAGCAGGAGGTTGTGTACGTCGAGATGCCCGGCCTGTCTAGCACAGACGAAGACAGCAGCGAGGATGAAGTTGATTTCAAGATGGCCTCCAAAATTAAATTCAGCCGGGATCCCATCAGGGTGAGTGAAATGTGACCTCTGTTATATACATGAAATTCTTGTATCAATCTGGATGGTAGCATTCTGGATTGATAATTTATGATTACAGTGTAAGTTGACCATCAGTATTTACATAGGGGAAGGGGTTTTCAGGTTACGGTGTTCAGTGATTATCAAACATGTACGTCATGCTTACTGCAGTACACGTGAAGGTCTGGGTTAGAATTGTCTTCAGTAACCTATGCTTGTCAGAAGTGGTGACTATCGGGGATCGGGTGGTCAGACTTGTTTGATGCATGTCATTGTGTCCCAATTGCATAGAATGATGCTCATGATGTTGATCACAGGATTTTCTGGTCCAGACTTAGTTATTTACAGACTGCAGCCATATAGCTGGAATATTGCTGAGTGCAGCATTAAACAACAAACAAACCAGGCTTACTGCATGTTCTTACATTACAGTATTGTTGAATTTACTTATCCATGAAGATCTGGATTAGAATTGGTCTTTGGCAACTCATGCTTGTCCGGACTGCTGCTATATAGCTGGAATATTGCTGAGTGCTGCACGAAACAACAAATAGAAAAGAGAACACCTTTCTCGCAGGAGATTTAATTACGAAATTAACATCAAATCTTTTGTGACAATTGTTACTTTTCTTTTGGCAAAGTGAGTGAGTGAGTGAGTTAATATTTAAAGTCACATCGGCAATATTTCAGCCATATCGTGACTACTTTTGGCAAAGTAATCAAGGCACAATTTGTACAGTAGTCGGGCGTTTCATCCTGCACATGATATCAAGCATTTAGTCTTGTTCCATACATTAGTCTGGATGATAGATATGAGCGAAATTCCGTGTTAGGAAAGGAAGAAAAATCAATTTTCATTGGTAATAAAGATTTTTGGGATTTTAATTTCATCTGGATCATCCAAGGGGGACAATTACCTGAATTAGTTGTGGGTTGGTATTACAGTTACATGGAAGTTTCGGAGATACTATCTCCCTACAGACTCATAGACACTTCTTAGCTGAACATCTAAAACCAGAGGTGAATGAGACTAGCAGGTCTGACCTATGTACTTGGTGGTTGCAGGTGTTCTTCACATACTCCACGGACGACTATGACCGCCGCAATGAAGACGTCGACCCAGTGGCGGCGTCAGCGGGAGTATGAGCTGGAGAAGAGGGTGGAGAAGATGGATGTCTTCCCAGTAGAACTTCAGAAAGGTATACCAGCCTCTTTCTTTTATTGTGTTTTATCAATGTGACAGAAATGTATTTTACAATTTTTAATTCATAATGTAGCTGTGAATGTAAATGGCAAACTAAGTGCAATGTGTAGACAAATTCCGACTTTGGCACAGGTCCTGATAAATCACTGTGACTTAGCACAAAGAATAACACAGTTACATGGCATTTTGAATGAACTTAAGAGTACAGCATGGCAGAGTTACATCCCTTAGTTTGCCAGGAACCTATTTCGCAGGTATGTTAGCGCCATACCCCTGCTTGTAGATTTTCATCTGACTTAAAGCTTCATCTCACGTTATTTAGACTCTACTGTAATTATGACATTACTGTAAAGACATAATTATGGGATGACAGTTTCGTTATGACATTACTGTAAAGACATAAAAGTGATGACAATTTAGTTGTGACATTACTGTAGAGACATAAAAGTGATGACAGTTTAGTTGTGACATTACTGTAAAGACCTCAAAGTGATGCCAGTTTAGTTGCGACAAAGTGATGACAGTTTAGTTGTGACGTTAGTGTAAAGCCCTCAAAGTGATGACAGTTTAGTGATGCCAACACAATAACAACTCAGTGATGATAATATTGTGAACATATTACAGTGATGACAGGACAGTGATGACAATACAGTGATGTGGTACAGTGATGACAGGACACTGATGACAATACAGTGATGTGGTACACTTATGACAGTATGGTGATGACATTACAGTGATGACACTATGATGACATTACAGCGATGACATTATGATGACAGGACAGTGATGTAATCATTGATGACAGTATGGTGATGACATTATGATGACAATACAATGATGTGGTATATTGATTGTATGGTGATGACATTACAGCAATGACATTATGATGACAGGACGGTGATGACTTTACAATGACAGGACAGTGATGTAATACATTGATGACAGTACAGTTTTCACAGAACAATGACAACAGTATAGTGATTTTAGTACATTGATTGCAGTACAGTGTTATTTATCACATCCTGGTGCTTCTCCAACCCCACTTTCTTTAATATCCCTTATCTTACAATTCCCCATCCAAAGCATGTAATCTTGTTTATGGTTATGACATGAAGTACAATGTTTGAAGTCTGTAATATGAACTAGTTTGAAGCACACTGGAACCTGTTCAAAACATCATATTGCACATTAATGATATAACTCAATATATGCCCCATGTGCAGGTTCTGAGGGACTGGGTCTCAGTATTATCGGTATGGGCGTCGGCGCTGATGCTGGCCTGGAGAAACTTGGCATCTTCATTAAGACCCTGACTGAAGGCGGCGCCGCTCAGAAAGACTCCAGGTAGGTGATATAGTGTCTGGCTCCAGCATCTGTTGTGGGCTGCTGTAACATTATGGCTCCTGGAATGTGTATTGTTGGCTATGCTTTTCATTTCCTGGGGTGGAGCAGTGGGGTAGCCTAGTGGTTAAACCGTTCACGCGCCATGCCGAAGACCTGGTTCGATTCCCCTCATTGTTACAATGTGTGAAGCCCATTTCTGGTGTCCCCACTGTGATATTGCTAAAATATTGCTAAAAAGCGCGTAAAACTAAACTCACTCTCTCACTCTTTTCCTCATGTTAATAAGATCAAGCATTGTTGCCATTTAAATTATATCTTTTTATAATATCCCCTGTGGTTCTGAAAGGTCTTGAACAGTCGAAGCATCTTTGTAGATAGAGGTCAGACTTAATTATTTTGTTGTGGTTGATGGTTGAAGTGGTTATAATATCAATCACAGGATTTAGAACTGGAATCATTGAAAATATTGTGGAATGAAGCTTTGTTAGTGACCCGAAATAGAACAAGGACTTCTGTTGTGAAAAAAGAAACAAGATGTCAATCTCAAATTACTCTATTCTATTACAATGGTATGTCTAACAAATGGATACAGCTGTCTTGTGTTCAACTCACGTTCTTCGGTTAGTCTGCCTCAAATGTATTAAAGAAGTCCTTATGTGCTGTAGTTCGTAATAAAGATATGAAACTGTTCAGAAACAGTAGGTCATTTGTCAGATGTGTTTCTCAATCCACAAACGGACCTACAAAGGATATTAGTATCAACACCTTAAACTCAGAAATATAAATAGAAAATCTTAATTTCAAGTACACTAGCAAGAGTCAATGAAAGTTGAACACCAAGGCTTGCTGGGGAGTTGAAAAAACCTTTCATTAACAAACATTGATATTTTAAATAAAAAAGATTATGATGAGTTTCTATTTGTCATCCAGATTCATCCTTCCTATGTTTGTAGTTTGTAAACAGTATACTATTCTGTGTAAATATTGCAGCTAACCAGCTTCTGTAGTATAAACCTAGTGTTTCCGTTTGATTGTGACTTTGAGGCAATTTCATTGTGAGTGAGTGAGTGAATTTAGTTTTACGCCACACTCAGTAATATTCCAGCTATATGGCGGCGGTCTGTAAATAATCTAGTCTGGACCAGACAATCCAGTGATCAACAGCACGAGCATCGATCTACGCAATTGGGAACCAATGACATGTGTCAACCAAGCCAGGGAGCCTGACCACCCGATCCCGTTAGTCGCCTCTTAGGACAAGCATGGGTTACTGAAGGCTCATTCTAACCCGGACCTTCGCAGGTGCAATTGTAGCGAATTATCCTTAGAGATTATTAATAACTTGACCACACATAGCAATATCTGCCAGGTCAGTTTTATATGAAACAATTGTATATCTCGTAAAATATATCGATCAGTATTTAGTCCCCAAAATAAAGTTATCCTGTATAAAAATGTATATCAACGAAAGAAAAAAGATATAACTAAAGTGGCACCAAGAACATTGCTTGAATTTACAAGACCTGAGGGAATGTAGACATACTAGATCTTTTTGATCTGAGTTGGACTGCTTTTTATATATTTCTTGACTAGCAATAAGGGTTTCAGTGGGATTTCTTGTTGAAACACTGCCCTGAGTGACCTGCTGACCAGCTGGTCAGCATTCCTCACATGTATTCCACTTATCCTGGAGTTGGTAGAACTGCATTGTATTAGCTTCAATTGGATGCTTTGAAGGCAGGTTATCTGAAAGTGTAATTGACCGTGCATTCTTTTGATCACGGTTCACATTTCACATCTCAAAGGTATAATAAAACTATTTGGTTTCTCTTTACACTGCACGGGGAAGTCCTTGTTCATGCAAAGACATTAGAGTTTTAATCTGCATTCTGATCATTTTCTATTGGAATTTCCAGGTCTAATGAATTTGAAATAGAATGTGAAGTTTCATGTGTATTTTAGTACGATAAAACATCTCCCATGATTCTCACTGTTGAGGGTCACATGATAAGGGACACACAAAATGGCTGCCATTCTTTAGCAGACGTAGAAGACACATCACAACCCGTCTGCACACCAGATGATTCCTATTCTCTGTCAGTGACCAGCTATTATACTGAGGATGTAAATTTTGTGTTCACATTAATTAGTCACCCTGATATTTTCAGTGATGAGTTTGACAGTAAACTTTTTGCCCTTTATTGTCTCCTTTGTCATGTGATCTCTAAAGGCGGTCGAAAATTCAGTATTGATATCAGTTTCCAATATATTTTGTTTTTGTTTGAATCAAAATACTATGATTGTACAAATGGTATGAAAAACCCCATCCGTGTTTGAATGAAAATGTTGTTTTTTAAATAAAACAGTTATTGGTTTTGTAATCTATTTCAAGATTACTGTTAGGAAATAGGCCTCAAAGTAATGATGATATTTTTTGTTCTAAGTATATGATGACTCGGTGAAGATTGAAAAATACATATCCAATCATAGGAATAATGTTTATGACTTTCTTCAGAAGCTAAATAATGATAGAAGCCGAATGCCTTAACACAACACACAGGGTCAGTGTCACGCTATTCACAGAAGCTGTGATGTAACAACACACATATGTTGTTTGACTGGCTTGTTTACTCTCTGTGGGGTATAAGGAGTATAAAATAGATAATTATTTCAGTTGTGACGCTCATCATTGTTTAGCTGTATTATCTATTGTGGTTTGATAAATTTAGCAACACCAGGAAATGAAACAAGGAAGTTTAGGCAGTCATCTGTTGGATGGATGGATCCAAACTGTTCGGGAAGTTGAAGTTTGTTTGTTTTGTTGGGTTTTTGGGGTTGTTTTTTTTTGGATGGGGGGTGGGGGATGGTAAGGTAGAACATGCAGCATTTCACTGATATACTATCTAGACTTGTTGTATATGCAAGATTATATTCTTAATTTTTTGCTCAATTTCAATAAGGACGTTTGACACAAGGCAAGCCTGAAGGATCTGTTAGCTTAGCTTGGAGCAGCTCAGTATATGTCGGGTAACTGGAGGAGAGTTTAAATATTTTCCTCAAAATGTTTTGTTTTAGCATATGCATTTGATTTTCAGAATTCAAGTGAACGATCAAATCATCGAGGTTGATGGCAAGAGTCTTGTTGGGGTCACCCAGGCATATGCGGCAAATGTTCTTCGGAATACTCAAGGAACTGTCAAGTGAGTGCAGCTGCAAGCAGAGATATATAAACCAGCATGACCTAGAGTCACTTTGTGCAATAATTAATTGTGTAGTCAGCCGTAGACTGGGTGAGCTAAATCCAGTTACTCAGAAATTCAAATCTAAAAATTATTTTGTGACATTTTTGTTGATCAGAGAGCAAAGTCCAAGTCTTCACTGTTTGTTACTAATCTTGGAGTGTCTGACTATTGCCAGTACCAAAGTCTATGTTTTTGGAGTACAGTGACTCTGCTGTATCCGTACATTGTCCATTGTACTTTGTATTTTGTTTCTATTTTCTGTGTTTCTTTTGCCAGGTTTCTGATTGGTCGAGAGAAGGATCCGAGCAAGAGTGAGGTTGCCAGGTTGATCCAGCAGTCTCTGGAACAGGACAAACGACGGGAGGATCTACGGAGACAGGAACTGGAACGGCGGGCCAACGAGGAACGCATTCGGAAGGAGGAGGAGAGGATGAGGCTGAAGGAGGAGTTCACACCCAGAGATGAGGTCCTGGAACACAAACTCAAGGATCACGAGGAGATGGAACGCCAACACAGTCACATGTCAGAGTCAGAAAAGGTGGGAATTGACAGGAGGTTGTGATTCACACAATTCATATCTACCTCTTATCTTGATCTTGGTGTCAAATACTCAGATTCTGACCAGGAGAAGTTGTTGAAATCCATTGATGGTTTCTGAAATGATAGAAGCTGATTAGATCACTTATACTGACATACATCCAGTAATGAAATCAAAAACTAATTTACACTGTGACAGAAGTAGTGCTTCTTAATTTCTGGAAGATTTCTTCCTTCTTTAACTCATTTCTTAAGTATAACTACTTCTCATTTTAAAATTTTGAAGTTTTAGATGTTCATTTAAAAAAACAGAGGTCTTGTGCTTGGTGTTATTTTTATCAAAAGAAGAAAGTAATTGAAATTTGGTGGAAAGTATTTGAATTTATGCTTTGTGTGATATTATTCAGCACCATGCATGTGCTTGTGGGTTTGGCTAAAGTGGTGAATATCCAAGAACTGCATCATTCTAAGACTTCAAGCTGCAAGGGAATGTTCCAAATTGTGTAATATAATTTGAGCTGATAACTTAATACTTAATAGTTTGATATAAAGCGTCCTACACCATGACTGGAGGGGCAGAATTATATGATCAAAATCCATCTCGAGCCAAGCTATTGCAAGAATCATGAATGGAAAAAAAACACCTCTGTGGTGTAGTGGTTAGAGCGTCCGCCAGGAGGGCGGAAGGTCGTGGGTTCGATCCCCGACCGCGTCATACCAAAAGACGTTAAAATATGGTACTTGTTGGTCTCTGCCTGGCGCTCGGCATTAATGGGTACAACAAGGACTGGTCGGCTCGGAGTCAGTATAATGTGTCTGAGTGGGGTATTCAAGCTTCACTGCGGCATGGTATCTCAGTGGGCTAGCGCTATAAAACCAGCTTAAGTCTGGGCTAGTACAAGCAGCCGCACATACACATACACACGCATGCATGTCGTCATATGAGCGAAATATTCTCAAGCACGACGTAAAACCCAGTTTCACCTCATGATTGGAAAGGGAATATGTATTGTCTCAAAGACTAGGTAATACATCATTGTGGGTTTCACTCACTCACTCCTTTTTTTGTTTAGGGCATTGTTGAGGACCAGGAAAAGGAGGCCACATCATTAGATATGGTAGAGGGAGCACCTGCTGCAGGGGAGGCAACTCCGATGTCGATGCCCTCGGGGATGGACAGTGATATGAGTTCTCCAGAGGACGACTTTGAGAAGCCAACTGTGGAGGTGTTTGAGCTGCCTGACAGCAGCAGCGACTCTATCTCACCAGACATGGAGCCAGAGGCACTGTTCATTAAATTAAAAGAGGTGAGGAACTCAATTAGACGAGGTCTTAACTATGGAACTGGAAGAAATTTTCTCTCCTCTCACCTTATGTAAATGTAAAGCACTCTCAAATGTAATATGAATTCGATAAACAACCACAGAATGTTTAAGTTCCAAGCTGCTAGGATAGATGTCTTGCATGATAGTGTTTGGAGAAGGACACAAACATTAATGATTGTAGTTGAGGCAACTTAATGGCCGTGATGTCATGCTCAATGGCATGGTTCATAGCAAGTCATCATAGCGTGATGACATGATATCAATCATTTGTTTATAGGAGCAGTTTTCATTATTTGCAGTCTTATAGCCTGAATATTGTTCAGTGGAGACTTACACACGTAAAACAAATTGGAAAATTCCTGATGTACTAAACGACCACCTGTGAAGGTCCGGGTTAGAATATTGATTTTCAGTAACCCATGCTTGTCGTAAGAGGCAACTAACGGGATCGGGTGGTCAGGCTCTCTGGTTGACTTGGTTCCCACATGTGCTGATCAATGCTCATTCACTGGATTGTCTGGTCCAGACTTGATTGTTTACAGACTGCCGCCATATAGCTGGAATATTGCTGAGTGTGGTGTAAAACTAAACTTACTCACTCACTCATTTTTAACAACCATCTCTCATTTTCAGTCTCAGTATAAGAATGCTGTTGCTGATGCAGAATTGGCCAAATTGAGGGCAAAGGTAAGACATTTCTCCCAACATCAACGTTTGCGTTGTATCGAAGTAATCCTTACCACTCTTGATGACCAACCAACTTTTGTGAAGAAAGATGTTCAAATCCTGGATACAAAGTCCTGGTCATGCTACTATGCATATATCCCAACAACACTGTCTGTAGGGTAGCTGAATGTAGTGAAGACAGTTCACACCACATGTTAATGTCAGTGGACAGTAAATGAAGTTGACAGATTTTTGTGGTGTGATGACAGCCAAAATAGAATTATATTAGAGATAGTATTACATGTATCAGAATTGATAGTGATAACTTAAGTTTAATGTCCGTATAGCAGGGTGTCCGGAGTAGCAGGGTCTCACTGTATCGATATTATCCTCCTTCAGATGATCCTGCTGGACAAGGCTGAAGCACAGAAGAAGCTACAGGAGAAGAAGTCGGAGGAACTGGCTCAGAAGCTGAAGGAGGGGGAGAAATCCCATGAAAACACCCGCAAGGAGCTGGCTCACTACCAGGTAGGAGGACTCTCACCATTTAACTAATTTATTGAATGGCCTGTACCCTTCGGTCTAAGTAAACTTAGGCTCAGTTTTATTCATTCCACTGCTACTAGGGTTTGTTAGACTCTGTATAGCAGTGTAGCAAATAATACTTAGCCTAAGTTTACTTAGACTGTGTACCCTTTGGAATATAAGGAATGTATTGGAACAGGAATCTGTACTACATCTAGGTAATACATTATTGATATATTATTTGTGAAAATGGTGACATTTTATAAATTACCTCATGCTATTTGCTTATTGATTTATGTAACTGCTCATCAAAGACTTACATTCCAAACTAACTCCTGATTTCCAGGATCTGATGGAGGGATCACAGGGCCAGTATATCATGCTGGAGAAGAAGATGAAGTCAGATTTCACAGCCTTGGAGAAGAAGTACCACAAGGCCAAGAAACTGATCAAAGATTACCAAATCAGGTGAGTTGCTTCTCCCTCTAGAGTTGCATCAGCAGCAGCTTGTCCAGGTCTGAACTGATGTACCTGATGGTTTTTTAAGTTATATCTAATTCCTTATGCTTTTGTCCTTGAGATCCTGTAGTACTGATATCCAATAATTATAGGCGTAAACATTCCCTCTGGATTATGGTTGCCTTATTCCTGTGGATTCCACAGACAAATACAGAATGAAAATTTTAACTAAGTCATAGCTATCCCTAGTGGTATGCTTAAAGAGTTATGCAGTTATCTCCCTTAGCTGTGATGTCACAACGTAGTTGTTGAAAACCTCTCATAATTTTTCTGTATGTATATGTAGTATTGATAGCCAATATTTGGGGAAGTGTTTTAGATACCAGATGATTGTCATGGTAAGGGGAAAATGAAAATGTCTGCATCTTCGTTATAAAGATAACTTAGTGTCCATGCAAGTCCAAATGATTTCTCTGTAATGATTATGGAAAGGTAAAGATGTATTTCAGTCTGATGTTTCAGTTGTTTTAGTGAAATTAGTGAGACATCTTTTTGCTGTGTCTGGTTGTGTGGATAGAACTTATGCCTGGAGAGTGTCAGGCCTGTGGTTTTCTCCCTTGCCATGTCATACCAAAGGCTGTTAAGACAAGGACTGGTTGGCTTGGAGTCAGGATACTGTGTCTGATTTGGGTGTCCATTAGTGTTGGGAATCGGAAAACAAATCCACTATCGATTATTGGAGGACTTGTGGTGAATGATTATCGATTATAATCGAAATGTATACATTTTTTAATGTAATCACCAATTTTAAGGTTTATTTCCCAGTTCTTTTCTAATTAATGTTTTTTATAACTAAAACTGTCATGCAATGAAATGCACACATGCAAGAACAAATATTTATCAATATATCTTGTTACGTTCACGATAGGTGTAAAACTTATTCATAGACAGGTTACAGTAATATTTACCATAGTGATGAATACGACACTATGAATACAATGGACATAGCTTTATGCTGTTGGGCGAATGTTTGTTCATGAATATTCGTCAAATTTAACGGTTAGTTTATTTCATTCTAGTGTGTTATACTAAAACAACAAAATTCTGATTTATCGAAAATATGTTTTTTACAATCGATAATTATTTTTAATCCTTCTTCGATCGTTTTTTGATTATTTTCGATCATCAGAACACCACTAGTGTCCACATCAACAACCTACTTTGTATGCCAGTTGGTTGGCACTGTTAATTCATTACTCCAGACGAGTCCAAGCAGCCATCATTTCACTACATCAGTGTAATAATCTCATGTCACCGTTTCCCGCATATTTTGATGTACACAAAGCCTGTATACTCTGTTGTTGTTCTGCAGAGAGAAAGACTTCATCCAGGAGAGGGAATCTCTGATACAACTGCAGTCGGAGAAGGATCAGCAGTACAACGCTCTGGTCAAGTCACTCAAGGATAGGGTCAGTAGCTGTTGGAAAGAGAACAGTATACCTGACTGCCATTAGGACTAACACACTTTAGAAGCTGCCCTGACTGAACACTGGTTTTAAGGAACTGCAGCATATCTTAATTATTGAATTTAGACATGAATTAACTGCAGGCCTGAAGGTCCCATAAAAATTTGAAACATGAGTCCTACAAAAATCCACCTGTCATACGGAAGTGCTTATTTTAAACACCGGTCCATAATCTGCGTGATATGAATTTTCAATCATGGGTGGTTCAGTTTCTTTAAGATACTAAATTGACCATATCTATAAAACAAAGTGGTTCAAAAGTGTCGGAATTGTATAAACATGCTTGAAAGGTACTGGAACTTAAACAGGAACCAGCCTTGAAAGATTTACAAATATATTTTTGCCTCCCTCTGATGAGATTGAGCAACTCCTGGGCTCCTCCCGCCTACATCTGTACAATAGATGGAAAGTTCTCACCCTGCGTCCTTCCTCCTATAGATATTCCAGCTTGAGAAGGACCTGATTGAGGCACAGAAGGCAGCTGGTCTGCCTGTAAACTTGTCAGGGGACACTACAAAGGATAACGAAGAATCGGAATTCGTGAAGGCTGTCATCACGTCCAACGGACTTGGTAAGATCTGGTGGTGGAAGTTGTGGATTGGTAACAGTTCAATTGCCTTGTATCTTTCCACAGCCACATATGTGATGCATCTTGACCTTGTTAAGATAGAAAATTATAGACCAGTATCATCACGCTGGCTGATATTCTTTCAGAAACCTCTGCACACTGTTAGCATGCCACTCATATATCTGCCAGTTTTCAGTACTATTACCCACTGAACATCTTTTACAGCAGTTTTTTTTATTATTATTATTTTCATTTGAAGTCACCTTTGTTAATTATTTAGTAGGTTTTGTTATTTTTTTAACAAAGTGTAATTATTCCTTATATAAATATCACACGTTTTTAAATACAGTTCTTTAATTTTAATTGACTAGTTATTGTGGCACATTTGTGCAAGTGGAATAACGTGGTTCAGGGGCTTTTAGTTAGTGTTTTGTTTTGTGTTCACTGGTGACTTGCTTGTAGCCTGTGTTTTGTTTGTGTAAATTATATTTGTTTTAAGGAAGTGGATGCACTCTTCTTTGAATTCTCCAAGAAATATTGATAGGGAAACAGTATATGTCAGATACAGACTTCCCAATACCAGGCTTTGTGTTTATAGAAGACACCACATCAAGTTTATCGTCAGCCAAACAGTCGAGGGATGACCTCTCGGAAATATCTACAGGGTCCGACCATTCCAACTCAGAACCAGTCACAACGCCAGGTACCTGATCCTACACTTGTACCCATACTACAGAGAGACACTGCCTTGGGGAGGCCTAGTTGGACGGCTCTCAGTAGCCACTGCAGGAGCCGAGCCACAAAGCGTTCATAACGTTATGACCTGTCGTAACTCTATAGTTTATCGTATGATTATGAATGTTGTAGCGCTACGAACGCTTTGTGGATTGGGACCCTCGTTATAACAGGCGACTTATGGATTGGATGGTCAACTCGGCGACCTAGCTGATTGTGTGTTATCGTACACCGATAGGGTGAATCATTGTCAATGTATCAATCATTGGATTGTCTGGTATAGGCTCATTAGAGGTGGTTGACTTAGCAGGAATATTGCGCAATGCAGCATTTAGCGATGAACAGTTAAACTGACTGACTGACTGAGTGTGGTTTTACGCCGCTTTTAGCAATATTCCAGCAACATCACGGCGGGAGACACCAGAAATGGGCTTCACACATTGTACCCATGTGGGGATTCGAACCCGGGTCTTCGGTGTGACGAGCCAACGCTTTAACCCTTAGGCTACCCCACCGCCCCTAACAGTTAAACAAATACAAACAGTGCTGATGTCCTTCTAGAGCATCATAATACTTAATCTGATCAGCGTCAACTATTAGGTCTTGGATGGCTGCGGGGCTGCCTCCCTTAGGCATGCCAATACTTTATGGCTTCAGATCATGGCAACAGAATGTACAACAACTCACATACATTTTCTTCTCCGATAAGAATGGTTTTTAGATATCAATCCCAGAAATATTTGACTACCTTAAGATGCTACATGGAATCATTTGATAACCGTTATCAAAGCTGGTGGATGTGGTCTTACAGCAGCCAGATTTAAATACCACCGTACAATGGTGTACTTTTGGGTCTCCAATGTCATGACTAAATTCAGTGTAACTGCAACGAATTGCAGATCAATATGTTAATATGACTCTCATGTGTATGGAGGCATGATAAGCTTCACAAAATCTTATATCTGTATTTGGTGCCTCACTTGCAATGAGAACAGCACATATTACTTGGAAGAGAGTTATGGTCGCATTAATGTCTCATTTACAAGAATATGATGATTTGTACTGGTAATGTGTAGTATTTGTGAGTAGTGAAAAAATGTAACTAAGCAAAATGTGGTGGTGGTGGAATTGGGTTTAACGTCGTGCTTGAGAATATTTCGCTCATATGATGACATGCATGCGTGTGTATGTGTATGTGCGGCTGCTTGTACTAGCCCAGACTGAAGCTGGTTTTATAGTGCTAGCCCACTGAGATACCATGCCACAGTGAAGCATGAATACCCCACTCAGACACATTATACTGACTCCGAGCCGACCAGTCCTTGTTGTACCCACTAATGCCGAGCGCCAGGCAGGGACCAACAAGTACCATATTTTAACGTCTTTTGGTATGACGCGGTCGGGGATCGAACCCACGACCTTCCGCACTCCGGGCGGACGCTCTAACCACTACACCACAGGAGGCGGTCAAGCAAAATGTAGATGAATGTCCTGCAGTATAGATAGTTAGAGCACTTTGTGTTGACACAGCATTTGGGACTTGGTGCATTGTTTGTGGTGCTGGATAGCATGTGTTTGGGAATATATTTGAATGTTTTATTCAATTTTTTTCAATATTTTTTTTAGTTGTTTGATTAGTAACTTTTCTTGAATTTTTTGCTACTGACCCTTTGATTAGTAATTACTATCATCATGTCTTGTGTTGCCCGTCTGTCATAAAGGTTGTGAAGACGGCAACAGAGATACAGTAATGAACACTGAGGCTTGGAAAGTAACTCCATCTTCTAGTTCCACTGCTGTGTAATGATCCATATGGTTAAGATAAGTTTATGTATGTGGCATGCTATCTTCAGATATCCTCAATGATATGGAGAAGTCGTCCCCCACCAAATCAGAGTCTGCTCAGGATCTGGGGTCAGTGCCCTCCACCCCTCTCCTCGACACCTCCGCCCACCGCGCCAAGGCGCAGCTGGCCAGTGGTATGGGTGCCAGAAGGCCCCCAACCAAGAGGTCAAAGGTGAGATAAGGTTACCCCTTACAAGGGCGTTCTAAAAATTCTATTTGAAATAGGTGCAGCCTTATGTTTCTCCTGAGACTTTGTGATTTATTTGACTGGTGTCATCAGGTTGTTAATCAGTGCTCATACTTTCATTCCACCAGTCAGGACGAAATGTATACTACCCAAAATAAGTCAAGGATAACTTGATTCTTTCATATTAGTAAAGGTCATAGCATAGAAAGATATGACTGATCTGGGAAGATACATCCTCGATAATCTCCAGGGTATACGTTACGATCACTCTCCACTATACCCTGGATGCATCCACGGCTTGGTCCGATAATTTTATTACCTCCCTTTGCTGGCTTTTTATACAATCAGGTGTCTACGCTAAGAAGTTGAGCGAACCAATCACAACTCAGTTTCGCTTCTTAAATTATCTAACCGCTTAAACTTGGCAACACAAGTGATGCACAGGTACTCTGAATGAGGTAGAAGGAGTTCTTTCATATATTTCAGTTTCAGATCTGTCAATTTGTCTGTATTATTTCCCCAAAAATCTGAGTGGCACTGCGAACAAACCTTCGCGACTGCGACCCCTATGTTTGTTGACACTGGCAATCTCGGATGTAACGGTGGCTTAGCTGATTGGCTACAGTGAAAATGGGGAGCCAGCAAAGGGAGGTAATAAAGTTATCGGGATGTGGATGTATCCAGGGTATAGTGGAGAGTGATCGTAACGTATACCCTGGAGATTGTCGAGGATGGGAAGATAGAGCAAGTCGAGTAATATGAAAGAATCAGGCATCACAGATCAACTTGAGTTATATGAAAAAATCAGGTGTCCCTTAACCTCTTTTGAATAGTTTGGCTTTAGTATTGCTTTGAATACACAATGCCATTTAGAAAGTTGTCAAATGTAACTATGTTATGTTTCGGATTACACTTTCTCATTAAAGTACAGATAATACGTTTGTTGGGTTGAGTCCCCTCCGGGATTCGAACCCACACCCTCAGAGTCAGGCAACTAATCGCCACCACACAAAGTAAGCTGCCTAACCCACTCAGCCACCATGACTTCAGTATTGCTTGCTGCAGAATGAATCATCATTCACTGACTCATGTACAAGTAGAGGACATGCTATACTTGGTTACAGTTGGATGTTGTTATGTGACTGTAGCTTTTATGGTTTATGGAGTTAGATTTGGGTGAACCCCATTGACGTTCGAAACACCAGCTGTGTGAAGCCCATTTGTGGTGGACCAAATGGACATTATGGCTAAAAGTGGTGACTTGGATACCTGGGTGTTATGTGACTGTAGCTCTCTATAGCACTTTAGAGTAGTTTGGGTGAACCCATTGCCATGCATTAACATTAACTTCATTGTAAGGACTATCTTAGCAAGAGAGCTGGGTCAGTGACTAGGCCCAGCATGACTCCAGACTTGAATGTAGCTCGCACGCTACTAGGTTTTTCAGAGACAGTCTTCTTGAATTTCCAAATCAATTATTTCTGTTGCGGTTGTTCGCAGTCTTCTGAGAGTGACCAGGACACCAATGAAACAGACAGTCTAAGACACGAGGGCAGTGAGAGCGGCTTGGAAACTTGGATCAAGCATGACAGGTATTGGCGGTTTTCTTACATGTGTGTGCGTGCGTGTGTGTGTCTCTCACTGCTAGACATCCGTGACATCATGATCATAGTGACATCATCAGCTCAGGGACCATGTCAAAATCAGTCTGTGTCAAGGGACCATGTCAAAATCAGTCTGTGTCAAGGGACCATGTCAAAAGTCAGTCTGTGTCAAGGGACCATGTCAAAATCAGTCTGTGTCAAGGGACCATGTCAAAATCAGTCTGTGTCAAGGGACCATGTCAAAATCAGTCTGTGTCAAGGGACCATGTCAGGGTGCATCTGTGTCAGTCTGTGTCAAGGGACCATGTCAGAGTTAGTCTGTGTCAAGGGACCATGTCAGAGTTAGTCTGTGTCAAGGGACCATGTCAGAGTTAGTCTGTGTCAAGGGACCATGTCAAAATCAGTCAGTCTGTGTCAAGGGACCATGTCAAAATCAGTCTGTGTCAAGGGACCATGTCAGAAATCAGTCTGTGTCAAGGGACCATGTCAGAGTTAGTCTGTGTCAAGGGACCATGTCAGAGTTAGTCTGTGTCAAGGGACCATGTCAGAGTTAGTCTGTGTCAAGGGACCATGTCAGAATCAGTCTGTGTCAAGGGACCATGTCAGAAGTTAGTCTGTGTCAAGGGACCATGTCAAAATTAGTCTGTGTCAAGGGACCATGTCAAAATCAGTCTGTGTCAAGGGACCATGTCAGGAATCAGTCTGTGTCAAGGGACCATGTCAAAATCAGTCTGTGTCAAGCGACCATGGCAGAGTTAGTCTGTGTCAAGGGACCTTGTCAGAGTTAGTCTGTGTCAAGGGACCATGTCAGAGTTAGTCTGTGTCAAGGGACCATGTCAGAGTTAGTCTGTGTCAAGGGACCATGTCAGAGTTAGTCTGTGTCAAGGGACCATGTCAGAGTTAGTCTGTGTCAAGGGACCATGTCAGAGTTAGTCTGTGTCAAGGGACCATGTCAGAGTTAGTCTGTGTCAAGGGACCATGTCAGAGTTAGTCTGTGTCAAGGGACCATGTCAGAGTTAGTCTGTGTCAAGGGACCATGTCAGAGTTAGTCTGTGTCAAGAGACCATGTCAGAGTTAGTCTGTGTCAAGGGACCATGTCAGAATCAGTCTGTGTCAAGGGACCATGTCAGAGTTAGTCTGTGTCAAGGGACCATGTCAGAGTTAGTCTGTGTCAAGGGACCATGTCAGAATCAGTCTGTGTCAAGGGACCATGTCAGAGTTAGTCTGTGTCAAGGGACCATGTCAGAATCAGTCTGTGTCAAGCGACCATGGCAGAGTTAGTCTGTGTCAAGGGACCTTGTCAGAGTTAGTCTGTGTCAAGGGACCATGTCAGAGTTAGTCTGTGTCAAGGGACCATGTCAGAGTTAGTCTGTGTCAAGGGACCATGTCAGAGTTAGTCTGTGTCAAGGGACCATGTCAGAGTTAGTCTGTGTCAAGGGACCATGTCAGAGTTAGTCTGTGTCAAGGGACCATGTCAGAGTTAGTCTGTGTCAGTCTGTGTGTCAAGGGACCATGTCAGAGTTAGTCTGTGTCAAGGGACCATGTCAGAGTTAGTCTGTGTCAAGAACCATGTCAGAGAAAGGGACCAAATTAGTCTGTGTCAAGGGACCATGTCAGAATCAGTCTGTGTCAAAGGGACCATGTCAGAGTTAGTCTGTGTCAAGGGACCATGTCAGAACCGTGACCAGTCTGTGTCAAGGGACCATGTCAGGAATCAGTCTGTGTCAAGGGACCATGTCAGAGTTTAGTCTGTGTCAAGGGACCATGTCAGAATCAGTCTGTGTCAAGCGACCATGGCAGAGTCCAGAGTAGTCTGTGTCAAGGGACCTTGTCAGAGTTAGTCTGTGTCAAGGGACCATGTCAGAGAAGTTAGTCTGTGTCAAGGGACCATGTCAGAGAGTTAGTCTGTGTCAAGGGACCATGTCAGGACTACATAGTCTGTGTCAAGGGACCATGTCAGAGTTAGTCTGTGTCAAGGGACCATGTCAGAGAGTTAGTCTGTGTCAAGGACCATGTCAGAGTTAGTCTGTGTCAAGGGACCATGTCAGAGTTAGTCTGTGTCAAGGGACCATGTCAGAATCAGTCTGTGTTAAGGGACCATGTCAGAGTGTAGTCTGTGTCAAAGGGACCATGTCAGAGTTAGTCTGTGTCAAGGGACCATGGCAGAAGTTAGTCTGTGTCAAGGGACCATGTCAGAGTTAGTCTGTGTCAAGGGACCATGTCAGAGTTAGTCTGTGTCAAGGGACCATGTCAGAGTTAGTCTGTGTCAAGGGACCATGGCAGAGTTAGTCTGTGTCAAGGGACCATGTCAGAGTTAGTCTGTGTCAAGGGACCATGTCAGAGTTAGTCTGTGTCAAGGGACCATGTCAGAGTAAGTCTGTGTCAAGGGACCATGTCAGAGTTAGTCTGTGTCAAGGGACCATGTCAGAGTTAGTCTGTGTCAAGGGACCATGTCAGAGTTAGTCTGTGTTAAGGGACCATGTCCCTATAATCAAGCCATGTTGAGTTATTCTAGAGGATGATCAAACATGCACTGAATAATTTGAATTTTGTATCACTTTGTGTGCATAATTATACTACTCCTGCAAGCTTCAATTCCTGGACTAAAAGAAATTTGACTCGTCTTCAGCTTCAAAGACTGCTTCTTCAGTCAATCAATGCACTAGCATTTTGACATGGTACCCTATTTCGGGGCATTGCCCAACGTAAACATCTTAAATGTCGCTGCTTGTGAACAATACATGCTGTTGATGCTGTTGCTGTGTTGGTGGAAGGAATATTAATACAAGGCACATCTGTGTCACCAATTTGAATCACATATAAGCTATAACATAAAGCTATGATAGTATATATAGCATTTCACACATTCTTCCAGCTTTCAAATGTTTATACTCATTAATAATGCTTGGCCAATTCATATCTTTCTTTTAAGGACCTGTCTTCCTTTAAACAATGCAAAAATTTACCTGAAATAACCATGAATACAGATTCGGATTTAATCATCATATTAATGATACTGATGAAGTTTATCCTTACCAAATTACGATGGTCTGTCGTTATGAATATTTAAAGCAATAATTCCACTGTCAACAGAACAGCTTAGCCATGACTGACATGTAATGTGATGATAATATACTGATTAATGTTCCTTTATGGTAGAGTAGCATTCTTCCCAGTCACCTGCTCATCTGGTGCATGTCACATCATCATCATCATCATCATCATCATCATCATCATCATCATCATCACCACTCATAGCTACCATCTCACTCAGTGACACATCAGTCCCCATAACACACTCCTCATTCATCTTGAGTACCGCAAGTATTGGATGAACAGGAGCTCCCTTTATCTAGTGGTGTTACACATAGATTATTTTTCTTTAACTACGTCTTGTTCTATCTGCATGAGAATGTACTTTCAAAATTTAATGCAATAATTTATTAATTTTTTAAAATCAATCTTTCATGGTTTTTTCCTCATCCTCATAGTGTTAGATATCTTTATGATTATAAAGAGATAAGACATGAGTGCTTAATTCTGATGTATGCATCTAATCCTCTAACTTCGTTTGATTGTTAATGCATTACATTAATCCATGATCCATTGCAAACTGACGGTTGGTAATTTGCTGTATAATTCTAATCCCAGAGCTTCAGTTCCAATTCCATGTTCTATTAAAATCTTGTTTGGAGGCCAAGGTCATTGAAACATAAGAATAATGTCCCTGCTTTTAACTTTGCATGACCTTGGTATCATTCGTGATGTTTCATATTAAAAAAATTCTTTTTCAAGTATAATATTTCTATGTAATTACATCATAGCCACATGTGATATTCATGAGCTTGGTGCTGCAGAGGCAGGCCTGTTTTCCTATCACCTCCAACTTGAATATACCAGCCACAGCTTCTGTACAAAGATGGCTATATTCCCAGTAGTGGTGGTCCGATTAATTGAAATAATCGAAGATTTGTCGCAATGACAAAACGACCAATCAATCGATCATGTTTTCTCATAATCGAACACAAACAATTTTGGAACACTTGTTTGCAATAACGATATTTTTAACAAGGTTGGTTTTGTCTGTTACATTTCATTAGCACTACAAGCTCTTCCAATTCATGATTGAATTTATTTTAAAGACTCCATGAAGTTCATGTTCCTAATACACTAGTCATCCTTTAAAGATGTGAAATTTGCAAATGCATTTTGTGCAATTTGCAAAAAAACGAAAGAACTACATGTTTTTTCTTTATTTTTTGTGCATTAACAAACATAACCAGAAAAATTTAATAAATGACGCTAACCAATTATTTTCGATGATTGATCGGTTGTAATGAACCAATCATCAATTATGAGATTTAAACCAATTCCCAACACTAATTCCCAGTAGAGCTAGTGTTTCATATAGGTGGCAGATAGTAATTCTCTCTTTGTCTGCTCACCTAGACTCCCAGCCTTCATATATCTGTAAGTAATACATTCTTGTAAGACTTGTCATTAAAACAATAAAAACATAACATTTATATTTTGATTCGATTCAATTTTATTGTCGGAAATTTGAAGTTTTATTTGACTTGGAACACTAATATGTTGGGAAACAGTTTGATCATACTCAATTTTGATATAATGATTACATTTGTCACTTCTTTTAAAAAACAGGGGCGGTGGGGTAGCCTAATGGTTAAAGTGTTGGCTCGTCACGCCGAAGACCCGGGTTCGAATCCCCACATGGGCACAATGTGTGAAGCCCATTTCTGGTGTCCCCAGCCGTGATGTTGCTGGAATATTGCTAAAAGTGGTGTAAAAAGCAAACTCAGTCAGTCAGTCTTTTAAAAAACACCTAACACAGTTTGAGAATTGGTCTTGTGTATCATTGAGAGGTAAAAGTATTAAAAGGAAAGTAGCATTATACAGTTTCAAGTAGAATACAGAGTTAACTCCCTTAGTTGCTGACACACATTTTCATTTGTGGGATTGGTATTTAATTAATTTTAAAAGAAAGCTATTTATCTTTGGGAAAATGACAAGCCTTACAGTTTTAGCTACTGCATGCAATAGGCTTAGAAGTCTTGTGCAGTTACATGTGCATTGCATTTTGCTCTTACGATGTCTTTATTTCAGTGAAATGTCATTATATGTTTTCATACTGAAGACAATTTGTGCTGTATTTGCCAACTTTATTTTGGTATTGTTTGTTGTAAAACTTCATTTTCAAATATTATGTGTTAAAATGATGCATTCGAACTGAATCAGTACATCATTCAGGAGAGTCAAAATTTCCAAGTAACAATAAAGAGTTCTGTCCTTCATACACTGGACTACATACAGTCTTGCCTCATCGTTTTAACGACTTTCAGCTCTGTGGTGATCAGATTCTGTGGCTATACTTTATTTCTGCTTGCATTTCTATTTGTTCACAAGGAATGTAGATCTGAAAATGTTAAAAATTGAAAAATCAATTTTGCGGGAATACAGGTGTATGAAAAAAATGAAATGTGACAAATTAAGCGGTGTGACCGGATATTGATCTACATTCCTTAGTATCTGTTACGCCTCTATCTACAGCGACAGCACAGTCAGGAAAAGTGATGCTAAAAAGCGTCGAGCATTTCAGCCAATCGAAGCAATTCCTTCACCTCCGCTTCCCCGCTCTGCTCATCCTCCTCCTCCGCCCATTTCGTCTCAGGTGGCTCCCCCTGTGAATGAGAGTGATAATAATTCTGAACAATCGTCACGGTCTAGGTAACCCAACTTGGATATCTGCATGTTTACAACTCCCAGAAAATAAGTACCGGTAGGCTATTCAGGAAACAAAAGTTGTTGGCAGGAAAACGTTCCGAATTTTTAATACATGGTAATTCTCCCTCGCAAATGGGTCCTTTCATCGTCATTAGTCATCATCCATGCTATTCATGCATTTCACTGCCAGTTGTTTCTGATATTACATGCGTGCCAGTTTTTTGCAAATATTTCATTGCGAGTCACTTGTCAGCCTTATGTATATTTATTTCTGCTACTGTATCTGCCATATTTGTTAGTTTGCCTACTTTTTGTTTCTTTAAGTCACGGTTGTACTTACAAAATGGCCTTATGTTGTCACCAATATGTGAATAGCGTGCACTATCATCCTGTATAATGTTTATCACTCTGTTCTCTGTGGTAAAGGTAAAATCTTGTGATGCTAATGGTTTCTTTCTTGCATATGTTATACCTTGTATTTATCCCTTCTTGATGTGGGGTAGCCCAGTGGTTAAAGTGTTTGGTCTTCTCGCCAAAGGCCCAGGTTCAATTCCCACATGGGTACAATGTGAGAAGCCCATTTCAGGTGTCCCCCCGCCGTGATATTGCTGGAATATTGCAAAAAGAGGCGTAAAACCTAACTCACTCACTCACTCCTTTTTGATGTCTACTTGGTAAACTTTCATTAAGTGTTTATCTTAAGTGATTATCTGAATCATTCCGTACATTTTTATTGATTGCATCAATTTTTATATCTCTGACACAAGAGTCACCGGCATTTATTCCAGGAGAGGGAGCCACTCTGATAATTCTTCATCAGTTTCTCAGACATCCTATGATCCATCACAGCCTAATTTTCGAAATATGGATGGTGAGATTCCAGACTTTTCGGGAGACAGTCAGTCAGGGGAGATCACTGTGGTGTCTACCAAATTTTCTGGATCTAAAGGTAAGAAATGCTTGAAAACTGTGGTAGTGTTCTTCACCTTGAACTAAACCTTATGGAGAGAGCACGAGAGGGTTTTCTTGGCTCTTGGTTCTAACATGGTGAGAGGTTGTAGAACTGTGATTTCGAAGAATTTTGTCAAAAGAGCAAACAAACACATGATTTCGAAGAATTTTGTCAAAAGCAAAAACATATCTTTGAGCCATACTGTTCACAAGTAGCAGTTAGGATTTTGAAATCTTGGGCCATTCGCAAAACAGGAATTGATCAGAACAAATATGATATCAAAAATCTGTGGTAGTTTTCATATCTAGCCCTGTGAAAAGCTTGAAGCTTTCTACAGATTTCTAAAGATAAAAGGGATTTTATTGTGGTAAAAAAAATAGAGCCTCCATCTTCATTGCCTCCATCCTTGTGAACCAAGAAGAAAGATATTCCGTGTGTGACCTCTGATAGACAGTATCGATACACAGTAGTCGACACAAGTGGTGTGCGTGTATATATGCATGATCGTCCGACATTAAAGGACATATGCATGATGAGTGTCAACTTCACCAGAAGTGTATTGTGGGTGTGATGGCCACGGTCAGATTCACATCTAACATTACGTCATGGAGTAACATTTATTCACATTTCCATGATTAATGATAGAACCACAACAAATATATATAGGATGTTGATATCAGGTAAATACAAATATTAAATATCAGCCTGTTCAGTAATAGCTTGTAAAATGCCAGGTGAGGTGATGAGGACCACAGGCCCTTTGTGTCTTTGCGAAAATTAAAGATTAAACAAATTTTTTATTTGAGATGACCCCCGATTCGAAATGCTTTACAGTACAATACATTTTGACAAGGCGGGACACTTCGGTGTACCCTACCCGCCTGCTTGCCGATCGCTACGCTACCATCACATGCAATTGATTAAAACTTAATGTAAACATAATTATGGATGATTGGCCTATAGATCAGAGGGCTTGCTTCGACCACACCCCCGTTGTGTGCGGACATATCGTCATCCATTTGTGTCAAGATTGTTTAGTTGGGGGTCAAAATCAGCTTTCAATCAACTTGTAGAAATAACAATAAAGAATTGGTAGGTGTCATGAGTGGTACAGTGGGTGTTGTCTCGTAAACAGTCAGAGTTTGCATTTTCCTAATATCTGCATCCTAATATATATTTGTTGTGGATCTATGAATAATCAAGAAGATATGAATAAACGTCACTACATGGTAATCTTAACACTGATAGAGTTGCAAGTGAGTATTGTTGATGTGCATTATTTATTTGAGTGAATTAACACCTCCAAACAAACGTGGTTTTCAGTTAACAATGTGTGTAGAGTTTTCTTTGTTTTAATTTTGAGTTTGGATGTTGATGTATATGAATTTGTTGAGCATGGATATTGTTGATTATATATTTAGGATCACCCATGTTGATATGTGAATTGTCAATATATACATTAACAAACTACATTTTAATTTTGAAACAACTTGGAATATGTATAAGGCCAGCACTGTTAACAATATTAACACAACCAAACTGAAACAAAGTTATTGGCCTCATAAACTGACAGTATGTACTAATTCACATTTCACATGGGTAACATGGATATTAATCACTAATGTATTAGATGTTACTTTCCCTTTTGTAGACACTTGTAACAAATGTACTAACAGGTTTATGATTGTTTCCTAGAGACAAGCTTTCAATGTCAAGATAAGCACCACATGAAGAACAGTACTTTCACAACTTAAGGCTGCAGTTGGACAAGAGTTAGCCCGAGTCTTGATCTTTCCTATAAACTAAGTCCTCATTTATCGATACACATGTTAAAAACAAAACCTATTTGAAAAATTCTGATTGCAGACAACAACAAAAATTATTAAGTAATCTTTTTCTGCCCAGAATGTTTCTCTTCTGTTAATATGGTAATTAGTTTTAGGACAAGCCCTACTGTGTCTTTTTGAAAGATTTTGTGAAACATCGTCTTACCTTGCTCTTCAAACTGCAGTCTCAAGTTCTGAATTTATTGTTTTTCACTAATTGTTATCTGAACAAGCAAATAACACACAAATGCCGCCCTATCCTTCCAACAAACTCCAGTTATATCCTTCCCTTCCCGTTTCAGGGCCCCGTTCCACCAAAACTATCTTGGTGTATACTGTTGTAGGTATATAGGATGTATGAGTTAGGACAGCCTAGTGCCAAGGTAGTTTGGTGGAATGAGGCCCTGGGTTTATTATTCGTGTCATCTATCGTCATCGTTCTTCCCGTCTTTTCACAATCTGCTGAGGTCGTTGGGCATTCTGTTGGGTTATTTTTCTTCCTTCATTGTCTCTTCATTTCATGGGGACATGGGTGGCTCAGTGGTCTAAGGTACATCCTTAGTGCCCGGACCTTGGTTTGAATCCAAGAGTTGTCTTGATTTTGATCCTTGGTTTGTCAACCTTCCTTGTCAGTTTCAATATGGAAGTAAACACCTACGACCTGTCTGACTCCAGTCTTTCCTGCCATACAGGTCAGCTATCTGTTGATTCAGCTGAAGTGGGGTTTAAAACAGCCTGGACTTATTTTAGTGAATTCAGCTGGGCTCAGTCAGCATGCTGTCGTATCATCAGGTGTTACTTGAGGAACAGGCAGAATTCTTGGTCATAGGCCTCTTGACAGCCAGTGCTGGGTGTTTATTATCAGATAGGCTCAGAGACTGGTTGATGCACAGTCATTGCCCAAGGTGGCTTTGATCATGCTCAGTTCAGACTCATATATTTACAGGCGGCATTCATAGAGGTGACACATTGCTGAGGGCAGTGTTTAACAATTAACAAAATAAGACTGAATTGCATAAATTTACCCCGAGGATAAAAAGTGGTTTTCATCTTTTCAGTTGAAATTTTTTGTTTACCTTTGGGAAGATTTTGTCTGAAATACGTCTTGGATGGGCTTTTCTAAGTTGGATAACTTATGCCCAATACTTTTCTTTCATGAATAATTTGGATGTATGGATCAGAAAGTTCCAACATGGACCTTGCATATTCTGTGTCTTTGTGAGGAGATGATAAGGACTGCTGCCATGTGGTTTCCCTGGTCCAGAGGGGCGCTGGGGTAGCCTAGTGGTTAAAGTGTTCGCTCGTCACGCTGAAAACCCGGGTTCAATTCCCCACATGGGTACAATGTGTGAAGCCCATTTCTGGTGTCCCCGCCGTGATATTGCTGGAATACTGCTAAAAGCGGCGTAAAACTAAACTCACTCACTCACCCTGGTCCAGATTTGATCTCCTCAGGTGGCTCTGATATAACTGTTATGTTACTGACTGATAACGCAACATTCACACAACTCACCCCTGTAAGCCAACCATGCGCTGACTTACTGTACAATTATACCTAACACTGCTTAACATTGACTGTTATTGGACACTAATGTTCATCAGGCTGTATTCATCTCACACTCACATGTTAGCTTACAGTTCACACTTCAGCTGCATATACAATGTTCAGCTGCCGTCTCCTGATCAGTTTTGTTACTCCTGTCTAATCCCTTCAACCATTATTGAAACCACTGCAACACCAATATCACATCTCTCTCTGCCCTGGTTCACATCCCTACATGTGACCCCACCCTGATCTCAGTTATCAACACCCTGATCTCAGTTTTTATGACAACACTCCAGACTTCAGTTTATATCCACACCCTGATTTCAGTTTTTATCTACACCCTGATTTCAGTTTTTATCCACGCTCTGATCTCAGTTTTTATCCACGCTGTGATCTCAGTTTTTATCCCCACCTGATCTGTTTTTATCCACGCTCTGATCTCAGTTTTTATCTACACCCTGATCTCAGTTTTTATCCACGCTCTGATCTCAGTTTTTATCCCCACCTGATTTCAGTTTTTATCCACGCTCTGATCTCAGTTTTTATCTACACCCTTATCTCAGTTTTTATCCACACCTGATCTCAGTTATTGTATCAACACCCTGATTTCAGTATTTTATCCACAATAGTTTTTATCAGTGTCGGCATGTCTCTCCAGAACCCATCAAGGTGCCTACAACACAATGCCACTCTACACCATGCCGCATTATGGTACGCAATGCAACGCCATACCACACCACGCCAACTGCCGCCATGATTGTCTGCCCCTGCCCACCTGTATATAACTCACTTGACATACAACTTATTCCTCGTACAGGCTTTGGTTTTCCTAAATTCTCGCTGAAGCCCAAGTCCTCCGGTGGGGGCAGTTCCAGCAGCAGTGGGGTTGTGCTGCTGTCTAACCGACCACGTGACAGTCCTGCCACCCCTGATCAGGGGGGGATAACTCTCATTTCTAAAAAAAACCTAGATACAGGCTTATATGATTACGACGGTAAGTTACACAGTTCTGTCAAATGAGCAAGAAGTTAAGTGAATTTTAGAAACATTTCGATCTTTTTATGAGTCTAATTATCAAATTCCTGTTTTAATGGGGAATGTTTGATAATACCTCTCCTATCTTGAACTGAATCTGTCCTGTATTTCTCATAAACTCTCGACTTTCATTGTTTATTTCTATGTGTTGTGATTGCTACATGCTTACATATGTATTATATGTGTTATTTGTTGAAATTATACTTTTATGTAATGTCAGATAGTCAGGCATGTTTCCTCTCAGTGGATAAGGATTTATATTGCATGGGAAAGGATTTAACCCTTCCATGAACTAACTGAATGTTTATTCGCATGAATAGTGTAGGGATCCTTTTGTGTGGTAGGAATGTGCATGTCACTTTCAGTCAATCAAACTTGCATTTATCGTTATGTGGAAGAGACTTTTTCAGCTCAAGAGATCATGCGCCCTGTTCAATCTAATACAGGAACACTTTATAATATTGAATCTTGAACTTTTATTCTTGTAAATATGATTGCCTGTGAAATAACAAAAATATATGAACTTTTCAATTTAATTAGTTTGTTTTCCATTTGACTCTGGTATATCTGAATGTTATTACTCCTCATTGTTATTTTCTAAAATATTTTTCTGCTAAGTTTCCAACTTTTGAAATCCTGATCACAGGGATTCAAGAGAGGAATACAATTCTATTTATGAAATGATAGGCAGAGATGACTAAAGTATACATGTATGTGGAAAGAAAAATAAATATATTACATGTACTTTTTCTGAAAGTTTTTTGGAATTTAACGAAAGAGATGAGCAATAATTTGATGATCAGTTTGAAGCCAAGACGTGGACTCAATACTCATGGAGTATGTTTCTGCTAGGTGGCAGCAGCTCAACCAGTGAAATTTCGTCGTCGTTGATGGTGTCTGAACTTGAAGATGAGGGGAAGTCAAGCAGGTTCAACATTTCAGGGACACCAGCCACAGGGGTAAGTGTGAAACTAACGAGGAGAAGCTAGGAGGAACTTATGAGGAGAAGCTTGGAGTGTGTGGAATCCTGACCTTCTCTGTTGGTTGTTGGCCAGTGATAATTATGCATGCCAGAGTTTTTATCTTGGAGACGCATAGCTAATGTATTTGAACCTGAATCTAGCTTGAAATCAGTAGATACAGGTGGACAGATTGATGTCCTAGGATGTGAATTATACTTGTAAAAATAGTAGGGATATCCTGATGTAAATACAAGGGATATCCCAGTGTCAATATTAGGGATATCCTGATGACAATACTTGGGAGACAATACTTGATATCCTGATGATACTTGATCCTGATGACCATGGGGATATCCTGATGACAATACTTGGGATATCCTGATGACAATACTTCCTGATGATATCCCAGGGGATATCCTTGATGATAATACCAGGGATATCATGACCATACTTGGGATATCCTGATGACAATACTTGGGATATCCTGATGACAATACTTGGGGTATCCTGATGATAATACCGGGGATATCCTGATGATATTACTGGGGATATTCTGATGACAATACCAGGGATATCCTGATGATAATACCGGGGATATCATGATGACAATACTCAGGATATCATGATGACAATACTGGGGATATTCTGATGACAATACCGGGGTATATCCTGATGACAATACCGGGGGATATCCTGATGACAATACTGGGGATATCATGATGACAATACTGGGGATATCCTGATGACAATACCGGGGTATATCCTGATGACAATACCGGGGGATATTCTTCGTGATGACAATACTGGGGATATCCTGATGACAATACCAGGGATATCCTGATGACAATACCGGGGGATATTCATCCTGATGACAATATGGGGATGTCCTGATGACAATACTGGGGATATCCTGACGATAATACTGGGGATATCCTGATGGCAATACTGGGGATATCCTGATGACAAGACTAGGGATATCCTGGTGACAAGACTAGGGATATCCTGATGACAATACTAGGGATATCCTAATGACAATACTAGGGATATCCTGATGGAAAGACTAGGGATATCCTGATGACAATACTGGGGATATCCTGATGGAAACACTAGGGATATCTTGATGGAAAGACTAGGGATATGCTGGTGACAAGACTAGGGATATCCTGATGGAAAGACTAGGGATATCTTGATGGAAGACTAGGGATATGCTGGTGACAAGACTACAGATATCCCAAGGGCAGTACTAGACATATCCTGGTAATGATAGCAGAGATATACATATTACAATAGAAGCAATATCTCTTTCAACCTACAAGGGATACCCTTCTAAAAATATAATAAAAGGGTCCCCTCATATACAATATTGGAGATATACCCTGAAATGTACTGAAGCAATTTGTATAAAGAAAAAAAATTTATATAGTATTTCATTTACATGTTACAAATGTTCACATGGATACTTAACCTTCATAGGAGATGGTTGCTCCCAATAAACGTAACCAGAACCAGTTTGAGTCCGTGCCCCCGCTGGACTGGACATCGGAGCATGTGTGTCGCTGGCTCATCCTGCTGGAACTGGACAAGTACAATGATGCCTTCCAGGACAGGAACATCTCGGGACCACAGCTGCTGCAGATGGATGGTTCTAAACTCAAGGTTGGTGGTACCAAGGATTCCGGGTTGGAATGGCTCCTCAGTGACCTATGGTGGTCATAAGAACTAGAAGCTGACTGCTTGTTGCGGGTTTTTGTGAATCGTTGCTCAATGTATCAAGTACTGTTTGGGCTGAAGTGATCATCTTTTTCCTGTTTTAGCTATGTTTGTTTGCTGTTAAATTCAGCAATATTGCAGCTATATGGCGGTGGTCTGTAAATTATCAGGACTGGACCAGACAATTCAGTGATCAACATCATGAGCATTGATCTGTGCAAATGGGATATAATGATATGTGTCAACGAAGTCAGTGAGCCTGACTACCGAATCCCGTAAGTCACCTCTTATGACAAGCATGGGTTGCTGAAGTCCAGTTCTAACCCAGATCTTCACAGGTAGTGATGAGTATATAAGTAATGTAACCGTAATGGATAGATGATGATGATGATTAAAACAGAACTCTTCCCTATATCGGTACTCTGTTTGTTTCAGAGTCTTGGGGTTACCAATGGCAAAGATCGTGAACTACTCAAGAAGAAGATCAAGGAGCTTAAAGCTGCCATTGAGAAAGAGAAGAAACAGCAGGAGAAGGAGAGGAAGGCACGAGAGAAGGAACAGAAGAAACAGATGAAGAAGAAGTGAACACTTCAAGGCAGCTGTGATTGGCTGAAAAGTGAAATTGACACATTTGATTGGCCAATAAAGTGAAAAGAACCATTCCTCCTGTTTTTCGGAGAATTATGAGGAATGTTGTGGAACCTGGTCACCTGACTGAAATGGTGGACACAGATGATCGGTCTAGAGGAGAACCTGCAGCTAGGACTGACTAAAGTGTGTCACAAATGTGATTATCAGTACAGTGATAGTTCCCATGTACAGTTGTGTATGTACACACCAGCATGCCTGTAAACCGGTCGTATAGTACCGGACATATGGGATGTGATAAAACCCTTGATGGGTTATTTTAGTGATCCACCCATGACAATGACTCTGGAGAGAATGCTCCAGCTAGCCCTCAGCAACAAATACCCTGAAGTGTGTACAGATTGAGAGCTGCATTGCAGATAGGTCAAACCGATCGCAGGATTGTATTTTTCCTGCGGCGAACTTGTATCATGATCATGCTGTGGTACGTTTGTCAACACATCTCGACGAATTTTACCCATGCAATATACCAATGTATTATAGAATCTGTATAAAAAGCAAATTGTATGAACATGTAAAACAAAGTGATTGTGTAACATTAGATCATGAAACCACATCATTGATTGATTTCTAGATAATCCATTCATCTCATAGGGGGAGCGCTGTTGTCATTATTTTTCACATATATCGGTGTAATACACAGCTAACGTCAATGTCAAGGTGAAGGCCGATCCACTCAGTTGCCAAACAATCATACACAGTGTCAGGATTTTCAGGGATGTACTATTTCTGGTCACATGACTGAATTTACAAGTTGATGAAACTGCTAATAATTGAGATCCGCATTTACAAGTGAAATCAATTGTACGCAATCCTGTTTGAAAGATGATTGATTGATTGACCAGTCTGTGGTGCAACGTTTTACTGTTCATAGTCGCGTCAATTCCAGCCTTCTTCCCACGCCATGGAGACCTGCTGTGAAATAAATGAAATACTGTTTTTAATTCGGCACAAGGCCTCAATCAGTGTTAGAAGTACAGAAAGGACCCAAGCCTGTATGCTAATAGGAAAATATCTTCTTGATCCTGACGAAATGGATACTTCGATCATGAATATAGTTTCAATTTACCATGGGATATGAAAATACTTGGAGGAAATCAGTGTAATGTTAACCAGATATCCTTTCTACCTGATGTGTTGCTTGAGTGAAGTACCTTGAGAAGTATTCATATGTTACAATTCAGTATACTCAGTCTGTCTGTAAGATAATCAGATCTATATAACTTATCTTCGTATTTTCTGTGTCAGGGTCACTTTATCCAGGATCCGGTGTAATCATGTTTTCAAATATATTTCATTCACTTTGTAACCTTTAACTTCTTATTAACCTTGACCTGTATTAATATCCTTGACCCTATGTGGTGTAACCTTGACCCTAGGTGATATAACCTTGACTGAGGTATGAAACTGTTTGTCTCAACTTGTGACCATTAGTGACAGCCCGGTCTCAGAATGTACAGTCATATTGAAAACATATTCATGTGGTTTTTTTTCGTGTGACAAGAACGTTCATGATAAAACATACCAAGGCAGGTTTTTGAGGTTATCTTTACATCAAATATATATGTATATCTTACAACCTTGAAGGTATAAGTTCTCATGCCATGTGAACGTTTTAGAAGTGATGACTTACGAAAATGCTCAAACTTGAACAATGCATAAAGATATTCATTTAGACCAGAACTTGATAAGTGAGTGCTATGAAACGGTTAATAGTGTTGAGTTTTGGACAAGGGAGATAATCAATTGTGATGTAGATAACAATATGCTCAATAAATTAGACATTTTCAAGAGAGTGATTTGCTCACAACTTCACGTTGTCTCGATTGCGATGTTCAATTATGTGTGTCACACCAGGGGAGACAACTTAGTGAAATATGTATCTGTAAGAAGTTTTATCCAGTCGTTGTTTTCAAATACTATTGACACAGATAAAAGTGAATTTAAGATTGTGTTATCCACTGTTTTTTACTTCCCCACACGTAAATAATCTGTTCATGCCCAATGATGCAATTCGGTACACTTACATATGAAACTGCACAAAGCTTGGTGTGTTATTTCAAATTTTAAAAGATCACCAAACTACAGATTAAATCTTTTATCTTCAACACTAGAAGGGGAGGTGGGGTAGCCTAGTGGTTAAAGCGTTGTCTCGTCACGCCGAAGAGCCGGGTTCGAATCCCCACATGGGCAAAATGTGTGAAGCCCATTTCTGGTGTCCCCCGCCATGATGTTGCTGGAATATTGCTAAAAGCGGCGTAAAAAAAAACTCAGTCAGTCAGTCAGTCAACACCAGAAACAGGCTTTGATTGCACCTTGAGTTATCTCCCTTGGTATGCCACCATATTGTTTGTTGCTTCTGATTGTTGTCTGTGTTGCTTGTTGAAGTCAACTGTTATTATTTACGTGTGTATCCATGTCGGTACTTTATTTCCTGAACGAAATTTTAAACATGATTTGTTCTTATTCTCTAAGTTTTGTTCCATTTATGACAAAAGGGCCCCTAGAGCTTGAGTGACTAAAGGGAGTCAGTCTTGGGTGCAAGTCCCAGAGTGGGTCGTTCATAGATTACCAGTTCCACAAGAGCTGTATGAACCAAAGAAGCTGTAATTGCCTTGTTAAACTAATGCAATCAATTTTCTACCAGACCAAGTGCTAATATTCATGTTGTGAGACGAGAGGCTGCTCTGTCTGTATTCTTCTGTTTAATGGGATTTGTTGGGTCAACTTCACAACTCTTCTTTATATGGCTTTGTGATGACAATGCAGGCACATAGACGTCTTTATATTCAAAATGGCTCATTATGTGTTCAATATACATTAGAGTGCATTATTAGAAAAATTGCGCATTTTCTGAGCAAAATGGTAAGATTTGAACATTTATGACATTGAACCATTATTTTACACATTTTTTCCAGGGTGAACACCATATGATAGACATGATGAATTCATTGAAAACCTAACCTGCTGGTAATGCTCAATTTTTGTTGAGTGAGTGGCAAGGTAAAAATGTACAAGGTATATCATTTCGAGACTTTTTGACTGATTTTTATCTCAATATCACTTCTATTCATTGTGTATCATATTGAAGTTCTATGCCTCGCCACATAGAACTGGATTCATCGTAGTACAAGAGGAAAGCCACTTGCTATCTCTGTGTATGGTCATCGTGACAGTATAATCAAAATTCACTCAGCTAGTTACTTATTTTTGTAGTTCCACTCAGCTATCATCATATGGGAGATGTATTGACTTATATTTAGAAAATGCAATAACAAAACTCGTAGAAATGTACTTATTAGCCCTAGGAACTAAATTCATTCTATAATGATTAGATTATAGATGTTTCAAAATAATTAAATCATAGATGTTTCAAAATGATTAAATTATAGATGTTTCAAAATGATTACATTATAGATGTTTCAAAATGATTACATTATAGATGTTTCAAAATGATTAAATCATGGATGTTTAAAATGATTAAATCATGGATGTTTCAGAATGATTAAATCATGGATGTTTAAAATGAATAAATCATGGATGTTTCAGAATGATTAAATCATGGATGTTTCAGAATGATTAAATCATGGATGTTTCAGAATGATTTAGAATATCCAAGCTTGATTGAATACTGAAATATCTATCAAATGTCCAGTAGAATTGGTCAGGTACTAAAGTCAGTATGAACTGACCAATGGAATCAGACCCTGATTGCCAAATGCCTGTTTATATCAATATGTGTCCTGTTCAAACAAACAGCATTAACATCTATCAGTGAAATATTCTGCACTCACTCAGACCTATCTGGTGCTAACAAATGACTACTGTATTTGTACCAGAGTGTCTGCAATGTTTTGTCCCTCTGTAAAACCAAACCCATATGATGCCTAGATGACTGCCAGCCTTTCGTTGCCAGTAATTAAGCGCCTTATTGATTTGTGCAAAGCACGAAAACCATGTCGTGTAACTATTAGTTTATGCTAAGGCAGTGCCTGCAGGCATTACCCTCTAACCCCGAGGCTCAGGCAGTGCCTGCGTGCGTTACCCTATAACCCCCAGGCTCAGGCAGTGCCTGCAGGCATTACCCTCTAACCATGAGGCTCAGGCAGTGCCTGTGTGTGTTACCCTGGAACCCAGAGGCTCAGGCAGTGCCTGCATGCGTTACCCTCTAACCCAGAGGGGATGCTTAACATTGTGTGACTAATAGAATAGATACACCCAAACTGTGAATACATTATTCGAATTTTAGACTTTAAATATGAAATTGTCAAGATAACAAATTATTTCACACATGCCAATGCTAATAATGCTGGCCTCACCTTTTTTGCTAACGTACAACTGTAAAAAAAACTTTCATATTTTTATATCCACTGAGCAACTTTTTCTAGTGTAGATGTTGCAGTCCTGCTGATGGTAATCCAGGGGCTTGTTTCATAGAACATTCGTTGCAATACGATTATCGGAACTCCTATATAATTAAGCATGGACCTACGATAGTCATAGAGCTACAGTTACCTTGTGAAACGGGCCCGTAACCATGGGAACACATTCTGGCACAATCCCAGCAGGCTTTGAACATTCTGTTCGAATGACTGGTGTGTGTTCGATGATTGAGACTCTCAGACATATCATAATTGCACTTACGTATAGCAGATCATGTAAGAAAGTTTACAAGGATAGAAACTTCAAAACACCTGGATGTCGTCCTGCATTGTGACATCTCGTTATCCAAAAATGTGTCTTAAATTCTCATACTTCCGAACTTAATCTCACCATCATTTCTTAGAAATACAAATTTGACGGAGACAAATTTGTAAGTTTTTATCCATGTAAACAGTCTGTAAATTCAGGTGTAAACACTTGTATGTAGACAACTCTTATATTGCCGATCTTCATTTCGGTCTGGGAGCCGTATATTAAAGTATGTATGATGTGAATTGGTGTTTGTTATTTTGTTCAACTGGTTGTAATTACCTGGTGTAAAGGATAAAGCAGGAGTGTTAAGAGAGGAAGGTCAATGGTCAAACTGAACATACATATATTTTAGATGTTATGTTAAAATTTATTATTTTTTCTTCTTGTTTGACACCATTGTGCCAGTTACATGACGGCGGTCTGTAATCAATTCTGGACCAGACAATCCAGTGACTGACGTCTTGAGCACCGATCTGCACAACTGGGATAGGATGACATGCATCAACCAAGTCTGACCTTCCATTAATCGCCTGTTACAAGATGCTTGGGTTGCTGAAGACAGTTTTAACCTGATTTTAACAGTCTCTGCATTTGCACAAGTAGACAATTAGTTAAGAAGGGATTCAGTTTCGAACATAAACACAATTTTTCACAATAAAAGGCCGCAGTTGGTACAGCAATAGTAGGTCAAAAGTGTATATGGGATCTGGCACACTGTTGCCTTGGATTCTTGCAGAGTGAATCAAAATTTAATGTCACCTCGGCAATATTTCAGCCACATAGTGACGAGGATTCTTGCAGAAGTGAGTGAGGTGAGGTGAGGTGAAATTGGATTTAACGTCGTGCTTGAGAATATTTCGCTCATATGATAACGTGCATGCGTGTGTGTGTATGTGCGGCTGCTTGTACTAGCCCAGACTGAAGCTGTTTTTATAGTGCTAGCCCACTGAGATACCATGCCGCAGTGAAGCATGGATACCCCACTCAGACACATTATACTGATTCCGAGCCGACCAGTCCTTGTTGTACCCATTAATGCCGAGCGCCAGGCAGGGACCAACAAGTACCATATTTTAACGTCTTTTGGTATGACGCGGTCGGGGATCGAGCCCACGACCTTCCGCTCTCCGGGCGGACGCTCTAACCACTACACCACGGAGGCGGTCGCAGAAGTGAGTATAGTCCAATAGCAGGACTTCAGTGGGAAGCAATAAAGTTGTATTTGCTGAGAGTCCCGGATTCTTTTGATGTGGCCATCTAGTTTTGCCCACTTGAAGCAATATTCCAGAATCTCATGACAGAGGGACACAATAACTATGTTGGGAACTGACCCAGCTGTCAGCCAAACAAACTAACGCTTTAGCTAGAAGGCTACCCCACCGTCCAAGTTTCAAATGAATCCAGTGCGTCCATAAATGTTTCCATTGTCATGTCTCACATGTTCTCTAACATATGTATATGCACATAATATTCTCGTAATGGTGTCTCGTCGTTGATGGAACATACTTACCGGGTACTCTGGTCTCTGTTCTCGCGGGTAACTATTCATGAGAGATATGATTTTGACACTGATTTTGAGGTCAAGTTTGGGGGTCATCCATAGGGTCGGCTTATAGACGGTCATATACGGTACGTGAAATACTGAGAAAGCAAAAATAGAGACCAAAAAGTCAATGCATTATTTACTCTGTCATGTTACAGAAATACAGATCTTTGCAACAAGTCATTAAAATGTACATCTTTAATTACACAACCTTAGTAATAACACCAAATACTGTGTGCCCTCGTATATATATGAACATACTCAACACTTCACTACGACAACATGTCACAGGGTAAATGTGTCTGACTCTATAGCTATGATCAGAAAAAATGTGATATTGAAGAAACACCACCACATACTTGTAACAATAATAGATATGAAGACAAAATTCTTATTTATGATCAGCTGAAACATCATATGTCCATGAGCTGTGGTCGCGGGTTAGATCCCCGACCGCGTCATACCAAAAGACGTTAAAATATGGTACTTGTTGGTCCCTGCCTAGCGCTCGGCATTGATGGGTACAACAAGGACTGGTCGGCTCAGAGTCAGTATAATGTGTCTGAGTGGGGTATTCATGCTTCACTGCGGCATGGTATCTCAGTGGGCTAGCACTATAAAACCAGCTTAAGTCTGGGCTAGTACAAGCAGCCACACATACACATACACACGCATGCACGTCGTCATATGAGCGAAATATTCTCAAGCACGACGTTAAACCCAATTTCACCTCACCTCACCATGAGCTGTGTCTCTTTAAGAGTGTAAACCACAAATGTACTTCCCACTGATAGCATGAACTATACATCATCTTGACAAAGGCTGTGAACTAACCAGAACCATTCCAAGAATACAGACACAAATTGCCTACGGATAAATATTATGTGATATTACCCAGCAAAGGTTTAAATAACAGTCTCCTGGGCACCCAGTGCACCTGATAACAGCATGTTGACAATGTGATACAAAGTAGAGACATTGATAAAATCAAACTCTCACCTAAGTATCAGAGTCATTTATGTTTCATAGCAATACCCCTGCCTGGCGCTCGGCATTAATGGGTACAACAAGGACTGGTCGGCTTGGAGTCAGTATAATGTGTCTGAGTGGGGTATTCATGCTTCACTGCGGCATGGTATCTCAGTGGGCTAGCACTATAAAACCAGCTTCAGTCTGGGCTAGTACAAGCAGCTGCACCTACACACACACACACACATGCATGCACATCGTCATATGAGCGAAATATTCTCCAGCGTGACGTTAAACCAAATTTCACCTCACCTCATAGCAATACCCTCTAACCGATAGGCTTAAGGCAGTGTCTGTGAGCATTACCCTCTAACCCGTGGCACAGTGCCAAAGTAAATATTGATAAATCATAAATACAATCACCTCGTATCTGTTGATACATTTTGTAATATTCTCGAACCAAAAGGTTCAGGCAGTGCCCGTGTGCATTACCCTCTAATCCAGAGGTTCAGTGCCAAATTAGAGGTAATATTGATTAATACACACCCCCGCCTATGTATTTATTGCTACAAAACATATAATCACAAGTCAACATCAGAGGTTTTCAAAGGAGGGTTTCAAATTTAAACACAAATGTTGATATACTGGTACTTGATATCACTGACTGACTGAGTTTGGTTTTACGCTGCTTTTAGCAATACTCCAGCAACATCACGGCGGGGGACACCAGAAATGGGCTTCACACATTGTACCCATGTTGGGATTCGAACCCGGGTCTTCGGCGTGACGAGCCAACGCTTTAATCATTAGGCTACCCCACCGCCCCACTTAATATCAAAACCCCTGCAGCTTAAATATTCTTTTATCTGCTAATGTCTTTAATCATTAAGTACAAACAGAATGGATTAATTAGATGACCATATTGATGTTTGAAGCCATCTTGAAATTACAAAAGTACATCACCTTATAAACAATATCAAAATACATTTCTAGAAATCAAATGAAACTTTTGCCGTGTAGATATTTGAATGTAACAGAACGATATCTATCAGAAATATCCTCAAAATATTCTGTGTACTAGTACATATTTTATGAAGAAAATATGTAAACCTGCACAAAAACATTCATTCGTAAGTATTCAATCTGTCAACATCAACTTTTCAAAGATATTTTGTTCAAGTCAGTAAACAACAAAAATATTTGTTTCATCCTTTAAGTTTTTTTTTAAAAAGATACCTTTATGACATTATTTCCACATACTAAGAACTTGACTTCTTTGATTGGCATTCTAGAAGTTGGGTAGATGAAGAATAAGGACTATGTTTACGGATATACAACTTCTTTATTCAGAATAAAGAAGTTGTATATCCATAAAAATAGTCCTCATTCTTCTACCAAGAACTTAATGGAAACTATATCATATATTTGTTCTCCTTTTAAGTTGGAAATGTAGTACTGAGAAAATTGTAATAAGTATGGTAATAGTTTTCATCAACAAAGCAACGTGGGAAAAACCTACTTGAACAGCATCAACAAACTTCAGTTACAGAAATCATTAACAATGTTCACAAATTAATTAAAAATGGCAGCATAACAGCAAAATGCATACTAAATATTCATCATATAAAATATATAACATTGTAAGTGTAAAACAGCCTTAAAACCTTGTAAGTAACATATAAATTTCTACAAAACTTCATACAAACTTTCTGTATTTGCTGGCGGAAGGGGCAATGTTATTGTTGTCAACCTCTGTAAATAATTGGAACAAAATGTTTGAGAGCAATTTCTGACCCCTTCATCAGATAAATGAAAACAGGGATAAAGGAGTAAGTAGATATTGGGAAATCTGAAGCGAGTTCCTCTTATTACATAAGTTGACAGAAATTTCCACTTCTTATGTGCATCACTTTAACTGTCAATCAAAGAGCTCATCAGGGTTTAAAATAACTGCCCATATGAATCGTGAACATAAACAGGATATTCTATAATCTGTGAACATTAAGAGTTGTCTTTTCACTGGAAATCATCGGTATATTAATCAAATAAAAAATGTCCATGTGGCCAGTCAAATGCTCGGAAATCTTTGTATGCTGAGAAAACTCGGCAGTTGAGGTATAGCATTCTAGTGTTCTCATCTGGATCAATAGATCTCCACATAAATTATCTAGACAACTTTTACTTTTATCTTAGTTTACAGACCTGTCGACTCTAAATTGCAAGAAATTTAGCTATGAAAATTACAAATTCTGTTTGATAGGACTGTTACAGGTTGATGAGAAATAAGAAAGGTAGGATACTGTAAGGATGACAACTTCATTATTATATTATGATGTGATGTTATAGTATGGATTCTAATACCATTGTCAAGCAAGAGTGACAATCTATAATCTATCATGATTAATATAGAAAGTTTCATCCATAAAGAATATATATCCTACCTATCTTAACAAAAAATTCATTATTTATTTATTTCCACCAATATTGTACTTCTTTGTATGCTTAAGGTTCTATTATGTATCAATGTTAATGTTAAACATAAACAGTTTAAGGATCACCAGTTATCTATGTTTTTGAGATGAATTGTTCTGCAATTAAGCTGGAGAACTTTTTAACAGGGCTCAATTTCCTGAGACGAAACATGATTGCACATGGTGCAAAAAAAACCTTGTTGCACCAAGAAAACAAAACAAAAACAGGTTGCGCCTGCAGCTCAATATAAAATAATCAATTATTCTTGAGTTTTGGTATTGATAATTTAGAACAGGGCCCGGTTGTTCAAAACTCGGTTATCTTAACACTCGGTTAACTTTTAACCGACTGTTAAATCCTTAACCCGCTGTTAGCTAACCGAACGTTAAAAGAGGGTTGCACAGTCCATGTTAAACACTGACGTTTACTAACGTCATGGTTATCTTTAACGTCGTGGTTAAAGTAGTGGTTAAAGTTCTATCAATCCCATAATGCAATAGTTTGTTTACTTCCGTCAATGTCAGAGATGGAGGCACCAAAAGAGATATCACCGCCTGAAAACCTAAAACCAAGAAAGAAAAGAAGTAGGAATTTTTCGGTGGAGGAAGAAAACATTATTCAAAGCTGGGTGGAGGGCAATTCGAAAATATTAAATGAAAAGCACAGTAACGAGGTTACTAGAAAAAAGATAACGACGGGTTAAAGATAACCGGGTTTTGAGAAACGCTTTAACCACTTGGTTAACTTTAACGGCCGGTTAAGAGTATTTAACCAGTGGTTAAAAGATAACCGAGTTTTGGACAACCAGGCCCAGCACTATAACAAAAGAAATCTGGGTCTGATTAGATGATTTCATCCAATATCATGTGACAAGAACAGTAACAGAACCCACCACTGTTAAAGAGTCACAGCTCCATGCAGTTCCTTACCATTCTGTTTTCTGTCTGTGTTCTTGAACAGCCAAATGTTGACATGCCCTGGGTGTTGGTATATGTATGAGGTAGTATTGTGCAGTTTCAGATTGCACTGCAAGTTCTAAATGCTTAATTCGAGCCCTGATAGATGTCATGAAGGTAAATACAATCTATTTACATTTTTCCGTATCCGTTGAAACCGTTATGATTTATCAGGGTGAAGAAGTAAGGACTGCCATAAAATCTATAACTGACATGCAACATATTTCATAGTAAATCTCTCTGTAGGCTGTTTAACTGTTTAACAAACATTACATTAAGTAAAGTAGACGCAGTTTATGGATAACAACTAGGGGTGAAACGGTATGCTCTTACCATGGTACGGTACGTATTGCGGTACAAGGCCTTCGGTTCAGTCCGTTTCCGTTCGGTATATGAGATATGATCATAATACAGAAAACTGACAAGAGACTAACCTTATATTGTTTAACAACATGGAAACAAAATAACCATGATCTGTGTTATTTTGAATGAACAAAACTGTCACTTAAAAAGGTTAATAAAATGACAGTATGAAAACTGAAAATAATAATAATAAAGTTCAGATTTGTAATGCGCCTGAATCCAATAATTGCTCAGAGGTGCAGGCCATAGGCTCGTTGGAATAAAAGGGTCTTAAACTCTCGCTTAAATGTCTCAAAGTCTGTGATTGTCTGAAAGTTCTGCGGAAGCTTATTCCACAGAGTGGGACCCGCCTTGATGAAACTTCTGTCACCAGATTGAACTGTCCGTGTCCTCGGAACTGTCAGTTGAAGTGTTGCTGAAGACCTCAACGATCTGTCTGGTTCATACTTGTGGATAAGGTCCACAAGATATGATGGAGCTTGATGATGTATGGCTTTGAACACAAACATGAGAAGCTTGTACTCAATGCGGTACTGAACTGGAATCCAGTGAAGTTGTTGCAAGATTGGTGTGATATGCTCATGCTTGTTTTTGGATTGCAGGACGTCTGGACAATATACCAAACCGAAGGCAAACTACTAATATTGGGGTATACCATTTCACCCCTAATAACAACTCCTGTAATAAACTAATATAGCCCTTGGACAAGTGACTATTGTTACAGGCTGCAATGCACTAGCAATGCAGACCACAATGGATACATGCTCTTTCTCACTGCTCTCGTCTCCTCGAGAGAAGAAAGAATAAATCAAAAACCAGAACCGTATATGAGGTGAAGTTTTACAACTAAAGAATACTGTAGGTTGTGTACCAAACTAACACTTAAACACTTCCAGAGAAGTGGAAGTTGAAACATTTTAAAATCGACCAAACTATCATGATGTTATTTTACACAACCTTTATTCAAAGTGTCATAACCTTTAATTTCTTGAGTTGGTTCAGGAACCTGTCTGTTCAGAATAAAAACAAACTTTCAAACATCGTAAACACTGCATCTAAAATAATTGGGCTTCCTATCGAAAGTATCGGCATTTGTTATGAGCAGCAAATTTAAGTATGCGACATTTAGAACAAACAGGGTTAAGCCACTCATTTGTTCCAGCCAGTATTAGATGTATCAACAACAAATTCTGTGAATGACTTGTGTTTTAATTGTCCAAATTCTATTCAATATCTATGTTTGTGTACTAAATTGATGTATTTATATCCTGATTATTTCATGATTACCAATTGCAATGTTATGTATGGCTGCTTTATGAATGAAAAACTGGAGAACGTATGATGCAAAACAAATTTCCCTTGGGACAATAAAGAATTATCTTATCTTATCTTATATTGTACATCAATGGTAGGTATAAACATGAACAATACACGTATAACATCTACTTCCTTATGATTAAAGGTTAGTACAGGACGGCCGAATATGACTATAAATATGACGTCATCAATGTCAGAATGATCAGAGTAACCGTCAGTTAATAAGGATTTGTGTGACCTTCTCAACCATACCCAATCATTTGGCATCAGATAGTGTTACAGACACTTTAGTTTTAAGCCAGAGATCTTCAAATCTCTGAAAAATTCTGTGACCAAAGGGTATATGCTGAATCATGTAGGGGGGAAATATGGCATTTTTGTGTATTTTTTTAGCTTTGCATACTTTCAGATGTCCACTATCTCTTATAAATAATCATGATAATAGAGAGGGTATATGTTCTTTTCTTACATTTGTGATATACCCTACAGCAATACAGTAATGTATCCCAACAGAAGCCCCATGATACAAACACACTGATTTAGAACCCCTGATTCACAATACAAATGTACGTACAACACATTACATTTCAAGTTATTTGGGTTTAAAAAGAAGAGAATACTGCAGATATGTTATTGACAACCAAATCAGGGACTTACAAAATATTTAAGAGTTTGGAAGTGTTTCTCATGTCGAAAGTCTTGATTCAGGCTCATGATTGAATTGCAAAACATTATCAACCCTATGACAGACAAGCGCTGGACTGGAATACCAATCACACCCATAGCATTAGGAAGGGTATAACATCACCACTCAATTTGGTTTTACTATTAACAAATATTGGTGAATATTTCAGTCATCATACCATTCACATACATCAAGACCGCCTCCGTGGTGTAGTGGTTAGTGTCCGCCCGGAGAGCGGAAGGTTGCGGTTCGATCCCCAACAAAATCAACAAAAAAAGGCGCGTTAAAATATGGTACTTGTTGGTACCTGCCTGGCTCTCAGCATTAATGGGTACATCAAGGACGGGTCAGCAAGGAGTCAGTATAATGTGTCTAAGTGGGGTATTCATGCTTCACTGCGGCATGGTATCTCAGTGGGCTAGCACTATTGAACCAGCTTCAGTCTGGGCTAGTACAAGCAGCCGCACCTACACACGCATGCATGTCGTCATATGAGCAAAATATTCTCAAGCACGACGTTAAACCCAATTTCACCTCACGTCACCTCACCTCACCTCACATACGTCAATAAAAACATCCCACTTATAAACAGATGTCAGGGTAGAGATTGCGATCTGGTAAAATTGGAGATTCTAAAAGTAGAGATGGCGATTGTATAGGTTATTCTATATAATCAGTGTCTCTACCAGTAGGGACTCTGATCGCAATCTCTACTAGTAGAATCTCTGATTGTACCAGCTCGCAGTCTTTACCCTGACATAGATCGGTCTACATAACAAGTAAAATTCATACCGACAGTTTTACCTCCACAACAAAACAGTTTGATCTATGAACACCTCCATCCTACCATACCCCCGACATATAACCGACATATAATTTCAAGGGTCCTTACAGTAAATATGAGATACTCCTGTGAAGTAATGAAATAGTTAAGTGTGCTGTATGAATTTCTAATTGTTTTAATTACAGGTCCTTTATATTTTTGTTAAGAATCTTGTACAATGTATATTGTTGTGAACAAATTGGGATCCAGTATTTAACGGTGTCCATTCTATTACTTTGTGTGTATTGGACATACATTTCTGTGTCATGTACAATCTTGGATATCTGTAAAAGTTTATGTTTTGGAAAGTTTTGTCACCCATAGCAGTGTAATATTTTTTATTACACAGCTAAACTGAAAAACTTGCCAAAAAACCCAAAGTGTTGCCATTGTTACGAGTATTTTGTAATCCTAGTTACCATGGTAACACCTGTGTTTTTGTCTGTTTTCATAGCTTAGAAGTACATAATCATCATGGGTATCATGGAAAACATGCATTAATTATATCACTGCATTTTCAGCTTAAAACACACTGGATAAGATCACAAAATCACAATCACAGCCTAGTAGAAAATGTAAATGTTGGTAAGTAAATGTAAACATGACTCGGTGCCTAAAAAAATTACAATTTCTTATTGTTTCCTTCAAAACATATTTTACATGTTGGTAACGTAAAATGTTAAAATTGTACAAAATATATTGATGTCAAGAAAATTTCATATCCACAGGAGAGTGCACTCACTGCCAGGAGGTTATCTAGATGGGTTCATTTTATCGGACATAAAAATGCCAACAGGTTTTTAAAAGTCAGGTATTGATGCAGATAAATGTCTGGCAAAACTTGAAAAATTCAAGGAAAGTTTTAAGATATTTGATTCCAGCTAAATCCCTGTAGGATGGTAACACAAGCCTAATGCCATCAGTTCATTGTGATCTCTGCAATGTGACATAGTATCTATGTGGGTTCATCCAACAATTGCAATCAGTCTAGTACAATACAGGTCACCCAGTGTTGTATATTCCCCAGGGATCTGATAATGAATATTGAGTGCCCACCTAACTACTGACTGGGGTGTATCTCATGCTTGGTAACGGTGTTAGCATATACACCGAAACGTCGCATCCATTACAATAAAGACGTCCATTAAGATTTGTTCCTGTTGTGGGGTGATGATGTCAGCACTTTGAGCATGCTGATAGAAGGATGCGATGCTCTACATCATTATCATTATTAGTTACAGGGGTTCAAAAATCCCATCGCCCGACGCCCGGGACAAGCCAGTTTTCATTTCGGGCAACCAAATAATGGTATCTTACTTGTCCGTGGGCTACTAGATAATTTCCACTTATGGTTTCAAACTGCAAATAAACTTTGATTTAATTTCATATCTGCTCAAAATGTAGCTATTACATTTCGCAATGATAATAAAGTAGAGTTATCTTTCTTTGCTATTTATCACTTTTCAATAAATAGTCCAATAAACATTAACATCAAATACCATGTTGATTTCTTCTTTCATAATTACATCATCATAATTATGTCATAAAATCAGGGCAAGTGGAAAATTAGTCAGGACAAGTTACTTTCTTAAAGTCACTTGCCCTGTGGCAAGTGTCTTTTTAAAAAAAAATTGAACCCTGACTTATCAAGGTGTTTGGTTTGTTGTATTGCAATATTCCAGCTATATGATGTCAACATGTATACTCCAGGTACAATGACAATGACAACTATGACACCATCGTGAGCCTCCTGCAACCAAAACAAGTGGCTGGGACCTGAATACAGGACACTTTTATGGATAACAGCTTCTTTTTATTCTTTACACGACGTTTCAGAGCTAATTCTTGCTCCTTCATCAGGCAATAAGTGACATGAACCAGTACAACAGCATCGTCCACAAGAACATCAGGACCAACAACCACCTCACCTTTCTACTACGCTGCAGAGATAACAAGATAATTCCTAAAGGCCTACGTTTGAAGTCACCTGTCCAACCACCGTGTAAAGAATAAAAAGAAGTTGTTATCCATAAAAGTGTCATGTATTCATGTTCGTCCAACTTCTAAATGCCTTTCAAAACCTTCATTTGGCTGGGACCTATTCCAACAACAACAGAAATTAGTGCCAATGGGAGAGATAGATAGGAGCAACTGTGACTTCAGTACATCCAGGAATGTGCTGACATTGGATGTGGAAGGGACGGGTTGTGTCCCATATTGGGAGGAAGGCGTTGATCGGGATGCGTCGCCACCATCCCCTGGTGACTGGGATGAGGTAGGGCAGTCGGCTGCAAGGGGGTTAGAGGCTGCAGGCATCCTTGTCCTACAACCAAGCCATTCTGACCTTGAACCTGTGACAGAGCATGCTGGCCGGACACCACCTGTAACCCTGCTTGGTTACCTGTGGCGAACATTGGGCTTGGGTCAGAGGCCAGGGCGTGGATGGGAATTCCTCCTGAAGTTGACAGGACATGATCAGAGACCATCGGAACATTATTGTCTGAATAATAGGAGTGATCAACAGCCACCATCATCCTATGTGTGGGTCTCTCTTTGTCCTCAGCCAGATCCTGCTGCTCCGAGATCTGGCTGGAGTCTATTGTTGTGAGCACAACATGCTCTGTCAAAACACGAGGTTCTTCAACATCTCCCATTTCAACGTCCATCACGGATGTGCTTTCAGCGTCTCGGATGCTCTCTGTTGCTTCTTGCAGGATATCCCTTTCTTGCTGGGCAGCAACGTTGTCCTTGTGGCCAGGTTTCAGTCGGTCAGGAAGATGGAGTTTTCGCATCTTTCTTTCATGACGAAGTTCATGCTTCTTCCGATCATTGGTTCTCTTGAACCCCTTGCCACAAAAGCTGCACTTATGAACCATCTGCTCTGAATGGCGTCGCATATGATCCTGACGCAAGGTTGCTTTTGCAAAAGCTTTTCCACAAATATCACATCCAAAAGGACGTTCACCTGTGTGGATGCCCATATGACTCTGAAGGGCATGGTTGTTAGAGAAGCCATGTTTGCAGACACTGCAGTAGAGTAGTCTCCCCTTGCAATGCTTCTGCTGGTGGAGTTTGAAGTAGGACGGATTGACGAACCAGTCGCCACATGTGTGACACTGGATCAGGTTCTCCCCTGTGTGAGTCTTACGATGAACCTGAAGCAGACAAACGTCAATAGTACAAAATTATGATTATGTCCAACTCCAAAGATAATAATTCAAACTATTCATCAGAACAGATTGATCAGTGTGAAGTTTTCAAATCTGTTCCATTTAACCTAGTAATCATGACCACGAAGGATTTCGACAGTCAATGACCAGTATCTGTATGACAAAGGTTAAAACAGGCATGACACTAAAATACCCTAAAACACTGCATTAAATATTTAAATGGATATCACAAATGACGAAACTAAATCTGAACTTACAAGTCCTACACAAAGGTTCCCAGTACTTTTTTAAACAATGAATTACAAGCAACCATGGCAAAAAACAATGAGTGTGTGACTTGTGAGTGGGTTCGACACTGCTTTAAGCAATATTTCATATATAATATGGCATGTCAGCCTTGGGGAAAAGTCTGCCAATGCCAGTTTGGTGAAACCCACAATCACCTGTATGGTGCTCACAGACCTAATATATAATCAGGTTGAAACCACCAATCATAAGTTTATGGCAAGAAGAAGAAATGTAACTCTTCACCATGAACTGTAGTGCCTCAGATGACTTGGCCACCCGTGCATATTAAAGAGTGAGTGAGTGAGTGTAGTTTTACGCCGTACTCAGCAATATTCCAGCTATATGGCGGCAGTCTGTAAATAATTGAGTCAGGACCAGACAATCGAGTGATCAACAGCATCGATCTGCACAATTGGGATACAATGACATGTGTCAACCAAGTCTGCGAGCCTGGCCACCCGATCCCGTTAGTCGCCTCTTAAGACAAGCATGGGTTACTGAAGATCAATATTCTAACCCGGACCTTCACAGGTCGCATATTAAAGAGGCCCTGGATGAAGAAAATGTTGGAACTTACCTGAAGGTACCAGGAACTGCGATACATGCGCCCACAGATGTCACACTTGTGTGGCCGGTACCCGGCATGGGTCTGGTTGTGAGACTTCAGGGCATTGGATGTCAAAAACGACTTCCCACACAGCTCACAGATGAACTTCTTTGCCCCAAAATGAATGTTGGTGTGCTTAGTTAGCTGCCTCGGAGTTGCAAAACCTTTCCCACATTCATTACATTTGTGTGGCCGATCATCTATGTGCACGACCACATGACGATTCAAGGATTCCTTCAGAGTAAACTTTTTGTTGCATACATCGCACTTAAATGGTTTCTCGCCAGTGTGAATTCTAAGATGGAGTTTGAGGTCACTTGCATCAAAGAACCTTTTGTCGCACATCGTACACTTGTGAGGCTTGTCGCCAGAGTGAGTCCGTTTATGACGATTCAATCGGGACAATGTAAGACAACCTTTACCACAAAAGTCACAAACGTATGGTCGGACACCAGAATGGATTCCTTGGTGCTGCGTCAGAGTTTTTCCGGAGTGGAATTCCTTACCGCACGTATCACATTTGACAGCTTTGCTGCTATGTACACGCTGATGGATGTGGAATGATGAAGAGTTGGTGAAACATTTACCGCACTTATCACACTGGTACGGCTTCTCGCCAGTGTGGTTGCGCTCATGTACCTTCAGGTAACACACTTCAGTGAAGCCTTTACCACAAACAGGACACTTGTACGGCCGGTCAGCTTCATGTGTCTTCATGTGATGGGTCAGGTGGCCATTCCTCACAAACGCGTTCCCACATATCGTGCACTGGAAAGGTCGTTCACCTGTGTGTATTCTCATGTGGTACTTGAGCCGACTTGGGATGTGAAAACCTTTGCCACAAACATTGCATTCATATTCCGTACTGTCGCTGTGAACACGTTCATGACTCTTCAGAGTCTTCAGCATTTGGTAAGTTCTTCCACACACAGCACACTTGTAAGGGCGGAGATCACTCACACTTCTTTTTCTTTTCGTTTCTCTTCGGTTTCAGTATTTTTACCCTTTGAACTTTCCTTTTCATTCACAACTACATTTTCACTTATGACTTTACTTTCACTTGTCACATCTGTCTCCTTCTTTGCACTTTTCCCGGTACTATCGGCTTCAACCAAATTATCAGTCATCTGATCACTACTGGGTACTTCATGAGAATTTACATGTTGAAGAATTTCGTTCTTTGATACAAAACTCTTACCACAAACATTACATTCAAACTTTTTGATTTTGGATCTTCTAGTTGTCTTCACAACTTCCTTGAACATGGAAGTCTTATTGCAAGACTGGTCAGGAGAAAGCTCCACATCTTTAGCTGACTCCAGTTTCAAAACCTTCTTCATTTTCTGCGGCCTTGTTGCAGGCTTAGCCCTTGCTGTGGGAGTCTGGGATGGCCCGGAGGCTTTTCTTCTAGTCAAGGGTTTCATGTCTTCCTTTCTCTGCCGATCATCTTCATCTTTATCATCCTCAACATCATCATCCCCATCCTCTCGGACATCTGAATCTACATCTAACATCTCCATCATTTTGATTGTTGTTTTCCTCCTCCTTGGGTTCCCCCTTCTTTGTCCTCCTGCTTCGTCTTCCTTTGGTGCTGCATCTGTAACAGCACTGACAGCATCACACTGCAGCTTCTCATCAGCAGCCTTCCCTGCTACACAATGCTCACATCGACTTTTATCACTCAATTCAAAGATCATATTTATTTCCCCAGCATTTTGAGGAACATGATTTCGGCATGTTGTACAGTTCCCAGCTATTTGGTGAACCTTGCAATATGAGCTCTTACACTGGATCACACCCCGCTCGAGCATATCCATGAAATGAGGCATCATCTCATTGTTTTCAATATGGACTCGGATCTGCAGATCAACGTCTTGTTCATTGATTACCTTTGTCTGGACGACATGACACATGAACGCTGCCTCCATCACCTGTAGACTTTCAGACAGCTGGTCTACTAGGCGACTGTCTTTTTCAGACTGGTTCTCTCTTCGGCCATCTTCTACCTGGTAAATGGGTAAATTGGGCTCTTCATCTCCACTGTCGCTGTCAGTAAAGGACACCTCCATATTTAGAGCAAGTCTCAGTTCTCTTTGTATGTTTTACATACAGCCATCATGTTCGGATCATGGTATCCTGAAATCTGAATGCTTTTTCATAAATATGTGAAATTAAAAAACATATTAGAAGTAAGAGTCAGTTTAACAATCTAACTAAAATCCAATCTTTTACTCCCATACAATACCTCACTGAGTGAATATTTCACCACAACTCATTAGGAGTCAATCAGATAATCGATGATCTGCTTCTAAATCCTTATACCAGTGATTATTGATGAAACATGCATTCAGATCTAAGAAAACTGGATTTCTGTAAATCTCTTCAAAGCTATTTTCATATACAAAGGAGGTACCTTGTGAAGTAGACCATCATGTTCTGTCCAACATTAAATTATACAAATTGGAAACACCAAGACAACCAAGTACATAATTACTAAGGCTGTACAATACAACCGGTTTACCGGTATTTACCGGTTCAGACATGAAAACGATACGTATTGCGATACGCTGATCAAAAAACGGTATTTTGGACAACTTAGTAACACTCGGAAATCTTCGGATATTTCCTTGTTTCATTTTCGCCAAATATTATTTACATTTTTATTTTGTCATGATTAAAGGTTGTTGTTGAAGCTTAATCAAGCATAGTTATTTGGTTGTGTTTTTGCTTTATAAATCAAGCTTTAACTCGATTACAAGTAGTTTTATGTTTAAAAATACTTCTTGCAATATATATCCCAATATGTGCTTTCGCATCGCAATATATCGAAATATGAAAATTCTCTGCAATACCCACCCCTAATAATTACCTAATAATCTACGAAAAAATAGGATTAAATTCAATGTAGTCTGTTGTTTTCACTATAAACTTATCTTTTATAATTTACTATAGATGTGTTATAGTCATGAATGCGATTAGAAAGATAACAGAATGTTTCTTATCTATCAGTATGCAATCATCTATTCTAAGTCGAACTGACAGCTGTTGATTTTTGACAGGTGGGAACATCCTACATTCGCTGTTTGGATACACCATCACAGATATAAACTAAGGCACATGTAACAAATCATACACATTTCAACACTAAGCCTGATTTTGTGTAATCTTAGATTGAAATAATAACTTTCATCGTAACGTACTAAAGATTTTGATCAGCTGTTGAAATAGAACAACATTGAAAGAACACTTATTAGAGACGGCCAAATACTTATTTATAGCAACTACTTACTCCTCAAACATTACTTCAAGAATAAGATGGTTACTCAGTCGTGCATTCGCTGTGTATTCTTGATACTGTGTGTTTCGTGAAATGCTTGACATGATTCGCCATGATTTATACAGGGGAGACAACTCTTTGGCCTAAGAAGAACGTGTACCGTTACAAACTGGGACAGGGCAGCTGACTTTTTTGACGGCACAACTTGATTCGACCGACGTTTATATATGATACATCTGGGTTAAAACCAGAATTGGACACAAGTACTACCTGTCATCGTGTTGCATGCAGATAATCAGAGTAATTATTCACTTGAAGTGGCTGCATACAACATTACATATGTAAATATTTATCTGTGCGGAAGCGCAATTGTAAATGACAGCTGGTATGGTCCAGGGATACTCTACATCCCTGTATGGTCGAAGGGCTTCACATTAATGCATTCTTTCTCTTGCCTGGACTTTATGTATACATTTTGTCAGAGACCATATACAGACGGTATATGGTCTCTGATTTTTGTATATAAATTATTTGACAAACACCTTCATCATTTTCAGGCAAAAGCACCGAAATATTTCTGGTTGGAAACAACAAATTGAAAATCTAAGCGTATAATAATCTTTCATGAAGTTTTCCCAATTTCTTGTGGATGTGTCACCTCTGCCCTATGGGTATTTTGAGAGAACACTTTGCAGAAAAGAAGATTTGAAGAATGTTTTCACTGAGCAAAACAGTTTCCATCTACCACATACTACACCTTGTAGTTAACTGTCGTATACAATGAGGAAATCACGACGAGGGACGTGCGCCTTCATGTTGTTCGGTGTGGTTTACGATATGCACAAATTCGATTCAAATTATAAAGAGAAGATGTTCACCGTGGATTAGACGTAAACCGTCCTGAAACTTAGCGTTTGCTGCATTGGTAAATCGTGCGCCTTAACGAAGGGGACAGACACAGTAATAGAACAGCACGCCATTTAGCCCCGAACGAGGATTGTTCATTTAGGTCACAGACAACATCTTTTTTCTGTTAGTACTCTGGCTTAGATTAATCGTTGCTACGTATTAAATTTGGCGTCTTAGAAAGGAAACAGAGTTCGCTCTAACCCCATGTATAGTGTAATAATGTACAGTTTTGCCCTGAACTATTTAAGGCACGAATACGCTTGTATTACACTATATGCACGTGGGCCTCGTGCTTGCGCCTGAGTGCTTTAACGTTATAATGGTTCAGGGCAAAACTGTACATTATTACACCATACATGAAGTTAGAACAAACTGTATCTATTGATTATTAAATAGACGTGCGCAGTTTGTTGATTTCGGAAGGCCATAAAACCCGGCGTTTGTTCAAGGTAGGCGTTCATTTTTCCAGAAGGCAATTTTTACATCAAACCCTTGTGTTTTCCCTCACGTTCTGCACCTGAAACTGATACTGATACGGTACACATGCAGCGTGACTTCTGAGAGACCTAAATTGGCAAAAGAGATATTGACATAACTAAATATCGTTGACTTATAGGCATCAAGGCTTTTATTCAAAGCAGGTATGTATTGAGGTGAGGTGAAATTGGGTTTAACGTCGTGCTTGAGAATATTTCGCTCATATGACGACGTGCATGCGTGTGTACGTGTATGTGCGGCTGCTTGTACTAGCCCAGACTTAAGCTGGTTTTATAGTGCTAGAGATACCAAGCCGCAGTGAAGCATGAATACCCCTCTCAGACACATTATACTGACTCTGAGCCGACCAGTCCTTGTTGTACCCATTAATGCCGAGCGCCAGGCAGGGACCAACAAGTACCATATTTTAACGTCTTTTGGTATGACGCGGTCGGGGATCGAACACGCGACCTTCCGCTCTCCAGGCGGACGCTCTAACCACTACACCACGGAGGCGGTAGGTATGTATTGAAGAATTTATGAGTGAAGATGAGTGGTTATCATGGTTACAGTTGCCTTCGATTTGTTTCTGTCTTCCCCAGTTAAACTGGGATCCATATGGCATGTCTAAAATAGAACCAAATTAGCAAAAATGGCAAATAATTTAGTTGATGGAAACAATCAAATATAACATTGGTTTACCTCTAGGATAAACAGACACAACCTGTCTATTATGTGTATTCACTATACATGTATTTAACATACAGTGTTTTGCAATTTTACAACATTCAACTGCACCATACAAATTAGGATACATTCAACATAGACAGCATTCTTGGTTCAAATATAATGTGTAATACAATATATTGTGTGACCGCCTCCGTGGTGTAGTGGTTAGAAGCTGTCCCCCGAGAGCGGAAGGTCGCAGGTTCGATCCCTGACTGTGTCATACCAAAAGCGTTAAAACATGGTACTTGTTGGTCCTTGCCTCGCTCTCGGCATTAATGGGTACAACAAGGAATGGTCGGCTCGGAGTCAGTATAATGTGTCTGAGTGGGGTATTCATGCTTCACTGCGGTATGGTATCTCAGTGGGCTAGCGCTATAAAACCAGCTTCAGTCTGGGCTAGTACAAGCAGCCGCACATACACATACACAGGCATGCACGTTGTCATATGAGCAAAATATTCTCAAGCACGACTTTAAACCCAATTTCTCCTCACCATATACTGTGTGTCTTCTCACTAGTTTCTTCTGTGTTGTTTGGGGTTACAATGTGTAAAATAATATTTCCAACATGGGATTATATGCAATATTGGTGTGTTTATCATAAATAGAAATTCACAAACTGGATAGAGATGTTTGGTGTGGTGTGAGAATAGGTCCCCATATTTGTCAGAATAGGCGGTTGTGGATCAGTTGGTCAGTGATTTGGTTAATCGTGTGACCTGGTTTGTCAGATCAGATGCAGTATAACTATACAGGTCCCTCTTCCTAGAGATGGAATATTGCTGGGCGATGCATTTAATAATGTACAAACAAAACCGACATTCCATTAGCTGTTATCAACACATCTATCAACCAGATAGCCGCTCGGAGAGCGGAAGGTCGCGGGTTCGATCCCCGACCGCGTCATACCAAAAGACGTTAAAATATGGTACTTGTTGGTCCCTGCCTGGCGCTCGGCATTAATGGGTACAACAAGGACTGGTCGGCTCAGAGTCAGTATAATGTGTCTGAGTGGGGTATTCATGCTTCACTGCGGCATGGTATCTCAGTGGGCTAGCACTATAAAACCAGCTTCAGTCTGGGCTAGTACAAGCAGCCGCACATACACATACACACGCATGCACGCCGCCATATGAGCTTAAATATTCTCGCTAACGACGTTAAACCCAATTTCACCTCACCTCACCAGCAATGATTTGGTGTAGCCACATATTTGATTACAAATTGTATGATGACTATCATGGCCCTCAATAAATCTATTGCACTTTTTCACAGTCAAAATATGTAAAACCTGTTTTTCAAAAATATAATATATAATTGTTTAAACTTTGGTGAACACATGATCAGGCCAAGGATCATAATCTACAGCTGTAAGTTGTGATCCCACAGCTATGTGAGTGAGTGAGTGAGTATGATTTTATGCCGCCTTTATCATTATTCCATAAGTATGGTGGGAGGCACCAGACATGGGATCCACACATTGTACATATGTGGGAAATTGAATCCATGTTCCCCTTCTTCAGCATGACAAGTGAATACTTCAATCAAGGCTACTCCTCTGGCACAGCTGTGAATGACATGATGAAAGGTAAAACAAAACGAGAGTATCATATAAACCCTGTTTGCTATAGACTTTATTATGAACAGCAGTAGTCTGCAAGTGGTATTACCTGATTACTGTACAGCTCCAGGGGTGGAAAGAACTTTAAAATTGCTAGTGTACTCGGGTACGGTGGCACATGTAATGTAAAATCACTTGCCCTGGTAATTTTTCCACAATACCGGCCGATTTTCTTGTTGATTTTTTTGAAAAAGCAACATAATTAACATTGGGAAGTCAACTGGACATCGGTACAGCGTGATATACAAATTTGCTTGCCCAACAGAATAAAACACTGGACTCGGACGTCGGGCAATGGGTTATGTCCACCCCTGAGCTCCCATTATCCCACATAGCATGTACCAAATACAGTCAAACAATAAACTGTAAAAAATAATACGGAAGAATAAATGCTTAATAACAACATCTACCAATGATATGCATTGTGCAACATCATGGAATAAACAAGTGAAACAAACATATTACTGCTTGGCTTCATCCAAGCTGGGATGAGTATTGTTGGTAACAAATGCTTTGGGAAAAAATCATAATCTGTGAATTCAGTTTGTACTGTAATAATAGAGAATAGACATGATGAGGGCTGTTGTACAAAAGAACCTTAGGGCTACAGCAGTCGTAAGTCTATGTTAAGGTGTGGGAGTTATGATCACCTCAGCCCTAAGATCGCTTTGTACAACCGCCCTGGCCAGCCAGGATTCCAAACCACATTCATAAGAATCTGTCATTCCAAGGAACACAACCATGTCCCCTACGTATTTGTAAACGCATGGTTAGTTTTACCTCATTCAGTACGTCATACAGAAGACTGCTGCCATGTTTAAAGTTGAACATGAAAAAAGCTTGTGGTCCTTGTTATGATCCCAAAAATTTTGAGGTCAAAATTGAAGGTCCCTCTTAATTTTGGACACTGTACTAAGATGCAACTTGAAACTAATTTCCTGTTATGGAATAACGGCGGTTGTCTGGAAACAACTAGTAGCCATTGATAGCTGACGAGTTCTGCTATGGCACAAAATAATTACATTACATCAAGTAAACAAACCCACAATGAAGTAGGTAAGTGAGTGATTTTAGGTATAAGGTTGGTATTAAGAGGATTCCAGTCTTATGACAGCATGTCAACTTGATGTGGTAGGAAAACCTAAATAAATGCAGGTCTCAGACTCTTACCATTTGGGTAGAACCAAAGGATTGAGTGTATGGTGCTGAGAAACCTTGAAACATAATCTGGGGTTATCAGGATTGGAACACACATGTATGGGTTGTCTGGATGGAACATTGCTGTAGATACCTTAGGCATGATGATGAGTAAACATATAAACCATTAGTTTACATCGTGGACTGACTGACTGACCGACTGAGTTTTGGTTGTACGCCGCTTTTAGCAATATTCCAGGAACATCACGGCGGGGGACACCAGAAATGGGCTTCACACATTGTACCCATGTGGGGATTCGAACCCAGGTCTTCGGCGTGACGAGCCAACGCTTTAACCACTAGGCTGCCCCACCGCCCCTACATCATGGACCCCAAATGCCAAGGAAGATGGATCCAATGGCAAATCATTGTATGTAATTCCCATCACAGTCAATTTGATTAACAGGATACTTGAGCACTAAATATTCAACAGTCCAGAGCTCTGGGCCCTACCCCACAGATTGATATTAACGACATAACTGCTGTGGATCAATACTAAAGTATGGGAGTTATATTCGTCTTTGTGCTAAGGCCACTTTGTGGAAAGGGTCCTCATCTCAACATCACCACTATCAGGAACTTACTGCTTTAATGAGACATTATTGCTTGAGGTTAACACAAGACTAATTAAAATAATAAGTTCATCTGCTACAGGTTCGGAACAACGGCAAGCATAATGACATTCTGAATCAGCAACCAACTGTCCAGGGTCCTGCTGCTGTTGGTGCTGCTGGATGTTCTGCTGACTGTCCTGATAATGAACCACAGCAGCTTCTGGCTCCCCACTATACTGCACCTCGGTAGAGTTAAACTGGGCATGATGCGATGGTCCGATCTGACTAGGATCTATAGTTGCCAGGACAATAGTATCAGATTCTGCAGGAAAATGTCCAACTTCAGTGATGTCCTGAACCTCTTCAATGACTGTATCAGGCCCAGACAGAGTTAGAAACTCACTAGATGCTCCTGCTTCCATCAGTTTCTGCTCTGGATAACCAGGCTTCATGTTGTTGGGAAGCGCAGCTTTCATCTGCCCCTTGTGTCTGATTTCATGCCTCCTTAGATCAGCAGGACAATTGAAACCCTTACCACAAGTTTTACATAAGTGTGACTTGGCTTCAAGATGACGCTTCTTGTGCTCATTAAGTGAGGATTCCTTTGCAAAGGCACGTCCGCATGTGTCACAACCATAAGGTCTTTCTCCAGTATGTAGTCCCATATGACTCTGGAGTGCATGGTTGTGGGGAAAACCTAGCCCACACACAGCGCAATATACTTTTCTACTCTTGCAAAATTTTGGATGCACCTTCTGAAGATATTTGACATCTGTGAACCAGTCACTACACAAATTACACTGAACGAGATCTTTTCCAGTATGTATCTTCATGTGGTTTCTGCAGTGGGTGCTACTACGGAAGTTTTTACCACAGTATTTACAAGAATGAGGCTTGTAACCTTTATGAGTTTGATTATGAGACCACAATGACTTGGAAGTAGGAAACCTCTTACCACACTGTTCACAGACAAACTTTTTCTCTGACTTGTGAGTCTGGACATGCCGTATCAGGGCCCGATCACCTCTGAATTCTTTCCCACAAACTTTACAAGGTTTCATGACGTTGTATTCCTCTGTATGGGTTACTGCATGATGCTGAAGAGTGTTTTTCGTTATGTATGTCCTGCCACAAACATCACATTGGAAAGGACGTTCACCTGAATGAACCCTCATATGGACATCAAGATCATTTCTTGTATAGAACCTTTTTGAACAATTCTCACAACCAAATGGTTTAACTGTCACATGAATTCTTGAATGTTTCTTGAAAACTTGGTAAGACTTGAATCCTTTGCCACAAATGTCACAGCTGAAAGGCATGATGCCATTATGAGTGTAAATGTGTTCTTTGAGTCTGTGAGCAGAGACAAAGCGTTGGTTACATTCACTGCACTTATGAACCCCAGTGCTGTGAGATATGATGTGGCGGCGCAAGGACTGGCTGTTTGCATATCTCTTGCCACACTTCTCACACTTGTGGGGCTTCTCAGTCTCATGGGTCCACTTGTGATCACGGAAGTAGGAAATGTGGGAAAATTTCTTCTTACAAACTTCACATTCATATTCCCACCTATCACGTGGGATATGTTGGCTGGAATGCTTTTCCATGACTTGTCTGCTGAAGAAAGATTTGTCACAAACACCACAAGGAAATGGACGGTCATCAGAGTGGCGCTTCTGGTGTTTCTCCAGGAGCACCTCAGACTCAAAAGCTTTGGAACAGATTCTACACTTGAAGTTTGTCTCTTGGTCAGCATTATGGAATTTCTTATGTCTCATGAACACTGAATGGACTTGAAATGATTTTCCACATTTGTCACATTTAAATGGCTTTTTCTTTGGCCTTGACATGTTTTCCTCATTTTCTTCATCACGGGCACTACTATTTGAAATTGTGGATTCACTTCTGTACCTGTCCTGTTGATTGAGAGAGTCATCTTCTCCTTCACAGTCAATGTTCATACCATCAACACAATCATCCTCACAATCTTCACTCAAACTGTGTGTTTCTGATTGTTTTTCTGACCTTTCACAAGCTGTTGAAAGTGCTGAGGACACCCCTTCCTTATTCACTATGTCAGTAAAATTTTCTTCTTGCTTTATCTGTTCGCCCAATATGTCCATCTCTGTTTTCTTGCTACCCTTTACCATCGCATGCTCACGAATATGTCGCCGCCACAGTGCTGTTGAACTGGAGTAGCTCTTTTGGCATTCCTTGCACTTGAAAGGCTTAACCCGAGAATGATTCTTGACATGTTCTCTGTAGCAAAAAGCTTCTGTGAAGGCTTTTCCACAGATATCACACTTATATGCCCTGTGTTCTTCAGGAATATGTCTCTTCATGTGTTTTTTGAGGACATACTTGCTTGAAAACTTGCCACCACATACTGCACACTTGCAGGAGTTGGTACCAGAGTGTTTCATGAGATGAGTGATAAAAACCCCTTCACTGACAAATGACTCGTCACAAATTTCACACACAATGTTTTTGAAAGTATCAGAGGCAGCTGTATCTTCAGGTAAACAGTTTTCATTGATGTTGTCAGTACATAATTCCCCATCAGAGTCTTCAGGAAGGTTCTTTATCCGTCTACTATCATTTTGAATCAAAGACGTTTCTTGATCCCTTTGAACAGTGCTTTCAATGCTATTCCTTTCACCATATACCTTTTTGGCTCTTCTCCTTGTACTGCGCCTCACAGGTCCACAGTCTTTGCAGGTATTTTCATTGCTGTCCATAAAAGCAAACTTTAAAGTTACAACCTTCTTAAAGAATTTACGACAACAGTCACATTTGACTGAATCCATCATTATTTCACCACTGGTGTTAAGGGTTGGTAGGCCAGTTTCCCCAAACATATCCATAAAACTGTCTGCATCTGCACCACCAACCTTCACCTTGAAGTTAATGTCCAGATCTTCTGGACCAACTATGTGTGCTTTCACAAGAGTACATTGTAAAGCAGATGCTAATGTCTTCATACAGTCATCATTTTCTTTAATGACACTCATTGTAAGAAATGTTCTTGTCCTGTCCCAAAAGAATACTGTTCTTTTAGTTATTTGGAAAACCTGCAAACAAAAATATGTGGAAAACTTAATAATGGAAAATATTGTCATATGATGTTTTTGACAACCCTTTTGTTTCAGCTACTTTTATTTCAAAAATAAATGACCTACACTTTCCAGATAATAAATGTGACACCAGCATGGGAATGCTGATGCAGAATCATCATGAAACTGTATTACTATTAGAACACTACTGTAGTGGGATTTGTAGCTGTGTAATAGTGATGAGGATGTCAGATAGCATAGGTGAGTGAGTGAGTGAGGTTTAAGCCGTCTTTAGCAATATTCCAGCAACATCACGACAGGGGCCATCAGGAATGGGCTTCACACATTGTACCCATATGGGGAATTGACCCTGGGTCATCGGCGTGACGAGCGAACGCTTTAACCACTAGGCTACCCCACTGTCCCAATAGCATAGGTGAAGCAGAACACTGAACTTTGATACTGCAGCTTGTTCTAAAATACATTGATTATATCAACTGTACTACACAATGTATTATGCAACCAATGTCAAATATTGTGATTGTCTGTGGAGTTGCCATGGTCATAATGGAAGATAAATATACGACAGATATATGTTTGCCATTTGAAAAACATAACACACTTCCAGAAAGTGGAAAATTTGTTGTCAATATTTGGGCGAGGATTAGTTCTACTTGTGTGGAGCACTCGTTAGCATCTGTAAAAATCTAAAAATCTAAAAACCGAAAACAAACGTCCATTATTCTTATAGCATGACTGTGAAGACAGGTGATATCGTCCAAGGAAAGAGTTCCTTCCGTTCCCCCAACTCTAAACCAAACTCTAAACCTAACCCTAAACCTAGCCCTAACTTTTGGACTTTTAATCATTTTTGTGGGTTCTCTAGTAATTGTTGTGTTAAGTTTTGTTTATAATTCTAGAATATTTATACATATTATTTGGGATGGGGGAACGGGAGGAACTCTTACCTCGTCCAAATACATGCATTAGAAAAAATACGGTCTATGAACCCAGACATAAGAAGGGAAATCTGCAACTACAAGACGGACACTTTCACGAAATCAACACGGAACAGGCCGGATTACAGTTCGAGGTCATAAAGACATTAGATGCGTAAATATACAAACATAATTACCGGTACCTTCCTTTCTAATGCCCTCAACAAACTAAACAAGTAAACATGCTATAGCATTTTGTACCCATATTCCTCAGTCAAGAATTCAAAGTTCCAAACAACAACATATCTTGTTCAAGGGACATAACTCCACGAAAGGGAAGTAAGTCATGACGTGTATCTGTACTACAGTACGCTAGAAAATAATTGTTAAGCGATACCGAATATTTTCGCGTGACTGGTACAAAGCGATAATTTGGTATGAGATTAGTTAATTATGATTTGCTTACATTTGAAGAAGATGGTATATCGGAACACTGGAGACTCCAGAAAACGAGAATATTTTCATGAAAGTTGAAAATAGGAACACTATTAGCAATTATTAAATCTCCGAATGAGTGAGTGACTTTAACAGTTGTACGCCGCACTCAGCAATATTCCAGCTGCATGGCGACGGTCTATAAATAACCGAGTCTGGACCATACAATCCAGTGATCACCAACATGAACATCGATCTATGCAATTAGAATACGATGACATATGTGTCAACCACATAGGCGGATCCAGAAATTTTCATTGATCAACAACATGAACATTTCTTGATCCGCCTATGTGGTTGACACATATTGGTATTCCAATACGTAGATCGATGTTCTGTGTTGTTCGAACCGCCTAGGCCACTGATCCGCCACTGAACCACGTCAGCAGGCCTGACCACCCGATCCAGTTAGTCGCCTCTTACTACACATGGGTTACTGAAGACCAACTCTACATCTTCACGGATAAATCATTCAAAATGATCCAGTATGAGACATGCCATTGCCCAGACTGATCATTGTGCAGAATATTGGCAGTCATCTGAGGTACAGCAATTTGATGTGTAGATATTGGCTGTGGATGGTTCAATTGTTTAAGGAGACTCTAGAAAAAGAGAACATTTTCATGAAAGTTTAAAATAGGAACACTATAAGCTAAATCACTGAATGAGAGTGAATTTAGTTTTACACCAGCAATATTCCACTCTGTATGGCAGCGGTCTGTAAATAATCGAGTCTGGACCAGACAATCCAGTGATCAACAGCATGAGCATCGATGGTTCAGTTGTTTAAGGTTCCACAATTTGATGAGTTGCATGTCTTTACCCCTCTAGGAACCAATGACCATGGGTTTGAAACACAGGTCGTGTTTGTGTTTGGGGGCAGGGGTTTCAATCAACAGCATGAGTCAGGTTCCACAATTTGAGTTTACACCAATGACCATGGGTTTTAAAACACAGGTCGCCTTATGTTTATGGTTTCATCAGCAGTAAAACATCTATGACCTGCATCACGATGGGGTTTCAACATAGTGAGTATTCCAGCAATGTCATGGTGGGGACACTGCATCACTTCACATGTTGTGCCCTTGTGGGGTTTCCTCCAACATAGTGAGTGAGTGAGTTTAGTTTTACACTGCTTTTTAGCAATATTCCAGCAATGTCATGGTGGGGGGACACCAGAAATGGGCTTCACATGTTGTGCCCTTGTGGGAAATCGAAACTGGGTCTTCCCTGTGATGAGGAACACTTTAACATCTGGCCCCTTCCTATTAAATAGACCGCCTCCGTGGTGTAGTGGTTAGAGCGTCCGCCCGGAGAGCGGAAGGTCGCGGGTTCGATCCCCGACCGCGTCATACCAAAAGACATTAAAATATGGTACTTGTTGGTCCCTGCCTGGCGCTCGGCATTAATGGGTACAAGAAGGACTGGTCGGCTCGGAGTCAGTATAATGTGTCTGAGTGGGGTATTCATGCTTCACTGCGGCTTGGCATCTCAGTGAGCTAGCACTATAAAACCAGCTTCAGTCTGGGCTAGTACAAGCAGCCGCACCTACACCAACACACGCATGCACGTCGTCATATGAGCGAAATATTCTCCAGCGTGACGTTAAACTCAATTTCACCTCACCTCACCTCCTATTAAATAAAGCTGACACACCATGATTAAGTCTACGACTGGAAAACCTAACTCAGTGACTCTTTATGATTAATTCTATAGCCACATTGGCATTCTTCAATGCTGGACACTGCCAGTATTACAAGAGAACCAATGTCGGCCTAATATACAGGTTGCTGCATGTCATTATATAGGTCACTTCACATAACAGTTGAATGACTTCACTAGAAAGTCTTTCAGGGTTATGAGGAAATGTCTGATTTTCCTTCAAATAATAATAATAAATGTATTTGCTCAATACTGATTCAAGAAATGGCTATTACATAGGTGTATGCTGTTGAATGTATGATGAAGAAAGGTGAGGCAAAAAACCAAAACAATTGTGTCTCAGGTAAGATGTAGTTGCAATGTTTCTTGAGGTTGAAATGCAGGGTTTTGAGGAAATGTCTGATTTTCCTTCATAATAATAATAAATGTGAATTTATAATGCCTTTTCCATGTACAAGGCTCATGCTCAAAGTACCAGCCTTCAGCATCTGATCATGAGATCCCATGAGATTTGTGTGTGTGGAATTAGTCTGAGTGTAAATTTGGACATTGGCAAGGTCAACTACTTCCTAAATTCTAATTCAGAATCCTCATGAGGAATGACAACACAATTACATAAGCAGCTTCACATTTGAATCCCTACTTTCTGTGCCAGTGCCCGGTCAGTATGGTTGTAACATAGCAACCTATCTGCAAAGCATTGTGGTGCAATTTCTTTGTAGTGGCATCTCCTAGAAGACATAATGTGTTCTAAAACACCTGGTGCCATTGTACAAAGCGATATTAGAACCTAAGGTGATCGTAACTCCCATACCTTAACACAGATTTTTCGACTGTTGGCACAAAAGGTTGTTTTGTACAACATCACCCTGGTAGGTATGTGGGACCTATTCTGACTCCCAGCTAGACATTGCTGCACGTCCAGTCAGCTCAAGCCTGCTTGTTTGGATTCTCAGGTAATCCTGACCCATTTCTTTACTTGAAATAAACTTCTCCAGTTCCTCATAAATAGACATCCTGTATCACCATGCTGACTTACCATTAAACCAATGTCACAAGTGAATGTAACCTAATTATTCTTTTGGCTTCCTCCTACCCTGAAATCCAAGCAGATGGGACTTCAGAAGCCTTTAAGGAGAGAGAGAGAGAGTACTGTTTTATCAATGTGTGAAGCCTTAGAGAGAGAGAGAGAGACAGAGAGAGAGAGAGAGAGAGAGAGAGAGTATTGTTTTATCAATTGTCCACCAGTATCATGGCAGGGGACACCAGAAATGTAGTACCCATGTGGGGAATGGAACTCTGGTCTTCAGCGTGATGAGCGGACACATTAACCACTAGCCTACCCCTCCGCCCCAAGTAATCAAGACATACTACAACAGCCACTGTGAAGACCATGACAGAATATCTTTTCACATTAATGATCATACCACCGGCTCTTAACTGTCACATCTTGATGTGGTACTAGTCTGACCATAAGAGTGAATTTAGTTATACAAGCTTTTAGCAATATTCCAACATCACAGTGGAGGACACTAGTGGTGGTCCGACTAATTGAAATAATCGAAGATTGGTCGCAGTGACTAAACAACCATGCAATCGATCATGTTTACTCATAATCGAACACAAACAATTCTGGAACACTTGTTTTCATAAACAATATTTTTCACAAGGTTGGTTTTGTCTGTTACATTTCATAAGCACCACAAGCTCATTTCAAGTCATGATTGAATTTATCTTAAAGACTCCAAGAAATTTATGTTCCTGACATACTAGTCATCCTTTAAAGATGTGAAATTTTGCCAAAAAAACCAAAAGAACTACATGTTTTTTCCTTATTTTTATGTGCATTAACAAATTTCATTAATGACGCTAACCAATTTGTATCGATGATTGATCGGTTGTAATAAACCAATCATCAATTATGAGATTTTAACCAATTCCCAACACTAGAGGACACCAGACTGACTGACTGAGTTTGGTTTTACGCCGCTTTTAGCAATATTCCAGCAATATCACGGCGGGGGACACCAGAAATGGGCTTCACTCATTGTACCCATTGGGGATTCAACCACTCTTCGGCTACCACTAGACTACCCCACCCCACCAGAACTTAAGAACTCTGGGTAGAAGAGTGCCGATGACATACATGGGTAAGAACTCTGGGTAGAAGAGTGGGTAACACATTTGTCTTGTGCACAAGCCAGCGACAATTCAACACATTATTCATTAAAGTCAATTTTATTTAACAACTGAGACAATGATTACAGAGGTTCGAGTGCAGTCAAGTCTTTAAAAAACTTGTATCTTCAATCATATCCATGATCTAACCATGTTCTGGTTATAGTTTGTTCCACACCTACAAAAACAATCTGTATTTCATAGAGGCCAATAACATACTGTAATGATATAAATAATATTCATATTTATAATTCACCAAGTCCACACCCTAAAGCATACTCAAAGTGCTACAGTTTTCCTCAGTCATTGGATCAGTGTGCGCTTGGTTTTCATTTTCAGCTCCCTGGGGAGTGTACTACCCAAGCTGCCTGTGAAAGTAGTCATAGTATAAATTCATCCTTCTAAGTACTTCCTCAAACCCTCTAAATCAGCTTTTTGATATATTTTAGCCACACATTTAGTGTTGTCGGAGTATACACATATTGAAATAGGCTTTCTCATTCAAATGGACATATAATAATAGCGTTCATAACAATTCCTAAAATTTGGCTCATTTCGATTGGTAACTCTAACATGTCTTTAAACCCACAACACATTTCATATATCCACTTGACTTACTTCTATGAAAACTGTGTCAACTGTCAAAACATTCATTTACGGACACATAAGGAGTCATTCTTAGATCACACACTAAAGGAAGAAAGTTGAATTCCTTACAGTGACTACATTTTAATTGCCATTCAACATTCTTGCACACTGAAACTATAGTATGACCAGATATTATTGAGAATTTTGGAATATGTTTAATTGGATTTCTAGTATAAACAACCTTGACCAGCTATCAAGTACTTGGTTTCATTCAAGAGAGACAACTCCGTTAATCCTTTTTCATCAGTTTGTGAAGAGTTATCCCCCTTTGTTTACTTGCTAGCATTTTCAGTGATCCTCAGTATGGATGATTTAGAGAAGAGGAAGTTGATTTTAGAGTGTTATAACATGGACATCAGATCAGCTAAAGTGATTTCAAGTAGAACAGGCATCACTTTGTCCACTGTTTATCGTGTTTTGAAAAATATTGCAAATGGATATGGCATTGAGCACCAGGGAGGCGCAGGTAGGCCCAGAAAATTAACTGTCAGTGACAGGAGGCGGCTTGGTATTTTTGTTTCTAAAAACAAACGAAGGAGTTTAGAAAACTTAAGGCTGGATATGATTGATAGATACTGTGGCTGTCTGTAAGGAGACAATTAGAACCGAGCTGCATGCAATGGGTTGGCAGAAAAGTCGAGGAATTCCATCACCGATCATGAAACATGAACAAAGGAGTGAAGGTTGAACTGGTGCTTACAGCATAGAAATTTTAAGTGGGACAATGTAATTTTCTCAGATGAAAGTTCTGTGTGGCTGTTTCCTAATACACTGAAATTCTGGACCAAACAAACTGAAAAACCTTGGTATCAGCGCCCAAAGTACAGTCCGAAATTTAACGTGTGGGGTGGCATATCTGTGTTAGGGGCAACGCCCCTCTGTGTATTTGAAGGGAATATGAACAGTGAGCGGTACACAGATATTCTCGAGGGACATTTACTTCCATCTGCTCACGTGTTCTATGGACAGTTTTGGATTTTCCAGCAGGACAACGACCCAAAACATCGTTCAAAGCATTCACAGGCCTGGTTTCAGACCCAAAATATGACATTATTAGATTGGCCAAGCTATAGCCCTGACCTAAATCCAATAGAAAATGTTTGGGGACTTATGAAGGAAAGTGTCAATAAGAAAAATCTGACAAATATTGCTGAAATAAAGAAGAGGTGGTCTGACACTGGGACAGCATGGACCATGACTTTCTTACTTCTTTGATCAGTAGTATGCCCCGCCGCATTGAAGCCTGCATTGCTGCCCATGGTGACTTGACAAAATACTAACTGTTCACCTGTCTTTGAATCTGGAGTTATGTTCTGCTAATATTCACATTTAATAATCGAGTGAGTAATGAGATCTGCACAATGAAAAATAGAAAAAGTTACAATCTTTAAATTCTCAATAATTTCTGGTTGTACTGTACATGTATCTGAAATCATATATTCAAGTTTTGTTTTCAAATGTTTTCATGTCATTTGTGATTAAAACTTATTATATGCTTCCATTGTGTCAGTATATTTTGTATGTTTGTATCTTTAAGCATGAAAACTCTCTATATCATGTTCTCAAAGTCAACAATAACTAAGATTCGTCTCTATTTTTCATAGTTTTAAAGAAGTTTGAACAAGAATACAGCTACAGAGTTTTGAACTGTTATGAAAGGGAATGGAATTTTTGCTTACAAAATGTATAAATGTCTAAAGCTGAATACTCAACAGTTAAGATGGCTATGTTTGGAGAAAATATACTACTCAAAGAAGCTAAAGAACACCATATTAAGTAATATTACTAAAGATTTACTAGTATAATTTGTAAAAATTGGGTGTTCAACTTGGGCGAGTAGCATATGACTGTTCAATTGATATAGGGATATTAACTGAAAAATTAAATTGAAAAATTCAAGGAGTAAATTGTATAGAACACTATATCCTGATATATACACAGTGGTGGAAATGACTTTAAAATTGCTAGTGTACGTACAGTGGCACATGTAAAATCACTTGCCCTGATAATTTTTCCACTATACCAGCTGTTTTCTTGTTGATTTTTTACATAAAGAACATAATTAACATTGGAAGTCAACTGGACACCGGTACAGTGTGATATACAAATTTGCTTGCCCGACAGAAAAACCACAGGACTCGGGCATCGGGCAATGGGTTATTTCCACCCCTGAATTACAAAACCCAAACAATGCTATACAAAGTGTAATATGTAAGTATGAAGAAGTTAGGAACACTCGAACATGTTTTTTTACATTATGGTTATCTGTCTTATCATTATAAACAAACAAGTTAAGAAAATCAAATAAATAAAATAATAAAGAGAAAATAACCAAATGTTTGTACACACAAACCATTCTCATCAAGCTTATTACAATACCTCCAGTCACTGTATATTCTACTCAAAAGAAGTTACAGAAAATCTGATTCTTTCATCTGATGATAGTCAATCTGCAAAGTCATCTTTTGAATAGTATATATCATAAGTAAAATAATTTAAACTGCAAACAAATGCCACAGGCACCTGCTCCCAAGATGTTCTTTGCAATTATCTCAATTTGCATAGTATCAAACTGACTGGAATACATAACTGTCATGACAGTGTGTCAAACGACCCATTGCCAGTGACAATGGAAGGCCATGTAGGAAGCATTTTTGGCATTGTTTTTATGGGTCAATGACCTCTGGCAAAAGAGCAAGGCATTTTATACCTTTTACTGCACTCAGTCTAGTGTTAATTCCTCTACTAGGATTGGAAGCTATCTTTCTACGTCTATGTCCAAGGTGGTAGATGGAAAGAGTTGTCCTCAATATGCTCTTGTACATGGCAGTTCAAAGATTAAACTCAGCAAGATCATACTGTTAATTTGAAGTACCTTTGTCCACTTTAACAAAAACAACCTTTTCAAATGTGTTAAATTGATCAAATATCACTGATACAAGTGCATAACATCTTTCATCATGTTAACTGTAGATTAATGTAATGCTATCAAGTACATAATCAATACATTGCTGAAGACAAATTAACAATACATCCATGATTTTCTTCACGTAAACATGCAGTCATGTTTCTGGTCTGCAACAATAATGACTTCATTCTTCCTGCTACTAACTTAGAAGTTGACTTGCGTCTATAGTGGTGATATGATCTACTCGAAATTTCCAATAACAGAAACACAGAGAGGTCATTGCTTAATCTGTTACTTTTACCGCCACCAAATATATTTTTTCACATGTTGAAGCTGACTTGTGATCAATGGTGGCAATATGACCTGTTTGAAGCTGTCCAACAAAACAGGGAAATGTCCTTGCTCATTGTGTTTCTGGTATCATGGCCACCATAATGATTTCATTCTCCCCACCACTAACTTGAAGCTGACTTGTATCGATGGTGGTGAGTATGATCTGCTCAGAACTGACTGTCGGTAAAGCAGATTCCTGGATGTAGGCATTTCCATCCAGATGTACCACCTGGGCGTAATTCCCCATGTCGTCCTGTATAAACTGCACTTCAGACAAATCGTGCACCACCTGCACATCACACTCATGGATCTCACTGATGCTTGCAGTCGCTTCTGCCAAAATATCCTGCCTTTCTTCCTCTGACTTCATCTTTTCGCAGGCAAAAACTTCGTTCAGGAACGATGAATGTTCTATTGATGTTTGTGTGGCAATCGGTTGACTGGGTGTTTCTTCAAGGTCTTTCTTCAATGCCTCAACCAGTTCATTCTCTCGCTCTTTCTTCCTATGGTAAGCTTCATGCTTTTTCACATCACCTTTCCGATCAAAGCGTTTGTCACAGAGGTTACAAGCATATTTCTTCCTCTCATGTTCATCTTCATGGGCCTTCAAATACTCCTCTTTGCCATATGCTCGACCACACACTTTACATTCAAATGGACGCTTTCCAGTGTGAACTCCGATGTGACTTTGCAGGTAGCGAACACGTTTAAACTTTCGGCCACAAAATCGACAACATTTCTTGTTATCGCACTCCCTCAAGTGAGTTGTTTGCAAGAATGTTATATCTCGGAAGTATATTCCACAACGAGGGCATTTAACTTTGTCTGGTCCTTCATGTACTTTCATATGACTCTTGAGCCGTGTTTCCAAAGAAAATACCTTTTCACATTCCTGACATTCAAATTTGCCCTTATGCTGTTTTTCATGGTACACCAGGTCTGATTTTCTGATGAAACATTTACTGCAGGTTTCACATTTCAAATTGCGCTGTCCAAGGTGACGTTCCATGTGGTGCTTATACTTGTTCTCAAGATAGAATCCCTTGTCGCAAATATTACATTTAAAGTTCTTGGTCTTGCTATGGTACTGAATATGGTTCTTGAAGGAGGTCCTAAATTTGAAAGACCTCCCACAGGTGTCACACTTGAATGGCTTGACGTCACCATGGCACAATTCATGGACCTTGAGCTCAGCATTGAAGAAGAACGCCCGCTCACAGCCTGGAAACTGGCATTTATGTTTTCTGATACCAGTGTGCTTCACCTTATGTCTGTTCAACCCAGACTTGCTGTTGAAAGACTTTCCACAGTCATCACAGAGATAAACTCTCTTTACAGCTTCATGGGTCTGCATGTGAGTATTCAGGCTGCTGGCCTGAGAGAAACATCTCCCACACACTGTACACTCATGAGTCTTTGGTCCATGACACAGCTTATGTTTTTTCAACAAACTATTTGAGATAAATCCTTTGTTACACACGTCACATAGGAAAGGTCTCTCGCCAGTGTGCTTCATCATGTGTTCTCGGAGATAACAGGCCTCTGCAAATCTCTTCTCACATAATTCACAACCATAGGCCAGCTTTTCTTTCGAAATGTGCACCTTCAAATGCCTTCTCAGACCAAAATCATGGTAAAAGGCTTGCGGACAAAGGTGGCACTGGAATGTTCTCTCTCCTTCATGCCTGATCATATGTCGTTTCAACTCGCTTGGAACAAAGAAGCGTTTTTTGCAGACATTGCACTGATGTTTACAGACGCTGTGTTTCATAATATTGTGTCGTCTCAGGGAATGTTGCAGCTTGAATTTCTTGTCACATTTGTTGCAGCTGAACAGTCCACTTTTCTTAATGGACGCCTTCAATCTTTCCTTCTGGGCTGCGATCCTCTCGACATGTTTCTTGAAAGCAAATTCTCTCAAAGATTCTGACTGTGCAGTTGTATCCTCCTTCTTGTGACTCCTTATGTGGGCTCTGAGAGAGAGGATGTTGTCAAAGGTCAGACCACAAACATCACACATAGCTGTCTCCTTGTCCTGTTTCTTTCCTGTACTTTTGTTAAGAGGCTGTTCTGACCTGGATTTGGTAACAACATCCCGACTTGTATGTTTGAACTTGATCAGATGGTCTCTCAGGCTGCTGGGATACTTGTACTCCTTGTCGCATGAATCACATTTGTAAATCCTGCCCTTGTGACTATCCATGTGTCTCTTCAGGAGGGCGCGTGTCCTAAACAGTTTTTGACAAACTGTACATTTGTTCGACCCAGTTTGGTTGTGACTCCATTTATGGTATGTCAGCTCATTGTTATTGATGTAACCCTTCCCACAAATATCACAGGAGTACGGACGCTTGCTTACGGGCAAGTGAGTACTGGCATGCTTTTTGCAACTGGACAGGCATTTAAAACTCTTAAAGCAAACTCTACACTCAAATGGATTTGTTCCATCGTGAAGCAGCTTATGCTGTTCCCGAGACTCCTTTGAGTGGAATTTCGCCTTGCATTGTTTGCATGGGAAACACACTTTTCCATATTTCTGATAGTGTTTATCCAAGGTCACACTTGAAAGGTATTTTCGAAAACATATTTTGCAGCCATGTTTTAAATGATTTCCTTTCATTTTGATATTGTTCACATTAAGAGTGGTAAAAGCAGTTTTCTGTGTGACCTCTGTTGCATAATTTGCATGTTCCTCTCCTCCACCATTATCTGTGTCTGGATGACCACCATCCCCATCCTCCATACAAACCACAAGATCTAGACACTCTTTCTCAAACTCACCGTGAATTATGTCAGGCTGGTCATTTTTTCAACAGCAGAATCATTTGCATTTGCATCTGCATCAATATTCGCATCCTCGCTTTTCAATCCCTTAGACTCCCTCATTGCTTTCTCAACTTTAACCTTTCGCTTAAGGTAAGTCCTCCTTTTCTTCTCCTCTCGTAGTTCTGCCTTTTTCTTATACAACAACTTGGGAGCTTTTGGTGCTTTCTGAATAGGTTCTGCTGTGTCCTCAGTGTAGTGGTCTTTATAGACATGGATGTGTTCCATGAGACTTGTATACACCTTGTACGTCCTGTTGCAAGTGTAGCATCGGTACTTTTTCGTACTGTGATACTTCATGTGTGCATTAAGAAGATATCGGGCAGCAAATTTGGAATCACACTGGTCACATGCATAGGGACGGTGTTCAGCATGGATGTATTCATGCTCTCGAAGAGCATGCTGCTCCGTAAAACCTTTCCCACATTTCATACAAATAAATGGTCTTTCGTGAGGAGCCAGGTGAGTTTTCACATGTTTGTTGGCTGTTGCTATACTTGGGAAGCTTTTGTGACATACTTCACACATATATGGGTGAACTCCTGTATGGGCTAATTTATGTTGCTCAACATCAGCCTGACTATGGAAGCCAGCTGCACAGATATCACACTGCACACACTCAGAGCCTGCCTTGTTAATGTGTCGAAGAAGGTACCGTTTTAATGGGAAACTTTTATGGCAAACATTGCAAGCATATTCTTCTTGGTGCACTTCGGCTGAACCTCCTGGTGTGACTGGCACAGGAACTAGTACAATTTCAGTCGGGTTTGGACTTCTGCTGTTTGAGTTTCTTGTTTCATTATCTGCATGATCGAGCTGAACAGGTGACATAGATTTGTCATTTATTACTTCTTTGTTTGGAGTCTTCTTTAGGATAGTTGTCTCCAGCACAACACTCCTGTCATCAGAAACTGTCTTAAAGTCATGGTCTCCCTTTTCTTCAGACACAGATGAAATGTCGAAATCTGGATCCTTTACTGAATCATCCAGAATTGCCTCATCTCCACTTTCGTAATGAACTAGAATATCTTCGTCCAAAGTGTTTCTCTTCTTTCTCTTCAATGGTGTCAAAGCTTGTGGACTCTCTTGATGTTTATATTTAGGTTTTCTTCCCCGCCTTTTCCCGGTTGAGGGAGCTAAACCCTTGTAAGAGTTGCCACTGACCTTTGACATGATTACTGATGGATCAGTCTGATTAGCAGCGTCAAAATTTCCTTTTTCACCACAGGCCTTTTGTGTGCTAACTGATAGATCTGCATCCTTGTTTGCATCATCAAGATTTTCAGTTCTGCTGATAACCTCTGGTGTGTGAGCTGGAGGTTCTGCCTGATTAGCAGCATCAAAATTTACAGTTTTCCCACTGATCTTTGGTGTACTTGCAGACCCATCTGCCTTATTTGCTTCATCAAGATTTTCAGTTTTGCTGCTGACCTTTGGTGTGTGAGCTGAAGGTTCTGCCTGATTACCAGTGTCAAGATTTCCAGAGGATTTTGTATCCTGTGTCATTTCAATCTTCACTGCAGAATTCCTCCTGAACCTGCTCTTGGTGGTTCGAGCTGATCTCCTGATGGTACTTGGAGGAGCAGAACTTGGAACCGGAGGAGAGAAGGATGCCGCATCTCCATGTTTTACAGTGTCACTTTTCAGAGATGGTGTTGACACAACTTCATGTGGTGGGCCTGGTGTTTCAAGTTTTGGTCCTTCATCAAAACGTTTTCCGTCAACATCACTAATTCTTGTAAGTACCACCTTAGGCATCAACAGTAAATGGTCAAGTGAAAACAGGGCGTCATATGACTTCTGCAATGTTTCATCTTTCGCAGGCAGATCAGGCGATCTATCTAGTGTTTCGACTTTTTCAGGCAGATCAGACGATATATGCGGTATTTCGACTTTCTTGGGCATATTGGATGATCCATCCAATGTTTCTTTCCTTGGCAGATCAGATGTTCTCTTCAACGTTTGTTCTTTCTCAGGTACATCAATACTTTGTCTATTACCATTTTGTTCCTCTGACAGCTTTAATTTCTTCCTTGGTCTTCCACGTTTCCTTTTTTCTGGAGTATTCTGTGTCTTTGCATTGCAGTTTTGACAGAGATTCCGTTTCTCCATGACACTAAACACCAGCTCAAGTTGTCGATCAAGGCAGATGAGGTCTTTTCCACATGAACTACAGCCATTGCAGACATTCCTTTGGATGACACCCACACCAAAATTGCTGCACTTAATTATCCCGGTCTTGATCAGATCTATAAAAGATGGTTTCTGGTCTTCTTCTACATGGACTGCAACTTTCAGCTCAATGTCATGGTCACCTAGGATGTTGGTCTCCTGTAGGACACAACTCAGTGATGAAGCTAGAATCTTCTGAACACTATCAGACATTGTGATGCCTTGCAATAACTGACAGAGTCAGCAAGCACTCCTTTGAGGTATGATATTTTCCCCTGTTGAATCTGAAACAAGACACAAGATACATACAATAAAATCATTTGGCAAAAAAGAAACTCTCTGTCACGCTATCCTTAGCGGACTGAAGTTAATGTGTGAATCTGTGATATAATCAATTCACTTACACTCTCCATTGTAAAGAACTGTTACTATATGGTTGCAAGATCAATTTTACATTTGACCATATTTTTGGGGGGTACTAGTTACTGTAGCGAGCAGTCTAAGTAAACTTAGGCTCAGTATTATTCGTTAAACTGTTATACTGAGTCTAACAAACCCTAGTAGAAGGTCGCATCAGCTAACCTTGAGCGACCTATGACCATCCAAACAAATACGAGACGGCCGAACGGATTTAACAGACAACAGCCACTATTTAGGGTTCGGTGGGACTTAAAACATTCCCCGGTCACTGACACTGATCTTTCAACAAACGAACATCCGCATAAAACACAGATATTTGACCTGCAGTACATACGCTTATTGCTTTCTGAAGACACGGTTACCATTAGCTAATATTTCCGCAAGGTGACATCCTTGAATATTGACAAAAACTGTTTATTTTCGGCGACTGTTTACTCATTGCTGTGATGTGCTCCATGTGCATCACTCAGAAGCGATCGTACGGAAAATAGCATTCGGGTACAAACATTTTCGAGGTAAAAGTTCAAAAGGTATGTGCGAATGTTAACTTTTGCGATTTGGTAAGCTGTGTTCTGATTGGCCAATTGAACGTTTTAAGGACACAAACATACAGTTTCTTCCAATTAGATTATGTTTGAGTTTTTAAGTTAAAAAGTTAAATTGAACAGTACTAACAATACATGTACACTAGTCTGTCTCACAGTTCCTGAACCATACTATTTTCCTTACAGCCTAACCCTCCCTGCAATGCTAAAGCCCTAAATGAAGCAAGTCCCGATTTCCTCAGGTTCTGAATCTCTGGTATCCCTGGGGCTCCTTTTCAATTTAAATGGGCTTATTTGTTAGAATCAAAATTATATATATTCAGAGACTAAACATTAGTCTACCAATAAATATGGCTGTCATAACTTCACATAATACATCATATGTAATCATTGTCAAAATTGTAGTAAACTATATGAAACCATTGACCTTGTTAAGTGCAATACTGGAATGCAAGCCTCACTCTCTCTATTATCAGCCAGTTAGCATGATTAGGAAAAAGATATCTAAAAGACTTTTGCCCTGCAACCCCTGACAATGTATACTTTGTATTTCAACAGGTATTACCAGTAATTATGAAAGTTGCCACTGTGTATAGGTCCGTCTCCTATTCTCGCGGTAAATACGTTTTCTGCCGAAATCGCCGATGCGTGACACTTAGCGGTTGTTTACATCACCAACTGGTAACTAGGAAGTGGACCAAGTCGGTGAATGATCAACATCTTGCAGTGTCACGAATATTGGGGAGTTTATACCAACTTGGACATATCATTACTTTTTCCTGCCCTTTCCGGCAGGATGACTCTTACATACACTCAATAACGTTAATTCCTGGTAATACCGCGAGAATAGGAGAAGCCTCATTTCATCAGTGGCGGATGGCATTGTTTATCACCGGGCTCACAAGTGGTAATTCACCTGATGGATCTAGCAGCTGATAGATGTAGATGTTAGAGGAGAAGGCCCTTCATTTAATAACAACAAGCATTCATGATAAGAAATGTTTGTGTTATTTTTTCAGCCGATATCCGTAAGTACCTTGAGAATAGGAAACGCCTTCCTACAGTACACTGGACTGATATTTTGAAGGGGCTTTTTTTAAAAGCTTACCAGACTAGAATTATACTGGTTCTCATAGTGCAAGCCCACGGTGATGCCATGGATGTGAACATTGACACCTGATTCCATTCACATACAGAGTATTGACTCCAGGCTTTGCTTTAACCTCATAATACCGAGCGCTAAGCAGTGTAACTAGTTTGATCTAGGATGAGGCCTTCGGTAGTTTCATGTTGTGAGTAAACGCATTCAACCATATAATTCATTTACGACGATAGTTTCTATTAATGATATTTCCCATAATTTATTTTATAGTACGGTATTGCTTCCGACCAGAAGAAAAGCTTACAAGTAACTGAGTAATTCGTTGTTCTGAATACGCACATGCCAATCTGGCGTTTTGATCGCCGCCATCTTGGTCAAGGTGCCCGAAAAATGCGATTTTGGGACAGTACCAATTCATGTGACAACCGCGTTTCAAGTCGGAAACTTGACGAGAATATTAATGTACATCAGATTGTTATTTCATAATTGTGGGCAAGTACAACCGTCTGCATACCTTTCTTGGTGTTATTTACATCTACATTTTAGCTTTGTTACTTCCTCAATTACATCAAGGCCATTCAGGGCATTCCGCTGCATGTTTAAAAGTCTCCGTGCAGGCTTTGCGCTCGAAGCAAGCCGAAGTTAACCGATCTTTTCCGCATGCAACTTTACAGGGGAGATAACCTGTAGCAGTCGCTTTGGTATCGACCCGCTAAATACCCCTCACACGTGGTTATGCCCAAGATCAGGACATAACGTCCAATCCCGTATTCAACATTTTGGAAAAACATGTTTGTAAGTGAACAGAAGTATTCATTCTTCATTAAGAAAAGAATGTTTCGAATAGTGAAAATAACGAATTCGGAAAGAAGTCGCGTCTGTTAGCAAAGTAATAGTCAATAAATGTTATGATGTTGAAACATATATCACCAAATGGTTTAGTTGTTCATGAAAAGCGAAATGTGTCACACTCAAAGGAAGGATCGAGTGAGTGTCAAATATCAAACCCGGATTTCCAACGTAATGAGCGAAAGCTGAAACCAAAAATTAATTGTGATACTTTATTATATAGAAACGTGAATGGGCAGTTGGTGAAACAGTACAGTGTTCGGTAAAACTGCTTCAGGGATGTGTTGAAGGGCCGAGTGAGTGAGTTTAGGTTTACGCCGCTTTTAGCAATATTACAGCAATATCATGGCGGGTGACACCAGAAATGGGGCTTAACACATTCTACCCGGGTGTTCGGCATGACAAGCGAACGCTTTAACCACTAGGTTACCCAACCGCCCGTATGCTGAAAGAATCACTTGTATATAACTGATTTCTTTGAAGATCCGGGGCGGTGGGGTAGCCTAATGGTTAAAGCGTTGGCTCGTCACGCCGAAGACCCGGGTTCGAATCCCCACATGGGTACAATGTGTGAAGCCCATATCTGGGGTCCCCCCGCCGTGATGTTGCTGGAATATTGCTAAAAGCGGCGTAAAACCAAACTCAGTCAGTCAGTCTTTGAAGATCCAGGATACAAATAAATCTGACCAACGCCATAATGTTGACGTTTTGCCATGGTCATCTCATTCACCCGACCTCAACCCGATAGAATATCTATGGGACCATCTCGGAAGACAACTCCGACGTCGACAACAGCAGCCAGTCAACGTCCGACAGCTTGAACAGGCTCTCCATGTGCATTAATTCCAAATGACGTCATCAGGCGACATACGTTTTCCATGAGAAGACGCGTATGTATCCTTGTAGGCTTGCATCGATGCCCACAGGCCATACAAGAGTATGATACCTGCTGTTGTGACATTAGGGTGTCTGTTATAGTCTGTTTGCATTGAAAACGTACCGATGAATGTCAATTTAAACAAAAAAGTAAATCGAATAAGATGGAATTAAGATTGCGAATCCTCATAATTTTTACCTTGCCAACTGAACATTTAAATCTCAGAATTTTATTCAACTTAGGATAAAAGTTGTTTAACAAACGATCATAATTCAAATCGCTATTATTGGTTTGTATTACAAGGGTGTATGCACATTAAATGAAACACCGGTACATGTAGAGTTGGTCTAAGTTAACGCCCATCACGAACCGCACGTGCATTTGTTTCACTGTTCCATCTACTGCGCTCACCCCCTTGTAATACAAACCAATAATAGCGATTTGAATGTATGATCGTTTGTTAAACAACTTTTGTCCTACAATGAATAAAATTCTGAGATTTAAATGTTCAGTTGGCAAGGCAAAATTATGAGGATTCGCAGTCTTAATTTCACTTTATTTGATTCACATTTTTGTTTAAAGTGAAATTCATCGGTACGTTTTCACTGCAAACAGACTATAATCGAGACTGAACTTTCAAATGTGTCATTTTGACCCCATGCCCTAGTGCAACAATACTCGCGCTAAATGTTTCACGCTTCTGTTCTGTCCTGGTTGTAAGAACTTCTGTTCTGTCCTGGTTGTAAGAACTTCTGTTCTGTTCTGGTTGTAAGAACTTCTGTTCTGTCCTGGTTGTAAGAACTTCTCTTCTGTTCTGGTTGTAAGAACTTCTGTTCTGTCCTGGTTGTAAGAACTTCTGTTCTGGTTGTAAAAACTTCTGTTTGACATTGTCCCTCAGTACACATGTGAAATTATGTTTCAAAGTTTGTTTGTTTTTTCTGCTATTAAGCGAAATTTTGCCTGTGTACTTTCTTTTGAACGTCAGTTTATTCTTCAGCAAACCATGCCCATAAAGCCAGTCTATTATAATTCAATATACTTTTCAAAACAGAAATGTGATATATCACACTGGGTAATGGAGAAAGGTGTGAAAGGTTTCTTTTCACGGGTGTGCCGCGGGGATTGTAGAATTTGTGAACAGCATTGTTTCCAGATTAAAGTGTAAATGTCCGGTGCACCATGTATTCGGTGCAGTGAAACCCATCCATGGTGCAGTGGAAAGGGTGTGTGTCCGTATAGCGGAATACCAGCAGTTCGATCACCATTTGGGTTTGGGGCGGGTCACAACTTCTATAATTGTAATACGTATGCTATGAAGTACGTATGCTGGAATGTCGATGGCAATTGAGGTAATGATGACAAAACCACACCACCAGACGAACAAATTATGGAAAACATGAATTAATCGTGCTGCATAGGCGGTGTGTGTGTGTGCGTGCGTGCGTGCGTGCGTGCTTGCGCGTGTGTGTCTGTCTGTGTGTGTGTGGTGGTTCGGAACCCCACCTTGGCTCTGCCATTGCAAAACATAAACCTCAATGTTGTCTTCAGTCATTTTCAAAGGGTGGGGTCTGACCCCCACCCGGATCCGCCACTAGCTGTCAGCTGTGCGCAAGTGACCATGGGGAATATTGTCGTGATTCACGGTAAGAGTGAGTATGTTATATCCGTCCGTGTTATTTGTAAGGAAAGCGTGATTGTATACGGTTCATTAACAGGGAAAGCTAAGTACCAATACAACGCCCCAGTGTTCAAGCGTTCGCCCGTGACGCAGACGCACCCGGGTTCTATTCCCCACGTTGGTACAATATGTTTGGACATTCATGGTATCTCCCGGCTTGGTGTTCGTTGGATATTGAAAGAAAACCATCCAAATACCTAAAACATCACTCTTTTCTCGCCTTTTCTACAAGTTCTACCCATATACACCATAGTAAACGTGGACGGTCGATCTACCGAAGAACATTTCTGTCATAAAATCCACTAGCGTGTGGCGACCTGTAAACTCGTTTATCCAGTTACTACTGACATTCGCTCAGTGGATAAACGGGGTCCAACACCTGTCCTGAAATCGTTTTACCTGACGATATTGGAGAGTCTGCCTAATCAAAGGTATGGATATCTGGATGTGAAAACATGTGATTGGGACAATATTTCTGTGATCACAGGAGCACGTGAACAAAAGTAGGTACAATGACAACGACTTGTCTCCGTGTTTAATGTCCTAAGTGTCCCACGACCATATCGACAGCTATTCAAACTTGTAAACACGACATGAATTGAAATTACTAAAATAGATTTATGAGAACCGGCTTTTGTGCATTGTATGAAATGAAGGTAGGTGACATGGGTTGAGCATTTACAATGTCAATAATGCTGTATTATGTAATGGTATAGGATCATGTTCCAGAAATAGCAGGTAATTCAACCATTTTAAAATTTTACTGTGAACACCAATACTGTTAAGATTTAATAGACAGTATCGTCATTTGGTTGAAAATAAGAATAGTCATCTCTTAGTCTATTCACTCATGACTCATTTACATGTCATTAACGGGAAACAGCGTGGAGGAGAATTGCTCACGGATTTACAGGTTTATACCTGGAGCGTACCCTCTTGTGGTAAACATGCCTGCCAGTTGAAAGGGAAAAACACAACGCAAAGTAAAACCACACATTTAACATGTAGTTTCCACAAGACAGAGCAAACCACGCCTGTTACAATATATAATTAAGTGTATTATTTGGCAATATTTAGAAATGTGATATTAAGTTGATCACAAAGGTTTTGTTGTTCAGGCAACAAGAAGTGCACTGGTATATCCAGATTGAGACTGGGGTGAACTTAATTTACATCCAGCCTTGTTTGAGATGTGTTTTAGTTGGTGTCATGTTGTCGCTCAGTCTTTCTTTTCATGGCCAGAGAAGTGAGCACCTCATCATTTTATCTCTGTATTTGCCCTTTTTGAATGAAATAATGTCTTGTACACCAATGAAAATGAGTTGTTGCTTTGTAACTAGCATCTACTTCGTTACCTTCTCGGTACAGAATCAGACACATACTGTTTGCTGTTTATGGCTAAGGTAATTTAATGGCTATTGGATGGGTGGTGGGGTAGCCTAGTGGTTAATGTGTTTGCTCATCATGTTAAAAAATTTGGGTTGAATCCCTACATGGGTACATTGAAGCTCATTTCTGGTGTCACTCTCCATGATATTGCTGAAATATTGTTAAATACAATTTAAAAAAACACTCGCTCACTCTCTCAAATGGATGAAAAGGACCCACTTATTCCCTGAATGTAAACCAGAAACATATAGGAGGGGAATTCATCTCATGAAATATTATCAAAGTGGTTTTGTGTTTCTGGCTTAAATGATACTTGATGCTGAAAGTTGTGCCACGTCCCACAAGTATGACTTTGGAAGGGTTACTGTGTTGTCTGTTTGTAAATGCAGGAAGCAGCATCTAGATGGCCATGAATATCACCAATGTCACACTGTAGTAGACATTACCAAATGTGCTGTCACATACCACAGTGATATACATGTATTGTGGAGTTGAGTGATATATGTTGTTATTCTTCCCACGTTGTTACCAAGTCTCATACAGTTGTTACAACATGTTAATGTTTGCATACAGTTCCTATTTGTACATTGTTGTTCAAGTAGGATTTCAAGTAGGAAATATAATGTATAATTCACAGGGGTCAGTTGTCTACGATCCCATTAGGATGTCATTTGATCAGATTTGTCAAGAAACTGCAGTGTCATGATGCATTAACAGGATACCGGATACAATGTCTGAAACGAAAATGATTGTTTACTGTGATATCGGATTCATTTTGACATCAGCAGTGTGTAATCACAATCATTTGAAGTCAGAACATATTTTTTAATATAACCTAGTCACTGTTTTCTTCAGTGACCAATCAATGAGTATAGAAGCATGTGATCAATACTGAACAGTTTAAGGTGCAGGTTTTTATCAGAGCCATAATATTCCCTCCTGTGTATGGGCATTAAATTGGGTGCTGGCTGATGCAAACTGTCCTATTGTTTGAATGCCCAAAGCAGCAAGCCAGAGACTATCTGTGCCTTCGGCACTTCCTCCCTTAGACTCCCCAATTTATTACTGAGAATACGATGGATGAAAAAATAGACAGACTGATAAATCTATTAATTTTAGACAAACTATTTTGTAAACAACACCCTCAGCCCCATCAACCCCCTAACTATCAAAAATGTTCTTTTCTATATCTTTTTCTTTTTTTTTAATCTTGTACAAAGAACAAAAAATATATGGTCAGTGTAAATTAAACAAAGAGAGTTTATTTGATTCCACTCAAATGGTTCCTTCACTTTCAATATTGACTAAACTTGAATTTTTAAAAATAACTGATATGTAATTAACATATGATTATTGTAAAGTGTTTGCTCATATGACTTGATTCGATTATGTCTTCAACTTGACTCCCTCACTAACTTATTCATTCACTAGCTGTAATGACTGATGGGCCAATGGTAGGAAGATAAACCGTCAAAATCAATACTGTTCCATACCAAGGATTAAAGAGGTGTGTGGGACATCTTTTCAGTTATCATTCAATAACAATGGCCACACCACCTTCAACTTTCTAACATATGACGACGTGCGTGTGTATGTGTATGTGCGGCTGCTTGTATTAGCCCAGACTGAAGCTGTTTTTATAGTGCAAGCCCACTTAGATACCATGCCGAAGTGAAGCATGAATACCCCACTCAGACACATTATACTGACTCCAAGCCGACCAGTCCTTGTTGTACCCATTAATGCCGAGCGCCAGGCAGGGACCAACAAGTACCATATTTAAACGTCTTTTGGTATGACGCGGTCGGGGATCGAACCCGCGACCTTCCGCTTTCCGGGCAGACGCTCTAACCACTACACCACGGAGGCGGTCCCATAGGTAAGATGGGCCATGAGGAAGTATTGATGCTCAGTCTAAGTATAGGATATGTAGGTTTTTTAACCAATCACATGTCTACATTCTAAAACTGTTCAACTTTATATCATCACCACCTCGATGCTGAAATTAAGTCTAAGAAGTAAACCCAGAAGATAAATATACTCACAATAGAACACCTCTTCGAGTATAGATGCAAAAACACTCAGTAACTACAGAATGTATAAAGCATTCACAAAGACATAATAGTCCTTTTTGTTTTGCATTTGGAACTGCCAAAGATTGTGATTGTTTAGATTTAGAAATCAGATGTGCTGCTCTGAATGTTTCTTTCACTTTACCAATATAATTTCAAGCTTGTTATATAGCCTCATATTGTCTTACTGGCAAACAAGGATAAGTTGAGCACCAAGCATGTATGAGTGCCACCCACTGGCACTTGCCATTGTTAGCGAAGGGGCACCAGGTTGTCCACGATCAAGTGTATTGCGACTTTCTACACCGACGTGAGAGTCTTATGAGCAAGGCGTGTGCAGCTACGCGCGGAATCAATTTCATCGTCATGTAATGCATGTGATCAAGCCTACGTTTGCTCTACCTTTCACAAACCAAACGGGTTTGCTCATTGCCGTGCACCGCCTACTTCCCGGTCCAACTTATCCTTGTTTGCCAGTATGGCAGTAGTATGTGACAGCAATACCAGTGATGGTCACTCCACCTGTTGCTGTGATGAAGAGGATAGTGTGTTTGACTGGAGATAAGCAGGGTGATGATTTGATCCCCTGTCCACTTCATACCAAAAGACAGCAAAAGATGTTACTTGTCCATTGTATTGTGTTAAGCATCAGGGGGGTGAGTGTCCCTGAGGAGGGTATTCATGTTAAACTGTGATATGGTATCTCAGTGGTCTGGCAATATAGCATCAAGGTACATCCAGCAACACACACATGGACATGCATGCCGTTGTAGGAGTGGACACATTTAGAATGCCTTACAGAGCTCCAGATAAGATTTAGCTCATGTGGGTACTGTACCCACTGTATTTTATTTTGGAGTGGGTATTATTTATGTTGAGTGGGTATTTCATTTTCTGTTACCCACTACTTTCAAATATGTGGGTATTTCAGTGATTTTACTCACCTAAGTATTGAGTAATTTTACTAAGCAGGTATGTACTGCCTTAATGTCATACCTAAGCAAAACCAACTTAAATATAATGGAAATGATTTCATAGAAAATCACTCATCCTATACTGACAGTACAACACTAGTCCTATACTAACAGTTCAACTTGATAGCAATCGATGTCTTTTTCATTATGCAAGCAATTTTTATAAATATATTCCGTACGCATATGTTTTAAACTTTTTGCGTATCTAACATTTTAAATGCGTAATTGGTAGGCAACAATTATTTTTCAATGCATAATTGGAAATTTTCTATGCGTATTTTACCCAAATACTCAGCTTATCTTGGCCTCTGATGCCTTACACCACTTACCTAATGTCATCACGAACCATGAAGGTCCGAGTTAGAATATTGGCCTTCAGTAACCCATGCTTGTCGTAAGAGGCGACTAACGGGATCGGGTGGTCAGGCTCGCTGACTTTGGTTGACACATGTCATCAATTCCCAATTACGCAGATCGATGCTCATGTTGTTGATCACTGGATGTCTGGTCCAGACTCGATTATTTACAGCTTGCCACCATATGGCTGGAATTTTGCTAAGTGCGGCGCAAAACTAAACTCACTCACTCACTAATGTCATCTTGTGTGGGTAAGATAACAATTGTGATTCTAGTCAAAGCCATAGAGAATGCTGTAAAATCACAGTTTTTGCTTGTTAAGCTTGTTGAGTTATATTATATGCACAATAACCCAGTTTTCTGCTACAGACAGGACCACTAATTATTGTCCACTCACTGGTCCTGGTAATTTTGAAAGGTTTCTTTCCATGCACTGCGTATATCATTTTTTGAGAGCGACAGTTGAAGGTCAACATGCAATCAGATATCATATGTTTAATATTTTCATTTAAGAGATTCGCTTTATCCTGGCATGGACTGTTTGTTGCTTTTTCATGTTTTCAATGCTGGCTTTTGCCTTTTCAAATATTTTATAGGTCCTACTGACATGCCTTGCTTCATTTTTGATCAAAAGTCTTTTCTGATCAGAGACCAAGTTTGCAGAAATAGAAACCAACTGATGAAATTTGATCATAAGCAAAGTCCTGAGTTCTCATATCACTTCTTAGACTAAGAAATAATCCATTTTCGTAGGTAAGGTATTTGAAATGAAGGCTGACAGCAGTCATGTTCTTTTTTTTGTTTGAACATGAAAAATGTGAAAAGAGGTTTTTGGTAAGTGGGTTGATCAAATATTTGTCTGATGTCTGTTTGCTTTTTATGTATAAGAAAATGTGTTTATCTTGAGGATCTACTTTTTGTGTAAATGAAATATTTTTTCCCTGAATTCTGTATAAAGCCCAGTTCAATTATCCCTTTTAATAAAGTCAACATTTGCTTGATTTCTATCAGGAAACAAATGTATGTTAAAACGACCATGCACACAACAAACTGATGGGTATAACCAATGTCGTTTTGGTCCTGGCAACTAGCTGCATATTTTAATCAAAATTTTAAAATTTAGCTAAATTATAATGAACTAAAATTAATAGTCCCTTTGAGTGTTACAACCATATTTTATAAGTATTTGACACTTGACTAGACGGGACCAATTTACTTTGGTCAGTTATAACGTATGCATTATTAATAATGCTGTGCCCCTCAGTGCTTTACATAGCAGGGTGAGGTGAGGTGAAATTGGGTTTAACGTCGTGCTTGAGAATATTTGGCTCATATGACGACGTGCATGCGTGTGTATGTGTATGTGCGGCTGCTTGTACTAGCCCAGACTGAAGCTGGTTTTATAGTGCTAGCCCACTGAGATACCATGCCGCAGTGAAGCATGAATACCCCACTCAGACACATTATACTGACTCCAAGCCAGTCCTTGTTGTACCCATTAATGCCAAGCGCCAGGCAGGGACCAACAAGTACCATATTTTAACGTCTTTTGGTATGATGCGGTCGGGGATCGAACCCGCGACCTTCCGCTCTCCGGGCGGATGCTCTAACAACTACACCACAGAGGCGGTCTTTACGTAGCTGGGTACTTGGTGGGATGACATAAAGATGTGACTCTTAACCATCAAGCATCTCACAGGCTGGTTTGGGTTGTGTTCTCTTCAGGGAGCTGAAAATGTAAATTGAGTGTAAAGTGATCATTGATAAATTTTTTGGTCAATCATTTGATCAATTTAGAGTGAAAATGTGGTGATTTGGGCAAGTAAGTTGTTATTTCAATGACTAGATTCAAACATTTTCAAAGACTGCACTTTACTAACGTATGTTACACTTCTTCAATAGAATAGATTCTAGTACATTGTTTAGTCTTATCTGGGATTCCAACTGACTCTCTCAGAGTAATTAAATTGCCAGCGCACAAGCCAATCACTAGTCAGTTCTCAAATAAATTCAGTTTTTCCCATATATAACATTCATTACATTTGACTTCTTACTTAAAGGCATTCTGTATGCACTTAACTTGCACTTCATTGCCTCATTTGTTAAATAAAATTGACTTTATGGTATGAATTTGACGCATTATAAATATGCACATTATTGTTTCTGATGCATTCTTTTTCATATGCACCTTATTGTTATTATTATGTGCATTCTTTTTCATATGTCTCCTTTGGTTAAGTCTAACTTAATGTCTAATTGTTTTGTAGACCCTGCTAAGAATGGTACATTGGAACAGTGGTCTGGATAAATTCACATAATCTGTGAATTGAATTGTATCCCTTCATGAATTCAATTCATTCTCGTAAGAATTGAATATTCACTAATTATTTGAATTGAATATTCACTAATTATTAACAAAGCAAAATATGCTTAACAGAATAAATACAAGCCATGGAGGAATATATTGTTTCACTTGTTGCTCTTTGTCGAGGCCTCTTATGGTCATGTGAAGCAAAACATTGGACCAAGTTGTGACATTGTTATAATACATTAGCATGTCATGGTCATAGTGATGAAAATTCCTTTTAGTGTTTCACATGCTGCAGTGAACGTTTCTCAACTGAACTTGCAGAACTTTTAACAAAATAACACAATATTAGTATTAATATTTGAGTCAGGTTTTTGTTTACAGAAACAGTATGATAGTAATTGACTTATTCATATATAAAGGGGTGGTGGGGTAGCCTAGTGGTTAAAGCGTTGGCTTGTCACGCCCAAGACCCGGGTTCGATTCCCCACATGGATACAATGTGTGAAGCCCATTTCTGGTGTCCCCCGTCGTGATATTGCTGGAATGTTGCTATAAGCGGCGTAAAACCCAACTCACTCACTCACTCACTCACTCACTCACTCACTCACTCACTCACTCACTCACTCACTCACTCACTCACTCACTCACTCACTCACTCACTCACTCACTCACTCACTCACTCACTCACCCACCCACCCACCCACCCACTCACTCACTCACTCACTCATGAAAAGACTCAAAACTTAGCTGATCGTCAACAGGATTCAAACTAAGTATCCTAAACTTCTGGCAGGCCTAAGGGACACAACTCTCTGCAAAGCAGATTCCAGCACTACAGATGACAGAGCCCCTAGTGCCCCTCAGTATTTGCAATGTGACAGATGATGTATTACGTTTCTCAGTCTTCACTGTGTTAACAGAGAGCTGGTCTAGGGGATTATTCATCTTGTATTGCAAACATGACAGGATATACACCAATAAAGTTGAAGGTGGTTAAATATTAGGGGTATTTATTACTGCAAGATTTATGTTCTGGTACTTTATTTTGTTCCTTTTCGCATTACCGTACTTTCAGGAGTGTTTTTGATGGTTTTTTTCCCAGTTTAATCTCTCTCATAAAGAGTGTTTGATTTATGGGGTTACCCTTTATCTATAAAATGATATAAGTAAAAACACTTCTTAAATATATGATTCTAGTGACTACGATTATTGAATTCATAAAGGAATATGGTGCAAATCACCAAATACGTGGGTTAATCGTAACAGGGCTAGTAATTAGATAGATATTTATTCTGTGAAACCATTGCTAAATCAACTGCACATACAAGAGACTTGATGTACAGCTTAACATTTCAAAGGGATATGTTTTCAATGTCTCAAAGCAGGGTTCCAGATAATTTTTCAACATCAGGAGTACGTACTCCTTATGTTTTCAATATAGGAGTACTGGAAAAACTAAAGAGTACATTTAGAATACTGAATATAATTCAATGGCGTATCAATAATCTTGTGTTTCGTTTCATATATGCACCACAACATTGCTATTCTTGTGTAAACAGGTCAATAAACAATAAAACAATACTTTTTCATATAAATATGTTTGTAAATGATTTGAAGACCGTACACCATTGCTGTGGTGCGTATCTGCTACGTTTTCTAAATTATTCCCTACTCTATTGTGCATATTTTTTATCCGTACATACGCCGATACGGCCCTTATCTGGAGCCCTGCTCACAGAATGGATTCTTGTATGTCAAATGTGTATTTAGGGGTTGGGGCGCTGGGGTAGCCTAGTGGTTAAAGCGTTGGCTCGTCACGCCGAAGACCCGGGTTCGAATCCCCACATGGGTACAATGTGTGAAGCCCATTTCTGGTGTCCCCCGCTGTGATATTGCTGGAATATTGCTAAAAGCGGCGTAAAACCAAACTCAGTCAGTCAGTCAGTGTATTTAGGGAGAACAACACATCACATATTCATTATCAAAAGTTGAGTAATATATGAACACTCACGAACAGAATTTCTGATATTCCACTTATTAAATTATTAAAGCATTCTCAAGGCTGTGACACTTCAGTTCAAAAGGTGGGATGGGGGTAGCCTAGTGGTTAAAGCGCCTGCTCATCACGCTGAAGACGTGGGTTCAATTCCCACATGGGTACAATGTTCGAAGCCCATTTATGGTGTCCCCCGCCGTGATATTGCTGGAATATTGCTAAAAGCGGCGTAAACTCAACTCACTCACTCAGTTCCAAAGATCACACGTAAACATCTTAACAGTGCCCAGGGGCACGCGTGACACAAACTACGTTCTTCTCCCAGTTTATATTGATCGTCGTATGACTTTATGACAAAGGTGATTACCGCTGATGTGGTTAATCGTCTGTTGTGACAGAGCCACATGCAATGTGTATTGACCACAAGGTGTGGTTGTAGGGAGGAGGTATTGACATGGACAAATGTTCTCAGTATCATTAACTAGGATTTATGTTGGCAGATGTAACTTAACAATCCCAAGTATACATACAGAACCAATCAGTCTCGTATCTAGGAACACCCAGTTCATTAATACATATTGATGGGTTCTTATTCGGTCTGTGGATAATGGTGGAGTATGTAGAAGTATTCCCATGCTGAGATTTGAAGGCTGATTTTGAAGTGCTTGATTAGTTGCATTATTAATTCAGTTATTTATCCGTGGATTAAAGGCCCCTGTTACTCAATACTTTCAACATTCAAGCCCCGTGACCTTTAAACAAAGGGACCGCCTGGAGAGCTGAAGGTCGCGGGTTCAATCCCTGACCGCATCATACCAAAAGACGTTAAAATTGGTACTTGTTGGTCCCTGCCTGGCTCTCGGCATTAATGGGTACAACAAGGACTGGTCAGCTCGGAGTCAGTATAATGTGTCTGAGTGGGGTATTCATGCTTCACTGCGGCATGGTATCTCAGTGGGCTAGCACTATAAAACCAGCTTAAGTCTGGGCTAGTACAAGCAGCCGCACATACACATACACACACATGCACGTCGTCATATGTTAGAAATATTCTCAAGGACGTTAAACCCATTTCATCACCTCACTAGTACTATGTCCCATTATTCTTTAATCCTATATTATTACAAAACACCTACAACATATTGAAGTCACTCTTGGGGCAGTATTATTGCGTTATTACGGGAAATACCAACATTTAGGCACTTGTGTTGTAAACATACTTCTAATGTATGCCATGGTGCACTCCATATAATATCCTCTTGTATAATGGTTCTTGTTAGTATTGGCACCTAGTGGCACCTATTAATTACGAGTATAATGTTTATAACAAAATGGACAGATTGGTCAGTCTCAGTGACTTCGTTTATGACATGCCATCTTACCCTGGCTGTTCTTCATCTGTTTACTTTTGTTGCACTGGAATTTCTAAAACTGGAATTTCTAAAAAATATTGCCGATGTGACTTTAAATTTTAATTCACTCATTCACTAAAACTGGCGCGGTTGGGTAGCCTAGTAGTTAACATGTTCGCTTGTCACGCCTAAGACCTGGGTTCAATTCCTCACATGGGTTCAATGTGTGAAGCCCATTTCTGGTGTCCCCCGCTGATATTGCTGGAATACCGGGTATTGCTAAAACATAAATACTAAACTCACTCACTCTAAAAATGTCCTGAAGTACTGGCAGAAGTTACACGAGGGATAGTTATCCTACAAAATGGATGGTCACACATTTCCATATTCTCCTTATTTTACCCATGTATGCATCCTCCATACCAAAGAAGCAGCACATTGACAATTTCCTTGTTCTGTTTATGAATTTCCCTCATAGGACATCTGTATTTTTTTTAATTTTTTATTTGTTACTCTTTTCCAACCTGAACCAGCAAGGCTGCAACCATGCCAAAAATATAATTTATATTAAACATGAAAAAAATTTGTTTCACTATTTTTTCACTAAACTTATCTTTTCTGACATATAAGATGTAGATCACTGGGTAATAGTCTATAAATTAATCCAGAAACAAAATTCTTTGCTTCAGAACCATGTATTTTAATAAAAAAAAATTAAGAGTGTGTAAGAGTATATTTTTATCATATCAGTGCATAAATTTTCTCAGCGGCGGAGAATATTAAGATAAGAAAAGGTTTTCCTTATTTTATGTCAAAATAAAAATTCAAGGTGAGCAGGAGGTTGGAAACACAGACAAAAATTGTGTACAGCCTAATATCGTCTCCAAAGATTTGCAGCCTTTGTTGTCTGCATAATCACACACCTCAAATAAAGCTCACTACACACTTCAGAATATCTTAACTCCTTTGGAATGTTTAATGGTAGTATTTGAGCAAGGAGATATTGACACTCAAAGTATGGAGATTAAAAGTAGTTCCTGGTAGGAGACCTCATTTAGACATTTATCAGGTTACGGTATCCAGTTTATTGGATCAGATTTTTACATCAGTCACTCTGTCCATGATATGATAAAGAGTATTGATCAAAGGTCACCAAATTTGCCAAGTATGGAATAGAAGATCATCAAAGTGTGTAACATGAGGTGAGTATTCAGTTCCCCCATTTCTTAACATAAACATCGTCTTGGGTGCTTTTAATTTAAATTTAAAGATTCATCAAATGCTGTGTGGGGTACAATGTGTCAGTTGTCTATACAGGAGATGTTGGGTAGCCTATTGGTAAAAGTTGGCTCCTCAAACTCAGTCAGTCCCCACATGGGTACAATTGAAGCCCATTTCATCTTGGGTGCTTTTAAAGATTCATCAAATACTGTGTCGTGGACAAGGTGGTTATGTTCCATATTAAGAAACGATAACGGTCAGTTGTCTATACATAACATCTCCCACTTTTAAGGCACACTCCTTGTAAATGGGGATGCATGTCAACCACGTAGCCTGAGAAAGGTAACAAGCGTGACATTTGTCTCTCATCATAATCCTAAGAAAATGAGAAACAAGGGAACGTAAGATCTGTCAAACACTGTCGCCTGAAATATCCCGTAAAGTAATTTTCAGCATCATAGAAATGTCACATGTTGAAAAAATGATCAAAACAAAATATTTTTCTTGGCAGCAGGAGCATAAGCTTGTGGAAATCTCTGGAGGCAGTCAGAGCCAGTTTAAACATAGCAGGGAAGGAAGTCCTGAGAATTAAGTGTGCTCGTGTGAATATTTACAAATAGCTGTTACGTAATCAGCTTTTGTGGACTTTTTAGTTGTAGGATGTGTTGGGAGGGGAAGAAACCGTTACATTGTTGAACTTCACTGGTGATGTGTGTGTCTGATGTGGGTAATCCCCTTGAGTACAGGCTTCATGTTTTCTTAAGTCTACACTTAAAGATGGCGGAATGTTGAGCTCTGTTCTCAGTTTAATATTTGTGTATTTAAGAAGAGATTTGTGTGACTGTGGAGTTTATTGTTGCTGATGGGTCTTGTCAGTTTGGCCATGTTACTCTAGGTAGCTTAGGTCAGGCTGACTTGGTGACAGTTGGTTTTAACTTTCCTTGCATGAATGTTGGATAGTCATTGGCTGTTGTTTTATGTACCCTGCTGACATGTAAGGTACATTCCTAAGTATAGGTCCGTCTCCTATTCTCGCGGGTTTCCTATTCTCGCGGTAAACATGTTTTCTGCCGAAATCGCTGAAGCGCGACTCTTAGCGGTTGTTTACATTACCGACTGGTAACTAGGAAGTGGCCCAAGTCTGTGAGTGATCAAAATCACGAATATTGGGGAGTTTATACCAACTTGGACATATCATTACTTTTTCCTGCCATTTCCGGCAGGATTGCTCTTACATACACTCAATAACGTTAATTCCTGGTAATACCGCGAGAACGGGAGAAGCCTCGTTTCGTCAATGGCAGATGGCATTGTTTATCACCGGGCTCACGAGTGGTAATTCACCTGATGGATCTGGCAGCTGATAGATGTAGATGTTAGAGGAGAAGGCCCTTCAAGTGAAAACAACAAGCATGAATACAATAAAAATTGTTTGTGTTATTTTTTCAGCCGATATCCGTAAGTACCGCGAGAATAGGAAACGCCTTCCTACTGAGCACAGTGTACTGAATTGTGGGCATTACAATTTCAACATACAATCCACAATTATCTATCTCGAATTATTATGATGTAAGACACCATTCATAGGCGGATCCAGAGGGGGGATGCAGGGTGCCCCCCCTTGTCCTGAAAGTTTATTAAATGACCATTGAAACTTGGGTGAAAATGAAGTGTACACCCCTCCTTTTCTCAATAGTGTGCACCCCTTTCTCAAAAAGCTGTATCCGCCCTTGCCATTCTCCTGACATTTACAATATCTAGATTAACAGGTATAACTCTCAGTTTGTTTTCTGCTACTTTGAAGTCAATACATTAAACACCTGTAACGAATATGCTCACAATAAACTGTCAGATGTAACAAACTATTGTTTTTGCCTTTCCACTTGCTGTTTGTTTTAGTTGAAATGCATATAATGGTTACAATGAACTAAAATCTGTGGGCCACTTAATTTTGTAACAACCACAGTTTACAATTTTTCCAGTCGTATTCTTTCTGATTCAGACAAAACTCATTCAGAAGACATACCTGGAATATGATCAGGTGTGTGGTAAGATAAAGTTGTCTAGGGTGACAAGGGCTGATGAATCCTCTTCAGACCTCTTTTCCTTCCACCCATGTCCATTCCAAGACAGGTGGACAACTTATAATGTTCAAGTCTGTATAAGGCAATGGTTTCACTGACACTCAAGCTTTGAAGGTGTGATAGATTTGAAAGGTAGTTTAAGCTGTAAATATAGCAATTTAGTTGAATAACATTTTACTTTTTTTTCTTGAATCATGTTTAATGATAGGGGAAAGGGAATCCAAAATTGAAATTTAATTTTGGCTTATTTTTTTTACATTATTAGAAATACTGTTGTACACTTAATAGTGTCACATGAAACAGGAAATATTTGTTACTGTGTGAATGACTGGAGAATGAATCTACTTTGTCAACAAAAATACAAGTTGCACGACTTGAGATGATTTTGTGGCCTTTGAGTTTTTACTCTCATCTTATCATTCACTCTGGGGATTGACAGTTTTCTTTGTGTATTCTCTGTAAGTTTATTCCCTTGGGTCAAGGCTATTTATCTTTTATCCTGAGTGTTGGGTGGAGTCCATGTCTGTATCATATAATCTGAGTGTACATGATGTGTTGTCCACACTTGGTTGTTGGTGGTTGTTGAGGCGATAAAGCCGGAATTGGTCATAGTGGAATCAGCGTCAGTGTGGTATCCATGTTAATATCTGTTGAGCACCATCCCAGATAGCATGTTGGCCCATAGTTGGCCCATAAACCCCGGTTTGGTTGGCCCATAGTTGTCAAACTGACGATGGGCCCACTTGGATATGCTCATCAAGTCCACGTTGGCCCATCATGTTGGCTCATTGTTGGACCAACGTGTCCAAAGCCACCATTACTTTTAAGTCATTAAGATAACGTTGGGCCAATGTTGTCAAACCGTTGGCCAACCAACCAACCATATACCAACATTGGCCCAACAAACCTTTGTTATCTGGGATAGGAGCAGATTAAGTCTGGACCAGTTCAATTAGAACCTCCCCCCTTCTCTCCCACCTCACACACACACATGCATGTTGAATGAGTGCAATGATTTGAAATGCACATTCACCCTCATTTCACCTCCGTCTCGCCTACATCGCAATGACATGTAAATGTTATGGTCAGGGCAGTGGTGGTTCAAAGACACATTCATCCAGGTCTGTCATTGTGAACACACTGTCCTCATTGGTCAGCTCCATGACAAGCGTTATGTGACTCTTGGGATTGATTCTAATCCTGACTCCCCATTGGATGGACATTCAGCATCCATGGTTTGTTGTTTTATGTGTTTAACGTATCAGTATTGGAATGGCAATGACATCAGCCATCAGAGCAGCAATGACATGTTTGGCTTGTTTGCTATTACAGTTGGGTCTTGTTGTTTCCAGGATAAATCTGTTTAACACAAAACCTGTCTGTTATATCTTGCCTGTCAGCCCATGAGTTTAAAACTATAGTGAGCGAGTTTTAGTTTTACACCGCACTCCGCACTATTCCAGCTATATGGTGGTGGTCTGTAAATAATCGAGTCTGGACCAGACAACCTAGTGATCAACAGCATGAACATTGATCTACACAATTGGGATACAATGACATGTGTCAACCAAGTCAGCAAGTCTGACCACCTGATCCCGTTTAAAACTATATCCATACATGCTGTCATTCAGGGGACTTCTTTTTGTTGTATTTGTTGTGTCAGTCCCTTCCTCTGGTATAGTTGCTGTGTTAATATTTTTGTTAGGACTGTATTGTAGGTGATGGAGACTGATCCAGGAACCTGAAGAGAGTGGGAAGCACACTATATTGATGTCATTAAGCATATAAAAGTAAGGTGTCACCATCACAGTCCATCTACATCCCTATATATCTACCATTCGAGGAAGCTGACAGGAATTTGGTATTTTCCAATGATATCCCATCATCACTTCTCAAAATGATGAGAATATTGCAAGTCAGGTCATAAAGGGCTCCCAATTGCTCTCATGTTGTTATATAGTACAGTAATACTTACAGAAACTGCCTTGTCCCAAAACTTCTTGAAAGATCAAGATTGCCAGTTTGTCAACAACAAAGGGAAGTAACTCCAAATTTTACTCACTAGCTCCTGCTGACAGGACATTTTACTGAGCTTCAATGATTTGCTGCCACTGACAATCACTAGTAAATTTTGTCTCTACTGTCACAAACCATTTCAACACAAAAGCAGTTTGAAAGCTGTGAAAACGTTTTAAATAATCCCAAATTTTATGCATAAAAGCATTTTCATAAGACACAATTAAAAGAACATAAAATATGTAAATGCTTTCTTCATAACATTGTATCAATACACAAAATGACCTCAAGGAAGAACATCTACACGAACAACTGGCTTTACCTTTGATATGCTTGATCTCAGAATTAGACTCTTTTTCAAAGGCAAACTTCTTTTCTGATTTTTGTTCTTCATCTTATGAAAAAGTTTCAGTGGATTATTATCAGTGAACACTTCAGTGGAATACTTTGCTGTTCTTAGATGCATCTCAAAATGTGACATACACAATGGAATTTTGTTTTGTGAAGTAATTTTGCTTGGGCTTACTAAACCTTGAACCTGTGTCTCAGTCACCATTACTTAACCTTGAACTTGTGTCTTAACTCACCATTACTTGAACTTGTGTCTTAACTCACCATTACTTAACCTTGAACTTGTGTCTTAACTCACCATTACTTAACCTTGAACTTGTGTCTTAACTCACCATTACTTGAACTTGTGTCTTAACTCACCATTACTTAACCTTGAACTTGTGTCTTAACTCACCATTACTTAACCTTAAGGGGCAGGGGATAGCCTTGTGGTTAAGGCATTTTCTCATCACACCGAAGACCCAGGTTCTATTCCCCACATGGGTACAATGTGTGAATCCCATTCCTGGTGTGTGAATCCCATTCCTGGTGTTCCGGCTGTGATATTGCTGGAATATTGCTAAAAGCGGCATAAAACCATACTCAGTCACTCACTCAAGTGTCTCAGTCAGGATTACTCAACCCATTTTCACAGAGTGCTAATATTGAGGCTTTTCATTGTAATTGTAAGTGGCAGTTGATAGGTACACGAAATTGAAATGAAAAGTAAATTCACAGTGAATACTTATTTCATGGATTATTTCATTGACACTTCCACCTTTGTGTGTTGCAATCAGCACAGCTGCAAGTGCATCCATATATCTTATACATGATCAATATCAAGTATCTGTTACTTTTGATTACTTGCTCTAGGTTCCCTCAGACACCAACAGCTGGCTGCAGTTGTATCATTGTCCCTTGGTTCTGTGACATTCTGAAGAGTCACACTAAGTTCACTGAACTGTTAAAGGCTGTGAACTTGAACATACTGACAACTGCTGAGTACCAGACCTGCATATTTTGAGTTTTCATCAAAGATGAGATAAACATCTGAAATGAATAAACTGTTAAACTATTGTAACGTGTTATATCTGAGATTACACTTTCTCAGTAAAGTGCAGATTCTAGTACTTTCGTTGCGTGGAGTCCCATGCAGGATTTGGACCTCCACTTTCAGATTCAGGCACCTAATCACCAGCACTGAGTATGGCTGAGTGGGTTAGACTGCTGAGTGTGTGCTGGAGATTAGATGCCAAATTGGCCCAGTTCTAATCCTTAGTTTGAGACACCAAACCCTACTGCTGTCTTGTGACACCATGTGACAGTTTCAGCTGTCAAATGTATTTCTCATTGGAACAACTGTGATACCTACCGTCTGTCTGTCTTTTGTACAGCATAGTATACCTAATAGAGCATCTGGATGAATTCAGCATTACATGTACTTTGATTATGGATAGATTTTGTGAACAAGGTCTATGTGACAATAGATATGAATATTTTCTGTTGCCTTATAGTTAAGAATAACCCCACAAATAGTTACTCACTTTAATACACCTTCATATGTGACCAAGTTTTCATCAAACACATAGTGAGTGAGTTGTAACTATAAATAGCAGTGCTATGTAAAATGTGGTTTAAGCATGTATAAACAGTGGTGAAATCTATGTGAAAAACAACTCAGCAAATGATCTAATTCAGGAAACGGACAGCAGGACTGTACTAAATTTGGATGAGGACAAACTTTATGGATGAACTTCTTTATTCAGGTGATGCAGGTATAACGATTCAAGAATCTGTTTACAAAAGGCCGCATGACCCGAATAAAGAAGTTGTATTCCGGTGATGCAGGTATAATGATACAAGAATCTGTTTACAAAAGGCCGCATGACCCGAATAAAGAAGTTGTATTCAGGTGATGCAGGTATAACGATACAAGAATCTGTTTACAAAAGGCCGCATGACCCGAATAAAGAAGTTGTATTCAGGTGATGCAGGTATAACGATACAAGAATCTGTTTACAAAAGGCTGCATCACCTGAATAAAGAAGTTGTTCATCCATAAAGTTTGTCCTTGTCTGACTCTCCAACTGTTAAAAATACCGCCCAAAGAAGTTATCCGCCGATCTACATGGAGACATAGCAATCCAAACCATGTACTAAATTTGCTATACCTTAATGATATTAGTATTTAAGTTGGTGATTAAGTTCGTATTAAAGTTCCAACTTTCCCTGCCAACTTTATGGCTCATTGCATGATGGCAATTGGCTCATTAGAGACCTAAATTCTATGGTAATTAATGATAAATTAGCGTTGTTGTCCTTGGTAGAAATGAAAATGTGTTTCTCAGACTATCATGAAATTATTGCAAAATATCTGTTTCTTATTTAACATCACGTTCAGCAGTATTCCACACATATGACAATGGTTTGAAAATAATCGAGTCTGGACCAGAAAATCTGGTGATTGACATCATGAGCATCAGACTATGTGATCGAAATATGATTACAAACAAACATGAATCAAGTCAATGAGTCCAACAACCCAATATCATTAGACGTTTCTTTAGACAAACATGGTTCACTGAAGACCTTGACCTTCACAGGTATTCCAGTAGCAATATGTCAGAAATATTGTATTTGTTGCATTAGTTGAAATGAGACTTGTATTGGTCATGCCAAAGGAATATGACCTTTGTTATCTTGAACATGCCCCCAAATGTTATACCATTCCATGGTGTGTATTAGAACTGACCTATTGAATACCTATGAAATACACAATGCCATTTTAGAAAGTGGTCAAATGTAACATATGTTATATTTGGGATTGCACTTTCTTAGTAAAGTACAGATTCTAGTACTTTTTGGGTTGAGTCACCGTGGAAGCCGAGGTGGCTGAGTGGTCTAGGCGTCTGACTTTGTGTGCTGGCGATTAGGTGCCTTACTCTGAGGATGTGGGTTCGAATCCCGTATGTGACTCAACCCAAAATAGTACTAGAATCTGTACTTTACTAAGAAAGTGCAATCCCAAATATAACATATGTTACATATTGAATACCTTCTGAAAGGTGACGCATTCAGTCTATTTATTGCCAGGGAGTGATTAACTGGTCATAAATAATAAAGATTAGGACAGACTATTGATTTTCATTGCCCTTCAATCTTAGACGTGCAACAGGAACCACAAAGATACTTTGAGACTTTATCATGATTGAAATCTGACTTATGGTGTACTTCCTGTTTCACACAATGAAATGTGTGGTCTTGGTCTGACACAACAGAGAAACACCTTATCAAAGAGCAAATATGTTTTACTGCACATACTGTATATTTCAATAGATAGGTGGTTAAGTAGGCATGGTCTGCAGGTGTAGTTTCTTGCATGGTGGAGTTCTCCGTGTGTCTTAGGAATACCAGTCAGCCATTATACATAGAACATCTGTTGAACCACCTGAGCAGGTAGGAATCCAGCCCTATGGAGGCATTGAGCACACCTGAAATAGCAGTCATTGTGTACCGAGCTCCTGATACAACCTTAACTGCTTGGAATTCTTTGATGCCCTGAAACAGCATTACATTGAGTACTTCTGTTGTTACCAAAGTCTTGGGTTGTTTGGGTAGCCTAGTGGTTAAAGCATTGGCTCGTCACGCCGAAGACCCGGGTTCGAATCCCCACATGGGTACAATGTGTGAAGCCCATTTCTGGTGTCCCCCGCCGTGATGTTACTGGAATATTGCTAAAAGCGGCGTAAAACCAAACTCAGTCAGTCAGTCAGTTACCAAAGTCTTGACATTTACCATGTTTGTATTGAAGGTATTGTAGTTTTTCTATGATAGTCATGTTCAAAATCAAGATTGTGTTTTCTAGCTTTGCCCATGAAAAAAGAAGTGGTTTAGTGTGCATTCAGTTATACTGCTACTTTTCAACTAGCTGATACTGTGGCCAATTCACCATTTGCTGCAAGAACTATCAGTTATACCTTAAGTCAAGTGTGATCTTTCAAACTGGGAAACAGCATCTATTTATTAGCCAAGACAGAATCATTGAAATGTATTGTTGTTGAAGAGATGTCTCCAAGATATCCAGTTATGTGTATTCAGTATGTTGATAGCCTAGTAATTAAAACATTCACTTGAGTACAGTGTGTGAAGCCCATTTCTACTGTACCCAGCTGATATTGCAGGAATATTGCCTAAAAAGAACAATCCTCACTAACTTAATTTATGTGAACATAATTGGTGTGTTACAAGAGGAGGGGTTACAGACCCCTGCACCTTCCCTGAGACAACAGGTTAATAATGCTTCAGATGATTAATTTTTTTACTTATATATTGCTCGCTTTATTTGCCATACATCATCACAGTGTACTAACATGTCACCAGCATGTGAAAACACATATCATTCTGAACCTGTAACTGTTTTTTAGAATCCATAAATTATAAGCTATTGAATGCTTTTCATTTTCAGAAATGTGTCATATGCCATGCAAGACCCTGATTTGTGTGTGTGCTGTGCTGCCAGTATGAAGCTGTCAAGGTAGACCAGACTGGACACTGCAGGATGCCTACAGGGTTCCATCTGCCCCAGGCGTGGGCTGGTAAGTCACACTACCACTGATAATTCGGACACATTGTACAGCCTCACAGATATTAGTGAGGGAATTGTTTAAGTTCCTAGTTCCCAACTCAACCTATTTCTTTTTCCTGCATCTAGTCATATGTTGAGAGTCTATATAATGGTATATAAAAGTTTATATCTGCTGTAAAATGAAAAACTTATGCAGAAAAATATAGCACCTTTTATTGCCTTTAACTCGAAAACTGAGAAAAACAATTATTAAATTGATTTACAGATTAAATGGGGCATTAACAAAGAATCAAAGAGTTTGTTGTGGTTGTTTCAAGTGACAATCTGAGTACATTGCAAAAGATTACTGTGAACTCCATGTGCTCCACACGCTCTCCATTTCAATAAATCCTCAAGTTCAGTGAGACTGGTGGCCAATGGACCATGTGTTCCATCTAGACTCCAGTATGATCGTGCCTGTTTTAATGTCTAGTGGTCTATAAAGGGTGTGTTGAGATTGCCCATGATTCCACAGAGATCACTATCAAGGGAGGCAGAGGACTTACTTCCTGGGTTCAGATTTACCGATGTTGGCGCTAGTGGTTTTTCATGTGACTTGGCAGACTGTAAATGTTGCGCAATTACAGTGTTCCAACTCACAGGGGATTTGCTGGCTTTGCTGAGATTTACCGAATGGAATCAAGGCTTGAATTTCACCAAGTAGATGTAACATTGGTATGGAGGCTCATTGTGATGACTGGTGATTTGCTTGATACACTGTGGAGAATTGTGTTTGCTTTATAGTCTCTATCTCAGTTACCACTGTGGGCATTCCGGAGGTGAAAATTACCAACTTCCCCATGCTTGTGTCAAGGGCTTACTTTTGTGAATCAGTAAGTTACATTGATGGTGGCATGGCAACATTGATTGGAGCTCATGTTGTCAACCACTGGCTTGGGTTTGGTTCTGCTGGAATATTGCTGACAGTACCAGAAGACAACAGTTACCCCTGCACTTGCTGTCTCCTGTGACTCATTTGAATTTGGATAAAAGTTGCTCTGGCAGATTTGTTTGTGACAATGAAAATCCTTGCTTTGTTTGAAATATGAAGTTTTTTTGTCAGTTCAGTTTGTGTGTTTTTTCCTCTTTATTGTACATTCTTCCATATTCAGTTTTTGAATTGTGTCTAAAATGTCCAAATTGACTTGATTGCCTTAAATTGACCTGAGCGAGTTTAGATAAATAACTTTATTTGTACATGAAAGATGTACCGGGTATTGCTGCATGGAAACCATTTTCAATATGTCTGTGGAATCTAATTTTGATCAATCAGTAGCAACAATCCAAAAGAGCATAGTTGTGTCTTTAATCATTGTTGTTTTAACTTCTTTATTACAACTCCCTGTTGTAATAAACCAGAAGTTTACAAAGCAGTTATCTACAACAGTACAAGGGAAGTTTACAACCTTTAGACAGGAAAATCTGAATAATCTTTATTTGAATCTGAAATATAGTACAAATTTTGATACGGTTGTTTTCCTACATACAGCAAGTCTATATTACGTAATAAATGACTCAATTACTGTTATGTAAAGGTTGTGGATATCACGAATAGACTGATTTCTAGCATTGTAATCATGTGAGGACCTGAACCCTAGTATTTGTCTAGGCAAGCTGACACGTCAACCATATGACCACCCAATGTTTGAACAAAAAAATAATTAGGCCAGACCAATTTTATTTCTAAGGGCAGGAGGGAAAAAAAATCAAAATCAAAATCACCAGTCAAAGTAATATTCCTTTTAAATACTAGAAGTATTTTACTTTTGGTAATTTATGAAGTGTATATGGGGCAAAAAACAATCTAAAAACATTTTCTTGCACATTTACATTTTTGGCCAATAATAATATTAAAATTTTATTTTTTGAGCGGAGAAAATTATTATTATTTTTTTTCTTATTCTTGAAAAAAATATGACAGGCGGATACGTAAAACAAGAAATAAAATTAGTCTGGCCTTAGATTCATTTAATGTTCAATATTGAAATTGATATGAATATTTTTTTTAATCCTGATAACACTAGTTATGTATTCGAAAACATGCAACAAATAACTTCAATCATCACTTGACATTTCCCTGGACCCACATTTCTACCCTAGTTTCTTGGCCTCCACATCAAGGCGGGGAGCTCAGCTGGTACAGCAGCCCAGACTATATCTTGGTTTGATCATCGAGACAGCAACCCATTAACCTCCACTCAATGCTTGAGTTGATCATAGCTCACTTAGATATCCTCAAGTGATACGATACTGACATGAACACTACATTGACTTGTAGGGCAGACATTTTTTAAAATGCTTCTGTAAGAAATTTGTTTGGTTGGTTCCGTAGACAACAGATATTACATCCAAATTAGTAAGCTGATACAAAGGGCAACTAATCATATCATACCCGAGACTAAATAATCATATATGTAAACTAATTAAAAATCAATGTATTTCATGTCTTGCGATATTGGCGCCATTCCTTCCCTTCTGCCATGTTGTAGCTAGCTAGTAAATTAGGCCTGATATTTTGTTTTTTTACATGCCCTAATTTTTTCAAAAGTATTTTTGTTCAAAGAACTGTCGTTTAAAAATAGTCAGTTGCGAAACATGTTTTTAATTAATATATGTTTACATTTATTTCTAGAATTCTTGAGAACAACCTCAAATAGATGTTTGTGAAAATCTGTACAACATGATAACATGCCATTAATTTTGCTGTCCTTAAATAACTGCTGTACAAACTGATACGAAATGTGTGGCAAAGTGTTTTCATCATGTAATGGCAGCATTTTTATTTTCTGTGTTTCTCATCGCCCGACCGATCCTTCTCATTTGGTGGCTATGTGAAACACATAAAAAAAAATAATGCCCTAAGTAAGAATCCTTGGCAGATTGTGTGCTACAATTAAGGTATTTAGGAAATCTGTCTTGTGATTGAACAAGTCCAGTTATTCTGCAGTACCAGTACTAGGGGTCATTGGATTCCATTGCTGTGGTGTTTACATGCCATGAGTTGTTGATCGGCCAGTGTGAACGTATTGACCTGGGGAAGTATACTTATTGTCCGGTGTTGTCCACTTCTAATACTGGATGGGATGTGGGCTAGCCTTTTGGTTGAAGTACTAGTATTTGCTCGCTACGCTGAAGACCCGGGTTCGATTCCCCACATGGGTACAATGTGTGATGCCCATTTCTGGTGTCCCCCGCCGTGATATTGCTGGGATATTGCGAAAAGCGCTATAAAACTAGCCTCACTCACTCACTCTAATACTGGAGGACATTAGTCAGTAGTACTGATGTTCTTTGAAGGGTCGTCATATGAGCGAAATATTCTCAAGCACGACGTTAAACCCAATTTTACCTCACCTCTTTGAAGTTTTTTTTGAAGCAGTCCGCAATGAAAAGCTTAAGTTTGTATTGACCACAATGCATCGTAATGATATGGACTGTATTTTCTTGTATTGTAAAATGAACAACTAAGATTACATGGCATTGGAATATTTAGGAATGACAAGTCTTTATGGATGATCAACTTCTTTATTGTACAATAGCAACGTTTCGGTATAAATACTTATACTGTTTTCAAGCATATGGAATATTGCTGAGTGCAGCATAAAACTCACTCACTCACTCACTCACTCACTCACTCACTCACTCACTCACTCACTCACTCACTCACTCACTCACTCCTCACTCACTCACTCACTCACTCACTCACTCACTCACTCACTCACTCACTCACTCACTCACTCACTCACTCACTCACTCACTCACTCACTCACTCACTCACTCACTCACTCACTCACTCACTCACTCACTCACTCACTCACTCACTCACTCACTCACTCAGTTGACTTTATTCTTAAAACTATTAACTTCATAATTATACCCACTGAATCAGTAGTGCCACTTCTGGCATTTCCTAGATATTCTCACAAAATCTGCTGTTAATGTCGTATAATCCCTGACCATACAAAGGTCTCAATGTCATCTTGTCCTCGTTCTGGAGTCCACAAACCTGAAATATATTTTAAGAGAATTGATTCGAATAATACTCAATATTTACAGTGCAATCAATCTTCACCAGAATGACATTGCCAATGTATCGAAGTGCAAGCGTTTGTGTGAAGAATCAATAGAAGTGATCGCAGTCAGTTATTGACAGTTACCATGATCGTTGGCTATTTATTGGGATGTTTATAACAGATATCGCCATGACTTAATTAGCAAGGGTGATAATTGAGATGGTTGATATTTCCATCAATATCTACCATTCTTTCGTGCCCATACATAAGTTCTGATCTTTCCTGGAGAGGTTTATGATGACCCTAATTACAGAAAATTAGGAGGTCGTGATAGAGCTAAGAGGATTAGCACTGTGCTCACTGTTCCCTCTTATTTACAGCCGGGAATGGATACACTGACTCAGGTATGAATGTTCAGAACAATTTTTCTCCATTGGAGTGAGTGAGTGAGTTTGATTTTACGGCGCTTTTAGCAATATTCCAGCAATATCACAGCGGGGGGACACCAGAAATGGGCTTCACATATTTTACCCATGTGGGGAATCGAACCCGGGCCTTCGGCGTGACGAGCGAACGCTTTACACACAAGGCTACCCCACCGCCCCTTCTCCATTGGAAAACAGATTTGAGTGTGTGCTGCAGTTTGATAATTTGGAAAACATTTAAGAGGGAAAAAGTCTGAATTGCTTTTGCATTTCACTGCATATGAATATATCTTGATATTTGTTTGTTTTGTTTGTTTGTTTGTTTGTTTTGTTTGTTGTTTAACACTGCATTCAGCAATTCCCCAGCTATAAATATTTCTCAGAGTTTATGCATGTTTGTAACATATGCAATTTCACTATGCTGTGTATTTTACAATGTCAGAAAGTATTATGTGGTTTTAAGGTGAGGGGAGGTGAAATTGGGTTTTACGTCATACTTGAGAATATTTCGCTCATATGACGACGTGCATGCGTGTGTATGTGTATGTGTGGCTGCTTGTTCTAGCCCAGACTGAAGCTGGTTTTATAGTGCTAGCCCCCTGAGATACCATGCCGCAGTGAAGCATGAATACCCCACTCAGACACATTATACTGACTCCGAGCCAACCAGTCATTGTAGTACCCGTTAATGCCGAGTGTCAGGCAGGGACCTACAAGTACCATATTTTAACGTCTTTTGGTATGACGCGGTCGGGGATCGAACCCGCGACCTTCTCCGGGCGGACGCTCTAACCACTACACCACGGAGGCGGTTATGTGGTTTTGAGATTAAGGCATGGTGAGTTTTGATTTCGGGAAATTTTATCATTTAGAACCTTTGGCTAATGCTGTTTGTTCCAACTGAAATTTCTAGGCATTTGAGTTTCCAATAAAACTTCCAAATCTGAAAACACATAATGTTTAACTTTTGTTTGAAGTTGTGAGGAAAATGCTTACAAGACATTTATTAAATAATCATATATGTTCATATCAAAGAGATCTGGGGTTTGTTGATTTCAACAACTGGGTGTTTTGGACTTACAACAAGACTATTTGTTTACAAATGGCCAGAGTATGATGAAAAGTCTGATTTAAGATATTTCAAGAAGTTTATGAACATTTGTAATCAGTCTTTGAACCAAATTGATTTTCTTAGGACAAACATATAAAAACACAAGAAACACATGTGTAAAGTTGAGTCGCAGGGGTGGAAATAACTTTAAAATTGCTAGTGTACTCCGGTACAGTGGCACATGTAAAATCACTTGCCCTGATAATTTTTCCACTATACCGGACGTTTTCTTTATGATTTTTTAAATAAACAACATAATTAATATTGGAAAGTCAACTGGACACCGGTACAGTGTGATATACAAATTTGCTTGCCCGACAGAAAAAAACACTGGACTCGGGCATCGGGCAATGGGTTATTTCCACCCCTGGGTCGGATTTGCTCATGCTTAGATCTTGAGATTTTGTAGAGTTGTATTAGATCACCAAAATGTCAAGTTTCAGAATGAAAAATGCTAGTTGTGAACTATTTGAACATGTCTGATAAAATCTGAAAATGTTTTTAACAACTTTGCAATTAGACATTGAAAACACAAAATGTATATCTCAGAACCAACCAAGCACATGCACATACATTTACACTGATAATCTGTCTTTATTCAAACAAAGCAAGCTCTAACATCAAAGTTTATTCTGAAATGTTGTTTGAGTGAACTTATCACCGTTAAAAAACAACTTTTGTGTAATCAGAATGTCAACTTTTCTATTAAATTGTCAGTGTCAGACTGTAATGAATTGAAAGTTTCTAGAAATAAATCAGCTTCCATGTGAATCCCAAAATTGCTGTAGGGAAAGCTTAGGAGCGTGGGTATTGTGTTGACAAGCCTAGATAGCGTCAGGGAGAAACCTTTGATTAATGAAACAAAATACTGTTTTGACTGCAAACTCACAGCTGAGCAAAGAAATAATCCATCGTAAGAATAAATGTGTATTTTCATGATATTAAGAATGAATGTGTAATTTCATGATTTTAGCTGAGAGGGTACATAAGTCCCGAAACATTCAAAGAAAATTTAAATTTACCAGTTGTTTTAAATGTAGTATTCTTGTCATTTTAATTTTGGCTAAATTTGACTTCAATCTCCAGCGGCTGAAGGGATGTTATAAATCCAGCTAGGGTCCATGCAGGTAGCAAAAGTAATGTAAGTCCCCATGGTCCCAAATTTGGTGATCTACCTTCAGTTGTTGGCGATCTATAGCCAGTTTTTATATTGTATTGTCCAAATAGTGCTATTAGTTTTAACTTTCCACACTAGTTTTAGTTGTAATTGTGATATTCTAGTTCTTTTACTGTCCTTCATAGACAGGTTTTAATCATATACATATATTCTATTTCAATGTCAAATATGTTCTCGTCACGATATGGCTGAGATATTGCCGATGTGACATTAAATATTAACTCACTCACTCATGATTTTTGGTGGGATCGGGTGGTCAGGCTCGCTGACTTGGTTGACATGTATCCCAATTACGTAGATCGATGTTCATGCTGTTGATCACTGGATTGCCTGGTCCAGACTGTATTATTTACAGACCACCGACGTATAGCTGGAATATTGCTGAGTGCGCCTAAAACTAAACTAATAATAGTAATGAGTGAATTAATAAAGTGCTAAAATACTCCAGGCACTAAGTATCTGCTCTAAGCACTATGATACATAGTATTAAAACGAATAGGAACAAGGAAATCTAGCAGTGATAGTATTTTTGGAAAAGGAATGTCTTTAAACTCACTCACTCACTCACTCACTCACTCAGGATTTTAAGAATGAATGTGTGTTTTCACGATGTTTAGAATAAATGTGCAATTTAATTATTTTTCGAATAAATGTGTATTTTTTAATACATAGTATATCATAACTATACCTGGTAATAACCTTTACAGCCTAAATCTGTGTATAATGTTGTGGTATGCTTCTGAATTTTCTGATAAAATCTGTGTCAGCAGTCTTGTGATGTCATTAACAAAACAGAATACATGCCATGCTAGCTGCACCATCACAACTCTCTTCACGTTAAGTCAAATACTACCATGACCTCAGTAAATACTGGATTATGATTGGTTAGTTAAAGACATTCAGGGGTATATAATCATGTTATATAGGTCTCTGATTTTTTGTGCACAATTATACATGGTTTACAGTAATTAAATTTTTTCATTTGCCCACCAACCTGGTGGATGTCAAACAAACAACCAATATCAATGGTTTATGGCAAATTTGTGGTGGAAAGTATGCATCTGTTTTTGAAGATGGATCTAGCGATGATGATCTTGACTCATTACTGGCACAAATCACAGAAACATGTTTGTCTTTAAATAAATTAAATTTAGAGCTATAATAATTCTGTTATGCAACCTGTAATTTCAAAACACAGTAGGTTTATCTCCAAACTATACCAGGAAGCTCATTAATTGTTGAGTGCTTCCAGAATAAGAAGAAATAGAAGTCGATCTGTAGTTTACCCTTTTAACTTTCAAAACATTGCTCCATAAACTTTTTTTTGTGCGGGATATGTTATGAGTTAGTCACGATTAAAACACAACTGAATGTGTATATCAGCAATTGAAGGTAAACTGACGCCAAGCATGCATTTATCAGATCAGTTGTCTCGTTTCCCCCTCGTTTGCCTCATTCTGAGATCATTATTTTCTTGGATATGACATTTTCTCAGACAGTATATTTCTTTTGCTCCTCTTGAAACATTGATTACCAAGAAAAAATAGTTTAAAGAAAGGGGCATAGTTAAATAAAGTGAAAGAATGAATTCATGTTTGGAGAGAGTAATTCTGAACTTTTTGACTTATTTTACAAGTTTTATCTCTTTCTTTTGCAATTTTTAGTTGTGATATAATTAGGTACAGAGGATCCAAATCTAAATAAAAAGTTTTGATTTGATTGAAAATCATTTCATGGGGAAGTCTGTGACCAAAGTTGATTTCTTTTTTTTTTTAATCTCCATTGATCCAGGTTGATTTCTTACCATGTGTTTCGACACTATAGATCTACTTTGCTATGTAATCAGCAAAGTCAAAAGTTGTGCTCATGTTGAAATAATTCGAGAATTCTTCTAAAATGTACATTTTGTGTGGCCAATCCTATGAACATGAGTGACATCCACAGAGAATAAGTTGAAATAATTCGAAATTCTTCTAAAATGATTTTGATCCTATGAAAGAAATTTCTTCATGAGTGACATATCCACAGAGAATTATTTTTATGCCCCCCCATATATGGCTGGCTGGGGGCATATAGGGTTACCCTCCGTCCGTCCGCCTGTCCGCATTTCCATACGAGACAGGGAATGTACTCTTTCCACTTCTCCACAAAAAACGCTCTGTGGAATTCTATGAACTTATACATGGGCTTTCTTGGGACTTTAATGGTGTGCATCTCATATTTTATTTTTGTATTTTTATTGGATTTTTTGTAAGTTTAGAGACATTTGAACTTAGGTACATATTGCTGAATTTCTCTATGATGATAGTGTAATAGGGGATGAAGTCTATCCACTTCTTCACAAAAACTGCTCAACAGAATTGAATGAACTTCTACATGTCTTTTGTAGGGACTCTAAAGGTGTGCATTTCATACTTTTTTATGCAATTTCTTAATTTTTTCACTTTTACAGATGTTTGAACTTAGTTGAATTTTGTTCTATTCAGCCTGTTCGTTCCATCCAACAAGGGGGTGTACATTTCTCCACTTCTCCTCGAAAACTACTTTATGGAATTCATTTAGTTTACACATGTGCTTTATAGAGACTCTAAAGGCGTGCATCTCATATTTTGTTTTTGTATTTTATAGTTTTTTGTATGTTTAGAGACATTTGAACTTAGATAAATTTTGTTGAATTTCTCTCTGATGTTAGTGAAATAGGGGATTAAGTCTATCCACTTCTCCACAAAAACTGCTCAACAGAATTGATTAAGCTTATACATGTGTTTCATTAGGGACTCAAAAAGTGTGCATCTCATAGTTGCATAGATGTTTATTGAACTTGTTTGTGAATTTTGTTCAATTATTGATCTTTATATGTCTTATGAATGTCAGTGGGGGCATCCGTGTCCCTGGACACAATGTTTTCTTGTTTCTTGATGGATCAATGGCAATTGTTTTGTCTGAATCAAGTCTATATTTTCACTTATACCATATGGTGGTACCATGTCTTTTCCAGGTTAAAAAATGGTTTGCATTTCCAGTTGTTTGTGATGGGTGCCATTGTTGGGACTGGATATGATCACCTTTTTGCAGAGACTTAGTATGGGCAGCATTTTTATATTTTGTGTTTCTCATTGCCCGGCCGACCCTTCTAATTTTATTTCATTCCAACACCACTGACTTGAACTTAAAACGTACTGCCTCGTCATATAAAATGTTTATCTTTTAATCAGACCCTGCCACAAGTCCAAAGAACGCAAGAAATTGTAATAAGAATTACAATAAATGAGAATCAAGAACATTATTCAGATAATTTTGTCTTTATTAAGTTTTTCTTCATTTTTTTTCCTGACCGACCGACCCATGTTCAGAATTTGGTGGCTACGTGAAAGCACATAAAAACAAAATGATGCCATATTGTGACTTTTTGAGAGTGATTTATGCAACACATGGTCATGATGTTGTCAGAATTATTCAATTTCACTGCGATTTAAATACAGATTTCGTGTCATGATTGAAAGGGTTTTGTCAGTTATATTTTTGCTTTTTCCTTCCCAGAATCAAAGTAATATGTTTGTCAGTGTTGAGATTCTAACTATATATGAAGGGATATGAAGGTATAAGTTATTGTTACAGGTCCTTTACGTCCACAGAGTCTGCATTGCTCTAAATGAGCTAAAAGTTTAGAATTCTTTTGGACAGTTTTCAAATATTTTCAATTGAATAAGGACGAGAATTGATGCCGGGAAACACAGAAATATATTACATTTTTCAGTTTTGACTTGAAGTTCAGAGTATAAGGTAATGTAAGGGGCTTTTTAGACTAAGGCTTAGTCTCTGAATATATATAATTTTGATAGTAACAAACAAGCCCATTTATTTTGAAAAGGAGCCCTAGGGAGACCAGAGATTTAGACTTGCTTTATTTAGGGCTTGGCAGTAGGGAAATTAATGTGGTTCAGGGACTGTGAGACAGACTAGGGGCTTTTTGACAGACTCTGCTGTACTTGAAAAGTTTTAGAATTCTTGACCATCATCAGATAGAATTGTTCATTTCAGCACACACATGTTTTGCACAAATATCTCTGATCCGTGTATACCTGAGGGAAAATGTGTTGAAAATGCAGGAAACAGTTGTCAAATATTTTTACATTTGCAAGCCTTATCTCAAGTTGATTTTCTTAGGACAGATGGTAAACATGGTTGCACTGCTTGTAAAATGCTGACATCACAAAACAGTCCAGGTATGCATGTAAAGGAAAGATGAAGCTGATGCTGGCTATTGATCAAGGTGTGTCTCTTGCATGCTGGTAGTACACAGATGCATCGATGACCAGTTGAATAAGTTATAGCTGACATTTACCATCTGTTCAAGTTAGATTTTGTCATGGACAGGTCATCGTGAAGTTGTTGTTCAACCCCACACTTCTCCAACAACCCAGCCAGGGTGGATCTCCAACAACAACCCAGCCAGGGGTGGATCCAGAGGGGGTGGGCACCCCACACTTCTCCAACAACCCAGCCAGGGGTGGATCCAGAGGGGTCCAGAGGGGGTGCGCACTCCACACTTCTCCAACAACCCAGCCAGGGGTGGATCCAGAGGGGTGCGCACCCACACACTTCTCCAACAACCCAGCCAGGGTGGGATCCAGAGGGGTGGCACACCACAGGGGTGGATCTCCTCAACAACCCAGCCAGGGGGTGGATGAGGGGTGCACCCCACACTTCTCCAACAACCCAGCCAGGGGTGGATCCAGAGGGGGTGCGCACCCCACACTTCTCCAACAACCCAGCCAGGGGTGGATCCAGAGGGGGTGCGCACCCCACACTTCTCCAACAACCCAGCCAGGGGTGGATCCAGAGGGGGTGCGCACCCCACACTTCTCTAACAACCCAGCCAGGGGTGGATCCAGAGGGGGTGCGCACACCCACACTTCTCCAACAACCCACCCAACACTTCTCTCCAGGGGTGGATCCAGAGGGGGCGCACCCGCACTCCAACACCAGCCAGGGGTTCTCTGAACAACCCAGCCAGGGTGGATCCAGAGGGGTGCGCACCCCACACTTCTCCAACAACCCAGCCAGGGGTGGATCCAGAGGGGGTGCGCACCCCACACTTCTCCAACAACCCAGCCAGGGGTGGATCCCTTAAATTATTTCCCTGAGGAGCATTTCCCCCTAACCTTTGGACTTCATGATTTATGTGCACCCCCTTCTTCAAACTCCTGGATCTGCCCCTGCCAGCAATATGATGGCAGTCTGTAAATAATACCTGGATCTGACAATCCAGTGATTAACATTATGAGCAACAATCTGTGCAATTTAGATACGAACACATACATTTACCAAGTCAGCAGTCCTGCCCGCCTGTCGCCCATATGACAGGCACAGGTTGCCAAGGACCAACGCGATCTTCACAGGCTATGAATCTTGATACATCATTCTATATATTCATCAGACTATGCCAACTTCAAGGATTAACTGGGAGTAATCTAAAATATTACAAATATTGATTTTCCACTAAGAAACACTTTGGTAGTACTCAGTAAACATTATCCAAATTATACAGTCGACCATTAGATGTATCAGCAGCCTCCAAGTAATTTTATGTAGTGTTCTTTCAGATGACCTTGACTGACCTTGGCTGCATGACCTTGTCTGACCTTACTTTTTCATACATGACAAAAATATGCAATGGAACTATTACTAGATTCATATGGTGCGTAGGGGACTGGTGGTTAGTGCATGTGTGCAATGTTTAAATCCTATTGCTGGTGCCCCTGCTGGGATTGTTCTGACAAAACGCTAAAAGCAGCATAAAACCTAGTTGAATGTTATGTTACAATGTTACAATGAAATCGGGGCCGGTGGGGTAGCCTAATGGTTAAAGCGATGGCTCATCACGCTGAAGACCCGGGTTCGAATCCCAACATGGGCACAATGTGTGAAGCCCATTTCTGGTGTTCCCCGCCGTGATGTTGCTGGAATATTGCTAAGAGCAGCGTAAAACCAAACACAGTCACTCAGACAGTCAGTACAATGAAATCAAGCAATATCACACATTGATCTCAACCTTGGTTCAGTACAGGTCATTCTTGTGATGATGGAACACGGTAGGGTGAGTGAGTGAGTGATGTATCCCACATTGATCTCAGCCTTGGATTCAGTACGGGTCATTCTTGTCCTGATGGAACATTGTAGAGTGAGTGAGTGAGTGAGTGAGTGAGTGAGTGATGTATCCCACATTGATCTCAGCCTTGGATTCAGTACAGGTCATTCTTGTCCTGATGGAACATTGTAGAGTGAGTGAGTGAGTGAGTGAGAGTGATGTATCACACATTGATCTCAACCTTGGATTCAGTACAGGTCATTCTTGTCCTGATGAAACATTGTAGAGTGAGTGAGTGAGTGAGTGAGTGAGAGTGATCACACATTGATCTCAGCCTTGGATTCAGTACGGGTCATTCTTGTCCTGATGGAACATTGTAGGGTGAGTGAGTGAGTGAGAGTGATGTATCCTACATTGATCTCAGCCTTGGATTCAGTACAGGTCATTCATGTCATGATGGAACACTGTAAGGTAAGTGAGGGACGTATCACACATTGATCTCAGCCTTGGATTCAGTACTGGCCCCGATTTCTCGAAACAAACCTAAGTTTTTACTCAAATTACAAACTGAGTTTGACAATTTGAAACAGCTGAATTTTTAACTCAACTGCATTTTTAAAATACCCAAATAACTTAAGTAATCTATCCACCAAACTCAAATTGTCTACTATGTTTGAGTTTAATAACGATTTCAGTTTATTATGGGAAATGCATTTTCTCAAATTTGAGTAAAATCTCTAACTTAAGTCAAATCTCATACTTAAGTTTGTTACGAGAAATCGGGGCCAGGCCATCCTTGTCATGACGAACACTGTAGGGTGAGTGAGTGAGTGATATATGACACATTGAACTCAGCTTGGGATTCAGCACAGGTCATTCATGTCATAACGGAAGACTGTCGAGTGAGTGAGTGAGCTTAATGCAGTCCTGAGCATTATTTCAGTTGTATCACAGCTTGTCAGTTTCATGTTGTAATAAGGTTTTAAGAAGTGAATGATGTAAATGTTTGAGACACATTGAAACCACAAAGTCTGGGTTTTGTGCTGATAAATCTAATTATCCAGCCTCATGTAAGAATGTCGAGTTTTGATTGGTTCACGTGACTCTGATAAAATACCATGTACACCCGTCACGATCCGCGAGCAGGGAGTACAAAAGTTGTATTATCCCGCCACGCCGCGGTGACCACGCGAAGTGAGAAAAGCGTGCATCGCCAAGCCTTTAGTAACGTGCGCTGCATTGAGGTCAATCGATCAGCTGTTGTCAACTTGGCATCTCACATAATTAAAAACAAGTCAATTCGATGCGTATTGTTTTCTTTTGATTTAGTAAAAACATTCGGCTTGATAAATGCGTTATCACATCGTGTCGAGGGAAATACGGGGTTTTATCAGTCCCCTCGGGGAATACAACCTTACTCGGGACTGATAAAATCCCGTATTTCCCTCGACATGATGAGATAACTTATATAGTCATGGGAAACCTGGATTGTCACCTGTGAATGTAGTTTCTTGGCATCCTAAGGGTAAAAAAAAATGCAGTGCTTTAGATTTGGATCACCCATGTCATGAACACTTTGGAGTGAGTAAGAGTTTGGTTATATGTTGATTTTAACAATATGAAAGGAATATCTGGGAGGGGAGATGAGAAATGTTCTTCATATATTATACCAAAATGGAAAATTTTACCTGGGCCTTCAGCATGATGAATAAACATTTAACCACTAGGTTTCCCCATTGCCCAAATACTATAGTGAGTGAGTTTAGTTTTACGACGCTTTTAGCAATATTCCAGTAATATCACGGTCGGAGGACACCAGAATTGGGCTTCACACATTGTACCCATGTGTGGAATCAAACTCAGGTCTTTGGTGTGATGAGTGAACGCTTTAACCGCTAGGCTACCCAACCACCTCCGAATACTATAGAAACTCAGCGACATCACATCCCCACAGGAGTGATTGAGTTTAGTTTTACGCCGCTTTTAGCAGTATTCCAGCAATATCACGGCGGGGACACCAGAAATGGGCTTCACACATTGTACCCATGTGGGGAATCGAACCCGGGTTTTCGGCGTAACGAGCGAACGCTTTAACCACTAGGCTACCCCACCACCCCTCCCCACAGGAAGTGTCCAGTAAGGTGTTTGCTATGTATAAACTGTGTCTGTCGATGGAGAGGCAGAGAATCAGGACGTGATAACAGCCAAGTGCTCTCATGCTCTGGAATTAATTGCAGCTATGTTCAGTCTGAAGAAACAATAACCCGAGAAACTATGGATATGTAACTTGGTAATTTTTACCACTAAAAGTGGAAAGTTATTGTATAGCTGATTTTGAGCTCATTCATGTAATTGCATTTCCTTTGGAATATGACCGACAAATCAATATGACATACCGTCATCCTCTGGACTGATGGCCTGAGTTAATCAGTGCTTTATCTCTTGGAATTATGTAAATACTGGTATGTATGGCAAATCTGGCAATCGGATGGAAAAAGAGCCTCTATGAGATTGTCTGTGAGCATATGTCGAGGACCATAGGTTAAGCGCGCTGGAACTGCGTGCGTGTCGGGGCTAGTTGTTTCACTGGGGATGGAGTTGCTTGTGTAATGCTGTTGTAACCAGTTGTTTGTGGATACTAGGTTTAATATGGCATCCTTGAAGGTAAGAGAATCTCAAGATGTATAGGAATCAGGCTTTCTAGTTGTTTTATTGGTGGTAAGTTTACACTCTTGGATAGTCTCATCTGAAATTTGAAATATGTGTTATTAGTTTAAAAGATATTATTTTCTGTAAGCTGAGCAGTGTGAAACACCATTGTGCCAGACTTTGATGTGTCAGACTTCTGGCGTCTTGGTCTGTGCATAGACCTTATTTAGTCATCATTTTTCAGTTGTGTTATGGATAACCTGAAGTATTTGCAGGGATGGTGGGGTAGCCTAGTGGTTAAAGCGTTTGCTCGTCACGCTGAAGACATGGGTTCTATTCCCCACATGGGTACAATGTGTGAAGTCTATTTCTGTTGTCCCCTGTCGTGATGTAGCTGGAATATTGCTAAAAGCGGCGTAAAACTAAACTCTCTCACTGAAGTATTTGCAGAAGTACCTTTAACTTTGACACAAAGGTGTTGGAATCTATCTGTTTTAGTTCTTTTGCATTAGTCTATACCTTTAAGGAGATGAACATTCCTTTACATGATTGGCTACGGTTGTAAGAGAGCTACTAGTGGGCCAAACTTAGAAAATGAAAATTCTTATCCTAGTATTGCCAAGGGTATTAATTCTCATACAAACTTTTGCTTCAGCAACCCTTATAGAAGTTTAAAGATTGGTATAGATTGGCAGCAGGCCATGATGTGTGCTGTACATTAAATATTATCATGTTCATTTTACATCTTGTTTAACAACCAGCAGCAACTAAGATGTCTAAGGTACCACAATTAATTTTATAGAATTCTCTCCCATTGTCGTACCAGGATCTGTTAGTCATGGTTTCAAATGTGTGCGATTTGTCAGCAACATACCCCCAGTAAGGAAATTCATCATTTGGTAAACTTAACCTAAATGACCTTGTTTTTTTCCCCCATTAGGTCAGCACACAAAGACAGTTAAAGGTCTGTACATAGCAGTGTTTAAACCCAACTCAGTCACATAGTACTGTACAGTATCAGCAATGTCATTGATGCTTAACTATTTGCTGTGGTATTCAGCATTTGTATTCAATGGTTGAGATAAATAGATGATATACATGTTGAATTATCTACCGCTGCTGTCATTACTGAGAGTGATTGGTTAAAGCTAGTGTAGTCATAGGTCTTATTGTGTCTATTAGAGTAATATGTTGGGTTAGAGTGCAAAGCTTTGTTTATTCCTGCAATTGCTTAGATGGAAAGGACTGGTTGGACATTTGCTTGCAATTTCCTGCCTTGTAATTTTCATTGCTGTTTTTATTGGAAAATATCAATCAGCTTTATGGGAATAATGCTTTATTGAGTAGTCCCAGAGGAACAATATGCACTTCTGAATTATCCTTAAGTAACTCTGTGACCAGTTTACAGTTCTGTATATAGGTATACTTAAGTGTGCTTTGCTGGTCTGTGTATAAATGTGCTTAATGCAGGTCTGTGTGTAAGTGTGCTTAATGCAGGTCTGTGTAAGTGTGCTTAATGCAGGTCTGTGTGTAAGTGTGCTTAATGCAGGTCTGTGTATAAGTGTGCAGGTCTGTGTGCTTAATGCAGGTCTGTGTGTAAGTGTGCTTAATGCAGGTCTGTGTATAAGTGTGCTTAATGCAGGTCTGTGTATAAGTGTGCTTAATGCAGGTCTGTGTATAAGTGTGCTTAATGCAGGTCTGTGTATAAGTGTGCTTAATGCAGGTCTGTGTGTAAGTGTGCTTAATGCAGGTTTAATGCAGGTCTGTGTGTAAGTGTGCTTAATGCAGGTCTGTGTATAAGTGTGCTTAATGCAGGTCTGTGTGTAAGTGTGCTTAATGCAGGTCTGTGTGTAAGTGTGCTTAATGCAGGTCTGTGTGTAAGTGTTAATGCAGGTCTAATGCAGGTGTGCTTAATGCAGTCTGTGTGTAAGTGTGCTTAATGCAGGTCTGTGTGTAAGTGTGCTTAATGCAGGTCTGTGTGTAAGTGTGCTTAATGCAGGTCTGTGTGTATAAGTGTCTGTGTTAATGCAGGTCTGTGTGTGTAAGTGTGCTTAATGCAGGTCTGTGTGTAAGTGTGCTTAATGCAGGTCTGTGTGTAAGTGTGCTTAATGCAGGTCTGTGCGTAAGTGTGCTTAATGCAGGTTTGTGTGTAAGTGTGCTTAATGCAGGTCTGTGTGTAAGTGTGCTTAATGCAGGTCTGTGTGTAAGTGTGTTTAAGTTTTCAATATAAGTGTAGTAGAAGTTTTTGCAGCAGAATCCAGACTCTCACTTACTTCCTGATCCAATGTTTGCAGCTCATGTTCAAGTGCTGTTATTGGTGGTAGTGAAGAATATAGCAGGTTTTATGTTTTCATTTAGAACAAGACTGGTTTTATGTTGTCTGCTCCAGCAGGAATGTTGGCACGATCCGCTTGTCCCGAGGACATTGTGTTCATCATCCTGGTGCATCTGAAGCAGTGGCTGTTATGGAGATATCCCCAGGGGATTCTAGCAGTACAGATCCCAACCTTACAGATACATCATGTTAGCTGCTCTCTGAATGTGTCAAAGATGGGCATGCCATGTGTGTGGCATTGTTAACCCTGACTGTGTCTGAGATGGGCATGTTAACCCTGAATGTGTCTGGGATGGGCATGTTAACCCTGAATGTGTCTGAGATGGGCATGTTAACCCTGAATGTGTCTGAGATGGGCATGTTAACCCTGAATGTGTCTGAGATGGGCATGTTAACCCTGAATGTGTCTGAGATGGGCATGTTAACCCTGAATGTGTCTGAGATGGGCATGTTAACCCTGAATGTGTCTGGGATGGGCATGTTAACCCTGAAATGTGTCTGAATGGGCATGTGTCTGGGCATGAACCCTGAATGTCTGGGGCATGTTAACCCTGAATGTGTCTGGGATGGGCATGCCATGTGTGTGGCATTGTTAACCCTGAATGTGTCTGGGATGGGCATGCCATGTGTGTGGCATTGTTAACCCTGAATGTGTCTGGGATGGGCATGCCATGTGTGTGGCATTGTTAAACCTAAATGTGTCTGGAATCGGCATGCCTGTGTGTGGCATTGTTAACCCTGAATGTGTCTGGAATCGGCATGCCATGTGTGTGGCATTGTTAAACCTGAATGTGTCTGGGATGGGCATGCCATGTGTGTGGCATTGTTAACCCTAAATGTGTCTGGGATGGGCATGCCATGTGTGTGGCATTGTTAAACCTAAATGTGTCTGGAATCGGCATGCCATGTGTGTGGCATTGTTAACCCTGAATGTGTCTGGAATCGGCATGCCATGTGTGTGGCATTGTTAAACCTAAATGTGTGTGCATTGTTAACCCTGAATGTGTGTGGGAAATGTGTCTGGAATCGGCATGCCATGTGTGTGGCACCCTGAATGTGTCTTCAGATGCCATGTGTGTGGCATTGTTAAATAAATGTGTCTGGGATGGACATGTGTGTGTGGCATTGTTAACCCTGAATGTGTCTGATGGGCATGATGTGGCATGTTAAACCTGAATGTGTCTGGGATGCCATGTGTGGCATGCCTTAAATGTGTCTGGGATGCCATGTGTGTGGCATGGCATTGTTAACCCTGAATGTGTCTGGGATGGGCATGTTAAACCTGAATGTGTCTGGGATGGGCATGCTATGTGTGTGGCATTGTTAACCCTGAATGTGTCTGGGATGGGCATGTTAACCCTGAATGTGTGGGATGGGCATGCCATGTGTGTGGCATTGTTAACCCTGAATGTGTCTGAGATGGGCATGTTAACCCTGAATGTGTCTGCCATGGGCATGTTAACCCTGAATGTGTCTGGGATGGGCATGCCATGTGTGTGGCATGTTAACCCTGAATGTGTTTGTCATATTGTGATTTAGAAAGAAATACCAGTACTAGCTGTGGATGTGCATGTTATGTATTCTGTCATGGTTTGAGGTGATGTTGTAGCCTAGTAGGTAAAGCACTGGCATGTCATCACACTAAAGGCCTGGGTTCAGTTCCAACATGGGTACAATGTATGGTCCTGGTTTGCCTCCATGGCGTCAAAGCTAGAAATTTCCTCACATTCACTTACTGCTTTGTTGAAAACCTTGCCATTTAAGGATGAAGTAGATAGATCTTCTGCCATGAGAATGGAATACCAGTGTTTCCATCTCTCAGCCTCCTGCATGAAGTCGTGGGTAGAGCATTAGAGTGGAATGTCAGTTGTTCAATCCTAAGCCACCTCTATAAAGGAGAGGATGGACCATCTGCCTTGAGAGTTGAAGGCTGGTAGTAAAGTTCCTTGGTTCCATCCCTGGCCACATGCTTAAAGCAGTGGACAGAGCATCTGGTTATAAAGTGGAAGGTTGTGTGTACAGTCTACTGGCTGATACCCTGGCACATCCTATTAACAGATAGTTAAAGATGCTACTTGTTGTTGCCCTGCCTGGGCCTTGACCGAACTGTGTGTGACCATGCTGAGTTCTGTCTTCATTACATGGTGGCTTGGTTCAACATCTGGTTTGGCAGGCCCAAACTCAAATATTTATAACGAGTGATATAACTTGAATATGACCTGCGACAAGTATGGATAGTCCTTCAAATTGCCAGGTTCGGTGGGGTAGGCTAATGGTTAAGGTGATCGCTTGTCATGCTGAAGACCTGGGTTTGATTCCCAACATGGGCAAGATGGGTTCAATGTCATGCCATAAGTCATATTCTGTATTGTGTTCCATGTTTTGAAGGGGCAGTGGGGTAGCCTAGTGGTTAAAGCATTTGCTCGTCATGACGAAGGTCTGGGTTCGATTCACCACATGGGCACAATCTGTGAAGCTAATTTCTGGTGTGCCCCATCGTGATATTGCTGAAACATTCTTAAAAGCTGCTCACTCACTCACACTCAAATTGCCAATGCAGCATTAAACATAACTCACTCACTCACCCCATATGTCAATACAGTCAATTGCTCATTACACTTATACCAGGGTCGGAACAAGATGACCACATTTGATGGCGTTTAATGATTGACGAATACATGAGTTTGACCAGACATACCAGGAGATCTGTGTTTTGTTGTAATTGAATTTTGACATGGTCACCAGAGCGATCATGTTTTATTGATAGCTGGGAGAGTTAATGAAAAAAGATTGCCCCTCTGGCAGTGTCACTGTGTTGTGGATCAGAGCGGGAGATAAATTCTACAGTGGAGATGGACCACCGTTCATGCAGTATTCATATGTTTGCAGGGATCTACTCTACTTCCTGCTGTACATTGTATTGAGTGGTATTGGTAGCTACATGCTCAAGTGAATTGTAATCACAAGAGTAGGCACTCCTTGTTATAACTTGCCCTACAATGATACAAGTACGGAAATAACAAACTATTGATTTTAATTCTTTTAAAACAGATCCTTGTTTTGAACAAGCATTGGAAGTGTATATGGTAACAAAATTACAGTTTCATAAAATCGTTATAGTATTATGGTGTTTGATACCCAGAGATTTATCTTGAGGCTGAAATTTTGCTCTGAATCTGCAGTAAATGTTAGTTAAAAGTCTCAAATTGAAATTTAATGTCAATACATGTTAACAAAATAACAACTGATGATATAGATCAAAGAGTGTTCTTATGTTTCACTGGTAACTTGAATCATGAACAATAAATAACAAACCATTGATTTTGATTCCTTTTAACACAGATCCCTGTTTTGAATAAAGCATTAGAGATGCATACGGTAACAAAATTAAATTATAGCTTCATACCAATTTTATGATAGTATGGTTGTTTGATACCAAGAGATTTATCTTGAGGCTGAAATTTGGCCACAAATTGGCAGCAAATGTCAGTTAAAAGTTTGCTATTTGAATATTATGTCAGTACATGTTAACAAGGTGGATTGTACTTCTTTTTCACTGGTAACTAAATCAGGAATAATCAAGAGTGAGTTTTCGTTTTAGTGAGTTAAGTTTTACGCCACACACTAAAACTTAAACTCACTCTTGATCATTCCTGATTTAGTTACCATTGAAAATCAAGAGAAAGAGGATTCAATTTGAATTTACTGCATTGAATGTAATGTTAAAATACATCAAGAAAATACGAACTATAATCAATTCCAATTTTGAACCCAGTAACTTTGGGAATTTGACATGCTCTTATTTACACATGTCAATCAGCATTGTTACTCAATTGTATACAATGTGAGATGGCATCTTCTTGACCTTAGTTCAGGCATTCAGATGACAATCAGCAGGACCTAATGACCCCTTGGTCTCAGATGGAATGTGGAATATATTTGTATTCAAGTTGAATAACTTTAAACAGGTGCCCTAACAAAGCTAAACTGTGCATTTCGATTCCTGTTCTGCCTGAGACTCCCAGCATAGCTGATAGATCCTGCAACAGGAGAGTAGAGGGTGGTGCAGTTATGTCAGATATATTCTTGTATTATATCCGAGGATTTTGTGTACCAGCATAGGAGATTTCTTTGAATCCAGCCCCTCCGACCGGCCGGTAAACAAACGTCCCGTGTGTGCTGTCCGTCCCTGTTTTACCTGTGGCCAAGAGTCAGTATTGATCTGCGAGGACTGTAGTGAAACTGTTTTCTTGTTTGATGAACTTTTAATCAGTGAGTTTGCTGCTGAAGCCTGGTGCAGGCAGGGATACAGACGATGAGATGGATAGTTTGATGAAACTGTGAAAATAGAAGAAAACTGTAGAGACTCATGTGATGTTACAGAAGGAAGGAGATAGCACTGACTATACAGAGACAGTGAGAGTGAGAGAAAGAGAGAAAGACAAGAGAGACAGCATCCACTATACAGAGACAGTGAGAGAGAGAAAGAAAAGAGAGACAAGAGAGACAGCATCCACTATAGAGACAGAAAGTGAGAGGGAGAGGAAACAGAAAGAGAGAGAAAGAAAAGAGACAAGAGAGAGACAGCATCCACTATAGAGACAGTGAGAGAAAGAAAAGAAAGACGAGAGAGACAGCATCCACTATAGAGACAGTGAGAGAGAGAAAAAGACAAGAGAGAGACAGCATCCACTATACAGAGACAGCGAGAGAGAGAGAAAGAAAAGAGAGACAAGAGAGAGACAGCATCCACTATACAGAGACAGTGAGAGAAAGAGAGAAAGAAAAGAAAGACGAGAGAGACAGCATCCACTATACAGAGACAGCGAGAGAGAGAGAAAGAAAAGAGAGACAAGAGAGACAGCATCCACTATACAGAGACAGAAAGTGAGAGAAAAGAGAAAGACAGACAAGAGAGGGAAAGCATCCACATACAGAGAGAGAGGGAGGAAAGCACACTAGACAGTGGAGTCAGAGAGAGAAAGAGAGAAGGACAGCCAAGGCAAGAGTCCTGCACTTCTTTCTTAATGAGAGTCAACAGAGCTGTCCGAAAGTTTATTACCAATCTGACGATTGATCCACGAAAGAATATCTGACTGAGATTACAAGACATTGTGCGTAACATGTGGAATACAATAAGCCAGCCGAGAGCTAGTGTGGAGGTCCAGTGTTGTGGCTACAACTGCTTCGAGTGTGTTGACAGGTAAGGAAGCCTTCCCAGGACTGACAGGCTCAGGTAAACAAGCCAGGCTGTAGGCCCATTCATGCTGATTTCAGCCTTTAGCCTATGTGTTCATGTGATAGGTTTCTAGCGTAAGCAGTACATAAAAGGTTAATATTTGCACTTGCTGCAGCTCTATGCGCCTACATTTTCACGTTCGAGTTGCTCTCCCGTGATAACTGATTTGATTTGGAGCTGAAGAAAGACGTAATATTTCAATGGAACTATGGACTATGGATAATATAACACAGTTTTTGTCATGAAAGGTACGTGAATATGATTTGGTGTCAGATCACAGACTTTGAAGCTTTGTTTTCGATCAAATACTCGAGCTATTTCAGCTAGTTGTGTCGGAGTTGTCGCTTTCTGTCTCAGCACTTTCAATATTGTCTTTGTTATGTCTACACTGTCAGTCTGCACTTTAACAAGATGTGTTTGTTTGTGTCTGTGTTCATTGTGGACACACACACACACAAGCTACAGACACAGGATATGTTCTGGGAGAAGTAAAAGGAATTAAAATTTGAGACATCCAGGCATTACACCTTCATCTTTTAACTGAGCTTAAGACGATCACTGCATCAGCTTTTTCACAGGTTTTGTATTGAAGCACCAGTGGCATAAGTAAAACATTCTGGCATCATACCAGTTAAAGTTTGTGTACAGGGACAAAATTGTTTACCATTGAAGCACTTGTTATGCAAGGAGTTGTGCAATGGCAATTCTCTATGCTCAGTTGGGTGGCTTTGTATTTCTAGGATTGTCTGGTCATGCGTTTGAATCTGTAATTTAGTCTGAGATCATTAGTTATGACCCTTTGGCAACCCAATACTTACATTTTGTAGGTTCCTCTGATCCTGGGGGGGCGGTGGGGTAGCCTAGTGGTTAAAGCGTCCGCTCGTCACGCCGAAGACCCGGGTTCGAATCCCCACATGGGTACAATGTGTGAAGCCCATTTCTGGTGTCCCCCGCCGTGATATTGCTGGAATATTGCTAAAAGCGGCGTAAAACTATACTCACTCACTCCTCTGATCCTGGGCTCCGTTTCACAAAGCTCTCGTAAGCCTAAGATCTTGTTACTTTTCTCGTAGCATTCGTACCTCCTATGTTACAGTAATGGAGGTACGAATGCTACGAGAAAACTTACGAGATCTTAGGCTTACGAGAGCTTTGTGAAACTTGGCCAAGGGTTGCAGTTGATGAGTAACTCTGGTTATAACAGTTAGTTTGTTTTGTGGAAATTCCTCTGATTCTGGTTCCAACACAATACTTGTGTTGTGCAGAGCTCCTCTGATTGTGGGCCCAATACAATACTTATGTTCTGCTGAGTTCGTCTGATTGCGGTTCCAACACAATACTTATGTTGTGCTAATGCCCTGTCATCATGACACTGTTCAAATTGGTCTGTGAACACAATACTTATATTGTGCTAGGTTCCCATAATTGTTTGAATTTATGATTCACTCTTATTGTGGAGTCAAACACTGTTGTATGAAAGTTGAGTTGACCTACATATATATTTTGAGTTATCCGAGATTTGAAACAACCACAAAATATGCAGGGCCGATGCTTTTACTTCGACCTACTGTCAGTTTGACACATTAATGTTGAAAACCTTTGTTTGTCTTTAATCACATCTATCACCAGGGGTGGAAATAACTTTAAAATTGCTAGTGTACATCGGTACAGTGGCACATGTATAATCACTTGCCCTGATAATTTTTCCTCTATACCGGCCGATTTTCTTGTTGATTGTTTAAATAAACAACATAATTAACATTGGAAAGTCAACTGGACATTGGTACAGCGTGATATACAAATTTGCTTGCCCGACTGGAAAAAACACTGGACTCGGGCGTCGGGCAATGGGTTATTTCCACCCCTGATCACAATGTTGTATGGTTGTAGTGTTCTTCAGATACAAGGATTGGGTATGAACTTTAACCCCCTGGACCAGAGACCATGTAATAGGTTCTTATCATAGGGTCTCTGTCATGGTGCATGGCAATCTGGAAAATATCTGTCATATAAATCAACGGTTCCTTTTGTGCTATCTTCACTAGTCCAGACTGATGAGGAACATTCTTGGTAATTGTGCTACCTGTGCTTGTTGTAAGAACATCAATTTCTATGTTCTTCGTTTGATTGTGGACCTGTGAAGATCCAGGTTAGTATTGATCTCAGCAACCCATGCTTGTTGTATGAGATATGATTCATATCCCACGAACCCACGAATCAGTTGGTATATGACCAGCTGGTGGCTACATGAATACGTGCAAACACCTAATTGCGGGTACAGCAACATGCAGTGAACTTGGACAAAGTACTGTGACTATGTTTCCCAGTCCACCCAGCTGTGAATGGGTACCTCGTGGGATGAGAAAGCCACAATAACTCGGTGCGCCTAGTTGCTGCAAGAGTTGTATACCCGCAAGGGAGTTGAGATTGATAATATGATGTGCCGTTGAGATTGACATCCAATGATCGAGGGAACAAATACCAGCACCTTGAGCATGCACTAGTTGCATGGATATGGGCACTATATAAATAGCCTATAATAAAAAAATAATAATAATATCCTGATACAGTACTTTTATTTCATATGTTCATATTCTCTATTTGTTTGAAGGTAAAAAACAACCCTGAATCATTTGTTTTCAGATAGTAAAGATTAGATATTGTAGTGGAGAAACATATAAGTCTGTGTGCAGATTCTTCTATATACATGTATAGCCTACAAAGAAATACTTGAGAATCTGCATAAACTGGTATTTGAACAATTTCTGTTATAATTTTCATGTTTTTAAAGCAGTACTTGTAATGAACTGTATGTATTGTGATACAGAAGTTGTACAGTGATGTACTGTAGCACGAGCTTTGTATCGAGATACAATACTGTATTGCCGTATCGTTACACCACTGCCAGACTTCAATTGCTTTTCTCCTGAGTGAAGTATCATTGTGTAGTTCCCAAAACACTTCTATAACAAGGAAGTGTAATTCTACCATTGATAGCAGAGACCATGTGATAATCTATTATATAGTGTCTGTTGATAGTTGTGAATAAGATGAAGCTAATGGATTGGCATTTTAGAAGATGCTATTTGATGAACATAGAGATTCTGGGTTACATCTTCTTTTTATTCTTGAGTACAACGTTTTACATGATGATGGGGCCAAAACAAGCCCTGAAACGTTGTACTTAGAGAATAAAAAGAAGATGTAACCACGAAAAATCTCTATGTTCATGAAGCTAATGGATGTCAACAGATCCACGATATCCATAACATGAGTGAGTGAGTTATGTTTTATGCCGCTTTTAACAATATTCCAGCAATATCATGGCGGGGCCCAGATAGCATTCAGACGTTGAATGCTATCTGGGGGACACCAGAAATGGGCCTCATACATTGTACCCATGTGGGGAATCAAACCCGGGTCCTCATCGTGACGAGTGGATGCTTTAACCACTAGGCAACCCCACTGCCCCATTTATAAGATGACTGAATTATAATTTGAATATTGTGTTAGACTTTCTATTCCGCTTCCGGTATTAGTTCATGGATGAGATACAGGTAAAGACGCTCCTCACATGAATTATTTATCCATAAATTAAACTGGTGTGACAGGCAGTATTGATTACTGTCTGCTGTTACAACTTCAGATGGAGTGTCTTCAGTAGGAAACTTGTTGTTCAGCGGAACTTGGTAGTGTGTCAGAAGCTGTGGATTTTTTTCACAGTGGGATTGTGATTTTGCCCGTTTTAGATATTTGCTCTCAGAAAAATGCACAGCTCTAGAATAGGTAAACAACAGTTTGCAAACACCATACGTAATGTGCAGACCATGTATTGATCTTCTCAAATAACCTTATAGAGTAAATTAGGAGCTAATGAAATAATGTTGTAACAAATTTGGTTCATTGATCAACCATTGTGGTAATCTGTGACTGAGCTGATAAGAGTGGAGATAATCTAGTTTGTTCCCTGGTCATAGCAGGATGAAATTGTTCAGCTCAAGGTGAAAATATGTAGAAATATTTTGGGAGAGTGAGTGAGTTGGGTTTGAACATTATCTCACCTCTGTCAACAGCGTGCCAGCCAAAGGATGATACAGAGTTATCCTCAAGGTTGAGTGAGTCAGTGACTTTAGTTTTAAGCCACACAATATTCCAGCTATATGGTGGTGGCATGTAAATAATCGAGTCTGGAACAGACAATCTAGTGATCAACAGCATGAGCATCGATCTGCGCAACTGGGAACCGATGACATGTGTCAACCAAGTCAGCGAGCCAGACCACCCGATCCTGTTAGTGGCCTCTGACGACAAGCATAGGTTCCTGAAGATAAATTCTAACCCGGACCTTCACGGGTTCCTCAAGGTTGAACGATGGGGTGATGGGGTAGCCTAATGGTCAAAGTGTCCTCTCCTCACTCTAAAGACCCGAATTCGATTCCCCACATGAATACAATTTTTCTGATGTCGCTATAATATTGCTAAAAAGTGGCGTGAAATTTGATTGCCTAAGAAGTTACAATACTAATTTCTTCTTTTCAAGGAAATTAGACAAATTCAAGTTAAGTTACGTTGATGATGCTCAGTTAGTCTGTCACCACATTATTTTCCCTACTGCTCAGTAATCGTTATAGAATGAAGTTTGTGGGCATTATGGCTGGCTTGACCAGGAAAGCCATGCAATATTTAGTTGTGTGGAATGGATTAGTGTAAGCTGTTCATTGAAGACCGGGAGTCACAGCACCTGAATACATAACACTGTTCTCTTTCAGCACAATACACTGACATAACTACCACCAGTGGTGCTATAGATAGCATGATAATGTAAGCCTGGGTGGTTGGAAGCAGTGATTAGATTGTGAAGTATTACCCACGTGGGAGAGAGTTGGGGGTAAATTACATTTCGGCTGTTTCTTATATCATCATTTTACAGGATTGTGATTTTCTGAATTACTTAATTTTATTGGTTCATTTGCTGATTACATAATTTAAAAGTTACAATAACAACACTTTTCCTCAAAGAAGTCCCATAATGTCATTGATCAGAGTTTGTTGTAACATAGGAACAGTATTAGTTGAAACTAAAACTTGGATTTATTCTTATACAAAGATTTGTTTTGAATTATAAACATTATAAACAATATTCTCATCTGCTATCAGGGTCGGATACAGCTTTTTGAGAAAGGGTGGTGCACACTATTGAGAAAAGGAGGGGTGCACACTTCATTTTCACCCAAGTTTCAATGGTCATTTAACAAACTTTCAGCACAAAGGGGGGGGGGTGCGCACCCCTGCAAACCCCCCACCCCCTCTGGATCCGCCTATGGCTATGCTTACAAGCAGTGATTTTAAAAGTTGGGGTCAATGTCATGTCATAATCATGTTCACTCGTCATGCCAAAGAACCTGGGTTTAGTTCCCCACATGATATTGCTGAATGAGTGCCTCAAGACTCTGATGTGGTCTCAGAATGGTTTACATGATGCCACATTATATAACTTGAATAGTTAGGACTGTGGCAAAAACCTACATTCACTCACTCACTCACTCAGTGATATATTCCAGCAATATCACAGCTGGTTCAGTTTGATACCACTTTAACAGTATTCCAGCAATATCACGGCTGGGGACAACAGAAATGGTCTTCACACATTATGTACCCATGTGGGGAATCAAATCCAGGCTTTCAGAGCTGTTACCCTCAGGCTACCCACCACCCCTAAACACATCATGAAAGCTGCCAGACCCGTCAGAGAAATCGAGTGAAACATTGCTCTCAGAAATGACAAAAAGCAATATTCTGTGTATGGAAATTCTTAAACAAATAAGCTCTTGGAAATGCACACTTGCGAAGCATGTACATTGACAAGCTGCCCCTCCCACTTTCCATTGTTTTGTCACAATATATAATGTGTGTAGAATAAACAAGTATCTCGTAAAGATAAGAAAAGTGTGTACTGTCACATTACAATCCGACCATGTATCCACATTTCCTAATGGTAATGATTTCAAGCTCAGGAGTAAAAGAAAACAGAGCTTGGTAAACCAACTGTGTAGACAGCCCTTGTTGACACCTACATTAAGCCCAGTGATGGAGGATGCTGCTGTATGTTGTATCTATCATCTACAGATAATGTTTGTCAGTTTTGTGGCAGATTAGTGAAATGTTCTCAATCCATAATGAAAATGCATCTGGAAGACCTGTGCATGTGTCAGCCTGTACTGATAACCTATAACGGCCTTGAATTAGAACCTGCCTTGAAAAGACCTTCAAATTCAATAAAATCCCTTGTTAAGGTATTCGATTCTTGCAAGCATTGTTTACACTACTGTTCAGTAAATGTATGGAATTGTTTGTTTTGACGATCATGTGTGATGATCAAGTAACAATGATAAATGATCAATATATTATACTGAGGTAACAAGGTGCGATCTTGAATATTTTAGTTGTGTTTTGTATGTACGGACAGCTGAGCTTGAAATATGCTTAGAAAATGTCCCAATTCATCTGTTTGAAAACATGCTTGTATCGTATTTGAGCCTTGAAAAGTGGGATTAATACCTCCAATCGCCAGTAGAAAGGTCTGTTTGGTGGTATGAGTCATGTTTATAGTTGTAAGGTGCTATCAGTGAGAACTATAAGGAAAACTGATTAAACTGACTATAAGGAAGTGTGCCCAGGTCAAGAATCAGATGGAATTAAACATGGAGATTGGTCATGTCAAGAGCTTGGATGGGTCATAGGCGGATCCAGAGATGCACAAACCGAGTCTGGACCAGACAATCCAGTGATCAACAATATGAGCATCAATCTACGCAATTGGGATATGGTGACATGTGACAACCAAGTCATCGAGTCAGTCTACCTGATCCCGTTAGTCGCCTGACAAGCATGGGTTGCTGAAGACCCACTCAGATCTTCATGGGTTGGGAGCTGGGCCCACTTGCACATGAGCAATCTTAGTTACAATCAATCTTAGGGCCTTACAATCAACTTTACAATCACCATACAATTGCCTACCTAATCCACTTGCACAAAGCCTTAGATCTTAGAAGCGATTGTAAGGCGGCGTGTATTTAAGATCGCGATCTTAGTTAAGATCGAACTCTTCAGCGGTGGTGGTGCAATTTCTTAAACTCGACTCCGTCTACAGTTGTCTCAAAGTCGCATAACATGCTGCGCCAAATAAAAAGTGATACTGGTCCCAGCACACAATACATACCTCCCTCAATGGCACCTTGCATAATTTTCAAGAAAAGTCCGAGAAATCTTAGAAGGAACCGATTAAGTGGGCGATAGCATATATTTTTCTACATTCTAACTGTCTTGATTTATGAACTGAGAATGTGATATTGCAACCACAGAAATACCTACCCATGTTTTATGAAAATACTGAAATACGAAAAAATACATGAATAAATTTGGATCTAGATTTAGTGACTTAATTATGGAACTTAAAATAACAAATATAAACAGTATTTCCTTATGATATAACACCTAAATGTATGATTTGCCAATGGTTGTCAATGAGGCGTTGTTTAATCTGCAGCTGTTGGGGGAGGGAGGGTAAAATCCTAAATATAACCTAGAATAAAATACAATAAAACAATGGCTACAGAAGTGTTGTAAAGAATGCTTGGCAGGGAAATCGTGCATTAAATAATATTTCAAGAGAGTAGTTATTAAATCGTTATTCACAGTATATTAAATATTTAACCCTATTGCGTTGATTAATATTTTTCTTAAAGTGAAATTCTTTTGAAACAGAAAATTTTAATACCCCATCATGTGTATATCCCTATTTGATGACTACTTGTATATATTTAAATTGCATAATCAAATTTAGATTTATGGATGAGAAAGAAACTTGATTTTGCACGTTAACTTGTATCTAATTGTAGATTACTTTAATGATAAACTAAGACAAAATCACTCCATGACCGAAAAGAGATATCAGTATGTTGAGCTCTGCAATTGGGCATGAGAGACTGTCTGACAGCGGCATATGCCAAGGGAAACCACTCCCATCTTAGTTATAAAGTAAAATTATCTGCTCTTGAGTTAATGAAAAGGTCCGCGGCCATTGTTAATCATACGCGGACACCATTAAGCTATTATCCTTTCCTTGATTATCAAGAAGGTATGTTGGTTCACACTTATTCCAACATTGAATCGGTGGGAATAGTACTATGTGATATCGACTTCGATAGTTATGTGTTTCACTACAGTAAATAAAAATGTATCCGGCGTTAAATCAGTTGTGCATTCTCCGTGTTGTTGAAATGTCGGTGAACTACACAGTTTCATGCAATATAAATGCAATCTCCAAAGCGTAAAGCTGATTATTTGCGTGAAACAGACACTAATTTGAATGCCATTTCTAAAATGATCTTAGCTCCTTACAATTGGTCGGACCAATTGTAAGTTTCGATGTAATTTACAATAATCTTAGCCTACAATTGCTTTGTGCAAGTAGATGGCGATCTTAAGTAACGATAATTGCCTAAGATCGCGATCTTAAGGAATTACAATAATTATTACGGCTAAGATGGATTCTGTGTCAGGTGGGATCAATCTACTGGTCAGCCAGGGCTTGACCATCAGGTCATATGTCCTCAGTGTTGGCAGAAATAGACCGGGATCATGACAGGGTTTTTAAATTAGAACTGCAAGATTTACTGATAAAAATCAATTTTGACAGGAGAACTAGATTACCATAAGCAGCATGCCAAAACAGATAAAAAAACTTTAAAAAGAACATCTAAATGTGTATTTTCATATACCCATGTATGTCACATGTTATTCTACTGTGGTTTTCAGTTAGTTGTGTGTTGTATTTGTCTGGTGGCAATATGCATGTTTGTTTCGTCCCAATACAGGAATTTTGAATAGAAATGTTTGTGAAATCCACTCAGTTGATTGAAAATAGAAGATCACACATAAAAGTGGACGTAATTCACAATTGGTGGGTAAAACTGTTAAAATAGGCAATAGTGTAGTTTCATGAGGTACATTAAAACTTGTTTCATGAGAGTCATGTTTTGATTTATGGATGATCTTCATTCCACAACTTTAAAAGTCATTCTTTTCCAGACCATGTTCTCTATACACATGTTGTTTATTCCAAAGTGATCTCCCTTCCAATATTCAAAACATGGAGTGAGTGAGTGAGTATGGTTTAAGCCAGCTTTTAGCAATATTCCAGCAATATCACGGTGGGGCACACCAGAAATGGGCTTCACACATTGTGCCGATGTGGTGAATCGAACCCAGGCCTTCGTCATGACGAGCAAATGCTTTAACCACTAGGCTACCCCACTGCCCCTTCAAAACATGGAACACAATACAGAATATGACTTATGACATGACATTGACCCCAACTTTTGAACCTTCCATCAGCTCATTTATGGCTTCTCCATCTGCTTCTGTACTGATTTCAGATACAGTTTCACCAACGTGTAATTGTCCCAGTTCAAATTACAAATTTGCCAAACTGAAACAGCTGATCTTTCCTCAACATGGATGAACTGTTATGTTAAATCATTCATTAATCGGAGAATTCATTATATGTAAGAATATGATCAGCTCATGGTGTAAAACTGTTTGGTTTAATGTACTGGAATAGTTTCATGTGTGTTTTGTCAAAGAAAACAGTACCAAACAAATCTACTTTTATGCAGTCTCAAGTTCAAGTTCAAGTACAATTTATTTCGGTAATAGGGGCCATATTGTACAAACAATACATAGCATTGTGTTTTGGTGGCTCTTACATAAGAGCGTGAATGGCATAATTATACAAGCAGATACATTGTACAATTGAACAATAATAATTAGAGGTTGACAATATGATTATGCAAAAGTTGATAGGGTTAACTCCCTTGCAGTTTGGTACAAACTTCTGAGAAAGAGCATATCAAGTCATAGCAAATTGTATATGTATATAGTGATGAATGAGCACAATAATTTGTAATGGTCACAAGTCAAACAATTAAACCATAGTTGTAGGTAGACAAGATGTTATGCGGAATATGATTGAGTTGTCTCGCTTGCATCAGGTATTGAGGAACTTCTGCAGTCTCATAACCTATATGATTGTCCAGCCATCGTCTTGTATTGACACCCCATGGATATGACATAATGCCATAACAACCTTTAATGTCACACCAATTTCTTGACATTAAATAATTTACTTGTGTGTGTTGACTTGAGAATTACAAAAATATTTCATCTGTATACAAAAATTTGTATTGTAATAATTGTATTGCATATGCCATGATAGATTGTGTAAAGGAATTTATCAGCTGGCCTTGTACTACACAGTGTGTGATTTGTACAAGACCATTTAGTTAATACTGACTGACTGACTGACTGACTGACTGACTGAGTTTGGTTTTACGCCGCTTTTAGCAATATTCCAGCAACATCACGGCGGGGGACACCAGAAATGGGCTTCACACATTGTACCCATGTGGGGATTCGAACCCGGGTCTTCGGCGTGACGAGCCAACACTTTAACCACTAGGCTATCCCCACCGCCCCATATTTAGTTAATAAACCCCTATACACAATGCTGTTGACACGTGTAACTCATATAATATTTACTTGTTACAGAATCCAGCTGTCTGATTGGCCAGACATTGCGTTATGACCACCACCTGTAGAACTAAAGAGATCATAACATTTGATGTGACAGAACTTTCTTGACATTTAACAATTAACTCTGTAGTAAAACTGGTCAGTGTTGACTCAAGTGCTTAAGATGGAGAAATGTACACATACATTGTGATAAATTTGTTGCTTGTGTCAGTAGTGTTGTGAACTAGATTGTTTAAGGTAGCCTTGTATCTCATGTATTAGTGGAGCGGTGGGGTAGCCTTGTGGTTAAAGCGCTTGCTTGTCGTGCTGAAGACCTGGGTTCGATTCCCCACATGGGTACAATTTGTGAACCGCATTCTGGTGTCCCCACAGTGATATTGCTAGAATATTGCTAATAGGGGTGTAAAACCATACTCACTCACACTTGTATTAGTCTTGCATAAAGTATCTACAAAACCTTCACCTTATATAAGCCCTATACACATGGTTGTTTATTAGTTTAACCCACTTTAAAATAATCTACTTAGTAGCCTTCATAAGGCAGTTCTTTATTTAAAAATGTGTAAAACAATGCAAAAAAATGTTTTTATTATACAAAATGTAAATCTTAAAGAGCAATTAAGTCAAGATATTGTAATTTGTGTTGACTGTTCTACAGGTAATATAGCAGTCTCACACCTGATCACCTGGGAATATGTAAATACCTACTTAAGTCTACCTGTAGGGTGTACATACCTTGTACTTTCTCACCTGTATTTGCATAGTTGCACAGTCTCCTATATGAGGTCACAAGACAAGTGTAGCTTACATTAGACTGAAATGTGAAGCGTCTTAACTTGAAGGTAAGTCATGTAATGCCGTAACATGACACCCTGTGTCAACAGACGTTTATAGTATATTAAGGGCAAATCGTACATATATTGAGATAGTGTTCAGCATTACAAATATATGTGAGATGTATAAAGGAACTCTTTTCTTCCTGTTGTTTTAAACATTAAAAATAGTTGAAAACATTTTTAAACAACTTCTGAAGACGGCCAGTCTTGTGAAGAAAATTTGAAATTAAAAGAAAAAGCAGATCAGAGAGACACTTCCCTTTCTTATTTTTCAACTTTCAAGTGCCAGTATTTGCACTATGGAAATACGAATCCATATAAAGAACCACTCCCTTTCATGACAGAGCGGCAAGAATGGCAATTGGCATCAGTTCATGTCCCTCAGTTGTGCCCTAACCATTGATCATAGGTTTGTCTGCACCATACCTGTGGTGAGCTTTGAAGGCTGGCGCCACTTCAGTTGTTTTTTTATAGGATATTTATATAGCGCACATATCCACGCACTAGTGCATGCTCAAGGCGCTGGTATTTTTTCCCTCGATCATTGGATGTCAATCTCAACGGCACTTCGGATTATCAATCTCAACACCCTGGGGAGTATACAACTCTTGCAGCCACTAGGCGCACCGAGTTATTGTGGCTTTCTCATCCTAAAGAGGTACCCATTCACAGCTGGGTGGACTGGGACACATAGTCACAGTACTTTGTCCATGTTCACTGCACGTTGCTGTACCCGCAACTAGGTGTTTGCACCTTTCTTAAGTTACTGGCACTTTAAACCAAAATCAGTTATTCATTCATGACTGAAGTATCACAGTATTTACTGTATTGTGAGATGGGATACGTGTCTTGAACTCTGTGGAATTACATAGGAATATGTGAAATTATGTGGAAATATGTTGAACTATGTGGAAATGTATGGCACTATGTTCACAAGGTTGTGTATGTGTTGTGTCAGTGGTAGTGCCATCATCGGATCTGTTTCTAGAAGTATTCATTGCTTTCAATTCCATCATACAGCATTTTGCCATGGATTTGAAACTTACTCATTCTGAATGGTCAATCAGAGGTATCAAATCGATACAACCACCTCTCATTGAAACTGACTACTTGATGTCAGCATCACTGCAGGTGCTAATATATACAGGAATGTTACAATCCTTTTTCAGACATAGTCAGTAGTCATTTTGTATGCATGTCCAGTTCCAAATTCAATAGTATATATAACTCTTAGTTCTATCTTGTATTTGTTATGTGTATATACTGTGTATATGTTACTCTAAATTCTAGCTTAATATTTGATGCTCTCAGAGTAAAGTACATGTTATATACACTGTATACGTAATTCCATCTTAGTACTTGTTGCTCTCGGAGTATATTTACTTTATCCTACATGGGCACAATGTGTGAAGCCCATTTCTGGTGTTCCCCGATGTGATATTGCTGGAATATTGCTAAAAGCAGCATAAAACCATGCTCACTCACTCACTATATTTACTTACCGGTATATGTAACTCTTAATTGTATGTTAGTACTTGTTGCTCTCAGAGTATATGTTTATGTAACTCTTAATTGTATTTTAGTACTTGTTGCTCTCAGAGTATATTTACTTTATATGTAACTCTTAATTGTATCTTAGTACTTGTTGCTCTCAGAGTATATTTACTTTATATGTAACTCTTAATTGTATCTTAGTACTTGTTGCTCTCAAAGTATATTTACTTTATATGTAACTCTTAATTGTATCTTAGTACTTGTTGCTCTCAGAGTATATTTACTTTATATGTAACTCTTAATTGTATCTTAGTACTTGTTGCTGTCAGAGTATATTTACTTTATGTGTAACTCTTAATTGTATCTTAGTATTTATTTCTCTCAGTGCAAAGTGCACATTATATATAAAGCGTATATGTAATTCTTAGTTCTAACTATAGTTCTGTAAAATACATGTTTGGCCTATTCTGCATGCCCCCCTGGGTGTAGAAATACTGTAATGTAACTTTCATAAATGACATACAAACGTACAAGACAAGTAACATACATATCTTTGAACAACATGTATGTTTCCCTTGTGGTGGTATGTACTCTGGCTGAAAAGAGGGACAACTTCTAATGTTATTGATTAATTCTTTACTGAACCTTGCCGAGTTGGATAAGTGCCCACTGAATTGGAAGTAATGGTATTAGACCTTCAGTACGCCCCCATAGCATTATTGTTGTATGGCTGGAAATTCAATAAGGAAGTTAAACATAAGAGAAGCGACATGAACAAGTTTGACATCAAGGTTGTCATTTTTCAGTTTTATTTTTTTTTTAAACAACGTTGATTGAATTAGGGTTAGAATTAAAGTGGTGTGGTGTGCCTTTTTCGCATTTGTTTTTGTATTTTTCCAGACTTGTGTTTGGAAAATGGTCGAGATATAGCAGTAGTAGAGTAGATAATGTTGAACTGTGTTATTCAATGATTTTGTGTTATTGTTTCCTTTCAGTTTATTTTCTTGCTTCCATAATTACAAGTTGGACTTTACTGAAAATGAGGTGCTCATTTCCCGAGCATACCTCGAAAATTGTTGATTATTCCTGGATGAGACTTGTTCTACAGATCATCCTAGTGTTAGATGTTAATGACTTGTATTATTGCTAGGCCAGGTAGTTCATGGCCAACCTGTTGCTGGTTCCTTAAACCTCTAACAGGCAGGCGCAGTTGAACAGACAATCTTTGCCAATTAGTTATTCAAACACCATTCTTCATGCAGAGTGTCTTAGACAGATTGTTGCTAATTCCTCTGACACACTTCATATGCACCCTTATCTAAAAAAGGCTCTTTGTGTGGAGTGTGTCATAAGTCTCTGTAACAGTATAGCAGGTACGACAGTTGTAGCGTTTTGCGAAATGGGCTGGTGGTTAAAGTGTTCACTGGTTATGTGAAAGACCCAGGATTACAGTCTGCCATGATATGGCAATGGAAAACAAACAGATACTCACTCACATCAGAGATCATATATTAATAAAATAATATATTCACATACAGAAGAGAAATTTAATTTTCCTTTTTTGAAAAATGTTTACAGTAACCCTTAAAAGGTAACATTCTTTCATGATAAGAAACTCTTATGTGAGTCAACATATTAACGACATGTGATCTGGAACGCTCCAACAGTTGTGATGTCAAAAGAAGTTCATTCAGGGTGTTATACATGGTGGATAGTGTCGTAGGTTCCAGTACTATCCATGGTGGATAGTGTTGTAGGTTCCAGTATTATCCATGGTGGATAGTGTTGTAGGTTTCAGTACTATCCATGGTGGATAGTGTTGTAGGTTTAGTACTATCCATGGTGGATAGTGTTGTAGGTTTCAGCAATATCCATGGTGGATAGTGTTGTAGGTTTCAGTACTATCAATGGTGGATAGTGTTGTAGGTTTCAGTACTATCCATGGTGGATAGTGTTGTAGGTTTAGTACTATCCATGGTGGATAGTGTTGTAGGTTTCAGCAATATCCATGGTGGATAGTGTTGTAGGTTTCAGTACTATCCATGGTGGATAGTGTTGTAGGTTTCAGTACTATCCATGGTGGATAGTGTTGTAGGTTTCAGTACTATCCATGGTGGATAGTGTTGTAGGTTTCAGTACTATCCATGGTGGATAGTGTTGGTTTCAGTACTATCCATGGTGGATAGTGTTGGTTTCAGTACTATCCATGGTGGATAGTGTTGTAGGTTTCAGTACTATCCATGGTGGATAGTGTTGTAGGTTTCAGTACTATCCATGGTGGATAGTGTTGTAGAGTTCAGTACTATCCATGGTGGATAGTGTAGGTTTCAGTATGGTGGATAGTATCCATGGTTCCATGGTGGATAGTGTTGTAGGTTTCAGTACTATCCATGGTGGATAGTGTTGTAGGTTTCAGTACTATCCATGGTGGATAGTGTTGTAGGTTCCAGTACTATCCATGGTGGATAGTGTTGTAGGTTCCAGTACTATCCATGGTGGATAGTGTTGTAGGTTCCAGTACTATCCTATGGTGGATAGTGTTGTAGGTTTCAGTACTATCCATGGTGGATAGTGTTGTAGGTTTCAGTACTATCATGGTGGATAGTGTTGTAGGTTTCAGTACTATCCATGGTGGATAGTGCTGTGGAGGTTTTTCAGCACTATCCATGGTGGATAGTGTTGTAGGTTTCAGTACTATCCATGGTGGATAGTGTTGTAGGTTTCAGTACTATCCATGGTGGATAGTGTTGTAGGTTCCAGTGCTATCCATGGTGGATAGTGTTGTATGTTTCAGCAATATCCATGGTGGATAGTGTTGTATGTTTCAGTACTATCCATGGTGGATAGTGTTGTAGGTTTCAGTACTATCCATGGTGGATAGTGTTGTAGGTTTCAGTACTATCATGGTGGATAGTGTTGTAGGTTTCAGTACTATCCATGGTGGATAGTGCTGTAGGTTTCAGCAATATCCATGGTGGATAGTGTTGTAGGTTTCAGCAATATCCATGGTGGATAGTGTTGTAGTTTTCAGTACTGTCCATGGTGGATAGTGTTGTAGGTTTCAGTACTATCCATGGTGGATAGTGTTGTAGGTTTCAGTACTGTCCATGGTGGATAGTGTTGTAGGTTTCAGCACTATCCATGGTGGATAGTGTTGTAGGTTTCAGTACTATCCATGGTGGATAGTGTTGTAGGTTTCAGTACTATCAATGGTGGATAGTGTTGTAGGTTTCAGTACTATCCATGGTGGATAGTGTTGTAGGTTCCAGTGCTATCCATGGTGGATAGTGTTGTATGTTTCAGCAATATCCATGGTGGATAGTGTTGTATGTTTCAGTACTATCCATGGTGGATAGTGTTGTAGGTTTCAGTACTATCCATGGTGGATAGTGTTGTAGGTTTCAGTACTATCCATGATGGATAGTGTTGTAGGTTTTAGCACTATCCATGGTGGATAGTGTTGTAGGTTTCAGTACTATCCATGGTGGATAGTGTTGTAGGTTTCAGTACTATCCATGGTGGATAGTGTTGTAGGTTTCAGTACTATCCATGGTGGATAGTGTTGTAGGTTCCAGTACTATCCATGGTGGATAGTGTTGTAGGTTTCAATACTATCCATGGTGGATAGTGTTGTAGGTTTAGTACTATCCATGGTGGATAGTGTTGTAGGTTTCAGCAATATCCATGGTGGATAGTGTTGTAGGTTCCAGTACTATCCATGGTGGATAGTGTTGGTTTCAGTACTATCATGGTGGATAGTGTTGGTTTCAGTACTATCCATGGTGGATAGTGTTGTAGGTTTCAGTACTATCCATGGTGGATAGTGTTGTAGGTTCCAGTACTATCCATGGTGGATAGTGTTGGTTTCAGTACTATCATGGTGGATAGTGTTGTAGGTTTCAGTACTATCCATGGTGGATAGTGTTGTAGGTTCCAGTACTATCCATGGTGGATAGTGTTGTAGGTTTCAGTACTATCCATGGTGGATAGTGTTGTAGGTTTCAGTACTATCCATGGTGGATAGTGTTGTAGGTTTCAATACTATCCATGGTGGATAGTGTTGTAGGTTCCAGTACTATCATGGTGGATAGTGTTGTAGGTTTCAGTACTATCATGGTGGATAGTGTTGGTTTCAGTACTATCCATGGTGGATAGTGTTGTAAGTTTCAGCACTATCATGGTGGATAGTGTTGTAGGTTTCAGTACTATCATGGTGGATAGTGTTGGTTTCAGTACTATCCATGGTGGATAGTGTTGTAGGTTCCAGCACTATCATGGTGGATAGTGTTGTAGGTTTCAGTACTATCCATGGTGGATAGTGTTGTAGGTTTCAGTACTATCCATGGTGGATGTGTTGTAGGTTTCAGTACTATCCATGGTGGATAGTGTTGTAGGTTTCAGTACTATCCATGGTGGATAGTGTTGTAGGTTTCAGTACTATCCATGGTGGATAGTGTTGTAGGTTCCAGTACTATCCATGGTGGATAGTGTTGTAGGTTTCAATACTATCCATGGTGGATAGTGTTGTAGGTTTCAGTACTATCCATGGTGGATAGTGTTGTAGGTTTCAGCAATATCCATGGTGGATAGTGTTGTAGGTTCCAGTACTATCCATGGTGGATAGTGTTGGTTTCAGTACTATCCATGGTGGATAGTGTTGTAGGTTTCAGTACTATCCATGGTGGATAGTGTTGTAGGTTTCAGTACTATCCATGGTGGATAGTGTTGTAGGTTTCAGTACTATCCATGGTGGATAGTGTTGGTTTCAGTACTATCCATGGTGGATAGTGTTGTAGGTTTCAGTACTATCCATGGTGGATAGTGTTGTAGGTTCCAGTACTATCCATGGTGGATAGTGTTGTAGGTTTCAGTACTATCCATGGTGGATAGTGTTGTAGGTTTCAGTACTATCCATGGTGGATGGTTGTATTCAGTACTATCATGGTGGATTGTAGGTTTCAGTACTATCATGGTGGATAGTGTTGTAGGTTTCAGTACTATCCATGGTGGATAGTGTTGGGTTTCAGTACTATCCATGGTGGATAGTGTTGTAGGTTTCAGTACTATCATGGTGGATAGTGTTGTAGGTTTCAGTACTATCATGGTGGATAGTGTTGGTTTCAGTACTATCCATGGTGGATAGTGTTGTAGGTTTCAGCACTATCATGGTGGATAGTGTTGTAGGTTTCTGTACTATCATGGTGGATAGTGTTGGTTTCAGTACTATCCATGGTGGATAGTGTTGTAGGTTTCAGTACTATCATGGTGGATAGTGTTGTATGTTTCAGTACTATCCATGGTGGATAGTGTTGGTTTCAGTACTATCCATGGTGGATAGTGTTGGTTTCAGTACTATCATGGTGGATAGTGTTGTAGGTTTCAGTACTATCCATGGTGGATAGTGTTGTAGGTTCCAGTACTATCCATGGTGGATAGTGTTGGTTTCAGTACTATCCATGGTTGATAGTGTTGTAGGTTTCAGTACTATCATGGTGGATAGTGTTGTAGGTTTCAGTACTATCATGGTGGATGGTGTTTTAGGTTCCAGTACTATCCATGGTGGATAGTGTTGTAGGTTCCAGTACTATCCATGATGGATAGTGTTGTAGGTTCCAGCACTATCATGGTGGATAGTGTTGTAGGTTTCAGTACTATCCATGGTGGATAGTGTTGTAGGTTTCAGTACTATCATGGTGGATAGTGTTGTAGGTTTCAGTACTATCCATGGTGGATAGTGCTGTAGGTTTCAGCACTATCCATGGTGGATAGTGTTGTAGGTTTCAGTACTATCCATGGTGGATAGTGTTGTAGGTTTCAGTACTATCCATGGTGGATAGTGTTGTAGGTTTCAGTACTATCCATGGTGGATAGTGTTGTAGGTTTCAGTACTATCATGGTGGATAGTGTTGTAGGTTTCAGTACTATCCATGGTGGATAGTGCTGTAGGTTTCAGCAATATCCATGGTGGATAGTGTTGTAGGTTTCAGCAATATCCATGGTGGATAGTGTTGTAGTTTTCAGTACTGTCCATGGTGGATAGTGTTGTAGGTTTCAGTACTATCCATGGTGGATAGTGTTGGTTTCAGTACTGTCCATGGTGGATAGTGTTGTAGGTTTCAGTACTATCCATGGTGGATAGTGTTGTAGGTTTCAGTACTATCCATGGTGGATAGTGTTGTAGGTTTCAGTACTATCCATGGTGGATAGTGTTGGTTTCAGTACTGTCCATGGTGGATAGTGTTGTAGGTTTCAGTACTATCATGGTGGATAGTGTTGTAGGTTTCAGTACTATCCATGGTGTATCGTGTCGTAGGTTTCAGTACTATGCATAGTACGACTTTGTAGGCTTGATATTGTTGGGATTTACAGCTGGCACAATAAATCCTTCTTCAAGACATGAAACATCTGTGTTATTGAGTGTTGATGTGATATCGGTTAGTTGATGTGTAGGTGGACGGAAACAGTGGGATATACAGTCGAACACTGTTGATGCAAAGTTGAAGGAACTAGCATAAATACTTTGAATTATCTGAGGCTTGTCACACCAAAAGTGATGTATAACGAAGTAATAGGCAGGGACCAAACACTTTGACACATCGAAGATAAAGACAGCAGTGTTGGACTGCCTATCGGGATTGATTCCTGAATTAGTCAAGTCATGTGTCATATCACTGTGTTTCAGTTTTTTTGTGCAAACAATATTTCAGTTGTAATATGGTGAGGTTGTTTCCCAGGGATTCTGGTTTTCAAACTCTCCATGTTTGTTTTTGAGTCACCTTAATGTATCAAATGGACAGGCATGGTGATTTGGTTGATAGCTTACCCAGTAGCATGGACAATTGCTCATTATATCAATCACTGGTTTGTCAGGTCCAAACTCAAGTATTTGCATGCAGCTGTCATATACACTGAATATTGCTGAGAGCAATGTTAAGCTACATATAATCCCATGGTGTTATTCGGAGTAATAGTTATACTAACAATCTGTAAAATGTAATCATCCTTGAACATAATAATGATTATAATGATAATAATCACAGCAATGACGATGCTTGGATCACACTAGCCCTGTTTCATTCGTTTGTGACCTGTGAAGGTCCAGGTTAGAATATTGATCTTCAGTAACCCATGTTTGTCGTAAGAGGCGACTGACAGGATCGGGGTGGTCAGGCTTGCTGACTTGGTTGACACATGTCATGCTGTTGATCACTGGATTGTCTGGTCCAGACTCAATTATTTACAGACGGCCACCATATAGCTGGAATATTGCTGAGTGTGGCGTAAAACTAAACTCACTCACTCATTCATTTGTTTTATGATAATCGGTAGATGATGATGTTGATAAACATGATGATGATAGCATTTGTATCTTCGACAGGCTGTGTGCTCTGTTAAAGACAATGTAAATGCCTCTGGATATTTGTTAGAAAAAAGACTACGAGCCTGTGAAGTTGACAAGTGTCATTAATTGTAGCAAATGTCCAATTACGTGTATACTAACGTTAAATGTCAGTTCCCTTTACCTTCGTGAGCTATAAGATTTAACGTGGAGTATTCTTTAGACAGACAACGTTGTTATTAGAAATACCATGTGGTTAAGGTTTGTAGACATTCATTAGGTACGAGGTAAACTGCACATGCTGAATATTTGCCGAGTTAATTGATGTCAGTGTCTGACACTTGCCAACCAGCTGGAATACAAGCTTGTTAGGCTGGGTGATGGGTGTTCGCTAGAATTGTCCAAAATAGCTGCCTCACTTGGCGTACAGTAGAGCCAAGCCTGGACAAACATCGTACAGCAAGGTATTTGAACTGTGAGATGGGTGTGATATCTAGAAGTGAAGTGGGGCACATTGTCACAGATTAGATACCCTTAACAGGCACATGGAGGTGACGAGCTCAAGAGGCTGTGTCATCACTGTGATTGCCTCACTGTCACTTCAGATTAAATGGAATTTAGTGGATAAATGCCAGTTTTGAGAAAAATGTAGTTTTTTATCTCCCGGACTATCTAAGTGGAACCTTTCTGATTTTGATGTTACTTGTATGTATGTTTTTATTCTGTTTCACGATTTTGATTGTAATGGTTTGGGTAGTTTAAGGTATGCTGGGTACTCATAATCACATGACAATGTTTCATTTTGTGCCAGCCCTCTGCTTGTATCAGCCACAATTCCTTGCTAAACCATGGACGATAAAGCTTTGTAACATTTAGCTTTCCTCACCCTATGTCATTTTTTAAATTCTCAAAGTTTTAAGATGCATTATATTTAGATAAATAAATGTAGGAACCCTGTGTGGAAAAACTGCCTGCGCAAACCCCTTTTTTGAGTTTATGACTTTTTCTTATGACTTATTTTCCTACCCAAATCTATGACTTTTTTCCCATGACTTTTTGCTTCTGACTTTTTTTGCTACATTCATGCATTATGTTATGAATATATTGCTAGTAATTCCATGGCATTTCATTGGGTAAGCAAATCTTTTGCCAAAATGTTTCCTTTAATTGGAAGAAGAAAAGGGTTTCAGAGTGTGCTGATTATAATAATAACAGTGGTTTATTACAGTGTCATGTGTTACAAAGTATGAGGCCGCATGATACAGCATATAAAATACAAACACCAAGCCTTGAAAGGCTGTAATGACACCTTAAAAAAGAATATTACCAATATGTAAAAAATAAATATATATATAATAATGATGGAGTAAGCTGTGAATTTATTATTGGAAACATATATTAGAAAGAATCGAATGCAATATATTTTAACATTTCAATACATGAAAGTACAGCCATGCATTTGAATGTATGTTATTTTCTAAGCATGCATGTGTGTTTCATGTTCATACTTCCTTAAATGCAAGACCATATCAATGTCAGCTCTTAAGTGTAATAGGATTTATGAACGTTTGTTGACATGATCACTTCCTCATTGGAAAACCCTGTCAAACCTGACTCGGAACATTAGTTAATAGGTCTGCAATAAAGGTGAGGTGAGGTGAGTTGAAATTGGGTTTTACGTCGTGCTTGAGAATATTTCGATCATATGACGACGTGCATGCGTGTGTATGTGTATGTGAGGCTGCTTGTACTAGCCCAGACTTAAGCTGGTTTTATAGTGCTAGCCCACTGAGATACCATGCCGCAGTGAAGCAGGAATACCCCACTCAGACACATTATACTGACTCCGAGCCGACCAGTCCTTGTTGTACCCATTAATGCCGAGCACCAGGCAGGGACCAACAAGTACCATATTTTAACATCTTTTGGTATGATGCGGACGGGGATCGAACCCGCGACCTTCCACTCTCCGGGCGGACGCTCTAACCACTACACCACGGAGGCGGTGTCTGCAATAAAGACAGAGTTGATGATGTAGAATGCTTATCAACTGCTTGGTGCCTGGTGATCTAGTGTGCTGGTTCATTGGTTCCTGGTGCCAAGTTTGTCAGATCGGTATTGTGTGTCATCAATGCTATTCATTATATGATGTAGAAAGGGTTCCTTCATTAGTATATTAACATGTTCTGTGTACCTACTTATGCCCTCAACTATATTTGATACTTTCATTTATCTAACATCAAGCTTTATGACATTATATAGTCTAGGTCAGCAAACTTGTTTTCTTACAAATTGTATTTGCAGAATTTCAGCCTTTTTCTGACAGTTTTTTTCAGCGATTTTTTAAATTATTTTTGTTGAATATTCATCGTGTTGTGCAGGTACCAGGTACTAGTAATATATTATTGTGTGTTGGTATTACAGAGTCAGTTTCAATATAGCTTTGTACATCTCAAATACTGAGAATAACCCTGTTATGCTATACATTCATGTTATGAATTGACTATTGGCCTGCAACAAGACGTTAAACTACAACTACTTTAATTTCTTTAAATTAAGAGATTGTGGGATAGCCTAGTAAATTATAGTGTTATGGCTTCAGCTACCTGTATGGTACATTACATATTGTGAAGTCTGATGATATGTATAGATAGATTTGCTAGAGAAAATATTTTAAACTAAATATCAAAATAATTGACGCATTACATGAAATCTTGCAATAAGTCAGCCGATTAAATAACTTTTTCTTTTCATTGATGGTTTTGTGCTGTACAGAAATCAATTATGTGCTCGGTGTCAGAAAAAGGTTAGGAACAGAGTTCCACAGAAGTAGAAAATGGCTGCATAATGATCAGCTTCAAAGAGTGTCTCTATCACCTCTATCAGTAGTTTCGTAATGGCAATCAATCGTTAAATTGGAAGCACAGAGTCAACTATGCATCTGATCGGTTGCAAGACTAAAGCGAGAATAGTGAGGATCTTAAATTGTTCTCATTATCGCCAGTCACGGAAAGTTCAGATAGGGCAAAGACACGACAATGGGTGTAGCCTGTCTGTCGGATTCGCTGTAGGCAAGGCCTAAATTTATGGTGCTATTGCGCATGCAAGTGGGCTTTGAATTCTTGAGTTATCAGTAATCTATACAAGCAGTGGTCTTTTTTAAACTGTATGTAAAGATACTGCAACTGATATCAAATTATGTTTAAAGAGGATCTCGGTTGGAGCAATTGGCAGTCCTACAAGTTTGATTCCGATTGTTCAAACATCAATTTCTTGTCTTTATGTTATATAGGGTTTCATTCTTGAGTTAATGGTTGCTTTTTATGGCACTGTTACACGGTCTCAGTTTCACACAAGGCACCAAGTGCACCTGTAGATTCAGATACAAAAAAAAGCAATTCAGTGTGGCCTTGTGGTGTCAGGATACAACACTGCAGTATTGTATCATGATACAAGGCTCCGGATAGATAACTTCTTTGAGCGACATTTTAGAAGTTGTGAAGGAAAACCATGTTCTATGGATAGTCAACTTATTTATTGTTCTTACACTGTTATTGTGAATGCATTGTATTCACAGCCAATCAGTGTACTACCTGCTTACCATATAATCTCATTGTACATCAAACTCATCAGTTGTATAAACTCAACCTCTAGTCACAACCAGTCTCTCTGCTCAAATCACTAATACGATATCCAATGTACATCAACCTTTTCACATAGGCGGATCGAGATCGAGAGATCGAGAGAGAGAGAGAGAGAGAGAGAGAGAGAGAGAGAGGCGTAAATGACCATTGAAACTTTCGTGAAAATGGAGGGTGCACGCACGCACACACGCACACCCTTTATCAAACAGCTGTATCCGCCACTGTGTCATTTGTATATACTCACTATGCAGCTATGTATATATTCTCCTTGTTCCAATTCTTTGTATCACTTGCTTAATAACAGTGCTGGTACCTACACTCATTGCGATAAAGGAGTTGACTATCCATAGAACTTGGTTTTCCTTCACTATAGATAGTACATAGGTTTACAAGTATTGTATTGCAACACATACAAGTGATTACATGACAAGTTATGTGGTATAAATACATGTCAATAATAACAGACACAGTTCAAGAACCAGTTTCTCTCGTACTTCCTGTTTGGCTGCAAATAGCAGTACCTGCACAGTATATTTCTTCCTTACGATATCCCATCTTTGCTATCTGAAATTTGAAAAACAAATGATTCAGGGTTGTTAATCACCTGCAAAAAGGGAGTGACCATGAACTTATGAAATAAGAGTATTCTATCGGGATATATATTGTATCACACCCATATCATTAGGATATGCATCGCATTGTGACCTCACTATATTGTTACACCACTACTGTGGTCCACCTCTGATGCCCTCTGTACTATGAGGGGCTGTGGGGTAGCCTAGTGGTTAAAGCGTTCCCTTGTCACGCTGAAGTCCGAGGTTCGATTCCCCCATGGGTCCAATGTGTGAAGCCCATTTCTGGTGTCCCCTGCTGTGATATTGCTGGAATATTGTTACAAGCGTCATAAAACCAAATTCACTCACTCACTGACTGTATCGTGAAATATACTTTTTCCTCAATAACATGATCTTCTGGGCATGACAGCATCGTCATAAAAATTTAAAGGTCACTTACTTCTTTAAATGTTATATTAGTATTTTTTATAATAAAAATACATACAGGTGTTATTTTAAATGTTTGAGAAGTGCAGTAGTTTGTTGACATAAGCAGCCTCAAGGAGGTTGTGTTGAGATGGTGAGAATGTATACAGCAAGGGTATTGGTCCCAGGTGCTGGAGCCTAATCTTTGTGACCCAACTATCAACATGTCTGTGTTGGAATGGCCATGAATGGACTACGTATGTCAATACAGTTCGGGTTTACCTTATGCTTATGACCATAGAGGTTCATGTGTACTTCTACACTCTGCTCTGCTGGTATTGATGTTTCTGGGAGATTTTCCTTTCCTTAGAGCAGTTGCCTGGCAACAAGAATAGAATTTGAAGTGTCTGGAAAGGAATTGTCCTGACTGTTTCCTGCAGGAATGTTTAAGTTTGGACATTTGCTGTGTCGTGCTGCGAGCACGGAGCAAGGTTTTGTCAATGTTTTCCAAGTGAAATCAATTCGCTGTGTTTTCTGTCAAATTGTTGGATAGACTCCTCTCCATGCAGCTCTGAGCATAGAGAAAGCCAGGGTGCATCTTGGCTTCTGAAGACACGGACATGCCTATGAGTTAATTACATTGAAGACTGCGAAGCTTCACTGCTAAAATGATACCCAAGGGATTTTAATTCTGCCCCGTGTTCAGATTCGCATCTCGTTTATTTTGTTGTGGTCTGTGATGTATCTTCGGCTCGTGTTTGCTGACTAGCTATCTCAGCTGATGTTTTCTGTCGATGTTTGTGTTTGGTTCCATCACAAACAACAGGCGAGGAAGGGAGGCTTGGTGGCAGGCAGCCGGTACAGGGTCAAAGGTGAGCCTGGCAGTATTCATTGCACACTGTTGTGAGAGTGGGGGGTAGGGCTCTGAGGGTGTGGTGTGGTTGTGCGGGTGTGGGGTAGGGCTCTGAGGGTGTGGTGTGGTTGTGAGGGTTGGTGCAGGATTGTGAGAGTGTGTGTGTTGTGTGTGTGATTCTGAGGGTGGGCTGAGGGTGTGTGTGTGGGGGTGGGGGCAGGATTGTGAGGGTGTGTGTGTGTATGATTCTGAGGGTGTGCTAGGGTTGTGTATGTGTGTGGGGGGCAGGGTTGGGTGTGTATGTATGTGTGTGTGTGGATGGGGTAGGTGTGTGTATATAGTTGTGCAGGGTGGGGTATGGTTGTGAGGGTGGGGGCAGGGTTATGAGGAGGTTCTTGAGAGGCATTTAGAAGTTGGTGTTCAAGTAAAACGCAAATATTATGGATGACGTCTTCTGAGGGTTTGGGTATATATGACAGATATTGTTGTGAGTGAGGCTATATCAGATTTATTTTATTATGGGGAGTGAAGTTAAATATATATGATATGCATGTATATTATCTCAAAATATTGTGATGTGTTGGGATATATATAATGCAATATTGTTGTGATTTGAGATTTATATAGTGTGATGTTTATATAAGAAGGACCGGTATGTCACATTGTTGTGTGTAGAGACATATACTGACAGGATGTTGTTGCGAATGAGGGCATTTATGATGTGATATTGTTGTTAGTGGGTATAAGTGATGTGATATTGTTGTTAGTGGGTATAAGTGATGTGATATTGTTGTTAGTGGGTATAAGTGATGTGATATTGTTGTTAGTGGGTATAAGTGATGTGATATTGTTGTTAGTTAGTGGGTATTGTTGTTAGATGATGATATTGTTGTTAGTGGTGTATAATAGTGGGTATAAGTGATGTGATATTGTTGTTAGTGGGTATAAGTGATGTGATATTATTGTTGTTAGTGGGTATAAGTGATGTGATATTGTTGTTAGTGGGTATAAGTGATGTGATATTGTTGTTATAAGTGATGTGATATTGTTGTTAGTGGGTATAAATGATGTGATATTGTTGTTAGTGGGTATAAGTGATGTGATATTGTTGTTAGTGGGTATAAGTGATGTGATATTGTTGTTAGTGGGTATAAGTGATGTGATATTGTTGTTAGTGGGTATAAGTGATGTGATATTGTTGTTAGTGGGTATAAGTGATGTGATATTGTTGTTAGTGGGTATAAGTGATGTGATATTGTTGTTAGTGGGTATAAATGATGTGATATTGTTAGTGGGTATAAGTGATGTATTGATGTGGGTATAAGTGATGTTATTGTTGTTAGTGTGTATAAGTGATGTGATATTGTTGTTAGTGTGTATAAATGATGTGATATTGTTGTTAGTGGGTATAAGTGATGTGATATTGTTGTTAGTGGGTATAAGTGATTTGATATTGTTGTTAGTGGGTATAAATGATGTGATATTGTTGTAAGTGGGTATAAGTGATGTGATATTGTTGTTAGTGGGTATAAATGATGTGATATTGTTGTTAGTGGGTATAAGATGATGATGTGATATTGTTGTTAGTGGGTATAAGTGATGTGATATTGTTGTTAGTGGGTAAATGATGTGATATTGTTGTAAGTGGGTATAAGTGATATGATATTGTTGTTAGTGTGTATAAATGATGTGATATTGTTGTTAGTGGGTATAAATGATGTGATATTGTTGTTAGTGGGTATAAGTGATGTGATATTGTTGTTAGTGGGTATAAGTGATGTGATATTGTTGTTAGTGGGTATAAGTTATTGTTGTTAGTGGGTATAAGTGATGTGATATTGTTGTTAGTGGGTATAAGTGATGTGTTATTGTTGTAAGTGGGTATTGTGTTATTAGTGGTAAGTGGGTATTAAGTGATGTGATATTGTTGTTAGTGGGTATAAGTGATGGGATATTGTTGTTAGTGGGTATAAGTGATATGTTATTGTTGTAAGTGGGTTTAAGTGATGTGATATTGTTGTTAGTGGGTTTAAGTGATGTGATATTGTTGTTAGTGGGTTTAAGTGATGTGATATTGTTGTTAGTGGGTTTAAGTGATGTGATATTGTTGTTAGTGGGTTTAAGTGATGTGATATTGTTGTTAGTGGGTATAAGTGATGTGATATTGTTGTTAGTGGGTATAAGTGATGTGATATTGTTGTTAGTGGGTATAAGTGATGTGATATTGTTGTTAGTGGGTATAAGTGATGTGATATTGTTGTTAGTGGGTATAAGTGGGTTAGTGGGTATAAGTGATGTGATATTGTTGTTAGTGGGTTTAAGTGATGTGATATTGTTGTTAGTGGGTTTAAGTGATGTGATATTGTTGTAAGTGGGTTTAAGTGATGTGATATTGTTGTTAGTGGGTATAAGTGATGTGATATTGTTGTTAGTGGGTATAAGTGATTTGATATTGTTGTTAGTGGGTATAAATGATGTGATATTGTTGTAAGTGGGTATAAGTGATATGATATTGTTGTTAGTGTGTATAAATGATGTGATATTGTTGTTAGTGGGTATAAGTGATGTGATATTGTTGTTAGTGGGTATAAGTGATGTGATATTGTTGTTAGTGGGTATAAATGATGTGATATTGTTGTTAGTGGGTATAAGTGATGTGATATTGTTGTTAGTGGGTATAAGTGATGTGATATTGTTGTTAGTGGGTATAAGTGATGTGATATTGTTGTTAGTGGGTATAAGTGATGTGATATTGTTGTTAGTGGGTATAAGTGATGTGATATTGTTGTTAGTGGGTATAAGTGATGTGATATTGTTGTTAGTGGGCATAAGTGATGTGATATTGTTGTTAGTGGGTTATATATTGTTGTAAGTGGGTTTAAGTGATGTGTTATTGTTGTAAGTGGGTTTAAGTGATGTGATATTGTTGTTAGTGGGTATAAGTGATGTGATATTGTTGTTAGTGGGTATAAGTGATATGATATTGTTGTTAGTGGGTATAAGTGATGTGATATTGTTGTTAGTGGGTATAAGTGATGTGATATTGTTGTTAGTGGGTTTAAGTGATGTGATATTGTTGTTAGTGGGTATTGATTGTTGTTGTTAGTGGGTATAAGTGATGTGATATTGTTGTAAGTGGGTTTAAGTGATGTGATATTGTTGTAAGTGGGTTTAAGTGATGTGATATTGTTGTAAGTGGGTTTAAGTGATGTGATATTGTTGTTAGTGGGTTTAAGTGATGTGATATTATTAGTGGGTATATATATGATGTAATTGTGTTCTGAATAGGCATGATTTATCTGGTGTGAAATTGATTTGTAAATCTATTGTTCAGTTACAGACTGAGGTAGCTAATCTGCCACCCAAATGTAAGGTGTCAAACATGATCAATAGCCTCTTCCAACCTGACCCGAGGTAGATAAACTAAATTGCCCATGCCGTAAATATTCTTTGACTGGCAATTTTCAGCACTAACGTGGAACATATCTCAGGGTTGTTGAAAATGGGATCGATTTAATTCAGATTCAAGGAGTGCTACAGCTGCTGCAAAGTCAATCATGTTGTGTCGAAGTGGCACATGAGTCTAGGCCATTTGACTTGATTGGTAGCTACAGATGAAACAGTATTCGTAGTGTTTTTCAATAAGCTCTGCGGGGTAAGGCCTCTTGTAGTCATTTCTATCTGCTACTGCCTGTGTAGAGTTGTATCCCTTAGTTTTGATGATCACGAGTTTGAACCTCAGATAGGTCTGTTGACACTCACTCGCTCACTGACTCACTCTACACTCATCTCATGACTCACTGAATCTCATCACTCTCACTCACTCACTCACTCACTCACTCACTCACTCACTCACTCACTCACTCACTCACTCACTCACTGTTTATTTGAATATAGACACTTGACAACATCATCCCATTCTATATTTTGACTAATCGTACATTACATATTGTGAAGTCTGATGATATGTAAAGATTTGCTAGAGAAAATATTTTAAACTAAACATCAAACTTATTGACAAATTACAAGAAATCTTGCAATAAGGTAGCCCATTAAATATCTTCTTCTTTTCATTGATGGTTTTGTGCTGTACAGAAATCAATTATGTGCTCGATGTCAGAAATAGGTTAGGAACAGAGATCCACAGAAGTAGAAAATGGCTGCATAATGATCAGCTCCAAAGCATGTCTCTATCACCTCAGTAGTTTCGTAATGACAATCAATCGATAAATTGGAAGCACAGAGTTTGAACCTCAGATAGGTCTGTTGATATTTTACATGTGTAAACAGTTTATCCCAGAGTAGTGAACACATACCCTCTGTTTATAATCATGCAGAGTCCATGTAAATGTTGTTGGATATAACTGAATTCTGACTGATCTGTAAGAGGTTTCAAATCACTGTAACCACCTCTGACCGAAACAGCAGATTGTCAGCTGCATCACCCTGGTATCTAACAATAGAAAGGTCCTTCATCATCATCGTCAGATGTCATGTTGAGATGTTCATATGTCATTGTATGGGGTAAATTATAAAATACAACTACTGATTATGTAATATTCAAAGTATGTATGGAAATATGTATGCTAAAAATTGTCTGTCAGTGTTTCAGATTTCATATCTCATATATTACATACACACACACACATATATATATATATATATATTACATGTTTATTTTTGTGACAAATTAACAATGCCAAAGTGTCCAAATAATACTGGACCGCCTCCGTGGTGTAGTGGTTAGAGCGTCGTCCCGGAGTGCCAAAGGTCGCGGGTTCGATCCCCGACCGCGTCATACCAAAAGACGTTCAAATATGGTACTTGTTGGTCCCTGCCTGGCGCTCGGCATTAATGGGTACAACAAGGACTGGTCGGCTTGGAGTCAGTATAATGTGTCTGAGTGGGGTATTCATGCTTCACTGCGGCATGGTATCTCAGTGGGCTAGCACTATAAAACCAGCTGAAGTCTGGGCTAGTACAAGCAGCCGCACATACACATACACACGCATGCACATCGTCATATGAGCGAAATGTTCTCAAGCACGATGTTAAACCCAATTCCACCACCACCACCAAATAAAACTGAGTCAGTGGGCTAGCCTAGTGGTTAAAGTGTTTGCTTTACCGAAAACCCAGGTTCAATTCCCCATATGGACATAATGTGTGAAGCCCATTTCTGGTGGTCCCTGCTGTGATATTGCTGGAATATTGCTAACAGGGGTGTAAAACCAACTTACTCACTCACACTCACCAAATTAAACTTCAAATGTAGTGAAAGAGTTATTTCCCTTTTGGACAAGACTCTGCTGGTTTGGTTCCCACATTTGGTTCATTTATGGTTCTGTGGTTTCCGGTGCTACAGGTTTCAGAAACTAGTATCATGTACAACAATCAGCGCTTGGGGCTTTCATCCCACTTAAGCTGATGACCGATAAAGATCCAAGTTAGAAATGGTCTTCAGCAGCCCATGCTTGTTGTAAGAGGCAACTAATAGGGTAGATAGACTCGTTGACTTGGTGAACATATGTCATCGTATCACGATGGCGTAGATCGATGCTCATGCTGTTGATCACTGGATTTTCTGGTCCAGACTGGACTATTTACAGACTGCTGCCATATAGCTGAAATATTGATGAGGGCGGTATTAAACAACAACCAAACCAAACAAGCTGAAATGCCGCAGATGTTGTAATTGCATTATGAAATACAAGCAAGGACTATCGCTAATGGTTCTCCATCAGTTGTCATCATCTTCACTTTTTGTTTTATTTATCAAAGAAGTAAATATCTTTGAGTGGCATTTTAGAAGTTTGGAAGTACAATATTGAACAAACTTTATGGATGACAACTTCTTTTGTTTCGTGAGCGTGACGTTTTGATACAGATTCTTGTACCATTGTCAAGAAATCTGTATGAAAATGGCGCACTCACAAAACAAAAGAAGTTGTTATTCATAAAGTTTGTTCAATAAAGATGTAAACTGTTTCATTTTGGGCTTTTCTCCAATATGATACTTACATGCAATGATATAAAGTAAACATCAAATGTCAAACCAGCATCAACTAACTTGAATCCACAGGATGGTCACAAAACCTTATAGGGTAAATAATGGTCATGAGACCCTCTGGTGTTCTAATAATGTATTTTTGTTTGGTATGAATCTTTCCAAGGCTTTAGATATTCATTTACTTGGATACATATCTCCAGACACAGGTTGTGGACTGCATTGATCTTCCTCTGTCAGTCTCAGTGTGCTGTCTGTGTTGTAATTATCTACTTTCCACTATCTGGCTTTTGGGTCTTTGCCTCTCAGCACAGGAATCCTTAACATTAATATTTGGTAATATGGGAATTGATCAGGGCGGCACCGAAGGACCATTATTACCTACGTCCAGACAGTGTCGGTCCCCACCCTGCGTAGTTCCACACCCATTGATGTTGTTAACAATGGCGAGTTAGCTGATGCTCTTAGAATTGATTTTATGTGAAGAATACTTATGGTTAAATAAGGAGATTCTTAAGTAAACATTCTGGCAGGGAGCAAAGTGAGGATTGTCTAGGGTGTATTGCCAGCCGGTAATGCCATGACATATTTTATTACATGCTTCCCAGTAGGACTTCCATGTCAGGATAGGGATAGTAGGGTAGCCTAGTGGTTAAATATTTGCTCATCACATTAAAGATCTGGGTTCGATTCCCCACATGGGTACAATGTGTGAAGCCCATTTCCGGTGTACCCCGCCATTATGTTGCTGGAATATTGCTAAAAACATAGTAAAATTAAACTTTACCTGCTACAGCAAACTAAAATGGGGATTAGATGGACAAGCTTTGTGAGGTGATTGAAAGGAGATCATGTTCATGCTTTCGGCCTCTAGTTTGCAAACAAGACTTGGTTATTTATTGGCTGCCATGGCTGGAATATTGCTGTTCCCCCTTGAAGTCTTGTCCAGATTTGTTAGGCTAATGTGTAAAGATGCAAATGACATGTAGAGTGAGTATGGTTTTATGCCGCTTTTAGCAATATTCCGACAATATCACGACAGGGGACACCAGAAATGGGCTTCACACATTGTACCCATGTGGGGAATCAAACCCGGGTATTCAGCTTGACGAGGGGACACTTTAAGCACTGGGCTACCTTACTGTCCTGATATGTTCAGAGCATTGCACATGTTAAATAGGTTACCCCACTAACGCATACTGAGAGAAATTGTTCAAAGAACTGATCAGTATGAAGTCAATAGAATATGAAATCATGATATTGCTTTGAAAATATGTTGATTATAAGACAACTTGTTTGAATTTTCTCCTTTAAATGCACAATGTGACACATTTTCGACATGTTGCCTATATTATATAGATTGAGGCATATGCACTTACCTTAGCTTCCTTATTGATGCTATAAAAGACTAATTATCCCTTACGACTTGTCTGAAATCGATAATTGAAACTTTGAGGCGAACATAGTGCAAACAGAGACCACTTGCCATATATGGAATGTAAACAATTGCTCTGTACATCGAAAACTGTTGCACGTGATGTTGTCAGTGTTTGCTGAACTGGTTTCAATCACAAGTTGTGTTATAGGATATTCGTAAAGAGTGCTCCAAGGGACATAACTCCATGGGGTTGAAATAATGTTTGGCCGGTAGAGGGCGTGAGAGTCGATTTAATGCAACGTTGCATTAATTCAATTGAACTTTTTAGTTTAATATTGTCATCTAAATACATAATTTGTTTTGGGAATAAATTATGTGGTAGTATCCCTGAGAGGGGATACTTAGTATTATTGAGAGAAATGCATCATCTATTTTTGGACAAGTGTGGTGTGAAATAATGCCTCTAAAATCCTGAACTACATTTTCAAAGGAGACTGACAACAATAGATTGCATGCTTCCATATGCATCTTAAAACACCATTTGTTATTTCTTCTTCACATTGCCAATAATTTTGACACAAATCCACAGAACAAGTCAGAAAAAAGTGCATGGTTGATAATGAGAAATCCATTGTATTTCATAAGACCCTTCCCATCTTTTTGGTAACTGTGCTAGTGAGTTTATTGGTTGAGTGACTGTGTTTTTATGCAATATTCCATCAATATTCTGATGGGACACCATTGGTTCACATGTTGCATTCAAGGGGGTTCATCAGAGTGACAGGTGATTGCTTCCACTGTTAATCAGTCCTACTGCCCCTTCAATGAAGAGTTAGTCTTGAGGTCAATAGCCTCCTGTTACCATTCTCCATACAGATGGATTGGCGGACAGATAGAGGGACAGATACACGGACAGATACACAGACATATTTGATGTTGACCTCACCGCTATACAAAATTAAAAACATGCACCCATGAATAACATGAATCTCTCAACAACATGTGGTTTATTCAGTGGCCATGGTTAGACTGACTGAGTTTGGTTTTACGCCGCTTTTGCCGCTTTTAGCAATATTCCAGCAACATCACGGCGGGGAACACCAGTAATGAGCTTTACACATTGTACCCTTGTGGGGATTCGAACCCGGGTCTTCGGCGTGACGAGCCAACGCTTTACCCCACCTCCCCAGCTACCCCACCACCCCGGCCATAGTTAGAACCAAGATACAAAAAGATGGGATGTGAAACATGACCTTCCCTGACCAAAACAAAAATGAACACGGATTATGTTTTACAGTGATGCATAAGACAAGTCACTATGCCAATAAGAATTGTACACCACCACTATCTAAAGTGGAAAATTAAAAAAAACATAAAATATCTACAAATTAATATATTTACCCACATAACAAATGCTTGCTGTGTTGTGTTATTACAATCTTTTTCTATAAAATGTCATCAGCCTCAATGTCATACATTCTTAACTCCTGACAGTAATTTGGAAAGAAAATGATCATTAGCTTCATTTATGAACATCTAAGTATTTGTTGACGAGCATCCGAAATCCCCAAAGTAGAGGAGCGTGCACATCTGCTATTAAATAGCTGCCCTGCCAATGTGAGGGATGTACTTATTTCGGGACTCAGCCACTAATATCATTAAGTCATGTGAGGGCCTAGCACGATCAATGGAAGTGCTTTACCAATGTGCACACACAGGATCATATAGGTATTGATTTGTTATAATGGGCTGTCAGTCGGGAACGATTTGAGCGCCCTCTTCAAGCCATGTATTCCTGTATAACGCAGACTGATTTGTTGTTTTGGTGTGACTTTGTATATCAAGTTGTCGTCAGTAAAACAGTTTACTGTCGTATATTTCTGTGAAATTGAAATTGATTACCATTCATTTGATGTATTTCACGGCAGACCATATTATCCCATCAGTTAGCGTCCTTCACTGATTTAATTGAATTCTATTTTTGTGATTTTTGTTCCTTTTTGATTTGGTGTTGATTTGATTGATTTCATATATATTTATTGAGGGTGATTGGGCCAATCAATATTCAGTATCGTGAGTATGCATGATTTGCAGTCTGCTAACAATGGAATCATAAAAGTGGATCAGGGGGTTGTAATGTAGGGTTTCTGAACCGAATGTTATGCTTTTGACGTTTGGTGTCATGGTGTACAAACCAATTTTCTTGTAAAATTCATGCACTGCTGTTGGAAGTCTGCTGGTAGGTGACACTGGTGGCCCAGTCAGCTGAGTTGTCGCTTGGGTTTGAGTCCTAGATCACCTTGAGTATGCTTCCAGATTTGTGGCCCATACCCAAAAGGGTAAATGTCTAAGACTTGCTCTCACTCACTCACTCACTCATAAAAGTGTGTCAGAGTGTATTGTCAGGTATACTTTCTGAGGAGATATATATGAGGAGATATATATATAGTATACTTTCTGTAGGTTTGACAAAAAGGGTAAATGCCTAAGAATTGCGCTCACTCACTCACTGACTCTCACTCACTCACTCACTCACTCACTCACCCAAGTGTGTTAGAGTGTATTGTTAGGTATACTTTCTGAGGAGATATATATGAGGAGATATATATATAGTATACTTTCTGTAGGTTTGGCCAAAGGGGTAAATGTCTAAGACTTGCGCTACTCACTCACTCACTCACTCACTCACTCACTCACTCTCACTCACTCACTTGCTCACTCACTTGCTCACTCACTCACTCACTCACTCACTCACTCAAGTGTGTTAGAGTGTATTGTCAAGTATACTTTTTGAGGAGATATATATGAGGAGATATATATATATAGTATACTTTCTGTAGGTTTGGCCAAAGGGGTAAATGTCTAAGACTTGCACTCACTCACTCACTTGCTCACTCACTCACTCACTCACTCACTCACTCAAGTGTGTTAGAGTGTATTGTCAAGTATACTTTTTGAGGAGATATATATGAGGAGATATATATATATAGTATACTTTCTGTAGGTTTGGCCAAAGGGGTAAATGTCTAAGACTTGCACTCACTCACTCACTCACTCACTCACTCGATCATAAAAATGTGTCAGAGTGTATTGTCAGGTCTACTTTCTAAGGAGATTGTTTGTGTACTCTCCATGACCTTCATTCAAATGTTGGACAAACCCATTCCATTATGAAAATCCTCTGCTCCGTTAGCTTTTATGTAGCTATTATTGTGGTAAGATTATTATAAGCTGTATGTAGTTACAGTAGGAAGGTGTAGTCTTTGCAAATGTTGTCTTTGGGATGCTTGAAATTATGAGGTTAAGGAGTGTTCATATGAGCAAAGTGCTTGATAGAGAGCCAGGCTTTCGTCAGTTGATATTTTCAAGATACGGATACAGAGCTAAGCCTGAAATCGTCTCTGTGATTTAGTAGTAATAAATGACTGACTTAAATCAAACTTGAAAATATCAACTGACGAAAGCCTGGCTCTCTTGATTCAAGTCAGTCATTTATTACTACTAAATCACAGAGACGATTTCAGGCTTAGCTCTGTATCCGTATCTTGAAAATATCAACTGACGAAAACCTGGCTCTCTATCAAGCACTTTGCTTGACTAGGGGTGGGTATTGCAGAGAATTTTTTTAATGCTTGATTTATAAAGCATGAACACAACAAAATGACTATGCCTGATTAAGCTTTATTAAACACTTTCAATCATGACAAAATATACATGTAAATAATATTTGGCACAAATTAAACAAGGAAACATCCCAAGATTTCCGAGTGTTACAAAGTTTTCCGAATGAAAGTAAAAATAACGGTTTTCGATCAGCGTATCGCAATATACGTATCCTTTTCATGTTTGAACCGGTAAATACCGGTAAACCGGTTATATTGCTCAGCCCTAATCTTGACCAAAACCAGAAATGGAAAACAGCCCATTTAATGTGTAGAATATTAAATATGTTTTATTTTTGTTCTTGTATTCATAAATAAAACATCATTTTATCACATCATGAATACCAGTATTCCTTGAGAGTTTTTGAATTCTAAGATCACTTATAGAAACAAGATTGCTTTACAATGACCATACACTGCATGATTTGATGGTTATCCAACAATCATGAAAATCATTCCTTTGAGTTGCTATGCATATAAACTTTTTAACTTTTAGCTATGATATAATTAAATTTGAAGTACTTTCAAATTGGTCTACCATATGGCATCTAAATTGGACACAGATGGAAAAGCTTGGATATTGGAACATCACCTCCTGTCAATGAAATTGAAATAAATCCCAACGTAATGGCTTTCTACATGGCGACAGATGGTTGCAGTAGAATGTTTAAGTTACATGGTTCGTGTATTAGCAGACAGTAACTGTGTGATGGGTGTATTTCATGTCAAGGATTGCTGTATATTGATGCGTTTAAGGTGAGTTTTTCTACCTAGAATCCGTGGGTAGAAGACATTTTCCCAACTGTTGATGTCAGCTGGTGTCCATCTGTTGAATAAACACCTTACAATTCGACCAAACTCAGCCTAGTAAACTGAAACATAGATAATTAGTGATGAAGTTACAGGAAATAGACTGTCTTCATAGAACTTACTTCAGAAATTAAATGAAAAGAATTTTTTACCACCACAAAGTGGCACCAGGTGCTCAAGTTCTATGTGGCCAAGCATATATAAGAAAATGTTGTGGCACAAACATGTTTATATTAACAATGTAGAGATGATATAAGTTCTGATGATGTGCTTTGATCAGGGACGGGGTATATAAATTAGTGTCGATTTTGAAAACTTGTACAAGGGGGTCACCATATACGTGGGGTCGATTTATATGCAGAGATAAATGGCACAAGCCTCCTCGATACATGTTTTAGTGTTGTTTTATGGCTTTTTTGCAATTTTCCTAAAAGGCCACTGCTACCTGGCTTTTGAATTTTGTATTACTGATCAAGATGTCACAGAGGTATTATATTTAGTATGTATTTCCTGTAACACCTTTGTTAGGGTTTTTGACGTTCATATCACTGTTGGGTCAGGGCCACTGTGGAGGTCAGGATCATAAGGGGTTCTTGTGATTACTCAAGAAGCCTTTAACCTGGGTAAAGTAGGTGAACACAGCTTGGTTCATGTGCCACCATTTTGCCAGAGATGAAAAACAATTGACTTTGAATGACCCGTGTCAGTGTTGGGATTTGTGTAGATATGTTAGTGGTCCTGGCAAGATGATATGCGGATTAGCGTTAGCAGATGATAAATTTTTTGCATCTCGTGGACCGGGTGGGCCTGTATATTGTAAACTGAAGCCTTGGTTAAAACCTTCCTGAAGTATAGTACTGTCATTTGCATTAATGTGGTGATAAGAAATTAGCCATGGGGTGAGGTTGCAGACTTTGATTGGTAAGGGTGCTAGTTCAAGATTGGCGGGTGTTGCTGATGGGGTTATTGTTGGCATGCGCTGGAAATGTGCCATGTTTGGGCCTAGAGCCTTTATGCTGAAAGCAGATACTGGCTCCGTGCCCTCTGCTGTAGCATGACTGGCACTTGTGCACATAGTTGCAGTTTTGCCTTCTGCAACCCTGCTTGTTGAGATCCCAACATACGGGTGCAGCAGTGTAGGCATGCTGGTTATGGCTATTGCTAGGGAGTCTGTTGGCAGATAGCAGGGATTGACGCTGGTTGGGGAGCATTAACTCAAGCCACAGCTGACCGTCAATGGTGCCCCAAGGCCGTGAAGGGTTACGCTCCATACGTTGTCTGAACTGAATGTCGTACTGTGCCCACCATTCCCCCCCGAAGCGTGCGGCTGCCCCTCGCACTGTCTCCATGTATGCAAGCAAATGCTGCACAATGTTCGTATCCTGGTGCTTTTCAATATAAATACTTATAAAGGTATTGAAAGCTGACGTCCACTGGCCTATGGTCAGTGGCCGTGAGGGTTACTGCTTAGGCCTAAACACCACCTGTCCGGAGCTGTCCAGCTCCATAGAAAAATTAACAGCTTCCTTTGACACATCTTTTTGGGGTGGCAGCAATTGGCGCAGGTCTACGATTCCCCCCTATGTATTTTTCCCCGTATAGACGCTCTAACATGGGAGCCAAGGTGCTCGATTTGCACATGAAGCTGCTGGTATGTGCGGGATATGGAGCGAGTGGGGAGGGAGGTGAAACATCAGGGAGTAACACACCCGGCTGAATGATTATACTATTAGCAGCATTAGCAAGCGACCTACCTGTCTCTGTGTCTTCCCGGCTGGTCCCTGGAGCTGGCTCTGTGCTGACCGTCAGCGGCACCCTGGGGGTGTTGTCACCTCGCTGATCCCGAGACGCGCTCAAACGAGCAGCTTTCGCTCTCCCCGACATGAGACGGTGGTTTAGGGCTGATTTGCACTTTGGAGGCATTTCGAATGAAATAGGAGGGGCAGACTTTTGTAGAGCAGTGAAAAAAACAGACTTTTTATACAGCAGTTAGCCGGAGCATGTGAAGTGCTATTAAAAAAACGTGACGTAATGCCGGCGGATATTGCGTGGCTCTAAGCTTAGCTGCACGTGAGGCAAGTTGGTGACGTAAGCGGAAGTGAATTCAAGCGCGGGAATTAGATGGTGGACAAAATCAAAACAATGGAGAGGTTAGAAATTGGAACAAAACGGTAACGCAGCCCATAACACCATTTAGCTAAATATTGCTAAATGTCATTAATGAGGCACACATGCAAGTGCAGGTTTTGGGCACTTTGATGTCAATCATGCTCATCTTGACTTATTTCTTATGCTTGTTTAACGTCAAGGTCACATTTAGGATTATAATGATATTACATCTTGTAAGTCGAATTTTATCAGATACACAATGCCATTTTAGAAAGTGATCAAATGTAACATATGTTATATTTGAGATTACACTTTCTTAGTAAAGCCGTGGGAGCCGTGCCAATTAACACTTCAGAGGGGTACACAAAGTCCGCAGTCTAGACTACCAGTTGCCCGACTTCCATTTTTGTGGAAGCCGCTGTGGCTGAGTGGTCTAGGCGTCTGACTTTATGTGCTGGCGATTAGGTGCCTGACTCTGAGGGTGTGGGTTTGAATCCCTGATGGGACACAACCAAAATGTACTAGAATCTGTACTTTACTAAGAAAGTGTAATCCCCAATATAACATATGTTACATTTGATCACTTTCTAAAATGGCATTGTGGATTTCATAGCTTTCGGCCGTGGGAGCCGTGCCAATTAACACTTATCAGAGGGGTACACAAAGTCCGCAGTCTAGACTACCAGTTGTCCGACTTCCATTTTTGTGGAAGCCGCTGTGGCTGAGCGGTCTAGGCGTCTGACTTTATGTGCTGACAATTAGGTGCCTGACTCTGAGGATGTGGGTTCGAATCCCGGATGGGACTCAACCCAAAAAGTACTAGAATCTGTACTTTACTAAGAAAGTGTAATCCCAAATGTAACATATGTTAAATTTTATCAGAGTGTTCAAGTTTGTTCAATGAAATTTTGCAGAGGCCTCCCATTAACCCAAATGATGACTTTGATTATGATCGGAGAATACAGGGCCTCAAGATAACAGCAGTTGTCTTACAATATGATAATTCTTTTTAGTTTTCTTTTAGATCTTTTCGTAATGGTGTACATGTATTGTACATCATGGATATGTTCAGTTAAAGCCCCAAATACATGTTTGGATGTGTAGTGACCAGTCTGTGCTCTTGTTGCAGGTGGTTGGTGGGGTAGCCTAGTGGTTAAAGCGTGCGCTCGTCACGCTGAAGACCCGGGTTCGATTCCCCACATGGGTACAATGTGTGAAGCCCATTTCTGGTGTCCCCCGCCGTGATATTGCTGGAATATTGCTAAAAGCGGCATAAAACCATACTCACTCACTTACTCTTGTTGCAGGTGGCTATGAGGCCGCGACAATGCTGAAGATGTACACACAATACAGCCAGATTATCAACTTCTCCGAGCTCCCGGACCCGGCGGAGGAATGGGAGCTGGAGGACCTGATCGGGGAGGGAACATATGGAGAGGTGTACATGGCCAAGAACAAGAAGACAAGTAAGGACCACTTTGTTGTGTTTTGTTTGTTTGTTGTCTAACATCTCACTCAGCAATATCCCAGATTTAAGACGTTAGTCAAGTCTGGACCAGAAAATCCAATGATCAACATCATGAGCATTTGTTGGTTGTTACAAACTGCACTCAGCATTATTACAGGTATATGGCGGTGGTCTGTAAATAATCAAGTTTGGACCAGACAATCTAGTGATTGGCATCATCACCATTGATCCACACAGTTGGGATGTGATAACATGTGTCAACCAAGTTAGTAATCCTTACCACCCAATCGTGTTGGTCGCCGTTATGACAAGCGTTTATGATATGTTTTTATAATTTTTAACTCTGTAATACTTAATCAGTCAGTTTGACAGGAAAGTCTGGAAATGATATATGAGTTTGAAAACCTGCATGAACATCAAAGTGATATACATGTATACTGAACCACAAAAGAAATGTCGCACTGATAGCGGTTTCTTAAAGCACACACTTTAGTTCACTCTAATGAACAATCAAAACGCAGGATTGAATTCAAACTTGACAATTATGGTTAACACATTTTTGGGAATCACATTTAGAGTTCACACAAACAAAATCACCAAAAATGGTACCATTAAGATACCCCAAAGTCAGTATTGTGTGTGGCCTCTATAAGCATCGATGAAAGCGTTGCATCGTCTGTACATGGAATGAATTAGCCGGTTGATGAAGGCCATAGGCACTTAGGGTCCAGGAGCAGTTGTCGGCCTTGGGTGGCGGTCATTCAGTCTTCTTTGACTCTCATCCCAAAGGTGTTCTATTGGACTCAAATCAAGACTGAGTGCAGGCTATTGTAGAGTTTGGATGCCATGTTGTTTTAGGAAGTCCATTGTTACTCTGGCAGTGTGGGCATGAGCGCTGTCTTGCTGGAAGATGTGATTTCTGTAACGTCCAAAATGTGGTACAATGTGGGGTTTTATGACTTGGTCAATATAGCGAGCAACTGTCACGTCATTTCCTCATCCTGGACCGAGATTCTGGAACACCACGGTGCCAGCTATCTGGTTCAGACCAATTGCCCCCTACACCATGATGCTTGGACCACCCCACGAGTCTCTTTCAACAATACACTCACTGGAAAACAGTTCCCCACGCCTTCACCTTACTCTCACTTTGCCATCGACTGTCGAAACACAATATCGGCTTTCATGAGAAAAACACAGTTCTCCATTGTCGATAACGCCAATTCCGATGCTGAGTTGCCCATTGCAGTCGGTTTTGGCGGTGATGAGCGGTGAGGACAGGACTACGATATGGTCTGTGACAGCAGAGGTTTCTTCCGTGCAAACGCCGACGCACTGTATCGGCACTGATGGGTCTGTTGTGAGTCCCAATGGTCTGGCATGCTCTTTCAGTCGCTCTGGGGAAGCGACCTAGCAGATGGTGGCACACAATCTGTCGGTCTTGACATTGTGATGTTACTGAAGGTCGCCCACTGCGTGGACGGTCTTGGATGCTGTTAGTGACCCGATACCACTCCTGCAGTCGGAAGTTGTCCAAACATGAACATTAAAATGATTGTCAGTCTGGCAAACTTGCAATCATCCAAAGACTTGGTTCCTCTGATCTCTCGTAATTTGTGCCGTGACGATTGTGTCAAAACAAAAATGATTTCAGGCGAGTTTGGGAGTCGCTTTCATTGGTATGGTTGTCACGATATGCGCGTGCATTTTCATTTTCACGAATATCATACAGAACCTTTTACCTTTTTAGGTGCGTTTGGTCGAAATGCTTTTTCATCAGAAAACACACTGATGTTGGTAATAACTGTCAATTTGGATTGAAAACTTGTTAACAAAACGATACAATCATAATAAAAACACCATTTTGTAAGAACAAAATCTTGCATTTGGTTTTGAAAAGCGACGTTTCTTTTGTGGTTCAGTATATTTAGAAAGAAAGATTTGTCTCAGTTGTAGATAAATTCTAAATAAAGAGATTCAGCTACGTGCCAACACATAACTTGATTCTTCTGATGGCATTTTGTTAACTGAACTCAAAGTACAGCATCTCAAGGTGATCTTCATTGTAGGTGTATTTAGTGGATTATGTTTAGGTTCGACCAATATATTGTCTTCTTTTATTGATGTGCCAAGAAGCAGGATGCAAACTGATGAGAGAGTAAGTTTTTCAGCTGCTTTTAGCAATATTTCAGCATTAAGATGGTGGGGACACCAGAAATGAGCTTCACACATTGTACACATGTGGGTTATTGAATCTGGAATTTTTGGCATAACGAATGAACACTTTAACCACTGGACTAATTCACTGAAGTCATGAAAGAAATTATGGTCAGGGTTGATTCAAGGTTAATTTTCCGAAGAATAATCCTTAAATAGTTTTCAAAAGCATGGTTTAATCAAATACAACATGTTCACTTCTTTTATGTTGAAAGTTATTGTAGTTTATAATAAAAATTATAAAATACATTGGTCTAGCCTATTTTCTAATGCTGGAATATTGCTTTATTCTACAGATTGAATACAATTAAAACTAGCCCTCATCTCATGTAATCAAATACAACTAACAGTGTTTGGTTTTCCTTCAGGTGTCAAGGCTGCGGCGAAGGTGATGGAGTCCATCCATGAGGTCCTGGAGGAGGTGGAGGAGGAGTTCCAGGTCCTCCGAGACCTCAGTTCACATCCCAACATCCCGGATTTCTTCGGGATGTATCTCAAGCGGGATGGAAGCTCTGAGGACCAGATATGGCTTGTGATGGAGGTAGGTGTCAACACTTTGTCCGAGCTTGCAGACATGTAGGTTGGTTAGTTTGTTGTTTAGCACCAAACTCAGCAATATACCAGCTATATGTCCATAATCCTGTCTGGGCTAGACAATCCAGTGATCAACATCATGAGCATCGATCTACGCAATTGGCATACAATGACATGTGTCAAGCAAGTCAGTGAGTCTTGCCACCTGATCCCATTAGTCGTCTCTTATGACAAGCATTGGTTACTGAAGATCAATTCTAACCTGGATCTTCACAGGTTTGCAGACATGTAGGGTGAAAGGCAGCTCCAGAAGAAGTGGCTTGCAGATAATCAGATCATCAATTTCTCCATGTTCACTTCAGCTCAAGAAGAATGGGTTATCATTACTAACTTCGGTTCTGTTGATTCTTTATTGCTGTTTTGTCTGAAAAAAGAAAAGTTACATGTAGACATATTTGAGGTATATCCTTTTAGTCCTCCGTGATCTGAAGAGTTGACACTTGTGTTTACAGATGTGTGGTGGTGGAACTGTAACAGACTTGAGCCGGGCTCTTATCAAGGACAATAAGAGACTGGAAGAAGGTCTCATAGGCCACATACTCAGGGAGACACTGAAGGTAGGCATCGGTTCATTTCCTCATCCTTCGAACTTTTGTACTTTGAGGCTGAAGATAGGGATCTCTTCATATATTCATCCTGTGTGTTTGTTCTATGATTGACACAAAGGATCGGGATTTGTACATTCCGTCATCATGTGTGTTATTCAGATTTGACATTTGACATGTGTGTTATTCAGATTTGACATGTGTGTTATTCTGATTTGACATGTGTGTTATTTTGATTTGACATGTGTGTTATTCAGATTTGACATGTTTGTGTGTTTCCTCTGATTTGATTTGTGTGTGTTCTGATTTGGCATAGAAGCTTGTATTTGGGTTCTAGTTCCTCACAATTCTGAATATCCCCTGCAGGCTCTGAACTATCTCCACCGCAACAACGTCATGCACAGAGACATCAAAGGTCACAACATCCTCATCACGGAGTCCGGGGAGATCAAACTAGTGGACTTTGGTATGGACACATGATACACTGCCAGATGTTTTGATTTTCTTACCGGTTTTCATTATTAATGGGCCACAACTGACTGATCTGTCCATCCAAAGACATTTTTGGTTTGATTGTATTCAAATTTGATGACAACATTCTTTGTCTGAAGTGCATTTTGATTATGATATTTTAATTTTTTGAAGAATTTTGAACTTGTAAAAGATTGTTTAGACAATTGCTTGGAAAGTATTGGTCAAAACGTTTTCATAATTTGGAAAACAGTTTTTTCATCTAAAGGAGAGGTGCAGTTTGGTTCCATTTTTCTAATTTGTGAAAGAGTTCCATCAATTTACATATTTTGAACCTTTGAATTTTGTTCAACCAATTAGTGGAACAAACTAGAATGGATTGTTTTGTAACTCAGGGATCAGCCTCATATCTTTGGGAGATGTGCAGTGTAACATTATAAATTTATAGAAAATTATCACAAATTACATCTCTTGAACTAGGTGTACTGAGCCGTGGCTTGTTGAGGTTATCAAAACTGAAATTTAAAACCTCCCATTAATCTGTAACTTACTCTTTGTGTGTAATCCTGAGTTTTAGGGGTGGTATATGTATAAATCAAGACATACCAAGAAGATGTTCAAAGCTCCATCTCAGGTCCCCAAGGTTGTGTAGGCTATAACCCTTTGTTACCAATTGCTATGGTAACACACATTGCCTTTATGACTGTTTGTTTGTAACATGTACATACTTTCAAACTGACATTGCTATTTACGCATGATAACTACCAGTAATTGAAAATTTTATTTTGGGTTATTTTTGTTCAAGCAGTGTCATGTTTAATTGAGTTGTTCTATTGTTAGAATTAAAGTATGGCTTGGTGAATGAAGAATCTGAGGCTGATATACTGCAGCTTGAGAATTAGTGAACTATCTTTGAAATTTGTTAATGTGTGTAGGTGTGTCCGGTCATCTCGATCGAGCTCTAGGGCGACGGAAAACCCACGTTGGAACTCCGTACTGGATGGCCCCTGAGGTAGGTATCTCCTTGCTATCAGTGGGAGGTTTCTGTGTGTGTAAAATAATGACGCTGCAAGTGATTATTTGCTGTTGATATCCAGTGTTGTATGTACAATTAGTTTGACAATTTTTTTCATGAGCAAACACATCTGAGATATGGTGACATGCAGTCAACAGAGAAGCTGAGTCTCACAGTCCATCCATTCAGTTGCCTCCTACGACAAGCATGGGTTGCTGGGGACTTCACTCCTCACCTGAAATCCCCACGGGTGACTCAGTGATGTCTAGGGCAGCATCAGATTAATAACTTCCATAGCAAGGTTGTCCAGTGGATCTGTGTGTTACATACACAGGGGTGGAAATAACCCATTGTCCGACGCCCGAGTCCAGTGTTTTTTTTCTGTCGGGCAAGCAAATTTGTATATCACACTGTACCGGTGTCCAGTTGACTTTCCAATATTAATTATGTTGTTTATTTAAAAAATCAACAAGAAAACGGACGGTATAGTGGAAAAATTGATCAGGGCAAGTGATTTTACATGTGCCACTGTACCGGAGTATACTAGCAATTTTAAAGTTATTTCCACCCCTGATACACCTGACTGCCTCATCTTGATTATCCTGTGTGTTAAATCTCCATATTATATATAACCTGGAAGTTTTTGTTTGTTTTGAGTCTGGTTTGGATACATGATAGATGTCCAGTGATACTACAGTGTTATTTTGTTGCTGAAACAAGCAGCAGCAATGGCTGAACTCAAATTGTACATACTGTCATAAAATGAACTGTAAATACATATTTTTATATATGGAATCAACTCCTCATATTTGCACAAAGGGAAAGACTATTCATAAATATATATAATATAATTTTAAGTCAGAAAAACATGTGTAGTGGGATTGTTTAGATGAGGTCATCCATGATTGTGAATGTAGATTTATGATTTATGAAACCTTTTGATTCATGGAGTTATGAGCTAGAAACATTTTGTGCTTGCTGGTGATTGGATAGATGGTGACATCACTCCTGAAATGTGTTTATGGTTGCAACTAGGTCCATGGTATATATCTGAATCAAATTGAGATTTTATGAACTGGATGGTTAGAGGCATATCCCTAAAATGTGTGTACAGGAACATGTCCACAGATTAATCAGGTTTGCATGATTTAATCCAGGTTATAGCCTGTGAGCAGCAGATTGAATACTCCTATGACATCCGCTGTGACGTGTGGTCCCTTGGGATCACTGCCATTGAGCTGGCTGATGGAGCGCCCCCTCTGTCGGACATTGACCCACGGAGAGCCCTTTTTAAGATTGCCAGGTGAGATCATAATTAATCGTACTTAACTCCCCGTCCTTATTTCACTGTCAAGAGTCAACATACCTTATCTGAATTTCTATTTCTTTCTTTCTTTCTTTGTATGAGATTGTATTTTGTTTGTCAAGTGTTAAAATGCCACACTCAGCAATATAACAGCTGTATGATGGCGATCTGTAAATAATCGAGTCTAGACCAGACAATCCAGTGGGTGACATCGTGAGCATGACCGACACAAATGGGATATGTTGCGACAAACATGGACTGCAATTCTAACCTGAATCTTCACGGTTGTATGAGATTGTATGATTGTATATTTCAGAGATGTGCCTTTTTTAGAGGAGACCCCGTGAAAATCTGGGTTAGAATTGATCTTCTGAGCAGCCCATGCTTGTTGTAAGAGGCGACTAACAGGATCAGGTGGTCAGGCTCGCTGACTTGGTTGACACATGTCATCATATCCCAATTGCGTAGATCGATGCTCATGCTGTTGATCACTGGATTGTCTGGTCCAGACTGGATTACTTACAGACCGCCACCATATAGCTGGAATATTGATGAGTGCAGCATAAAACTTAACTCACTCACTCACTTCTTTAGAAGACACACAGTGGAGTTATTTTTTACAAAACAGTACAGAAATATTCATTAAGTTTCTTGGTTAAAATTTGTGTCCATTTCTTTCAACAGTATTTCATTTTCATTAGAGATATACATTCTTACAAGGCTGAATAAGTGACCAGTACCCTGTGTCAGCTCAAGCCATTTTGTTGGGTGGAATGTGTGTCAAGTGAAATAAACATCAGATTAGATTACCCAGGATGTATTTCTTATTGTTGTCAACATTTCAGCTACATAAAACCATCCCCTGAAACAGGGTGAGATTTTAGACATGCTTCAAACATATATATGTATATGCTTTTATGTTACTTCATCATTTCATTCAAACCATAACCATGGAGATTATATGGATATAATATAGACCTTATATGGATATTATGTGGACATTATATGGACATAATATAGACATTCTATGGACATAATATAGACCTTATATGGATATTATGTGGACATTATATGGACATAATATAGACATTCTATGGACATAATATAGACATTATATGGACATTATACAGACATTATATGGACATTATATGGACATAATATAGACATTATATGGACATTATACAGACATTATATGGACATAATATAGACATTATATGGACATAATATAGACCTTATATGGACATTATATAGACATTATATGGACATAATATAGACATCATATGGACATAATATAGACATATGGACATAATATAGACATTATATGGACATTACATCGACATTATATCTACATAATACAGACATTATATGGACATAATATAGACATTATATGGACATTATATGGACATAATATAGACATTATATGGACATAATATAGACATTATATTGACATAATATAGACATTATATGGATATTATGTGGACATTATATGGATATAAAATAGACATTATATAGACATAATATAGACCTTATATGGACATAATATAGACATTATATGGACATAATATAGACCTTATATGGACATAATATAGACCTTATATGGACATACTATAGACATTATATGGACATAATACAGACATTATATGGACATTATACACACATTATATGGACATTATATAGACATAGAGCTGGTCCCCTGCAGCCTTGAATGAACTGGTGATGTTCCTGTGGTCCTCATTTCACTTGCTACAAAGAAAGAAACAATATCCTGATATTATCAATAATAAACAGTATCCAAATACTTTAGAGTGTTTATAAACAAATTAAGTGCATTGATGACTGCAAAATTATCTTTCATTATTATTTGGATAACTGAATGAATTTGATATCATACCTGGTAAAATGTGGATTTGAAACTCCACAGCTCTGAATCTTAAACTAACAGTGAAACAAGGATCTGAAAATGGGGATGGGTCAATTTTGATAAGATAATTGGCCTAAGTTATTCCCCTTTGCTGAGACAGGATCTTTGGTTTGAGTCCTGTATACACTTCAGTCATGTAATAATTGACATTTTCACAACTCAAACGAAGTTAAGGATCATTCTTTCATATTACTATGCCGTAACAGATTAATTACAGTTACATCAAAATCGGGTGATCCTTAATGTGTTTTGAGTAGTATATTACTTGTGTAAGATCTACATTTAAGTGATGAGCCACGTATAATAAAAAATAGCAGCAAATTTAAGAGTTCAGTTCAAATGCATGAATATGCAATATGTAGCCCACGCATACTTGGTGTCTGTGATTATACCCCATTATAATCCTAGTGATTATATTCTGCTTTATGGTTAATCCTACCATGTAACATGCAAGGAAGATGCTGTACACTCACAAAACACAAGACACGAGAAGGCATGTACATATAGACACAGATACAGCATAGACATGCTTGCTTTAGCTTCACTGGACATGACCGCCTCTGTGGTGTAGCGCCCGGAGAGCGGAAGGTCGCGGGTTCGATCCCCGACCGCGCCATACCAAAAGACGTTAAAATATGGTACTTGTTGGTCCCTGCCTGGCGCTCGACATTAATGGTACAACAAGGACTGGTCGGCTTGGAGTCAGTATAATGTGTCTGAGTGGGGTATTCATGCTTCACTGCGGTATGGTATCTCAGTGGGCTAGCACTATAAAACCAGCTTCAGTCTGGGCTAGTACAAGCAGCTGCACATACACATACACACGCATGCACGTCGTCATATGAGCGAAATGTTCTCAAGCATGATGTAAAACCCAATTTCACCTCACCTCACTGGACACAGTGCCCAAATATGGATGTCAACTATGACCTGAGCCCTCTTTCAACGAAGTGATCGTACCACAAAAGTGATCGTAACCCTCATGTTTAACATAGACTTATGAATATTGAAGTTTTGTGATTGCTTTGCTTCACTGGGAAATGTGCCCAAATATGGATGTCAGTTATGACCCAGGCCCTCATTTGACAAGTGATCTTAGTGCTAAGGTGATAGTAACTTCCATATTTTAACATAGACTTATGACTATCATAGCGCGCTTTGATTGCTTTGCTTCAGTGGACACTATGTCCAAATATTGATCTCAACTATGACCCGAGCCCCATTCAACGAAGAGGTCTTAGCGCTAAGGTGATCACATCTCCTATACTATACCCTGGACGTACCCCTGTCATAGCCCTGTGATCGTTTTGTGAAACTGGGCTGTAGCGTATGTATATCAGATCTGCTTGTCATGTGTCTGCTTCATGTGAACAGAGGCGATGAGGTAACCTAGTGGTTAAAGTGTTTGTTCATCATGCCCAAAACCTAGGTTTGATGTGTGAAGTCCATTTCTGGTGTCCCCCACCATGATATTGCTGGAATAATGCTAAAAGCGGTGTCAAGCCATACCCACTCACTCACACACTCAGTCACTAACTCATACGCACACATGTAAGCATGTTGTATTTACCTCCTGCGTATTACCTGCATGATTATTGGTACAATGGAACATGGAGGTGATTTACGTGAGATATGCATTACAATGACTGGTATAACTGTCCACCTGGTAATTGTGGTTGATACCTTAATGTTTGCTACTTTATACTGGCTTATATTGATTTTTTAGTGGGGCGTTGGACTAGACCAGGGGTTAAAGCATTGTTCACCTTGCCTTTGATTCCCTACAAGGATACAATGTGGGAAGCACATTTCTGGTGTTTGCTGGAATATTACTAAATGTGGCTTAAAACCCAACTCACTCACTCACTGATTTTCTTTGTTCCATGTCAGTTGGCTTGGCAATCTAGATGGAGTCAAGGCTCATTTAAACTTTTTTTTGCAGAACATGAACAACCATGAACACCACAAGCTGAGCATAGTTGGTTGGTTTTATAGTTTTAGGGCGACCTGGGCCAATAAGAGGCCTATTTGCGCCCAACACATTGACTTGATTTAATTTAATAAGCTGAGCATAGTTACTCATAGAGAGTTGTCTCCCTTTCTCCAACAACCACAGACATGTCCTGCTGAGCATGCTTACTCATAGAGAGTTGTCTCCCTTTCTCCAGCAATCACAATCGGGGTCGAGTGATCCTGCTCTCTCATAGTCTTGTTGCTAGGTGTGAAACAGAAGGTGGAACATGCACACCAGAGTCTTAAGTAATAATTGGTTTATTCAATAAAGGGGCCACAGGCCCATTATACATTTACATGAGTCATGTCATGAAAGTGGAAAATCTGGAGCGCGCCATAGCACTGTACAAGATACATCAATAAACATACACTTAATGGGTTGTACAAGTTTTGTTAAGGTAATTGTTACCTTGTTTGAATGCAAGGAACAAAAACTTCGCTAAATGATTTAAAATACCTGAATCGTGTGATGTGCAAAGTAATACCAGTTTATCATAAGAAGGATGAGCACAATAGAACACAGGCAAAATTGTATGTCTGAGATTATAGTAAAAAGGACATTCCAAACACATGTGATATTCTGTCTCAATTACAGGTGTAACACAAAATGGACATAATGTAGAATTTCTTGTCAGACCAGATTTTCTTCCAGACTCTATCATTAACTGATGGCCTGAACAGCGAAATATACTAAGAGCCTTACGATAAGCTGGTACATCCAGACAAGTTAAATACACCTCTCTCTCAAAAGAAAGTTTAATGTCACAATATAAATTCAGTTTAGGATAGGAATGAAAACGTGTAAACCAAGTTTGTGTATCTATTTCAATACATCTATTTCTAAAGGTTCCAATAAAAGATGAAAGGTCTAAGTCTAGTTGGTTTTTCCATACATATCCAAAACCATATTTGTCTAATAGCTGTTTTACTTGTAACGCCCAACAAGGTATTCCAATTTCTGCTAGTCTATATTGATAAAGATAAGCATTATATTGTCATTCTGTTGAATCAACCGTCTTGGAAGATGCAATATTTCCTTTAAGAATTTATCATGTACATTAAGAATATCTTGAGAAGGATGGAAACCCCAAATTTCCGTAGCATACATCAATATAGGTAATATCTTAACATCGAAAAGTTTTAATAGCACATCTAATGGCAAATTAGTAAAGATATGGATTCCACTTTTTAAAGAAAACAAAGCTTTCAAAGCTTGCTGCGACAAAATCTTTTGGGTTACAAACCAGCTTCCAGATGATGACAAATGAATACCAAGATATTTATAAGTGGGTACAATGTCAAGAGGTGAACCAGCTAAACTGAAACGTTCATATTTGCGAAGTCGCCCGGCCTTCCTGAACACAATTATCTTACTTTTGTCAGTGTTTATTTTAAGTTTCCATCTATTACAATATAAAAGTAGTTTATCTAGACGTTTCTGTAACCCGTTGACAGTCATATCGAATAGAGCGATATCATCCACAAAAAGCAAAATAAAGAACTCTATGACACCTAAGTTGACACATCGCTGACCATCTGAACCCATGAAATCGACAATGTCGTTAATAAAAAAAGAAAACAGAAAGGGAGACAACTGGCAGCCTTGGCGAACACCTGATGAACACTCAAAGAATGGAGTATACCCATCATTAAGAGATATACAAGCTTTGACATCTTCATACATATTCTTTAGAATCCTAAATATTCTACCTTTAACGTTCCCTGTCCAAAGTTTGAACAAGAGACTATCTCGACACACCGAGTCGAATGCTGACTTTAAGTCTATAAATGCACAGTAAAAACGGGATTTGTGTAATAAAAGATATTTTTCAATCAAGACATTTATAATATATATGTTATCACTTGTACGAAAACCCTTCCGATATCCAGCTTGTTCAGGTGATAGGAACTGTTCTTCCGATAAGGACGTGTTGTGGGTGCTTGCCCCTGTTAATCGGGACAAACATCTGCTTGTGAAATCATCAGCATAAGCAGATTTATATTTCAATAAATTGTTTTTTAAGTAATTTCCTTTGTATTTTTCTAAACATTTATTATTAAAAAGTCAATATTTTTTTGGGTCAGATTATCAGGGTTTTATTGTATTCAAATTCCATCTGCAGATTCATATGGACAACTATGTCGATCTAGAAAGTGTTTTCACATTAGCATCAGCAGGATAAAGTTACAGGTGAAATACTTGACACATATTAATTTTAAATGTTCAGCAGTTATTTCCCTTGAATACATTTCAGTTTTCACTCTGGCTTATTTCCAGAATCCAAAACTTGGAACAAAACAATATGTGGCTTGAATTAGAATCATAGCAAGTATGTGCAATTTCCTCTGCTGCTTCCTTTGCCAAGTGTCTTCACTTGTGATTTGAACAAATCCATGAAGTTCACATAATAACATTGTTTGGTCTCATTTTGTCTCATTTCACTTCTTGCATATCCTCTATGCAAACAACAATTACTACTAAATATATTTGAGACATCTTGAATTGATACTGAATAATAGTGTTTCTCTGGAGACCAAGCTTTGAGTTTTTCTTCTCTTTTTTCGGTTAATGATTTTTATCCCATGAGAGCTAAAAAGAACAGTTTTTTATCCTCTTGTTATATTTGTCTGACTTCTCCTTTCTTGAATTGATTCCAAACTGAAGATACAGATACAAAACATCTGAAAGGAAAGTGTGAACTTTTCAACAAATAAATGATCAAAGTTATTGTATATAGTGTCTGTCCTCGCCGTGCATCAAGAAGACGAGGTCTCCTCCGACAGAAGTAAATACATCAGGCTTCTGGAGACACATGAGGATTTATGGAGTTTTATCAGTTTACAATTAATCCTTTTAATTAAAAACTATCATTATGTCTGATCACTCAATTGTTTAAGTTATCAGGGAAAGAACAGCTTCCCTGATCAAAATCAAACCACACTATGACTTAACTTTTATAATATAACAGAAAAAAAATGCATTTTATATAGTTTCTGGTTACTGCAGGCACTTTACGAGGAGATCAAATGAGGATGTGTCTTTAAGTATGCCATGTTTGGTGACTCCAGACTGAAGTAGATAAGACTAGGAATGTTTTAATACATTGATGTTTAATACAATCATGGTGTATATGACTGATCGAATGGTTCATACACATAAAGTGATATACTGATATAAAGGTTATAAGTATCTGTACATTACATAACAGTTTTTACTGTTAGCATATTAAATGTGTTCATTAAAACAGACTTAGCATTTATCATTTCCAACTAAACTCACTCAAATAGTCTGTCTCAAACCCTGAACCAAAGTATTTTCCCTTGTGACTAGCCCTTTCTGCAATGCTGAAGCCCTATATGAAGCAAGCTCAGGAATCTCCCTTTTATCTGTGGCTCTTTTTGACTTTAAAAGGAATTGTTTGTTTCTATCAAAATTATATAGATTCAGAGACTAAGAATTAGTCTGTCACTCAAACAACATTGTGCAATGTAAAATGAAAATAAGGTGGATTGCCATGAATGTATGAAATGTGATTATACATAGTTAAAACATTGTGAAACATTGACATGTGAAAAGCTTGGCCAGTGTGCCTCGTCAGTCTGTTAATGTAAGAGCTTATATATTTGTGTCCATGGTTTGGTCCAAATTGCTGGTGGTATCTAGGTGTGGTCCTTCCCTGACAATACTTATATTGAATATTTCCCATAGTAGCTGACACACAAGCCATTTTAGGATTGGGTGGTAAAGATAAATTACTCCCATTACCTTACCAAGCGAATGGTCTTGGCATATGATTAAGTTGTTTATTTATTGAGTAAAATTATGATACTGCATAATTTTATATATTGTTATATATGAAGCCCATTTCTGGTGTCTCCCAATGTGAAATTGCTGGAATATTACTAAAAACATAAAAATAACCCCACATTACTCACTATACTATATTAAATACCATCAAATTTAAAAAATACAAAATATGCTAATTAAGAAAGTGATATTACTCAAATTATGATAAGGATACTGTACTAACTCGTGAACTTGGAGGATAACATGTTTACTTTGGTTTATTTATGCTTGTAATGAAGCTTAACATGCTCAAATCACATCCTTTTTATCCTACTTCTCCAACAATCAGATTCCTCCAGCATCTGGACATTCACAATATTCCTATAAAATCTTAAGTATATTAATACATGTTGAAAAGTCCATATATTAGCATTCAGAACTAAACTAACAGTATTTTTGAACCAATCAGATTGAGTCTAATAATATTCTGTCATTTTGTGACCAGTCAGATTGAAGGTCATTTGTTATACAATCTTATTACCCACCTCTAAACATACTCTTGAGCTGATAAGAGGCCAGGGGTATATATTTTATGGTTGTGTCATGCTACTGCGGTATATATGTAGGTTATTGATTAGAATAGAATCACTTCCTAGTTGTGTGCAGTAAAAGATAAATGGCTGGGACCTCTTGAGTTACTGTGTTTTGGGAGAGCGTTTTTGTGTAGTCAAGCGCTGGGACGTGTCTGAAGTTGGTTTGCAGTGGAGGTTCTGTTTCACTGAATAACAAATTGATATTAACTTTTATAAGATGTAAGACCCTTTAAACTTATCCTGAAAATTGCTAATGATAATCATTAGTAATTCTTTATATGGTTTTTACTAAATGTTGAAAAGATATGTTTTTCTTGTTTCACAGTATATTTAAATATTTTTACTTTTTTCTTTCTTTCTTTTTCCTTTCTTTAAGTTTTGTTCAAGAGTTTGAGAAAATGTGCTCAAATCAACTATAATAAAATCGTAAAATAGAATACTATCTGCTCTTGAACAAGGAAGAAAAGAATCGCATGTATTCATCTGGCCAAGATTGTCATGTAATCATGTACAAAATAAAGAAAACCATGTATAATCAAAAATGCTCACATGTACAATTTTGGCATATTTAATGGCATCTGATGATTTATCATTTCGAACTTTATTCTTTTCCTTGAATCACAATTTTCTTGACATGACATATCTATCAAATACATAAATAAGTTGCACACACCTGAGAAATCTCCGATAGATATGTGGGTGGGTGTGACACAACCCACTAACCGGTTGTCTTATCAGATACATGTTATAGTTGTACTCTGTGGGTGCAAATCATGTTCAGGCCTTCTCTGTGCTGGTGATCGCAGATTAGCCCGATCTGACGTGACACGATACATTGTGTGTGACTGAAGAAGGAAGTCCGAGGTAGATCTATGCAGGTTTGTTTTATGACTACGGGTAATGTCAGATTTCTGTCACTTGAAGCAGAGTTTGGTTACATGTTCCTCGGACAGGTCATGTTGACATGATTTATCAAAGTAGGTGGTGTTTTGGGTTTATAGTTCTCGAATTTTCGTACATATTTTGTCGATTTATTCACTTATGATCAGTGTTTTTGTGCTTTCAGGTTTTGATTTACGTATTTCAGGTTTAGCTTTGTATGCTACAGTTGAAATTGTGTACATTTTTGCGAATGTTGCCTGACAGTTTAACATGACGGAATGCAGTTATGGTTGTGTTTGTGATAAGCTTGTGTGTATGCTGTGATCAGCGATATTTATGGTTTGTCAAGTACCTATATTCTCCGTGTGAGTAGTAATAATGCAATTTCAAGCTCATGTGTTTGACATTTAATGAAAATCTATTATTTTTCTTTAGAAATATTTGCTACTTAATGTATAAATGTCACAGATCATGAATTAATATTGTTGTTTGGTTTTAGATGATGTTGATAAGTACAGAAATAACACTGTTTTTTTTGTGGACGATGTAGATTATTACAGGAGCTGGTGACCACTAGTGACCGAGACGGATGTGTATTTTTTTTTAAATAGTTTTCTGTAGCACTTGTCATATATTTAACGACCGCCTCCGTGGTGTAGTGGTTAGAGCGTCCGCCCGGAGAGTGGAAGGTCGCGGGTTCGATCACCCGACCGCGTTGTTAAGTTATATGTCATGTCTGGAGATGTCCTAGGAAGACTCAGATAACATGAAACTGTGGTGGGAGACGAACACTTTATTCCATGTTGGTTTTGCCTTGGCCTACACAGACGCACGCTGCCCATGGACCAGTCATTGTGTACAGACTCTTAGGGAGTAATCATTATGCAACATCTCCCTTTCTTTAGAAAAGTAAAGATAGCAATTAACACACTATCCCAGCAAACAATTTAAACAAATGCTAAACAAGTTAAAATGAACAAATTAAAGTCTATATCTCTTTCTTGAGAAATTAAAAGTCCTTGCTGATAAGCAGGACCACATGTCATATCTTCCTCCCTTTTTTTCTTTTTAAGGCACAAAGTCCCTGTATCGGGGTGGTGGTCTGACCACCCTGCCTCTCCTCGTTCTGATCTCATGACCAGGTGCTGTGCCATGAACAGAACTGTCCATGATCCTAGGAGTGTTCACAGGAGTGTTCACATCAAAGTCTACAGGAGTTTTCAAAATTTTCACAGGAGTTTTCACAGGGGTTTTCACAGGAGTGTTACCAGGAGAGTTCACAGTTGACTGAAACTCTTTCATTGACCTTTCATCCATTCTCTGCTCTTCCAAATCCAGTTCGACATCTTTAGTCTCAGGGGCAGCTTCTTGAGATTTTCTTAGATGGCATCTATTTCTCGAAGAGATCTTCCATCTTCTGTCATGCGTTATGTCATCACGATCGTACATCCACTTGCTGTTCTACAACAGCTTTCTTCCATTTCTTTTGTCACGACTGAATGGCTTCACCCGAACTACATCTCCATCTCTCAGTTCTGAAAGTTCAGCTGCACGCGATTGTAGTAGTAAGCTTGTTTGGACCTCTTGCTTGAAAGTGCGGCAGGGGCGTTTTCAATAGTTTTCGGCTGCAGCAATCGACTTGGCGTTGGTAGCTTCGTTCTCGTTCTGCCCAAACAACCTTTGAACTGGCGAGCTGCCTACACCGTCAGTCGGCACATTTCTTAAGTCCAATAGGGCCAGAAAGGGTCTGACTGTGCATGCTGAGACTTACTCATGAGTCTCTTGGCGATCTTCACAGCACTCTCCACTTTCCCATTCGACTGTGGGTACCTGGGTGATGAAGTGATATGATCAAACTTTCGTACTCTGTTGCAAATGTATGGAAAGCTTCAGAATTAAAGGGAGGTCCATTGTCTGACACAATCTGATTGGGAAGTCCATGCCTCGCCAAATGGGATTTCAACTTTTTAATGATTTCAGGTGCCCTTTTATCATGCAGTCTGTCAACCTCAAAATAGTCCGAGTAGTAGTCAACAGTGATCAAAAAATCTTTTTGATCAAACTCAAAAAGATCACACCCTAGTTTCTCCCATGGACGACTAGGTATTTCATGACTGACCAATGGCTCTCGTCTTTGATCCTGTTGCAGCGTATTGCAAGTATCACACTTGCTGATGAAATCTGTGAGGTCAGCGGCCATATTGGGCCAATACACAGACTCTCTGGCTCTTCTGATACAACCTTGTATCCCCAAGTGACTGTAGTGAATTCTTTCCATGATGCCAGGGCGGATACTGACTGGCACAACAACACGTTCACCCTTGAACACTATGCCGTTTTGAACAGAGAGCTCATCGCGAAAGGGGAAAAAGACCCTGGCACACCATGGCACATCATCTGACGACGTTGGCCAGCCGTCCTGAATCAGATCCTTCAGTATCGTCATTGATTTGTCTTCCACAGTTGCTTTTTGTAACTGGTCAATTCGTTCCTCAGATATTGGCACATACTCAACCATGTTGATGGATTCAACGTCAAACGCTGTCTGACATCGAACATCAACAGCAAACACATCTCCGTCATCAGTCTCAGTATGTTTCACATGTGGAAGATATGCTCTACTCAGAGTGTCAGCAAAGAACATTTGAGATCCCCTCTTGTAGATGACCTCAAAATCGTACTTCTGAAGTCGTAACATCATGCGTTGGAGACGCCGAGCACACAACAGACTTTTATGCAGTATTGACTCCAATGGCTTGTGGTCCGATTCCACGGCGACCTTCCGTCCGTGAGACATACTGTTCAAATCGTTCCATGCCAAAGACAATCGCCAACATTTCTTTCTCTATCTGAGCATATTGTTTCTCAGTGTTGGTCAAAGATCGAGATGCATATGCTACAGGCTGACCATTTTGGATCAGACAAACACCCAGTCCATTTTGTGATGCATCACACTGAAGGCTTGTCTCGGCGTCATTGTCAAAGTACTTCAGTACAGGTGGTTCAGACAGAATATGTTTGATTTTTTCCAAACACTTGCCATGAACTTGCTCATCCCACCTGAAGTTCATATCACTCTCCACTACCTGAGATCTGGAAAATGTTCTCAAAGTTCACAGTGATTAGCTGCATTTGTTGAACAGCTATTGCACCAAGTATTGGTGGTGAGCCTCTGTCCCTCGTTATCAAGAATTCAATGGTGTATTCACCCTGATTCCTGGGATTTTTGACAGTCACTTCACACTTGCCAACAGTTTGAGATTTCACTCCATTGTACATTCGAAGAGTAGTATTGACCTGTGTTTCCAACTTTTCCAGGTGGGGATCCTGAAACACATTAGCGTAGATAGTCTCTGGCAACACATTGACAGTAGATCCACAATCTAACTGAAATTTGACCTCAGTTTCCTTGATGAGGAGGACAGCAAAAATCTTCCGTAAATACTGTTGACTTTCACCATGTAATTGAACACTGTTCACATTTTCAACATCCACTGATAAAATATATTCATCCTCAGTATCTTCATCACTCAGTAGTTGAACATTGGCTTGACTCGACTGGCACACATAAGCAAAATGATTTGGTCGTTTACATTTGTTGCAAATTCTTCCCCATGCTGGACATTCCTTCCTGCCGAACACATGACTGCGTCCACAAAATTTGCACTGTAGAGACTGATCACCTCTGGTAGTCAATCCAGGTTTAGTTTCCTTTCCTTTGGGTTTTTTTTGTAACCTCTAGTTTTACTGATAGCTTGCACATCCTCAGTGTTTGATAGAGATTTTAGTCTAGCAGCTGCTCTCTCATGGGACCTACAGATGTCAATACAATCTTTCAGTGATAGGTTCGAAGACTGCAGCAGTCTCTTGCGAGTGGAGTTATCACAAATGCCCATCACCATTCGATCCCTGATGAGACTATCTTCAAGCGTTCCATAATTGCATGTTTTAGCGAGAGTCCTAAGTGTTCTACATAAGTATCAACAGATTCAAAGTGTTCTTGATTCCGTTTGTTGAAATTGAACCGTTCCCATGTTTCATTGGTCTCGCCAATGCAGTAAGCTTCTAGTTTGTCCAATATTTTCTCGACTTTCCTCCTATCAATTTCACTGTCGAACTGCAACCCATCCAATATGTCTAGAGTCTCAGAACCAATACAAGTTAACAGTGTAGCTGATCTGCATTCATCAGAATCTGTCTTTGTTCGAGAAGCAAGCTCATAGTTTCCCCACATTCGTTTGAACTTTATGAAATTTCTCGTCAAATCGCCCTTCAGATCAAGCTTAGGAGGCAAAGGAATGTTCATAGAATGCGTGTATCACTTGTGGTGAAGGAATATTTCCACTTTCATCAGCCATGATTGAGTAGTAGTAGCAGTAGTTTCGCTTGTCCATATATTACTCACGACTAGCAATATAATCCGATTCACAGAAACTCCGTTAGTCACAGATTCAATATCGTCACACAAAACATCGCATGCTCTCCACTATCGAAATTAGGTGACACTGAACCACGTGCGTCTCGGCTCTTCCAATCAAAAGATATTCAGTCAGTAATGCATAACAATTTGTAAAGTTTGTCAGGCTTACTCACTTCTGACACCATGTTAAGTTATATGTCATGTCTGGAGATGTCCTAGGAAGACTCAGATAACATGAAACTGTGGTGGGAGAAGAACACTTTATTCCATGTTGGTTTTGCCTTGGCCTACACAGACGCACGCTGCCCATGGACCAGTCATTGTGTACAGACTCTTAGGGAGTAATCATTATGCAACACGCGTCATACCAAAAGACGTTAAAATATGGTACTTGTTGGTCCCTGTCTGGCTCTCGGCATTAATGGGTACAATAAGGACTGGTGGGCTTGGAGTGAGTATAATCTGTCTGAGTGGGGTATTCATGCTTCACTGCGGCATGGTATCTCAGTGGGCTAGCACTATAAACCAACTTAAGTCTGGGCTAGTACAAGCAGCCGCACATACACATACACACGCATGCACATCGTCATATGAGCGAAATATTCTCAAGCACGATGTAAAACCCAATTTCACCTCACCTCACCTCACCTCATATATTTAACCCTATCATAATGACGTGAGATAATTTGTTTATTGCACCCTGTCTGTCATATATGATGTGAGATACGTTGTATATTGCATCTTTGTCTGTTCCAGGTCACCGCCACCTACATTCAAGCAGCCTGATCTCTGGTCACAAAACTTAAAAGATTTTGTTAAAAAGTAAGCTTTTGACTTGAAATAGAAATGTATTTTTGTATTGATTTGGGTATAGAACTGATGTCAGCAGATTACTAAGTTACCTTTACTTGTGATTAAGTATTGGCAGAAAAATATTGTATTGTGTTAAATTGATTGAACAGGGTTTTATGTGTCTGTAGGTGCGTTGTTATAAGTAGTTATAACATAGTGTTTACATTATAAATGACTGACTGACTGACTGAGTTTGGTTTTACGCCGCTTTTAGCAATATTCCAGCAATATCATGGCGGGGGACACCAGAAATGGGCTTCACACATTGTACCCATGTGAGGAATCGAACCCGGGTCTTCGGCGTGACAAGCCAACACTTTAACCACTAGACTACCCCACCGCCCCACATTATAAATAAAGAGGGACACATGGAACAAGTGTGTGTTTAATTCCTCACTCACTACTATTCTACTTATATGATAGCAGTCTGTAAATAATTGCGTCTAGAATGAACAACGCAATGACTGACATCATGAGTACCAATATATGTGTTTGGGATACAATAACATACAGTCAGTCAGCTCATCCAGCATTCTGGTGTCCCCCGCTGTGATATTGCTGGAATATTGCTAAAAGCGGCGTAAGACTAAACTCACTCATTAATATGTTTTAAATGTCAGAATTTGATTAAGGTAGGCTCAATGACTTGCTAAGGTGCCACAGCTAGCAATTTGTATCCTGTTCTTGCCAGGTCCACTGGTCCTGGGGGTGAATTCCAGATAATCTGTGATTATTACCCTTGATTAATCACTGGGTACCTATCTTTTTTATGATGATAATTGGTGGTCAGTATGTACTGTTAACTGCTGTTGTAATGACCATTGTTGATCGTGTGTGTGTGTGCGTGCGTGCGTGTCGTGCGCCTGTGTGTATGATATATAGTGATCCTTGGTATACATTTTTAACTACATGTCATTTTTTGCTTTCCTCCCTCATCAGGTTGTCCAACTGGATTGAATAATGTGAAAAGCTGTGTCAAGCCCTGACGCATACACACTGTCATAGTTCTATGTATGTTTTACTCTACAGATGCCTGATTAAAGATTTTGAGGAAAGACCATTCACAGAAGGTCTCCTGAACCATCCATTCATAGAAGACCTGCCAGAAGACCCTACTGAGGTTGGTGTTCATCAGAGTTATGGTTTAAGAGTAAGAAATTGAAGGAAATAAAAGTGACAAACCTAAGAATATCCCTAAATAATAAGAAATCTGTTAAAATGAGAATCAATTGTACGATTCTGACTATGTCTGAGTATGCATTTCTGAACCACCATCATTAATGATGATGCCAGGTGTTTGTGAAAAGGTAAGTGTATAGGTATAAGCACCTGTCATAAACACATGCAGTGGCAAGTCAATTCTTCACCTACAAAGTAAGCGTGAAATTAGTGAAATAGGGAGTCATATCATAATTGTTGTGACTGTTGAAATTTGAAGAACATCCTCTACATATCTACCATAAAACTTTTTGAAAGATTTGCTTAGGACCAGAATGTTGTGATCTTGATCAAACAACCCATTGTGTAAAGACTCTTAAATATTTTAGAAAGTACTTTATTGATTAGTGCTTTATCTGACTGAGTTTTGGTTTTACGCCGCTTTTAGCAATATTCCAGCAATATCACGGCGGGGGACACCAGAAATGGGCTTCACTCATTGTACCCATGTGGGAAATTCGAACCTGGGTCTTTGGCGTGACGAGCCAACGCTTTAACCACTAGGCTACCCCACCGCCCCTGCTTTATCTGAGTGACCTCAACATTTACCAACTGCAGGAGAATAATACAATTGTTTTATATCATGAAAGAGTAATGTATAATTCATACTATGAGAGTCTGATTTGTAATAGGATCAACAGTAATTCTCTACTTACTTTTCTCTACTCTCTGTGACAGCAGCTGATTGTTTCAGCTTCTATATTAAAGAATAATGATCAGTATATCCTGATTTTGTGATAATGCTTTACCAAGCATACCTCCTGTCTTGAAAGCCAGGAACTGGTACTGGAAGCTATGGATGATGTTGGTTGATGTTTCAGTGCAAGGAGAAACTGATACAGTTGACATCAGAGATGGAGCGGACCATCCACGAACCGGACATTACAACCAAACATGGCCGTATGAAGTCACGGCGAGCAAGTCTAGACGGGATGGGGTACAGACAGCAGATGATCTCGCATCTCTCGAAACACTGGATGATGTAAGCATTGAGATATATTCACAATAATAACAATCAACTTTTTGTTGAATTGATGGGGATTGAATGTAAATATCAATATTCATAACAAGTATATTGTTTGTTCTTTTTTACATTGATAAAGAAAGTTGGTTCATGTTTTCTAATCATATTGATCCTGTGTCTGAAACGTCTCAAGGACCCCATATATGTTGTATGAGCAGATTGATTAAAAGCTAAAATATTGCTGATTGCCATAAAACAGCATACAATCAGTGAGGCTTTCATTCTGGCAGATTTGGATCTTTCTGATTGGTTTTGTGGAAATCATTTTGTTGCTGTTTCGCTTTCATTCAAGATATTAGTATTGAATGTTGTTTGTTCATATTTGTATATTATATTTCAGGAGGTGATTGTGTCCCAGCTATTCAACAGGTACAGCCAGAATCTCATCTACACCTACATTGGGGACATCTTGTTGGCGGTCAACCCCTTCACATTCATGACGATATATTCTGATGAGGTGGGTAGCTGTGCTTAAGGCGTCTGCTAGTGGTAGCCATTTTGTTTGCATGTGTGATTCTTAAGGGTATGGCTCCTTATCTGCTCTGTATACAGTTCACTATGGTAACGTTTTTTCTGTATAATCATCATAATAGTGACCTTTATCTGCTTGTACATTGTTGCTGTATGGTTCCTGTGTTGCAGTACTCTAAGAAGTACATGAATGCTCCGAAGGACAGCTTGCCTCCCCACATCTTCGCTGTCGCCGACCAGTCCTTCCAGATGATGATGCATAATAAACACAACCAGGTGAGTTCAGCAGTGTTTTATCCACTGGCAATGGGATGGCATGACTCAGAGATGCCACCCCTTACGCTTTAGGCGTAATTATTACGATTTTGAACATTAAATTACGCCATTACACTTAATCTGCGAAAATTACGCTTTTCTACTTGTTTTTCGAAAATCAGTTAAGTGGATAAATTTTCACAGGGAAGTGTTTCGTAACGCACAGGTGCAGGGGTGCAGAAATGGCCTTGCACCGATAGGAATCGCTTACTCTTAGCATCGCACTCATTCCAATTAACTTGCAAGGAATTAAAGTATGTTGAGTCACATGACCAACAATTTTCGATGTATGGAGATTCATAATGATTGGTCACATGTGTTTCGGTCTAGAATCTTCCTTTCGTGAAAACGTGTACCATGTTGAAGCGATCGGCAGACAAGTATTACACTTTTTAGGTCCAAATTACACTTTTTGACCTCTAGTATTACACTTAGGCCCCAAATAGGGTTGGCATCTCTGCATGACTGTCCGTTGTCTAATTCACCACTTATCGCTGTGCAGGGTTGCCTCCCTTGGTTTGCCAGGAACTTCATGATCATGGTTTCAGTCACAGATTTGCCCGATTATATTACTAGGTGTGGGCTCCCCTCCCACATCAGTTTGATCATGCCATCATATGACTGGAAAACTGTTCAAAGTAGCATTACACACAACTCACTCACTCTCATTCATTGAAGTATTCTCTAGTATTTTTACTGTCCATCGTCGACAGGTTTTAATCTTCCAAATGTTTTCACTTTTACTTGTATAAATTGTTTTCGTCATGATATGGCTGAGATATTGCTGATGTGACGTTAAATATTTACCCACTCACTCATTGAAGACTCTGTGTAGTTCTAGAGAATATAGACTAAATATTAAGAGCGCCCGCCTGGTGAGCTCACTCAATCCCCGGCCGTCATACCAAAAGAAAAATATTGTACTTGTTGGTCCCTGCCTGGCTGGCATTAATGGGTACAACAAGGCCTGGTCGACTAGTCAGTATAATGTGTCTGAGTGGGGTATTCATGCTTCACTGCAGCATGGTATCTCAGTGGGCTAGCACTATAAAACCAGCTTAAGTCTTGGGCTAGTACAAACAGCCGCACATACACATACACATGCATGCACATGTACTATGAGCAAATATTCTCAAGCCGCCGTTAAACCCAATTTCACCTCACCTCTACAGAATATAATGTAGCACTGGCAACACCTTTTATGAGAGTAACATATATGTACTTGTCCAAGATGTGGTAAAGACGATGATGTCTGTGTTCTGCAGTGTATTGTGATCAGCGGGGAGTCTGGTGCTGGCAAGACAGAGAGTGCCAACCTCCTGGTCCAGCAGCTCACCCAGCTAGGCAAGGTAAGATGGTGGTTAAGTCATTTCAATATATATTCATTTCCTGCCTTTATTTAAGAAGAACTATTTTGCTTGGTCTGGTGCCAAGATCTGTATGCCTTGAAATTGACACTCTGTGTGATTATGAGACTCATAATTGCTAGATTTGTCTGAATAATATAATCTGAGTTTTGAAGACTCTATCAAACTTGCTATGACTGCAAATAGGCACAGGCTTAGTTCCTGTTAATAGTGGACCAAGTATTTAGATGGATGACAATTTCAAAAGACCTGATATTTACTTGGCTGCATATATTGACATCAAATGTCTCCATATTTGGTAGTTTTTTATTTCCACGTTTACAAAATATGCAATTAAGTGGAATATTTTGCTCTGTCTACTTACAATCTATATTTACTCACTTAGGCACCCAATAGAACGTTAGAAGAGAGGATCCTGCAAGTCAATCCTTTGATGGAAGCCTTCGGTAATGCCAAAACAGTCATCAACGACAACTCCAGTCGGTTCGGGAAGTACCTTGAGATGTTCTTCACAGCTCACGGGACTGTCATGGGAGGTGGGTGCACATACAAAACTAATCTAATTAAAATCAGATCTCTCGTGTTGATGTCATGATGTTTAGAAATGACAGGATGCATAAACTATACAAATACAGGGAATTTATATTTTGTCCTTTGAACATTGTGATTAATTTAATTTTGTGACTGAGAAATCAGATGTGCTTGCCGGAATACTTATCATACTTGTAAGAAGAACTTAGAAGCTTTGTCAGAGATTGGCTGATTAGGAAGTGGATTCCAAAGGGAATGCATAATGTGATTAGGATCCATAATGATGTCACAAGTAAATGATGTCATATGAAACTTTCATGTCCAGACCAGACGAATGATTTCTATTAGTTGCCCACTGGCAGATTAAACAGCTGTACTTGGTTATGAGATCTTATTTCATAAAATGAGGAGAGCACGACTTCAGTATTGATGCTTTGTTTGTTTATTTCAGCCAAAATCACTGAATACCTGTTAGAGAAGTCTCGTGTCATTCATCAAGCAAAGTGAGTATTACCTTACAACCAAGATGACCTTCCCTGGAACATAGGGGTACTGAATAAGAATACTGGTCCTGTAGAACTTAATGTTCATTGTATTCTTGGTCATTTGGGTGATGTATTCCCATTCTTTACTGTCAGTAACTATGAAACATCTTCCAGAAACATAATTTCCAGGCTGTGTTAAAGCTAGATAATGCATGTGTTTTGTAAAGCATCTTAAAACATCAATACAGTGGAAACCGCCTAAGTAAAGACCGCTTAACTAAACAGACAGGATAAGTAAACACTATTCTTTGGTCCCGGCAAATTTCTTCATTAATTATCACTATTAGAGTCCGGTTAACTAAACTCGGATAAGTAAACAATACCGCTTAACTAAACTTCTTCTCACGGTCCCTGGAAGTGAATTACTTAACAAAAGAGACGGATAACTAAATTAGCGATCCCACATAATCCGACATGAGGGGCATGTGTCAGTCTCCAGTTAAACAAACATCCTACTTACAGCTTGCTGGCGTCATGCAGGTGACATTACGACGTACACTGACAACTGAAGGCCATATTACTTACAAATGTTGTCTGTTATTCTGCAGTATACATATACATGCATATGGTTGTCATTTGCAGGTTTTATAAGTTTGGATAAGTTAAATACCTGATAAGTAAACAATTTTGGCGAGTCCCTTGAAATGTTACTTATCAGGTTTCCACTGTATCTCCAAGCAGTGTGTGATTGGTGTAGAGTTTGAAGTTGATGCTTGTGTGTACTCCAGAGGAGAGCAAAGTTTCCACATCTTCTACTACGTCCATGATGGCCTTATCTCCAGTGACAACGACAAGTTCCACTTGAAGAAGAGCAAAGTTTACAAGTAAGTCTCTATCATGGGCAGCTCCTATCGAAGCTAGATTTTCACTCTTACTGTCTATTTCTCCTTTTATACTTTGATAAATTTATCTGTGGGCCATTTAGCTGTGCCTCAGTATCTTTGGAAGAAAATATTAGAAAGTGTTAAGATTTTGTATTTGCTTTAATATACATGTGTGTTGTGTGTTTTAGGTACCTCCAGGAGTACACAAGTGCTCCTCCTGACATAGCCTCATTGTCAGTACACCGGGTCAAGTTCAAGGCCATCCAGACATGCTTTGATGTGATTGGTTTCCAGAAAGAGGTACAGTTTATAATATCCCACTCACCTGTCTCTTTTTTAGGTTATAACACTTGCTACTACATGTTTGTTTAACTTGTTTGAACAAAGAAAATAGCATTTTAGAATACTTGAGACGTACATTTTGGAGTTTCAAGGACGTTTTGATGGATAACAACTTCTATATTTCATGATGAAGTTGTCTTGCTTGACAACGGTACAAGAATCTGTATCGATGGTGGTGATGATGTCGCACTCACGAAATATAGAAGTTGTTATCCATAAAAACGTGTTCCATATTATACATGTTTGTTGTTTAGGTAATATGAAAAATTGAAACTAAGCATTTTATAGTTTCAAGGACAATTTGGAAATGTCAGAACTGACAGTACTTTTCAGTTGGTTCATGATGATGGTGGTGATGATGATGATGGTGGTGTTGATGATATCTGTCCCATGTTAATAATAATGTGTATATCCCTGACAGGAGGTGTCGTCAGTGTATGCCATACTCTGTGGCATCCTACACATCGGCAATATGGAGTTCCAGGAGAAAGAGCTGTCCGACCACACCGGGGACTGCTGTGTCATCAGTGACAGGAGTCTGCTTGACATAGGTAGGTCATCGTATTATGCCACAAGTATTTTAGCAAAAGACTGACGTTTAGACCTCATCATAAAATCACAACTAAACATTTAAAATTAAAAAGCAAGTTTCAACTACATATTAACTACTGTAGTCTTCTAATTCTGTGTTGACCGCCTCCGTGGTGTAGTGGTTAGAGCGTCCGCCCGGAGAGCGGAAGGTCGCGGGTTCGATCCCCGGCCGCGTCATACCAAAAGACGTTAAAATATGGTACTTGTTGGTCCCTGCCTGGCGCTCGGCATTAATGGGTACAACAAGGACTGGTCGGCTCGGAGTCAGTATAATGTGTCTGAGTGGGGTATTCATGCTTCACTGCGGCATGGTATCTCAGTGGGCTAGCACTATAAAACCAGCTTAAGTCTGGGCTAGTACAAGCAGCCGCACTACACATACATACACATGCATATATGCAAACTTAAGTCTGGGCTAGTACCTCATGTCATCAGTCACTAGATGAGCCTGTCGTCATGGAAATATTCTATTCAAGCACGACGTTAAACCCAATTTCACTTCACTTCACTTCTAATTCTGTTGCAGGATACCACTTCCTTCCTTGTATGATTGTATGTACTCTATTTTGTTCATCAAGTTGTTTGTTTCTAATATTCTACCCTTCTTGCAGTAGACATATTTACTGCTATAGTCCATTCATCAAGCTTCTTGCTTCCAGTGTCCTCGCTTCTTGGAGTAAACTCGGAGGACATACAAGAAGCTCTCACTTCCACAGCAATGGTAGCCAAGGGGGAGCTCATCATTCGCAACAACAGCTTGCGTGAAGCCTTCAATGCCAGGGATGCCATGGCCAAGGCCCTGTATGGCCGCCTCTTCAGTTGGATTGTCAACAGGATAAGTGCACTCCTCCGACCAACCAAAACAGAGAGATCGGAGTGAGTTCATTGTTTTACCCTGTTCACAACCTTAAAAAACCCAGGAATGTACATATATTTGCTTTATTGTAGTAATGAAGCAGGCATTTTGTGCATACAATTTCAGCAAATGTGCCATTACTTTTATTATAATGCTTGGACCATGGTTGTCATGGCAGGAATGATGGAATGATGTAATAATCGTTCAGGCATTTGTAATTCAGTACATAGTATCTAGATCTGTTTCTTGGAAATATATGTTTCTCATTTTGTACATGCTTTTAAATTTTGACCTTAATATTGACCTGTAATACAATTCAGAATTTATGACATCTCAAATACAACCAACCTGATGAAGCAGAACTTATGTGTGTGATCATAACAACTGTGTCATTTGAATTGATCATCAAATAGGATGGTTATCCCAAATGTAACTGATATATATATATCTTTAGTTTATGTACCAGTAAGTACTATATATGACTTCAGTCATTGACAATTTGCTCCATAGGATATAAACTGTGTGAACACTATTCAAATGTTTTGATCTGTGATGTAAATGATGATGGAGCTTCAGGACGTACTGGTGAGCTACAGAGCCTTGTAGTTTTCTTTCATTTAAATATGCTTTTAAAAAATCCTTTTTAACTCCTTCAGTGAAGATACCTTGGTGATTGGGCTTCTGGACATCTTCGGGTTTGAAAACTTCACACACAACTCCTTTGAGCAGCTTTGTATCAACATTGCCAATGAACAAATACAGTATTACTTCAACCAGAACATCTTTGTCTGGGAGATGGTAGGTGCAATAGCTGTAACACTTGGCAAAATAATAATTGCATTGGTAGAAAGGTCATCACAACATGTAGATTGATATATACAGGGCCCCGTTCCTCAAAGCGATCGTTGCTCTAAGATGATCGTAACTCCTATACTTTAACATAGACTTACGACTGTCGTAGCGCTACGATCGCTTTGTGAAACGGGGCCCAGGCCACCTTGATAGCTGGAATATTGCTGGCAGCAGTCTACCAAAAACAATTCCATAAAACTTTTTAAAGATTTTATCTTGTGTCTGATTAGATTTGATTTATGTTACATTTGACTGTATCCTCCTGCAAAGTAACATAGTAAGCATAGTGACAATGATGACTATGTTGACAAGTGACCTGTGGATGTTGCAGCAAGAGTATCATAATGAAGGGATTGATGCCAAGGATGTGAGCTATGTGGACAACAGGCCCATCCTGGACATGTTCCTGATGAAGCCCATGGGTGTCCTGTGTCTGCTGGATGAAGAGAGCAACTTCCCCAAGTCCTCCGACCAGACTCTCGTGGGTAAGGATCAACTTTATGTGAGGTAGTGCCAGACTGATTGGTCAGGAACACCTTAGGATGAGGTATTGCCAGACTCCGGTTGGTAAGGATCATCTTCAGGCATGGTATTGCCAGACTGTATTTGGTAAGGACCAGAACACCTTAGGGAGAGGTTTTGAGGGACTCTTGTTTGTAAAGGACACCCTTGGATGAGGTAATGCCAGACTCGGGTTGGTAAGGATCATCTTCAGGCATGGTATTGCCAGACTGTATTTGGTAAGGACCAGAACACCTTAGGGAGAGGTTTTGGAGGGACTCTTGTTTGTAAAGGACACCCTTGGATGAGGTAATGCCAGACTCGGGTTGGTAAGGATCATCTTCAGGCATGGTATTGCCAGACTGTATTTGGTAAGGACCAGAACACCTTAGGGAGAGGTTTTGGAGGGACTCTTGTTCGTAAAGGACACCCTTGGATGAGGTAATGCCAGACTCTACAGCTAGTTTTTAATGAACACCTTTCTCAGTATGTCTCTTGAATATCATGTTATGTGTAATCTTGTTGTCTTTGTAGAAAAGTTCCACCAGAACATCAACTCCCCCTACTACACAAGACCAAAGGCTGACAATCTCAAGTTTGCTATTGAGCATTATGCTGGCAAGGTATTATCCACTTATATTACACTTATTGTACAATTAGCTGCATATCTGCATAATTATGCCAAATAATGCTGAAAACCCAATTGCTGTAAGTTTTATTGCATACAAGTATGCATGCATTTTTGTGAAAACACAATAGTGTTAAGAGAGCTTGTAAATATCCAATGAGGATTTTTAGCATAAGCGCAGATGAAATATATTTTTACATCTAATGACAGCTACAAATTTCTATGCAGTATAAGCTGTGCGATAGCACTACCTATGACTTTAGTGGTTGAGTATGCTTCTCTGTGACAAGTTTACAATATTGGTCATGTGACTTCCTGTTGGTGCTGTGTGTCCACAGGTAAGCAATGTGGAAGAAAAGCAGTACTGCAAACAGCACAAAGCATGCTGTTTGCATACATGAAAGTTAATGAATCAGTTGGTGCAAAACATGAGTCTAGAAAATAATGGAATGTATTCTAGATGGCATTATTACAAGGTGCCCTGTCTGAGACTGGTTAGTTGTCAGAAACCCTGTATAGTTAGATCCATTCACTGGATGACTGTAATCAGGATATATTGTGTTCAATAGAAGACATGTATATTCTTCCACTAGGTGACATACGATGCTTCTGGCTTCCTGGAGAAGAACAGAGATCGCCTTCCTGTTGAGATTGTTGACATCCTGCGTCAGTCCAGCAACCCTGTTGTCAAGGCTCTCTTCCAGACACCCCTCACAAAAACAGGTACTTAACTCTTTGTGAATAGGGGCGGTGGGATGGCCGAGTGGTTAAAGTGTTCACTTGTCATACTGAAGACCCGGGTTCGATTCCCCACATGGGTACAATGTGTGAAGCCCTTTTCTGGTGTCTCCGGCTGTGATATTGCTGGAATATTGCTAAAAGTGGCGTAAAACTAAACTCACTCATTGTTAGTAGTACAACACAATAGGTGATTTCTTCTTCTGCAAGTAGGGGCAGTGTGGTAGCCTAGTGGATAAAATATTTGCTTCTCATGCCTAAAGCCTGGGTTAGATTCCACACATGGGTACAATGTCTGAACCATTTTTCTGGTGTCCCCCATCGTGTTATTGCTGGAAAGTTACTAGGAGTGGTGTAAAACCCAACTCACTCACTCATTTATCTGTAAGTACTGGAAGTTGTCATTATGAAGGGAAGGAATATGGTGGTCAAGTGGTCTGCTCTACATAGTTGCATCCCTTAGGCCTGCCAGGATCTGCTGGATATTGATCCCAGATATTCCAGTTGACTCTCTCAGCCCAAGTATGTATTGATTAAAGTGGTTCATATAGCTAGGTTTACTTTTCATATTGAGCAACAGACTACAACATGTCTGAAACTTCTCCTAAAAAGTCTCAATTTTCAACAGGAAACTTGGCTACGGGTAGTCTCAAGTCCAACTTCAACAGTAAGAAGTCCAGTGCATTTAACTCTCCCATGAGCACCAACAGTGGCTTCACGATACAGAGTTACCAGCCTCAGAGCAGATCGGCATTTGGTGGCAGCAGGGTGTGTATACTTATAGCATTGGATCTCTGTTTGTATGTGTACTCTATGGTTATATTATTGTCTTTGTCATGGTGTTGAAGTAATTATGGATTGACAAAAGGACATCTTAAAAATATTGTGTTGCCATGGACAGATATGGAATTAAATTTCATAAGATAATTTCGTAAAAGAGTAAAATGGTCATGTTAATATTTTTTTATATTCGCACATATGCAGTTTAGACGTCCATTGTTCATGATGTTATAAAATAAGCTGCACTTTAGTATAGACATTTCATACTTTATTGCTTCATTTTTAGTCTGAAAATGTCAATGATTCTTATCTAAAATAACTTTCTCAAACTGACTATTATCTGTCCTTTGTGGGTGGATGCAGTAACCATTCATTCACACACGAGGGATAATTTATAATTTCTTGTTGTTCACCGTTTCTTCTCTGTTGTTTTCTTCAAAGACCTGTTTTTTAAGTGTACATCTTTCTTATGAATGGATTGGACTTGGCAGATTACAAGTCATTGTATTCCAGTACAGTGCTGTCAAATGGATGATCAAATAACACAGAAACATTTAACTCAATGTACCTTTTATGGTGTTGAGGACTTTACATTAAACAATGTTTATAGTCTGTTTGGGTTCAAATGAAGAATGACAAATGATGAAATAACTTGAAATTGGGATAAGTGCACAAAACATAAATAAGACACATGGTCCTGAAACCTCTGTACCCAACAGGATCTGAAATTTGATGTTTTATGATCGATCGCGGAAAAAGTTGTTAAAGAAACCATCATGTAATATTGTGCTGTTTTCATGCTTCACACCGAGGGGTGACAAACGGATGGTGGAACAGCACCAGCACACATTCAGGTGCAACTCAGCACAGCCAGCTTGTCAGCCTCGGTCATAAAAACGTCATATTTCAGATCCTGTTGGGTACAGAGGTTTCAGGACTATGTGTCTTATTTATGTTTTGTGCACTTATCCCAGTGTCAAGTTATTTCATCATTTGTCGTTCTCATTTGAACCCAAACAGACTATAACTGTTTGTAAGAAAATATTTTGTGAACAGCTTTGATAATGACAGTCTTCTGAGTCACATGACAATACTATGTTATTGTCAGGCTGCATCCTACACTTTTGTGCCATGGTCTAAGGCGCTGCTGTTTGCTGTGCTAGACACCTCTGATTGTGGGTTTGAATCCCATATCTCCCACATTATGAGGGTGGCAAATGTCCGAGAGATTCTACTCCCTTATCAAGCTGACATGCTCTTAAGTTAAAAGACTCGTGAAGGTCCGGGTTAGAATATTGATCTTCAGTAACCCATGCTTGTTGTAAGAGGCGACTAACGGGATCGGGTGGTCAGGCTCGCAGACTTGGTTGACACATGTCACCGGTTCCCAATTACGCAGATCGATGCTCATGCTGTTGATCACTGGATTGTCTGGTCCAGAGTCCATTATTTACAGACCACCGCCATATAGCTGGAATATTGCTGCATGCTGCGTAAAATTAAACTCACTCACTCACATGCTGTGATATAACTGAAATACTGTTTAAAGCAGTGTTAAACCCAACTCACTCACTCACCCACACCTTCTACCTCTATCCTATCTCTATCTCCTATATCAACTGAATGAAAACTTCCAACTTGATTCGTTTTGTGTTTCCGACATATGTAGAAGTAGTAACTGACTTGTGTTGTGTTAGACTTGTGTTGTACTGTCTTACAGATTTATTTGAATGCTCTTGTAAGTATTGTTAGTCTCAGTGTTTGCCGTGATCTGTCTTCATATAGCGCTTTGTTTCTATCACAGAGTTCAGCCTCTTTATAGACATCAGGAAACATTTATTTCAGAGACGGACATTTCTTCATTATATCCTGTGTGGCTTAAACTCCTACCTGCAGTATCCCATTTGAACTTTCCGACGTGTAATTACCCTTGTATTCACCATGCTTAATTCATCATTATCATGTTTTTATTATAATTTAAACATCACCCAAACTCAACCACTAAGCTACTGATAGTATAGGAAGAAAAAGGTTTTGGTTTTTCACTTTTGTTCATTTAGAGTTACTTTAGATTTTTTACCAGCAAGATGTTATTTACATTCAGTTTCAGTTCTGGAATTATTACTGATTTAGTATTGTTCTATAATCCAGTATCCTATAGTTTGGTTAGTATGTGTTTAATGTTTTTAGGGAACAATCAGATTGTTCTTATCAATAATTGAGAGCACTAATTATGTTATTTTGAGAGAACTATTTGACCTATCTCAGAGAGCAGTAAATTCATTATACAGAGATTAGCATATGACCTCTCTTAAATACAGTATAATCATTTTATTGAAAGTAAAATCTGACTAATCTTACAGAGAAAAAGTTGTATTGTCCTGAGAGTAGTATGTGGCATATCTTAGAGAGCAGTACAATCATTCTTTTCAAAGTGATATATGACCTATGTCAGAGAGCAGTAAATTCTTAATTTTGAAAGAAGTATCTGAGCTATCATGAAACATCATCTCACATTTTATTCACTTTTCATATCATTCCGCTTCCATTAACATTTTCTTTATGTATTTGATGATGATTATGATGATGATGCAATAATAGACGATACCAAACAGTTGTTTTAAGAAAAGATATTTTTTAGTATCGTTTCAGATAAAAAAAAAATACAAGCTAAGAGAAATATCAAACATTTACGGTCACTAATAAACATTCAGTCAGACAGTGTGCTGAAATTGACTTATTTTTCTATTAAAGTGCTTAGTAAATGAATTTTATTTGTGTGATGTGAACATTATTTTAGTGCTTTGCTCACATTGATAGTGTAAATATTGTGTTGAGGTTAGAGTTAGCAGGCTTGTGTATTAATGAAAGTAGACGATGGGTTGCACAATTCACAGTAGGCACTACAAGACACCTATTATCAGCCAAAATAGATTAAAAATGTTTAAAGTTAATCAATTACACAGCTGATGTGTGAATTAGTTTAAACATTCTGAAATAACTTTAGTAGTTTTGATATCTTTGTATGAGATGTAAAAAAGAACGAATGAATATTATGCAATATGGAAATCACAGCATTAAGAAGAATGTGATTTATGTTTTGATTCTAATAGGTCTTTAATCTTCAAGCATTTAATTAAATGAGATCTTAGTGCTCAGTTCCTCTGCACAAAGAACTGACGATATCCCATGACGGGTCAAGTCAGAATAATCTTTCTTGAATTCTGAGTGACCAATGAATTGACTTACAAGAAGTCAGCTTTAGTCAATCCGAAAGATGTTTTCTTGAGTTTTTGACATCTAGTTTCAAACTGGCAACTTGGTCAGGTGACGGGCATGCTTATGTGACCTGTAATGGGGTCTCCTCACATCTTTATGGAATGGTAGTGAGATCTAGGATCTCAAGTACAGTTTTGTTTGTATTATCTGTGAAGTTTGATTAAGTAAAGGACTTGTTTGTCCGTGTATCTATGTATTTTCATTGTAGCAAACGTAGTGTAAGTTTTACTATTACAATGAAACCTGGTTAATCAGAATGACATTTTTTGTAAAATTGTCTTCATTCTGGAGTACAGGTGACGGTGGCATAACTAGTGGTTAAAATGTCCGAGCATTATGTGAAGCCAACTGTCTCCTGTAGTGGTATTGCTGAAATGTTGTTGAAAGTATTCAGGAATCATTCCAACATACTCACTCTTTGGAGAACAGAGTAATTTAAGGGCATGGGTGGATTACTCAGCTGAGGCACTGATATTTGCTGTTAAGAGTTGTCTCCCTTGGTCACACCAGAAACTTGTGATTCAAGGTTATAATCCTGGTTAGAACAGATTATGTTTCTAGCTTTGTCAACATCATAACCATTTTCAGGGTTTCATCGATGGGATGAATATCTGAGACCTGCAAGAGTTCAAACTTTTCTCCTACGATAAGCTCACACGCTGTGATGTAACATGAAAACTGTTAAAAGTTGCGTAAACCCAACTCACTTGCTCTCACACAGAGTAAAGTCTATTTGTATTTTCATGGATGCTTCGAACAGTGACGGTTAACAATGTTAATAGGGCTTCACACTAAGGCGTGTTGTGTTTCCAATATATGATAGGTGTGTGATGGGCATAGATAGATATGAGACTTGTATATAACAGGTATGTGATGTTCGTTCCAGAATGCATCTGGATCTACCAGCATGACCCGGATCCAGCAGACAGTGTCCACATATTTTCGCTTCTCCCTCATGGACCTCCTGGCCAAGATGGTGGCTGGCTCTCCACATTTTGTCAGGTAGCCAAGCATTTTCTGTCATTTGTCTTTTATGAAACTCCTGCTGCCCCAAAACAAATGTACAACGATGGAAAGGTCTCTATGGAGAATGGAATCATATTATAAACTAGGGTCAGAGCAGTTGTTTTTTATGTTAATTAGTGTGTGTTGCCAAAACACCAAGATGAAGGAAGCATCATTAGAGTATATCAAATGTCCTGACCCATGGTTGTATGCTGTTGAGACTGAAGCTTCCACAATGTAACCTGTTGTCAATTTGTCAGTCATGAACCTTATTCCCTCATGAACCTTTCATATGTAGAGTCATTATTTCTCTGTCCTATACCCATAGTGTAGTGTGAACCAGGGCCGGGGTTTTATCCTAATGGTGCCTACGCTGGGAAGTTGAGCATACCAATCACTCACTCTTTCTTTCTTAAATGATCTAACTGTTTAAACTTGACACAATTGTTGCAGAGGTATCTGAAAAGAAGTAGGCAGTTCTTTCATATGTTGAAAAGTTTCAGATCTGTGAATTTGTCTTTATTATTTCCCCAAAATCTGAGTGTTGCTGCGAATATTGCTAAAATCTTTGTTGAACTGGCAAGCTCGGTTGTAACTCAGTCATTGTCTGTGAGTAGAGCCAAGGGAGGTAATAAAATCATAAGCCCCAAGCGTGGATGCATCCAGGGTATAGTGGAGAGTGATGGTAATGTATACCCTGGAGATTATCGAGGATGATGTAGAGTGAACCAGCTCACTTTTTATTTTTGTTTTGGGGTTTTCTAGGCATGCATTTGAAGTGGTAGGGAAAAAAGTTATTGATTCAAACTTAAGGGCAAGGTCATCTGTAAAACAAGAAAAAAATAACTTAACGTCTAACATGCTCAAAAAGTTATTTGAAGAAAATAGATAACATTTTGTTCACTTCAACAGATGTATCAAGCCGAACGACAAAAAGGATCCAGAACACTTTGAGTCTGAGAAGGTGATGATTCAGCTGAAGTATACTGGCGTCCTGGAGACTACTCGCATCAGGAGGCAGGGTTATTCTCACAGGATACAGTTCAGTGAGTTCCTCAAGAGGTAGGTTTGAATGGCTTCTTGAGTCTGATCCATGGATATGTTGAGATTTGGATTTTGGTATGGTCTGTTCTTTATTAAGCATGAGGTGTAAGTTATTGTGTTTATTGATTTTTTTCTTAGTTAAAGATGCTTCTAATAATGACTTCCCCATAAGGATTCTGAGTAAGAGTGTGTTGATCCCCAGAATCCAAGATTTGGTGTCTGTGGTAATTGTACCACAGATGAGTGGATTGATGCTCATGATATCAATCTCTACATCGCCTTGTCCAAAATATTACTGAATGCAGCTGTTGACAACAAACAAGCAACAAATGAACACATAACAGTGACTGGGTGTAAAAGAAGAGTTATGTCTGTTCAAGAATCAACTGCTCTTGCTCTAGCAATGTCAAGAAGATCAAAATTTATTGTAAATCTTCGGTCAAGATCCCGAAAACATCCCGATGTTTCCGAAAGATCCCGAAAACATCCACCCATCCAGATTCTCATGATCACTGGCATTGCTTATCTTCATCTGGTTTGTGACTCTTATGCTTGATGAGTCAGTGAGTACGGTTTTATGCTGCTTTTAGCAATATTCAAGCAATATCATGGCAGGGGACACCAGAAATGGGCTTCACACATTGTACCCAAGTGGGGAATAGAACCCAGGCCTTTGCCATGACAAGCAAATGCTTTAACCACTGGGCTACCCCACCACCCCCTCATGCTTGATGAAGGTGCTGTATGTGTATTGTGTGTTCCAGGTACCATGTGCTGTGTTTCCAGTGGAATGAGAAGATCCCCATCAATGCTGAGACCTGCACTGTCCTCCTGGAGAGGCTGGGACTTCATCAGTGGGCCATCGGCAGGACAAAGGTGGGCAGCTGTCCTTCTTTTATTGCCTACATAGATCATCAACACAACATATGTCAAAGTCAGTTGTTGGTCGGACAAAGACATTCAGAGACAGGTCTTTTCAATCTAGTGGTCCATCTTTAGGGAAAAAGCTACCACTATCTCTATGATCAGAAGAGCAACTGAGTACTTTCAAATCAAAATTAAAGACTCATTTATTCTCGCAGCCTACCACACCCAACAGCTTTTGAGCAACCTTCCAAAGGATGGATATTAGCTCTATACAAATGTATATATTGATTGATTGATTATTATTAAATGCAAGGATTTCATTATAGAGAAGTAGTCATATTGCTGCATATATTATGGGAGAACCTTTGAAAGAGAACATGAAAGAAAGTTTATTACTCTCCCGTGGAAGATACTGCAGTGTAATATTTTTACGTCAATATTACAGTGTAGTGCCACTAGACATATGACATCATAATGGTTTACAGTTATGACGTCATGATACTAATGCCTCTGTCACAATGGTATTAGACCTTGCTTGACTCGTGGGAAGCTGAAAGTCATCACACTGTTAGTAGGCAATTTCTATCAATTTATGTTGGACAGTAATAAACAGAATATTAAACTCGCTTCCGTGAAATACAATTTTTATTAAACTCGTGAAAGATTTAGCTTTCGCTCGTTTAGTACCAAGTCATTAATTCATTTAATAAAAATGGTATTACATGGAAGGTCATTTAGTATCCTCTATATATTAAAGTCATACGTTAACATCCCTTCCCACAATGTCTACACTTGGGTTATAACAAACATTCGTGCCCACCTGTATATTATAAAGAAGTTATGTGTTTCTCATAGGGAAACTTCAGCTTCATCATTTTCTGACTAAAATGATGTCTAACCAGAAATTTCTTCAAAGAGGGCATACATTTATCAAGCAGTGATCAAATATTTTTTCAACCAATGCATAAAGGCCTGTGTTTACGGGATGGATTTTGTAATCCAGCAATTTCTTATGCTCTGTTTCTGATTTTGATATAGGCAATGTTCTCATTTTGTTATCAATATGTTTTCTTGTGGAGTGATATTCCTGTAATGAACAATATGTCCACATATATGAGCGGCACAAGAATGCTGAAGGATTGAAGGTCTTGTGAAATAATGCAATAAAAATATTTGTTGGTAATTTTGAAAATATTTGATAGCCAAAAGAACTATCCTTCTCTTGGATTGTATTTTGCAGGTTTTCTTGAAGTACTACCATGTGGAGGAATTAGCTCGGAGGTACGAGAACTTCTACCAGAAGTTGGTTCTAGTCCAGGCATGTGTGAGGCGCTGGCTCAGTCGAACCCGCTTCTACCGAATGAAGTGGCAGCGAGACAAGGCAGTGCTCATCATGCAGAAATGTAAGGATTCATTTTTCACAATGGTTATCAACTAACTTGTGATCCAAAAGTCGCCATGCTTGTTTCCCTTTGATAATTTAATTGCAGTGTAGGTCCAAATCACCTCATGTCTGATTTCTCTTTGACAATTCTGGAGCAGAGAAGATTCCAATCACTCAATGTCTAATTCCTCTGTGACAATTCTGGAGCAGAGAAGGTCCCAATCACACATGCCTGATTATTCTTTGACAATTCTGGAGCAGGGAAGGTCCCAATCACACATGCCTGATTATTCTTTGACAATTCTGGAGCAGGGAAGGTCCCAATCACACATGCCTGATTATTCTTTGACAATTCTGCAGCAGGGAAGGTCCCAATCACACATGCCTGATTATTCTTTGACAATTCTGGAGCAGAGAAGGTCCCAAGTACCTCTTGTCCCTTTGAGAATGTTTGTACCACATTTGCTTCAGTTGCAATAGTAATCCATCTTTATTGCAGTTGCCCGAGGATGGCATGTACGGAAGGAGTACCAGACAGTTGTACAGCAGAGACGCAGGGCAGCTGTTGTCCTACAGAAATGTAAGTTTGCTTTGACGATTCATTGCTTGTCAAGGTAGGAATGAAAGTAGAAAGAATGAAACAACAGCAGCTAACAGTGCAAGTTGCCACACAGTTACAGTCCTGTCCTTTATTGGCACAAACTGGAACCATTGTTGTACATGCAAGATAACTCGCACAGGCATTAGTCTGTAAAGGAGCATTCATTTTTACACATGATTGTATTGCCTCCAAGGAAATTCCAGAACAGAAAGGTCCCAGGTACTCATGATTTGTGTCATAAGATGCAGCTGAACTGAGGATAAGGAGAACTTGGCATCTAAATGAAGTTTGCTTGGCTGGAACGTGTGAATGAGAACTGAATTACCTCAAAATATGAAAGCATTTTGGGTGACCAAAATATGTGAATGAGGATTTGATGACCACCATGTGAAAGAGGATTGGATGTCGACATTGTGTGAAAGGAGATAGGGTGGCGATTGTGTATGAGGATTTGATGGCAATGATGTGTGAATGAGTATTGGATGACGACAGTGTGTGAATGAGTATTGGATGACAACAGTGTGTGAAAGAGGATTGGATGACGACAGTGTGTGAATGAAGTGTGGAGGGCAACAGTGTGTGAAAGAGGATTGGATGATGACAGTGTGTGAATGAGGATTGGATGGCAACAGTGTGTGAAAGAGGATTGAATGACGACAGTGTGTGAATGAGGATTGGATGACGACAGTGTGTGAAAGGAAAAAGGAAGGCGACTGTGAATGAGGATTGGATGGCAATGATGTGTGGAAAAGGATTGGATGGCAACAGTGTGTGAATGAAGATTGGATAGTGACTGTGTGAATGAAGATTGGGTGGAACATGGTGTTTGAATGACATTTGTTCTGTTATAATTTGACTGACTTTATGATATATGTTGTCAGTGGCCCGTGGGTTACATGCCAGGAAAGTGTACCAGCCAGTGATCAAGCAGCGGCACTGTTCGGCTGTCACCATACAAGCTGCATACAGAGGCTACATTACACGAAAACGGATCAAGGAAGAAAAAAGAAAAGAAGACGAACAAGCAAGGAAAATACAAGCAGGTATAAATATGACCATGTGAACAGTGATTTCCACTTTTTGTAGTTTTATGTCAAAGTAACCGTTTAGTACTGTATCAGATTTGAAATCATTTGAAGACATTGTGTATTTAAGCAGTATTACCAAAATGAGTATACACCCATTTTTGAGTTTTGAATATCCCATGTATTATTACAATCAGATCTTTTATTATGATGAAGTACCTCAATCCATGATGATTTGAGGACATTTGATTGAAACTGTGGTTGCTCGGTCTGAAGTGTGACCTTTATCCTTTTCTTGTGGAACAGGGCCCCGTTTCACAAAGCTCTCGTAAGCCTAAAATCTCGTAACTTTTCTCGTTGCATTCGTACCTCCTATACTGTGACATTGACTTAATATAGTCGTAGCGCTTCGAGAGCTTTGTGAAACGGAGCCTAGCTTGTTAACTTCAGTATAAAGACAAGGTATATTTAGAATTTAGAAGCCTCAATGGCTATTGCTTTTTACCATGTCACCTGTTTTGACTTCAAATATAAGATCTAACGCGCAATAAAATCTAAACTGTAATGAGATGTTCAGTGATTGTGTTGTGAAGCAAGAAATGTGTTCCAGTGTTCCGAAAGAAACAAACAAAGAAGCTGGTAGAGAGGGAGAAACGCCGGCAAGTGTATTCAGCTGAGAGAGCAGCCACGATCATTCAGAGATACTTCCGTATGTGGCGCTCCAAGGTTTTCTATGGACAGTTGCAGGAATACAAGAACAAAAAGGAACTGGAACTAATCTACTTTGGTCAACAGGTGAGAGAGTTGCTGCAGGGACTAAGGATGAGTTATGTACACCCAGTCCCTGACATTCAAGAGTGAGTGAGTGAGTTTAGTTGTATGCCACACTCAGATATATTCCAGCTATATGGCGGCAGTCTGTAAATAATCGAGTCTGGACCAGACAATCCAGTGATCAACAGCATGAGCATCGATCTGCGCAATTGGGAACCGATGACATGTGTCAACCAAGTCAGCGAGCCTGACCATCCGATCCCGTTAGTTGCCTCGTACGACAAGCATGGGTTACTGAAGATCAATATTCTAACCCAGACCTTCATGGGCCTGACCTTCAAGAACAGGGATGCACCTGTATATGGTCACAAAGTATTGGGCCTGTTAATTGTTGATGCTGCAACTTCTTTACCCATGGTATTACATTTTGTGATCAAAATGTTAAAACCGCATGTCCCAATCTACTTGGTTATTGTGGTCATGCTTTAGTTCTGTAGCTGATTGAGTGAGTGAGTTTAGTTTTACGCCGCACTCAGCATTATTCCAGCTATATGGCGGCAGTCTGTAAATAATCGAGTCTCGACCAGACAATCCAGTGATCAACATTATGAACATCGATCTAGGCAAATGGGAACTGATGACATGTGTCAACCAAGTGAGCAAGTCTGACCACCTGATCCCATTAGGGCTATGTAAGTACTGATCCATGATAAACCTTAATGTTTTTTAATTTGGGAGTCCACTTGTAGCATGAAATATATGGCAGTCATAGGTCTATCCATGCTGTGAGAAAATGGAATCTGATTCGTTCTTATTTCTTTGGATGTAGTGTTGATTACACTGTGACACCAAATGTTGGCGTTCAGTGTCTCAACATGGTCTGACAACTGTGCGTTCTCCAGCCGTTCACAAATCTGTTACGTAGACGACAATTTGATTATTCAGACCAATTATACAACACGAGCCCAACCTGTATGTGTATGGAAATGTAATCTCCAGTCACATGCATTGGAAGGGGACGGTGGGGTAGCCTAGTGGTTAGAGTGTTAGTCGTCATACCACAGACCCGGGTTCGAAGCCCCACATTGGCACAATGTGTGAAGCCCATTTCTGGTGTCCCCCACCATGATATTGCTGGAATATTGCTAAAAGAGGCGTGAAACTAACTCATGCACTAACTCACTCTTTCCATCATGACCAAAAACATTCTTTTACAAAACAGAAGTGACGCTCCTACATGACACAAAATCTGTATTTTAATCACCGTGAAATTTGTGTGAAAATCAGTAGTGGGTGATTGTCATGTTAAGACTGCATGTAAAACTGCTGACTGCATTGTTACACAACACTCATTCATTCAGTCACTCACTCACCCAAAACTGAATACAGCAAATACTGTGACATTATTCTATCTGACGTCACTTCCTCCTCTATTCTCAGGTTGAAGCCTACAATGCAGATGCAACTGTCTGTATGCAAAGAAATAACAACAAGAGACGGGAGGTGTTCCCGTGGAGGTTGTGGTCTTGACACACGATCACACATCGGCAGCAGAGGTGAAGGTTGAGGACAAGCAGGTGACATTCCAGGAACGTGTTGCCAAGATGGACATTGACGAGGCCAGAGCGGAACACCTGGTGAAGTTGCATCAAGACAAGAGCATCATGTCTGAACAAGAGACAGGGTACTATGACAGTGTGAGTAGGAGCCTCAAGACTTATTGTCATACATGTTCAAATTCCATGTTCAGTAACCTACTCACTGAAGATTAAGCATCTTTGTTACCCTTTTGCTTCATTTTCACTCAACCGCCTCCGTGGTGTAGTGGTTAGAGCATCCGCCTGGAGAGTGGAAGGTCAGGGTTGATCCCTGGCCGCGTCATACCAAAAGACGTTAAAATATGGTACTTGTTGGTCCCAGCCTGGCTCGGCATTAATGGGTACAACAAGGACTGGTCGGCTCGGAGTCAGTATAATGTGTCTGAGTGGGGTATTCATGCTTAACTGCGGCATGGTATCTCAGTGGGCTAGCACTATAAAACCAACTTAAGTCTGGGCTAGTACAAGCAGCCACACATACACATGCATGCACGTCGTCATATGAGCGAAATAATCGTAAGTGTGACGTTAAACCCCCTTTCACCTCACCTCACCTCATTTTCAATCGATTCTGTGATTCCCAGATTCTACCCAGAATAGGTTTCTTGGTTTCCATGCACCACCCATTCTTGCAGGTTTCACCAAACTGAACCTGTATCACTTCAGACCTTTTACCCATCAAACTGACATACATGAAATAAGATGCCAACCAAACTGCTTTGTTACAAAAGTTGATGAATAAAATGTTCCTCATATTTTGTTAAAGTGGAGGAAAAAGAAATGATTGAAGGAGAAAAGAATTCTGCTCCATGAATTAGGTCCAGAAAATGCCGACCATTATATCCCATTTCCATGTATTTTTTCAACCAATCAGATTGCTAATGAGGATACTGGGGAAGATGGTTCATTCATCGGCACCAGTACACCAAAGACATCCGGACAAACCTCCACAGCACACATGGCATCAGGGTAGGTAACTCATGCACACTGTACTGATACATCTGCCTGTTTCTTCATGCCTTGTATGATTTCAGAAAGTTCTTAGAGACCGATTTTCTAATTCTGAAGTTATTGTCACAAAATTTCCCAAACTGGAACCTTCGGACTTGAATTTCTCTGATAACAGGATCTGAAAATACCAAAATGTGTTAATCACAGAAGTTTTTATTGTATCATTTAAAGCATTGGTAAAATACCTCAGAAAACAAATCCAAATTGTTTTAACTATAATTTGGATTTTTGTGTCTGTTTTCGTGCCATATGTGCACAGTAAGAAATCTTAAATAATGTTCTATTCTGTCTGTTGTTTGGGATTAGATGCATAGGTTCCGATTTCAGTTTTAGTGTATGGTGTGTGATGTAGTCATGAATATTGGATATGGCATTTATAGACCTATTTCATATGTCATCTTGGGTCCATCCTTGATAGTTCCAGAGCTTGTACTTTGGTAAACTGGATCCATTCCCATGGTTCTTTCAATACCAAATTGCCTGCCTATATGAATGTTCTTACTCCACTCCATACCATAATATAGACTTACAGCCATCATAGTCCTATAAGGGCGGTGGGGGAGCCAAGTGGTTAAAGCGTTCACTCGTCACCCCGAAGACCCGGATTCGATTCCCCACTTGGGTACAATGTGTGAAGCCCATTTCTGGTGTCCCCGCCGTGATATTGCTGGAATATTGCTAAAAGCGGCATAAAACCAAAACTCACTCACTCACTCATAGTGCTATAATCAATTTGTGGGGCGGTGCCTTGGATGTTTGGGTTTGGGTTTGTGATGAATATTTTTTCGGTGAGCTCTTCTAAATGGACTCTTCATTTCATAATAAGAAACAAAATACATGTATAACAATCCATATTACATTCACCTTGTGAAGGTTCATGGTGCAACAGGCGTGGTGGGTTAACCTCGTGGTTAAAGCGTTCGCTCGTCATGCCAAAGACCGGGGTTTGAATCCCCACATTGGTGCAATATGTGAAACCTATTTCTGTTTACCCCCACTGTGATATTGCTGGAATATTGCTAAAAGCAGTGTAAAACCATACTCACTCACTCATGGTGCAACACATATTATCTGGGTCATTGGACCAGTATGCACTCAAATCTTATCCTCATCTCCCTGGGGAGTATATGAATTGCACTAAAAGGTTTGCAGAAGGAGTACTATACTATACTTCTAGACTAGTTTGGCTTATGTACGGGGCATGACAGTTTTATTGAGATTTTGAGGGGCAAGTTAAACAAATACCTTCGCCTATCTATGATGTTGGCTCATCTACGGTCATACAGTTTATGACAGCCTGTCTGTCAGTCCCTGAACCATATTATTTTCATTCCCAACATACCTACATCCAAGCCCTTTCGGCCATGCTGAAGCTCTAAATGAAATAAGTCTAGATGTCCTCAGCTTCAACCTTACAGGGGCTCCTTTTCAGTTTGTAGGGAGTTATTTCGTTCTATCAAAATCATATATTTTCAGAAACTTCACTACTGAGCAAACAGTGCATGTTTTGAACAAAGTCTTTTCCCAAAGAAGACCCCCCTGTAGGCCCAATGCTTCAGTGTGTGGCATTCTGATGCCTCTATTTTCTGGAGCTCAATATTATTTTTTCGAAACATTCCCCCTGAACACTCCTGACCACCACCCCTAGGATATATACTTAGGGAAACAAATAAGGGAACACCACTTCATGGCAGTGTTCCTTTTATTTGTTCTCAAATTTCCTCCCACAGTGCTATTCAAAGCTGGTGATGAAAACTGGAAAAATATTTACGGAACACTTGAATTTCCCTGTGTTCGTTTATTTGTTTCTTTCAGTATAGAATGGTACCTTTGGGATGCTAGTCGGAATGCTTGTAATATTGCATGGAAACATGTTTTCAGGCTGAGTGCCAGTGTAATGGGACAGGAGCAGAGCGAGTACTATGACTCCATGGTCCGAGAAAGCAAGTGAGTGGCCCATCACATGAGGCAGTGATACATTCATTACTACATTTTCATCCATGTCTTCTTCAAAGTCAACATCCACCTCGCATCTTTTTATTGTCCAGTGTAGCAAGATACTCGAAAATCACTCTGCAAATTCTCTTCTGAAATATATCTTGTTTCAAGAAATGAATGAGTGTACCTTCTCTTCAATTATTTATTGTCTTTTCCAGATCAAAAGGATTGACAAATGGACACACATCTCAGTAAGTCATATGTTTTTTATTCAAATTTGATTTAAAAGTTTTACACCTGAGTTAGATATGAGAAATTGTTGCATTTTCAATAATATTTCTACATGGCCTTATATGTCATGAAACATTTAGTATTCTTTTAGTATTAATTCTGATCTGTTTGTTCTGTGAAGTAACAAGCACACTAACCACCTAGAGTCTATCTCTTCTTCGATCTATCCTGGGGGGCGATGGGGTAGTCTAATGGTTAAAGCGTTGGCTTGTCACGCCGAAGACCCGGGTTCGAATCCCCACATGGGTACAATGTGTGAAGCCCATTTCTGGTGTCCCCAGCCGTGATGTTGCTGGAATATTGCTAAAAGCAGCGTAAAACCAAACTCAGTCAGTCAGTCAGTCAATCTATCCTGGGGTTGAATATGGGAATACTCTATGGAGAATCAGTACAATATCAATAAACTCCACAAAGACCATAAGTGTACATTTTCATACACTACAATGGGATTGACAGTGAGATGCTTGTTGTAAGAGATGACTTAATGAAAGGAGTGGACCAGTTTGATGCATGTCATCACATCTCAAAAGTTGATTGATGCTCATGCTTTCAATCACTGGATTGTCTGGTCCAGATTCAGTTATTTTCAGGCCAGTGTAATATATCTTCAATATTGCTGAATGTGGCTTAAAACAAATTTATTGCAATGGATAGTAGAGAATAATGGGGAACTGTAACATAGAAATGTATATTATTATTTTGCTTTCAACAGGACTGTATTCTCAGACAGCAAACAGTCATTAGCATTTAGAGATATATGTAATATAAGTGATAGAAGTGAGATGACTTTATTGTGTTAACTTGGGTTTAACTTAATTATAAAATTTATCATTTCTGTGAAAAATGAATCTATTTAAGAGAACAAATTGTTCACAACAATGGCATGTAACATTGTAGGAATGAAGCAGTGCAAGACCCCACAAGCCTGTCAGCCTTTAGTACTCGAGCACAATTAGCTGAGTCAGCTGCTCAGACATTCCTGGCCAAGTAACTCGTTATTTCTACCTGTCCTTTGTCTGTGTTGCCTGCAGGTTCCAGCATCTGTCTCATGACCAGCGTATACCATACATATTGCACGTAACCTCAAGGAACACCGTCTTTGTGACGTTAACATAAGAACTGATGTATGTCAGTACTTCATGATAATGTTTACGCTGTGTTATTCTATCACCCATGTATACATACTGCCACTAAAACGATTCAAGTCTTTTATGGAGACATAATGAACTGAAGCCATTAACCAATCAGAGGGGTGTCTTCTACTCGTGAATTTACTTAAAACAATGTTTAGGGCGGGTATCTGCAATGAGGGATTTATCTTCTGCTGAAAGGCTAATATTTGGACCCAAGTCTTCATAACCAGTGTCATAAAACGTTCCCAAAGTGGAATTAGTACGGTCACAGTTCATGTTAAAAAGCACATTCAAACATTCTCTGATTATACACAATTTTAACTCCTTTTAATTTGAAAAGGAGCCCCAGTGACATGGGAGATTCTGAGGAAATCGAGACATGTGTCATTTAGGGTTTTACCATTGCAGGGAGGGCTAGGCGGAAGAGAAAATACTGCAGTTGTAGACTATGCTGATGCCAGGCTTTGGCCAGTTTGGTTGGCCAATATTAGTGATTATACTACATTGTGGCAGTATGTATTCCCCAGTGATGAAGGAACAAAGTGTTTACAAATCTTGGAAGTAGTGATGTTGACATTCATTGTGTGAAGTTTATGTTTTCATCATAATTCTTTATGTAGCCTTTTTAGTTGTAAATGCATTTTTAAACATGAAAAAGTGTGTTCTGTAAGTATTATGTAAGTTTTAGGAAGCAGTGGTCTGTTATATCATGTACTTCCCAATGAGAGCACTAGAACTCCCCATGTGTCCCTAGTAACTGTCTGGTCATGTAACAATCTGTTGCTGTTAATGATTCATCATTTCTGCATGTGCATGCTTTGATTTGCTGTTGACATGAGCCTTTATCAAACAATGCTCTGTAACTTATGCAATTCATTGTAATAATTCAATGTCAGAATCAAATTAGTAGACAGTGAGGATGGTTCATCTACAATGGTCTGATAAGACTGTACGATCTTGGAATGAAAGTATCTTATAGTTGTGGGATTAATGCCAGTTTAACATGATTATGTTTCTAGTCATCATATATACTTGTTAGGTTCACCAGTGTTGTAAATGTGGAAGAGATGCATCACTTTGGGCTATCCTCTGTCAAGCTGACTTGCATGATGAAGTTGAAATATGATTCAAAATGGTGTCAAACAAGTTACACACTTGATACCAAACAACCTTGTTACAAAAGTTACCATAGTGAATAAAATGTTTTCATATTTGAAAGTGAAAGAAAAGGAAATGATTATGGTAGAAAAGTATTCCTACAAACAGTATAGAAAATGTCCAAACTTTGAAAATGTTAGAACATATTCTGTGACCAGTCACATTGTTGCATACTTTTAGGTTTGAAGTATTGATCAAAGTCGAGTTAATCAAACTGACACACTGAAATAGTGGAAGTGTTTTTTGCCCTGTAAACTGCACTGCCAATTCCTTCACAGATGTATTTCTTCATTTTGAAGCATAAATGCTAGATATACTAGTATAAATATATGTACAATTTGGTTGCCATGACAACAATATACCAAACATTATACAGTTATGAATTACATGATAAATAACTGATGGATTCTAACCAGAGTGAAGAATGTCTTTTGGAGATACTTGATCTAATAATCATGTCAGCTATATTAGCTGGATTTGCATAGCATGAACATCTGGTTATTTTGTGCAGTGACACTGAGTTATTGCCTTTACTTATCAACATTATTAATCTAGTTTAACTGTGTATTTCAACACATTCATTGCTTAGTGTAATGTTGGACATTACATCATCACTGTAATAGAAGTTCACACATGGCACAGGGGTTGTACCATTAGTAGAATAAGGATATGTCAGTTCTGTGTTCAAATCTCAGATTATGATCCAGGGTTTGTCTGCACCAGTGTCCATGCCAATGTTCATGGTTTCTCCAAAGTGGTAAATGTTTGTATCATTAAATACTTTTACAAGGCTCAATTTAGTGCTTTGTTACTTGCACTGGTGCAACCCAATATTACAAAGTGCAACCTAGTTAATAGTCTAACTTGAACCAGGTGCAAGTCAAATTTGAGTGGGTAAACTTCTGACTAAAACATCTAAATAATTCAATAGCATATTTCTTTCATTGCATATTGCAATAAAAGCAGTGCAACTTGAATTTAGACTGGTGCAACTAGGTTTTATCTTAGGTTGCACCTGGTGCAAGTAGGTTAACATCTCTTAAACCGAGCCCTGCTTTTAGCTTACCTAATGGTCTAAATGAACATCATAAGAAAAAATAAATATGAGATTTTCCTGCTGAAAACAAAATTAAAATAAACACATGCATGAATCAGGTGTTTCGGTCAGCATTTTACATGATCAACTTCCAGTATCTATTTTAGATCTCAATAATACTTAATAATGTTTCCAGGAATTGGTAAGAACGTTAAGGTGACATACTCAGGTATAACTGTCTTCAGTTCAAGGAAGGGTAACCATACATACTCTGGGCTTTTATCATTGGCTTCAGGTTCAGCATCTTTCTCATCTGTCCTTTCTATGCTAAACATGTGTACTGCTTATTATTGCTGTCATGGATGTTCATTGGTTTTTTTATGGTATTTAGTGCTGTCCAAATATATGCAAAGATATGCAAAAAGATATGCTTGACTTAGAGCTGAGATCTTTTTATAATGGAAAGAAATATAATTTCTTATTAAGCATGATAAAGCTGCTCAGATTGTGCCACTGTATATTTTTCTTTAAATAATTTTGATCTGTACATTTTCAAAGTAACAAAGTATTGATTAATGATCCTGATCTTGGAACAGTTTTCATATTCTGTTTTCATGTTTGGCCTTTGGAGCATGGTATTTAATGTGTAGTCAATATTTATTTCCTTTTTTGTTAAATTTACTTCTTGTTGTTGTTTTCAAGTTTCAGTTGTAATACGTTGTTAGATAACCTTTGTTGTAATTATATTCTGTTAGACCTCACCTGTACACACCTGTACATACCTGTACATACCTGTATACTCCATGGGTAATCTGTGATTAAAATATTTTGTGTTGCCGATTCCAGATTTGATGGATGTTTATTTCAAAACAGTATATGTTACATGTGAATGATCTGAACACAACACACATGGCAATTCACACAGGATGGTTCTCATGTGTTGTTTGGTAGAGAAACATTTTGAATTCTTTGCAGCTATATGCTTGCTTACCAACTAAATAGTTAGAAGCTTAATAAGGTAAAACAGTTCATAGCAATGCTGAATAGATAAAACTATTTGATTAAAAGCAATGAAAATGTTGCTTGGATACCTTTATTTTGATAGGCTTTGGTAATTTTTAGTTTTTAAGATGTGTAGGACCTCCTTGTTTATAAAATTTTACTGCTGAGTTTTATTGAAAATATGCTTTTTTGAAAACATGCTTTTATTTCAATTGTTTTACATTTTTAATTTTTTTGATATACTTAAGAAATGCCTGAAGTGTTGTTAGTGAAGAGAGCACCGTGATATTGCTGGAATATTGCTGGAATATTGCTAAAAGCGGTGTAAAACTAAACTCACTCACTCACTCACTGTTAATGAACAGTGTTTCTATTTAGAATGATCTTCAGTGACAGTGCTATGCACCAAACACACTTGAAGTATACATAGAAACGGCTAGATAGAAAATAGCTATTAGTGTCTACAACCCATGGGTATCTGCCTAACTAACATTTTGTTAACTCTGATGGCTTACTTCCTGTCCTGGCATGTAGCAAGCCTAACGACCTCCAGTCTGGTACCTCCACCACATCTTTACCTAAAAACAGCAGCTCCTCTAGCCTGGCCTGGGACGCTCCATTACGATTGGCACAGGAACAAGCACTCGCGTCACAGGAGATTGAGTTAGTACTGACACTGTGTTGTGTGGGCTGTAGGGATCGTTGACAGGGGCTTGGATACATTAGTCCTTGGTGATGTGTGAATACATTGTTCAAGGTGATGTGTGAATATGTTAGTCCCTGGTCATGTGTGAATACATTAGTCCTTGGTGATTTGTATAAACATTTGTCCTTGGTGATAACTTCTTGGTGATGTGTGAATGGATATGTCCTTGATGATGTGTGAATACATTATTCTTGGTCACATGTGAATACATTAGTCCCTGGTCATGTGTGAATACATTAATCCCTGGTCATGTGTGAATACATTTGTCCTTGCTGATGTGTGAAAATATTAGCCCATAGTGATGTATGAATACATTGGTATTTGGTGATGTGTGAATACATGAGCCCATAGTGATGTGTGAATACATTAGTCCCCTGTCATGTGTGAATATATTAGTCCCTGGTCATGTGTGAATACATTAATCCCTGGTCATGTGTGAATACATTAGTCCTTGCTGATGTATAAAAATATTAGCCCATAGTGATGTGTGAATACATTAGTCCCCAGTCATGTGTGAATATATTAGTCCCTGGTCATGTGTGAATATATTAGTCCCTGGTCATGTGTGAATACATTAATCCCCAGTCACGTGTGAATATATTAGTCCCTGGTCATGTGTGAATATATTAGTCTCTGGTCATGTGTGAATACATTAGTCCTTGCTGATGTGTGAAAATATTAGCCCATAGTGATGTATGAATACATTGGTATTTGGTGATGTGTGAATACATTAGCCCATAGTGATGTGTGAATACATTAGTCCCCAGTCACGTGTGAATATTTTTGTGCTTGGTTACATGTGAATACATTAGTCCATGGTGATGTGTGAATACATTAGTCCATGGTGATGTGTGAATACATTAGGAAACTTGACGATAAATTCCCTCTATACTAATGATATTCTGCCAGCTTTGGAACTTGATGCCTATTGAAAAACTGTTAATCCTAGAGCCTATTGTCACCATCCGAGATACACTCATCCCCACTACTGTTGGATCAACTGTAAATGTAAATTTATGATGCCTACACCAAGGAACAACCAGCCTTGATCATCAACCAAAACAGATTCCTTTGGCAAAAGTTTAGTGAAAATTGTAAGAATCTGAAATCAGTGAAGACACCATGCATCCAATTGCTCGTTAAACCACAGAACATCTTGATGCAACTGCATTCTATACAACAACCCCCATGTAGTTGAACAAGATGCTGACCAGCATTCCCTTTATGTGACCAACTCATCATTGAAACCTCACCATTGAGATGCCATTTGCAGAAAGTCACAAGCACAAGCATAAAGATGCTGACTATATGAGTACTTAAGTTGCAGCCTGAAGTTGAAAATATTTCTACTCTTCATGCACTTGCCATGCACATGCAAACCTTTCTTCATAAAATATCTGAAATTAGCAAAAACATTTTTATTGTTCAGAATAACAGCTTCACGACATAATTTGAAGAACTTGATTGCCTTATTCCACCCATCACGAACATTCTGCTTGTAAATCCAGTACATTTGCTCTTTTAAGACTTTTTTACTGTTTCGTACAGTATATCAGCACAAGAGTGTGTGACTTCCACAAGCGCTTTGAGCATGTATGTTTGATACACTATAGCGCTATACAAATACCCATATATATACACCATGACATGACATATTAACTATAGGAAGATGAAAACAATCAAGAGCTCTGTAAGTTCCTTTGAGTTGTACATTATTAACCCTCAGAAGTGGTGATGAGTATATTACACACACGGTTTTGACCTTTGATCCCAGCATGGGGATGCTGTCCGCAACTAACTACTGAATAGATCTTTTAAAGCTTCAGCTTGTAAGTGAGAAATCACAACGTGAAATAGATGTGGTACCTGGTGTGGATGAAACTCAATATGCACATTTATATGCACTAATAGTTTGCATGAATGCTAGCCACTTTTAATATATGTAGCATACTAACATTCAGTCATTTGTTTGGATCCAAAAGTATTTTCATGACAAAATGTTAATTGGACATGTTCTAATTCCCAGTTCTGATGATGAGATCGAGTACCCTACCAATGGACTTGTGGAGACTGACCTCATGACTGACAAGTCGGCGTTTTTCGAAGAGGATAATGACCCTCATGAAATGGCCAAGAGGCTGGAGAAGGAAATGGCCGCCAGTGTGGTCAGCTTCTGGAGGAAGACAGTGGTGCAGTCCCAAATACCTGTCGACTATGGACAGTACGAAGAAGAAGAGGAAGAGAACACTTTAAATGTTTCCTATGGTCATGACCCAGATATGCCTCCCCCGCCTCCACCCTTGGACATGGCAATGGACTCACCCACAGGTGCCCCTGCTCCTCCTCCACCCCCTCCACCTCCTCCACTGCCTCACTCTCAGACCATGCCCATGATGAATGGAGGGGGGCATGTACGCTTGTTGGAGAATGGAACAAATGGAGACATGCAAAGGTGGGTGTGTTTGTTGCTGACTTACTTGGAAGAATTAGTTGAGGGAACTTTCATTTTTTTGTAGGGACAGTGAAATTTTACAAAAGCTCCATAATGCAAAGATGTCTTCCATAATGCCATCTAGATTATCCAACTATTTTTAGAAATATGCAGAAGATTAATTGACTAGATCAATGGTATAATTATTTTAAAGTATTTGTAGGTTTGTAACAGACTTGATCTAATCAGGTAATGCAATTACATTCAAGGAAAATAACACAAGTTCTTTGTGAAAACTCAAAGGCAAGTATGAAGTAGCCCAAACTATGGTAATTAGGCCAAGAAATACTTTAGGAAGCATATATCCAGGACAACCATCAGGTTGTAAAGAGTGAATAATTTATGCCAAAGGCCACAACAAAATTGATACCTTGTTCATTGAAACCTTTGACTGAAAAGAAATGTATGCTTGCATTTGATACTTCTACAGGTGCCAGGTTTCTCATGATAAAGAAAATACTAATTCATAATGCACCACATGAACCTTAAAAGTAGTCACAGAATAATTGGCTGAAATAATTAGATTCTGTTACATAATATCACTGAAGTTGGAAAATAACCACAGATGAAGAAGGAGCTAGTTTGTTGTGGTCTAACAGTAACAGTGTGGAATGTCAGGAAGTACAGATACTGTTTTGTTTGTTTTTATCTGTAAATAATCTAATCTGGACCAGACAATCTATATTTTAAGCCTTGATCTACACAAATGGGATATGACAATAAGGATCAGCGAGCCAGTGACTCATTTGGTTGCCCCTTACAACAACCATTAGCTGCAGAAGAGTAAACCTGTAATCAGTTTGAAAACGATATTACATTTGTATGATTAGATGACTTTATGTCTTGATATTTTCTGAAAATGCATGCAATGAACCATTTTGAAGAAAATCTGATCTATATAATTATCTCTATCAGTGTTTGGATAACTCATCTGTAACCATGGTTACCAGGTAATCTTGAATATTCAGGCACAAGTTTGCACTCACAATGCATATTTACTTTTACCTCACTGTCATAATATCACAGTATCTCCACGTTTCCATCCAACATCCCTTTGAGGCAATGACATCTTCCGAATATGACATCTGGCAGTGTTCAGTGTTAAGGTTTTGTCTTACTGATAATTTCCATGTGAGATAATATTTCTCATATATATGTGTCTAAATAATCTGTTATTACTTGTTAATATTGTTGTTTCTGACATTGTCAGCTGTGCATAGCTACATATTTACTGTAATTGTAGGATTCTTAATGTAAATTTCAATGTTGATAATAAATTGTCCACTTGACTAATCCTACAAGACCCCACCTCCCATTTACTAACACATTTTATTGAAATTGCATTTCTCAATGTTTGCATTTGTTTGTTTAACACTGCACTCAGCAATATTCAGGCTGTGTGACTGCAGTCTGTAAATGATCAAGTGTGGACCAGGCAATCCAGTGATTATTATGTCCATCCGATTGATACTGTAATGATCCATCCCAATAGGGAACACATGGTGTCAACCAAATCACTATGCCTGACCATTTTATTGGTTGGTTGGTATGTTGTTTAACGCCAAACTCAGCAGAATTCCAGCTATATGGCGTCAGTCTGTAAATAATTGAGTTTAGACGAGACAATCCAGTGATCAAAAGCATGAACACCGATCTACTCAATTGAGATACAATGACATGTGTCAACCAAGCCAGCAAGCCTGACCACCCGACCGTATTAGTTGTCTCTTACGACAAGCATGGGTTACTGAAGACCAATTCTAACCCGGATCTTCACAGGTCGACCATCCTATTGGTTGCCTCTTATGACCAGTAGAGCTTATTTGCTGGCAATCTATTCAAAACTAGAATCCCCATGTCGATATTTGCTTTGATTGGGATTTATGCACATGCTAATTATTGTTTTACTCAACTGATAGTAGCATTATGTCTGGTGTGTGGCATGTAATGTTTGAAACACTGTGCCAAAGTGTTCAACTGGCTGGGAATGTCTTGCAGTTGTGTGATTAACAACCTTGGTATAAAGTCATGATTTATGAAAAACAATTTTGGAATGGTTTGAGTCATCAGAAATATTTATGAAATTGCAAATGCATATATATATTTCATTCAATATTTTGAATGTTGGAGACATTGATATTTGGAAAACATACCATGTGAAAAATAGTTCATGTTAAATTGTATCTATTTTGCTTATAAGTACACTTGATAAAGCAATGTAAGTGATGTGTAATGTAGAATGTTAATGATTGAATGATAAAGCTGATTAAGACACAAATGAGACTATATACTTAGCTTTTTGTTTTTCAGATCTGAAGATAGAAATGTGCCTAAATCGAAAAGTGACAACCACATTGGAAATGGTACTCCATCTGTGACAAGGCAAATTTCACTATCTGACATGCGAGCCAAACTACGGAAAACAAACTTTGATGTTGCGGATGGAACTCTCAGAAAGGTCGTAGAATCATCGCCCTCTCAAGTTGACTTCCGCCATGTCTTAAAGAGAAAACAGCAAAAGACTCCTCTGGAAAATGGGTATAACTAAGAAGCTCAGAAACTAATACATCCACTGGGAACTGTCCTCAGAAACAAATACATCCATAAGACTTTTGTAAGCCTTCACTGTTTCTGTGTGTGCAGAAACAAATACATCCATAAGACTTTTGTAAGCCTTCACAGTTTTTGTGTGTGTAGAAACAACTACATCCTTTAGCCAAACAGCATATTTTTGAACAAATAGTCAGACCCACACTTGCTAGATCTTATCAAGAGTGTAATTTTGCATTATGAATTGAATCCAAAGAACAATATTCCATTAATATTGAGCGTCTTCTGTAGGCATGCCAAGATGTGATAGCGTCTGTGTTGATGTTTGTATGTATTATTTTTGTGTAGTGACCTCTTGTCACCTAGATGTGAAGGGCGCCTCCATACATAGCGTTGTGATGGTCCATGTTGGGTATAACATTATTGTGTTCCGTGCTCCTGGCACCATGTCTTAACACAAAAATATCCATTCAATCAAACAGATTGAAAAAGTTATTGATTTTATTCTTTTTTTTTACACTAATTGTATAAAGGTTATTGTTGGTATTTTTTAAATTGATGACAAAACAACACTTTAATTTTTCAGTATATCATAGATATTGTCAGTGGACACAATGTGAGCGCAAAGAAAAATGCCACCAAAAGTATTCAATAAAGAGCATTAATCACATGAATTAATACCTATTTGTACAATCCACATTTTTGTTTATTTATTTGTTGTTTAATGCCGCACTCAGCAATATTACAGCTATATGGCGGCTATTGTCCACATAGGTTTGATGTTTAGTGAACTATGAAATGTTGATCTATTGTTACATGTTATGTCCAGTTGTCTCCCTTGTGTGCTCCCTTTGGCTTGCATACATTATGTACAGGATGTTGATCTCAAGCTGGCTTAGGCATCATTAGTTTACAGGTAATGACAAAATTGTTTTTTCCATTTACACCAAAGCTGGAGGACATTAAACATTTCAGCTCTACCAGGAGAAATAGAAGCTGTCTGTTAGAATGTGTTTCATTAATTGCTAATAACTGACAGATAAGTTGGGTCAGAAAATACCACATTGTACAGATGCGTATCAGGGATAGAATGAGATTTCAGGATCACGTGTTACTGTCGGCCTAAAATTTCATCCACCAATGCTAATCAAAGTTTAAAAGAGGAATTGTCTCTGTGAAATCAGGTTGAGATTCCCTAAAATGTTCTTTTAAGAAGCAGTTTCCTATGCAAGGAGGTGACAAGACACATTGGTTGGAATTTTAGTGGGCCTAAGTTTTGGCAACTGACTGTGATTGGCCAGTACTGTTCTGATATTTTTCGAATGTTTTTGATGATAAAAAGTGTAATATATTTAGAAATATTTTGTAATTACCCTGTACAGTCTGACTTGGTATTCTAGGGTGAATATTACGTACTGTAGTATTAATCTGTGATGTGAAATAGCACACTTTATATGATTTGGCACTAGAAGGGTTTTAAGATCCTGGAAGACTATGGCAATACGTAATTTACCTTCATATAGCTGAATAAAAACATGCATTGTGATTCTATTGCCAAAATATTCTCCATTTACAATCTCCAAGTGTTTATTATCTTTTACCACAGGTTTTCATAGTTTTGAATGTAATATTATTGTAGAAATTATGTCCAACAAATATTGCAACATGTCTGAATAGTATGTATATTTATACAGTTGGGTTTTACAAATATATACATTGTGCACATTTTCCCATCTTGATGTAGGGTACACCAGCATTGTCTCATGCAATAAGAACACTACTCAGAAAGCTTAAAGAACACCTAATTCTTTATAATACTTTGGTTACATGTCTTGAAATAAACTGTAGTAATGTGAAAGAGCCTGAGTTCTTTTGAGTAGTATATATGACCATTAATGAATATGAATTTTAAATTAAACCTAAATATGAATTTGTGACTCAGTTATAATTTGACTTAAATTTTTGTTAAATCTCTAAAGATTTATCTTTTTTTTTTTTGTAAATTGATGTTATGCGATCACAGATAGCAGTGACATATTTATTGAGTTGTTTGTGTACAGGTTCATCAAAATAGTTCCTCTGCCATGGTGAATATGTAGAAAGTTGTACAGATTGTTGAAAGGACACACGTATACACGTTGTTTTCAAATAACAAAATTGCTATAGTTAGGTGTACATATTTTCTCTTAAGGCTTTGGGTTTTAGGTAACCTTCATCTTAATTTGAATACTGGTTAGTACGGATTCTTGTCAAACACTTCTCAATTGTCTGTGATATTGTTAGCATTCCAACAATTTTACTTATGAATGTTAAAAGTGGTTTGCTTGTTATATAATGTTTAGTGCTTAACTTGACTGTTTTAAATTTGTGTATGATTGTGAGTGTGTGTTATAGTTGAAGTTAATTGTTTTTCATACCAATATGAAACATATCAACGGTTGTGATGAAGCTATTTTTGTGTAACCTATATACTGTTTGCTTGTATGTTGAAATTGACGTTAATGATTGTATGTGTTGTTGTGTATGTGTTAACGAGGAGTTTAGAATATTTGGTGCTGATATTAAGTGTTGTTAAAAATTAAAAGTTTAACGTTTTAGAGACAAGAAATTGGAAAAAAGTTCTGAAATAGTATATATAGTGATAGTGATATATTTTAGCTAACATTATTACGCAATATGTCCATGATGGTATAGCAGGTATTTTATTACAACACATACATTGTTTACATGTTGGTAATGATATTTTTTAGTAACATCAGCATTACATGACACTGTCACATGCATTGTTACATGACACTGTCACATGCATTGTTACATGACATTGTCACATGCATTGTTACATGACACTGTCACATGCATTGTTACATGACACTGTCACATGCATTGTTACATGTCACTGTTACATGACACTGTCACATGCATTGTTACATGACACTGTCACATGCATTGTTACATGTCACTGTCACATGCATTGTTACATGACACTGTCACATGCATTGTTACATGACACTGTCACATGCATTGTTACATGACACTGTCACATGCATTGTTACATGACACTGTCACATGCATTGTTACATGACACTGTCTCATGCATTGTTACATGACACTGTTACACGACACTGTCACATGCATTGTTACATGACACTGTCTCATGCATTGTTACATGACACTGTTACATGCATTGTTACACGACACTGTCACATGCATTGTTACATGACACTGTCACATGCATTGTTACATGACACTGTCACATGACCTTTGTACATGACACGATAATATGACGTTTACTTGATTCGTTATATGAAATTGTTGTCTGCATTATATTGTCATGTATACCACTTACATAAGATAACAGTTTATCGTCTCTGTAATGACAGAACACATTAATGAATTTTCAAATTTCCTTTTGTCTGGTGTGATGGCTCTTTTATGTAAAACAAAATATAATTTTAAACAGAAAAACTTGTCAACAAACTGATGGTTTAGTTTAAGAAGAAAATCTTTTTCAGAATTAAATTTCAAACTTGCAATCTCTAATGCTCTAACTTGAATGAAGACAGCTCTGTTATGGATAACAACTTTACTGTCTTCACAGCTTGTTTACTGTTTTCTCAAAGACAAATTTCAGGGGTGGGTGCGATAACAACTTCCATTTGGTTCTCACATAGATGGCAACTTTATTGTTTTCATACAGATAACAACATGTTTTGTTTTAACAGGTATGACAAAAGTGTTTTTTTTTACACTGCTAGCAAATGTATTGTTTTCACATTTCTATAACCCATGTGTTGATGTTAGCAAGCATATAACACCAATGTTGATAACTTACAAGATTTACAGGGATGTCATGTTACTTCTGTATTATAGCTACCTTAGGGACTAAACATTTATTGTGGGGTGTGTAGGTTTAAGGTCTGTCCCTGAGATTGCCTATGTTGGCATGTGCTGTCTTGGGGTTGACCAGAAGCAAATGTTTGTCCATTTTTAACTTGCCGTCATCCGTCCATCAATGGCATGTACAAACAACAGGAAATTATGTTTTGAAAATACAACTTTTTAAATTTACAAATGTTCAAGAATATGAATAATTCAAATTTTCAAATATGTTGTATTTTCAAGTTTCTCCTTAAACACTCATCCGACAATGAAAAATGTCTGATTCCTAAGATTCAAATCCTTCCTTGACGCGTATCAATGGCAGACATTTATAATAACATACATGTCCAGTAGGAAAACTGTTAACTTCTCATTGTCTTTGTAACAGTGTCCTCTTGTACCTTGTTATTATTGATACCACTTGCATGTGAACGATGTCATATAGACATACCAATAGATGGTTTCTTGTATACATCAGTCCAGTACTCATGTGAGAGTTGTCCCCCCTTTGCTCATTTGTAGACAGCAATCTCACAGTGGGTCCAACACCTTGTAAAGTTTTAATTTCACAGTTTTAACAAAAATAACATCTAGTCTTGTTCCTTAAGTATATATTGTTTCTAGTTGTTCTAGTGGAATAATCCGTGACTAGACAAATGCACACAGAGACAGGTATGTCGCGATTCACGCCACAGGTAAATACGTCCTATAATACCCGACCCTTCTAACTGAAATATCTGTATATATCTCATCATGAATATCTGTGTTCACGATAACAGGCAGATGGTTGCATAATCTGTACAATGTCATACCTCAGCACTGTAGCAATGCGTCTTATACTACGTTTGTACAATATATTAGGGATGACGATCGTGTCGTGACTGGTTAACTGTAGAAATATGAAAGTCAGGTGGACCTCAACTTCTTTTGAGCAGTTTATGTTAAAGTATTTGTATGGTCTAGATTACCACAGGAGAATATGTATAGGATATTCAGTATGTCTTGGGAAATATCACGTTTCTGTAGAGACAGGGAAAGAATATAATTTTAGTTGTGTCTCCTCAAAGCCAATCATCAAAATATCTCCTACTCTGCATCACTGTGAAACAAACAAGATATTTCATGTTATATCCTATGTGTTATGTACTGTTTGTGTAGTTGTCAATTACGTATGTATATCAAGACTTGTATTACGGTATATCAGCACGAGGTGTGAATCATTCAGCTCTTTGATGTAGCAAGTACCATTGTTATTTTCTGTTTAGTTCAGGTCTTATTGCATGTATTCAACTATCAAAGATCAAGCAATGTCCTGTCATACTGATTCTGTTTCTGGTGAGGATGATTTTACAGATGTTTCACCGCCTATATAACAGTGAGTGAGTGAGTGAGTTGGGTTTAACGCCGCTTTTAGCAATATTCCAGCAATATCACGGCGGGGGACACCAGAAATGGGCTTCACACATTGTACCCATGTGGGGAATCGAACCCGGTCCTTCGGCGTGACGAGCGAACGCTTTAACCACTAGGCTACCCCACCGCCCCCCTATATAACAGTATTCATCTCATGTCTTCGAATGATTCTCCTAATTTTGGACCTCAGTTTGACCCAAAATTATGGACTGGTTTTCATTTATAATTAACAGTAGTTATGTTAAATATTTGGATTTGTGATTATCTGTGAAAATACCGTGAAAATATCTGGCAATTTGAGGGGGTTGGGGTAGCCAAGTGATTTAAGCGTTCGCTCGTCACGGTGAAGTCACGGTGAAGACCGGGTTCAATTCCCCACATGGGTACAATGTGTGAAGCCCATTTCTTGTGTCCCCTCCATCATATGGTTGGAATATTGCTAAAAGCGGCATAAAACTAAACTCACTCACTCTGGCAATTTGTATGCATCACACCATACAAATAACCCAGGTTCGTAGTTGTTATTGGAAGAGTATTGTATGCTTTACATATCTCCTCAATCGAAATGTCTCAACTCCACAGTTCCTAATATAAGCTGAAATCCAAAAGTCCCAGAATCTTGTGTTATTTACTTTTACAGTGTTAGATTTGTGTGTTTTCATGGAGGCATGACAAGATTGTTGATGAGTGTGTCACAATATATGTGTAATTATGAATGGAGCCACTATCAATAAACTGGGCTGTGACTTAAAATATTTTGAACATCACATACTGAAGATCTGTAGTGAGCTATCAGTATGTGCGTGAGGTACTGTGTTTTGCCTGTGTGAACAGGGAATGGGGATGTCTGGTTTCCAAATATTCCCTGGAAGCTCATATTTATTAACAAGCATGATATTTCATTTGTTAACATTTTGAACAAAAAATTTACACCCTTTTGAAATTTAAAATCTATTTTAGCACTGATATTATAGAATTGAGTGTTGTCATTAATTTTAATAAATTATGTTTATTATTTTAATCTTAAAAGTATTGAACTTATAACACATTTATACCCAAGATGCTGATGAGCTGATTGTGTATTGTTTGATGAAGGCCGTTGTAGTGATGCAGCACATATACTACACAAAGGTTAAGAAGCATGTGATCTTATACTACAGGTAGTCTGTCATACCACAGCAGATTTACTATAGTAATATGAAACAAATGGGGCCCTTAACTTCTTTTTGTAGTAGATATAGATACAGCATTATTTTATTGATGTTTACTTACTGTTTGTTTACTGGTTTTTTAAAAGCTTGAGACATGAAAATCAAAGATAAGGGAAAGACATTTTCCCACTTGAAATACAAATTGCAAAATATTCTTGTTTGTTCTACACTGTGAAAATTTCAGCTGTTGTGCAAAGGACATTCCCAACACAAGTATTTACTAAAAATAGGTTAAAAGTAACAGCATGAGAATCTGTGTCCCTGCTGATAACTGTAGGGGGAGATGGGAAGCAGTTTTATGGAGGATGATATCATGAAGCTTGAGGAACTCATGTGTGTACAATTAGTGATGTGCATCAGTGAAAGAGGGGACTGTTTCATTGTAGTCACAAGGTGGGGTAATACCGATGGGTTGGCTGACAAAATCTCAATTTGTCAAGGTATGCAGGAAAACATAAAATATCCCCAGTCTTAATTTACACATAAGAGGCGACTAACCGGGTGGTCAGACTCACTGACTTGGTTGACACATGTCATCGGTTCCCAATTGCGCAGATCGATGCTCATGCTGTTGATCACTGGATTGTCTGGTCCAGACTCGATTATTTACAGACCGCTGCCATATAGCTGGAATATTGCTGAGTGCGGTGTAAAAGTAAACTCACTCACTCACTTGATTTACACTTTGAAGATTATGTTGAGTCTGTCATTAGGTACTGGCAACTTCTAGCCTGTGAACATTTAAAGTTGGGATGACACCGATGAATTTCATTCCAAAGACGCAAATGGCCCAAACAAAATGAATCATCAAAAAGGTTTCACACAAAATGTTTGATTTTTTATAGAGGCATGTTTTTTGTTTATTTTGTTTCTATTTCTCCAATGGCACAAATATACATAATTTAATAATTTGATAAATATTTGGCAATAATAAATATATATGAGCATCAAAACCTGCACTGTTAAATTCTCAAAACTTGTGCTTATACATGGCAAAGCAAACTTTGTGTTCACAATAAATGTACATATGTACACTTACGCATAATTATACTGTTTTTACTTGATTTCATATACTGGTATATTATGCAGGCAGTCAGGATTTATGGATTAGAACTCAGTCTTGTCACACTTTCCCTCTAAGATGTATAAAAACAGATACTGTATGATAAATTGTCTGCTAAGGAGTGCATGGCCATGTTAACTGTATATGAGTTTCTATTTCTTGCAACTAAAGTAGTCATGTTTTGTACCAATAAGTGCACAGAGTTTTATCAACAGCAAAATGTGCATTTTGAAGGCATATGTGTTTTATTGCTCTCAGTTACCACATATTTAACTGCCGGAAAGGGAAATGACACATATTTTTTTCGAGAGACATATTCTTTATCAACAGTCTGAGAAAGTTTAAATTTGTGTTAACAGGAAACCGCGACCTGATATTTGGAAAAAGAGAAATATACTCCAGAACCCATTGAAGTTTAATTCAAGCCTCTAATTAGCCTGCTATTCAGCCATGAATAAATAAGAAAATAGTTATGGTTATTCTAATTATTTCTTCTGGTTAATTCTAAAATATTAATTTCTGTTTGGTAAATATTCCCGTGAAGTAAAAGACCTGTTATTTGTTACAGCTGAAAAAAATTCTAAGGTGTATTCTGGTATACAGTTGCTTATGTGTGTAAGATGAATACAAGCATGTCTTTCATATATATGTGTATGTTTATGATGATGTTTTATCTGAGGGTTGTCCTTTTGTAGACAAATAAACATATCATATATCCATTCCCATTTGCTATTATGTTGTATTGTTTTCAGTCTAAGCTTTCTAACGATTGGGGGCGGTGGGGTAGCCTAATGGTTAAAGCGTTGGCTCGTCACGGAAGACCCGGGTTCGAATCCCCGCATGGGCACAATGTGTGAAGCCCATTTCTGGTGTCCCCCGCGGTGATGTTGCTGGAATATTGCTAAAAGCGGTGTAAAACCAAACTCAGTCAGTCAGTCAGTTCTAACGATTGGCAAATGGGTAGTTTTTAATTTGCTTGACCAGTGATTTTTTTCAGGATATGGTTTATAGATAAACCTGTAATTTTTTGTTATCATTTCTGACTCAATTTGGGCGATGGGGTAGCCTAGTGGTTAAAGCATTCACTTGTCACAAATAGCTGGGGTGGATTTCTCACATGGATACAAAGTGTAAAGCATTTTCTACTGTCCTGCCTTGATAGTGATGGAATATTGCTAAAAGCAAGGTTAAGCCATACTCACTCAGACTCAACTATTCAGATATCTGTAAAATCAGGTAAAATGGTAGGTAAAAGCCTTGAAAGGAACTTGTGAAGATCCGGGTTAGAATAGATCTTAAGTAACCCATTCTTGTCGTAAGAGGTGACTAACAGGATCAGTTGGTCAAGCTCGGTTATCACATGTCATAATATCCCAGTTGCGTAGATCGATGCTCATGCTGTTGATCACTGGATTGTTTGGTCCAGACTCGATTATTGACGGACCATATAGCTGTAAAACTGGCTGGAATAACAATCATTTGCTGAGGTTTGTTTTGTAGTCGGGTGTCAAATATACGCGAGACGCCAAAGAGTTAGGGGGGATACAAACAGCTCTGTTGGTGAGTATTCGTGAAGTGTCCGTAAAATATTCAGCTCATACGATACTTGTTCCAAGATGGCGAAATGACAAGAAAAAACGATTGAAACGTAGTTTATGGGCAGTTTCTGAATAATATTGATATTTTAACACCTACCATGGACTTTAGTATTTCCTGCAGTACTGCACCGTTCGGTGTTTGTTAATAACAAAGCAGTGCGAATTTTGAGGGGTGTTGTTATTGCTTAAGAAAATAGCGTTTTTTCCATTGAGTGATCGCCTTCTGTTTACTCGGAGTACACTTATGCCTCAAAGAATGAACGAAGGTCTTTGCAGTCCATAGTTCACGGGATAGAGAGCTGCACACGTTACAGAGATATCACTCTGTATGCCGGGGACCAGTCGATCTATATAACACTCTATTTAATACGATAGTCGCCTGGACTCAATAAAGACGCCCGACTACTCGATAATCGACGCCGGGTCTAAAAAGACCAGACAAGGGTGTAAACCAGACGCCTGGATGCAATCAGATGCAAAGAATCCAACAGATGCTTGACCAGCAGCTGAGATTCAATAGACGCTGGACTGCAAGTAGATGTCGAACCTCCAGTATACGTCAGGCCTCTAATAGATGTCGAGCCTCCAATCGACGCTTGACCTCCAATAGATGTCAGACCACCAAAAGACGTCGAACCTCTAATAGATGGCGAGCCTCCAATAGACGCTTGACCTCCAATAGACGCTGGACCACCAATAGACGCCGGGCGACCAGTAAACAATGGAATAGGAAGAACGAATCTAGACCTTACAACCCAGTGATTGACATCATGAGCATCGGTCGCGATTGGGACACGATGACATGTGCCCGCAAGTCAGCCAGACTGACCCACGATCTCGTCAGTTGCACCTTAGAACTACCATGTGTTGCTGAAGGCCTTCTCCAACGGATCTTTACGGAATCCAACTGTCTGCAACCCACCCTATTTTAGAAAAACGCATTTATTTTTCTGAGGGTAAAATTAAAGGGTCAGTCGAATTCATCCTTAGGTCGTAAGATTCGACTTAAATGAGAATCTGGTGATCGAAATCATTACGTTTCGTGTATCACCTGACCGGGCGGCGTAGTCGATGCTCATCACAACCACTGGTTTACTCTTTCTACACAGCGAATACACGTCGTCAGGGTCTACCTCTACAGTATTGCTGCCTAGAGCATGCAACAGTTTTCAGTCACTGATTTCACTTTCAAATGAATGTTTTTAACAAAACTCCTCATAGAAAGTCTTGCCTCGAAATGTCATGTACGCGACAATGCTAGCGTCTTGCCGCGACCGTCAGACATGGGACCAGGCGACCATGTTAAGGATGAACCACTTCCTCTTATAAATTTCACGCCTCTGTTTTGACAAGAATTAGACGTGAAAGTCACGGATTTATTAAAACGAAAACACACAGAATCTACACGGCACAATTTCAAACGCGTGCTATCTATTTCCACATTAAACAATCCGACCCAAATCGACAATAGTTTTATCCCCATGCAGTTAAACATCTCCGTAATTCTCTACCGGATATGATTGTCCCTTCAATGAAGATTGCCATAAGCCGTTGTAGACCCACTGTTTGAAGCCCCTCTTGTGAAGCTCTTGCTTGGCTCGGTATTTACCGTCAGATCATTACTATAGGGCTAATACACTGCCGGCTTTGTCTAAGGTAGATTATTCATGTAGAAACACTAGCAGCCCGACCCAGGTCTCCGAAAGCTTACTGGGGACGGCAGGGGTCACGGGGATCAAGTGGGTGGGGCAGGACTCGCACGTCCAAACAGTTGGGACGGTGGGGGATTTGAAGTCTATTGCTACCTGGTCTGGGAGCAGATGGGTGTGCGATTCTCCACGTGGGGAGTATTACATTTTTATTAAGATAATTGGCCAAGGAAACAGAGATGTGTTTGGGGACTCCCACTTCCTGTTGACACCGCATTGATGTCTCAGGGGTTTATCGTGGTGAAATGTCTGTACTTGTGGCACCAGTGATGTCGTGAAGTAGGGCCTGATGCGTTTGTACCGAATCATTGCTAGTTTCGAATAGGTGCTGATTGGAACACTTGGGATGATTGGAAAGAACCGCTCTGATGATATTCTTATGTTGCGAGTAGAAGATGCATCTATACAATCCCGTTTACGTCTTTACCTGGAAAAACTACACTCTTGACTGTATATATCAGCATTATAGCAATTTAAGAAAATCGTATGCCTTATATACTTTTTGATGTTTGTTTTAGTTTACAAAGTGACAAACGTATATTTTGTAAATTCTGAAAAAACCCAACAGAATTCAGGTATATTATTCAGGAATAACTATATCACTGTCAATACTTCATATAAACTATATTAAGTTTATCATATGTTATATTTTGGATTACACTTTCTTAGTAAAGTACAGATTCTAGTACTTTTAGATGTTTGATTCGCATTTTAGAAGATGCTATTTGATGAATATAGAGAATCTTTTGGGTTTCATCTTCTTTTGTATTGTTTGGTTCAACGTTTCAGGGCTTGTTCTGGCCTCATCATCAGGTAGCAAAGTCTCCGGGATTCGAACCCACACCCTCAGAGTCAGGCACCTAATCGCCAGCACACAAAGTCAGCCGCCTAACCCGCTCAGCCACCGCGACTTCCACTAGGTTTTCTAATACCTTTTTATAATGCATGCCGACTGATATTCAGTGCACTGACCATGAGGTGACCAGTGCTTGTTTTATCCTCTTAATACCGAGCCCCAGGCAGGGCGACAATAAGTACCATTAATACACGACTTTCGACATGACGAGACCCATTTCCCCCCAGGCAAGCGCCTTCACTAGTCTGTAGCAAAGTGTTTAGATTAAACATATATACCCCAGCACTGGTTTGAATTATATTGTGTACTCTGTGTGTTTTTGTTTTATAATTATTTATATTATTACTTTTATGTCAAATTCATAAGAGGAAGTGGCTCATCCTTAAAACGGACGGCTGTTCCTGATGTCTGACGTTCGCTGCGACACGTTACCATTGTCGTCTACGTGGCGTTTTAGACCGTAGACTTTTCATAAGTTTTTTTGTTAACAAATGATGCTTTCAATGAGAAACCAGCGAGTGTATATCGTGCCTTAGGTAGCCACAGCTACACCCAGAATGTGTGTATTCGCTGTCTGGACCAGCTCTACCAGTAGTTGACGTCTTGAGTATTCAAAACGTGATATACAATAATTTGTACCCATCCGATTCTAATTTTAGCCGGCCCATATGACCAGGGAATATATGCGCTTGATACTGGTTGGACTAAGTTACGTGTGTTTAAAAATCAGTAAATATATGAAATGTTAGCATTTCCTGAACAAATACTGATGGTATTATTCCTAAACGTTTTCTTTAGTATAGCAAGTATCCGTTTGTAACATCTCGTTACTATGTGGGGCGGTGGGGTAGTCTAGTGGTTAAAGCGTTGGCTCGTCACGCCGAAGACCCGGGTTCGAATCCCCACATCGGTACAATGAGTGAAGCCCATTTCTGGTGTCCCCAGCCGTGATATTGCTGGAATATTGCTAAAAGCGGCGTAAAACCAAACTCAGTCAGTCGTTACTATTTGTTTGAACTAATCGCCTTCACTACTTCCAATTGCATTAAACAGGGATCCATTTTTTAATCGACAAAAAAACAAGCCAGGTAAAGAAAGACAGGCACAAAGGTGACTGTACCTTTGCAGAGATCTTCCTTTTAAGAGACGTTTGAGCTGGCATCTTGGAATTCCCTCACTCACCACAACTGTCTGGCCTATTCCAGATATAGTCGCCATCTTGCAAACATTGGCTCCACTCCATTGGCAGCGGAACATACGGGAATGTAGATAACTTGATTGCATCCAGTCTGGAAGATGTGGAATGTTGAAAAATACAACAGTATCCACAATGTGCAGTTCCTTCTTTCAAAGCAATTTTCGCTTTAAACCTGATTTAAATATCTGTATGGATGATTCAGTATGATCGATAGCAATATATTCCAGCACTGACCAAGGACACCAAGAACAGGCTGCTCTTTTTTTCTCCTGTGTGAAGTAAAAGCCAGGATACCAGCGGGATGAAGAAGAGCTGGAACCTCTACCCCATCACACCTTCTGTGTACAGAACGGTACAGGACATTTTAAAGATTGTTCATCATACATGCACTTACGTTATTTAAACGTGAGAAAGTAATTGCTTATAAGCTTCTTTATAAAATGCAAAAGCATTCCTGTGATTAAACGATTCTTTAAAGGTGTATTTGAACCAAGTCAACTTTCAGTTGCACTCCCCGTTGTTGAACCAAGCCTTTTCACCAGCCCTACCAACCTCTCTGTCCACATTCAAAAGTCATTTTTACCACTTGGTCTGATCGAAATAGCTTCAAACCATCATTTTTGATGTGATGGGTTTGACTTTGCCCCAGATTCGTGGACAATACAGTTTCTATTTAGTTAAAACATTAGAACAGAAGGTTCACGGTATTGTTAACTCCGCAGCAGGAAATGTATCATTGACTGATTTCGACGAAATGAAATGGCAAATAAAACTCAAAACAAATCTGTTACAAATAACCCGGTGTTCAAAACTCAGGAGAATAATCGGATACAAGACTACCACCCCGACACGTAATTTAAAAGTATTTGTCGTGTAGAGAGCAAAGTAAAATCGCACCCAGTGGATGTTTGTGACGAGGAGGGGAAGAAAACGATCACAACATCGTGGCCCTGAACAAAGTACACACCAACATTCTCTTGAAAGGTTATACTAGACCCACATCCTATTGCCGGAAATTTTATTACACTTGGGAGGAGGGGATCTGAGGCTTCGGCAAATTGTTACCAGCGTTCACTGTATCAATCCAAGATGGCTGCCACCTGTCCGCCATGACACTCTTTTAGCGACACCTAGCGGCCAAACAGTCGCGTCTGGTTGCGATTGCCGGGGTTGATGGTTTTTAAGTGGAGTCTGTATCTTTCCAATGTGTTGATCGGTAATGAAAGGTGAGAAGGAGAAGTCCCGGACTGAAATAGTTACTGCACCAACAACTAAAAGTGACTAGTGTTTGGGATACAAATATCCGTATTTTTGATCAAACCGAAGCATCAAGGATCAAAGGCAGGGCTACAAATGGGATACTTAAAAAAACCCGAAGTAGTGGAAGCCTTTTTTCATAAAAACACTCTCCTTTTCCCCTACAAATACCCGTGAAAATTATTTTTTTATCATAAGACATTTTGGTATGTGCATCTTAGTAGGCTAACCCGTCCTTTTCCGTTTTGTCGGTTCTACGGAGACACTCTTGGCGTTATGTCAGACTGAACGTTCAGAGTGATAGATGATCTTTTTAATGGAATTATCAATAATGGTTTCGTTCTACAAAGACACCCTTGGCGTTATGCCTGAATGAACTTTTGAAGGTTACTGTCGATAAAGTTGCCAACCCTAGTGAAAACCCCGTGCATGGGTATCGTGAGTGAGTGAGTTTTCCGCTGTTTTTAGCAATATTCCGGCATATCACGAATGGTAACACCAGAAATGTCCTCGACACATTGTATTCATGTGGGTAATCGAACCGGGCCTTCGGCGTGACGAGCGAACACTTTAACCACTGAGCTACCCCACGCTAACCCTGGGTATGGTGCATGTAGATATAGCTGTAGTAGGAGTATGACGATGGTTGCATCCACGTAATATCCTCTTATCATGTGACTGCTGATGATAGCCGGAACAAGAAAGTAGTTATCAGCATCAGAGCGATCAAGCGTCTCGAGATTAATTCTATGATTTACACTTTGAGCCCGGAGGCGATGCTACAGTTTATTACCCCCACAGTTGCAAGGCGTACTCATTGCTACCTCTAGGTGATTCATATCACTACTTCTTCTAACATCGCTGGTGGGTAGCCTAATGGTTAAAGCGTTCGCACGTCACTCCACCCCGTGTTCTATTCCCCATATGGGTACAGTGTGTCGAGCCCATTTCTGAAGTTCCCATTCGTGATGGAATATTGAATTACTGGAATAGTGCTTAAACACTACTCAATCAAAGTAGTACTTACTCTTCTTTCGTGAGTGGACCCGGATCCGGGTTAGAATGAACCTTAAGTAACCCATGCTTGTCGTAAGAGGCGACTAACGGGATCGGGTGGTCATGCCCGCTGACTTGTTTGACAGAGGTCATCGGTCCCCAATTTCGTAGATCCACACTCATGTTGTCAATCACTCGATTGTCTGGTCACGACAAGATTATTTGCAGACCGCCGGTGAGTGGGATGAGGGACAGCCTTGCCATTCATCACTTAAGTGAAACTCACGAGAACGGATGTGATGCTTAAAAACTACAAGCGTCATCAGGGCAACTTTCGGATTAAAATTCACGATCATTAAAGCAACTTTTCACATAAGAATGGCCGTGCCTTAGAGGAGTGGGCCAGCGGTAATCCCTTCTCGCTACTAATTGATGCAATATTTATCCATTTAATACATGGTTTCGTATCTCTCACATCGTTGAACATTGTTTGTACGTACATGTTGTCGATGTCGTGTGCTTGTTTGTGAGTGCATGGAGTCGATGTCGTGTGCTTGTTTGTAAGTACATGTTGTCGATGTCGTGTGCTTGTTTGTGAGTACATGTTGTCGATGTCATGTGCTTGTTTGTGAGTACATGTTGTCGATGTCGTGTGCTTGTTTGTGAGTATATGTTGTCAGTGTGTGCTTGTTTCTAAGTACATGTTGCTGATGTCGTGTGCTTGTTTGTGAGTACATGTTGTCGATGTCATGTGCTTGTTTGTGAGTACATGTTGTCGATGTTGTGTGGTTGTTTGTGAGTTGTCGATGTTGTGTGCTTGTTTGTGAGTACATTGTCGATGTCGTGTGCTTGTTTGTGAGTACATGTTGTCGATGTCGTGTGGTTGTTTGTAAGTAAATGTTGTCGATGTCGTGTGCTTGTTTGTGAGTACATGTTGTCGATGTCATGTGCTTGTTTGTGAGTACATGTTGTCGATGTCGTGTGCTTGTTTGTGAGTACATGGTGTCGATGTCGTGTGCTTGTTTGTGAGTACATGGTGTCGATGTCGTGTGCTTGTTTGTGAGTACATGTTGTCGATGTCGTGTGCTTGTTTGTGAGAACATGTTGTCGATGTCGTGAGCTTGTTTGTTAGGACGTGTTGTTGATGCGCTCATTTGGTAGTACATGCTGATGACCTATATACGTTTTTAAGTACATATTGATGTGCAAGATGATCTGCTTGTTTGTAAATACAAGTTGTTGATGAGCTAATCTGAAAATACATGTTGTTTATGTGCTAGTGCAACTCTAGTCATTGGAAGTTTCTTGCTTGTGACCATACTGTGTTTGCATCCAACAGGGCAGTGGGGGTTTGTCTCCATTGGGTTTAATAAAATGTCTCATAATTGGTGAATGTACACGGCTTTATCAATATTGTGATCATACAGGTCTGTACTATAACAGCATGTCGGGCAACGAGTCCATGGAACCGATCCCACTCTACCACGCCCCTCCACCTGCCCCCATTTCATACAGTCCCTCATTAAGTGTGCAAAACATGTTAAGAGCCAGTTGGTACATGTCCTTGAGACTGTGATAAAAATAACGAATTATAAATCAGCCCACGAATTAAACTCAGCACCTAAAATTAAATTAAATACATAATAACAAACCCGACCTAACAGTGTTTTTGCTAAGAAATTGATATGTCAGAAACGAATATAAAATAAATCATTTCCCATATATAATTGTATACCTTCGGAAAGCCATAAACTTACATAACAAGGGTACTTTGGTTGAAACGAATGTATCGAGAAATAAAAACATTTTTTTTCTCACTGGTACGAGAAGATAATTATTAAGATCATTTACACATAAACAATGTTTGCCCACACCTGAATAAACTACCCCTCCTCTTTACCCCCACGGAGTCACCTGTGCCAGGTGTGGGGGTGTTATACGTACGAATTATACTATTTAGTTAATCCTCGGGAGTAGTAAATTCGCGCCAAGTAATACGTTGCGCCTTCTGCTATTAAAAGCGGGTCTATATGTTTCACTTAGTTCTGTCTGGGCCGGGCCTCGTACATTTGGCAGCAATATCGCACACATATAGTTGACACGAGGCCTTTGATCGAACCTTCAAAGACTCCAGATTTCTACCACGTTTTGGCTTCAAGCCCTGTTTCTTTACCAAGAGCTTTGATCCGGGCGTTTGGCAAAAACGGGGGTCTTTGATGGAACAAATACCTCTCTTACACCGACCATAAGTCACAAGGCGGCTGATGGAATAAGAGAAACTCGCACCGCACAGAGCACCGTGCAAGTGTAAATTAAATATTTCTTTTTCCGTTTAAATATGATGAAAGTAGCGTTTGAGCTGCCCGGCGTTACATATGTCAGACGTGACTAGGGCCGTTGGGGGCGTGGCTTCACACGCCGCGAGTTGACCGAGGGGAGGGCAAGAAAAGGAGGGGATGGGATTCACGCGGGGTAGAATGCATTACTTACCCGTTAACTTGTTGGTAAGCATTGTTAGAAGTGTACGATATCACAGCGGAGCCGAGACTGGTTCAGAAGTAGGATAGGGTTGAGATGAAAAATAGGAACGTGTGTGTGTGTGTGTGTGTGTGTGTGTGTGTGTGTGTGTGTGCGTGCGTGCGTGCGTGTGTGTGTGTGTGTGTGTGTGTGTGTGTGTGTGTGCTTGCTTGTGCGTGTGTATGGGTGAGTGAGTGAGTGTGTTTGTACGCCGCTGTTAGCAATATTCCATCAATATCACGGCGGGGGACACCAGAAATGGGCTTCACACATTGTACCCATGTGGGGAATGGATCCGCGAACCTGGGTCTTCGGCGTGAGACCCGTGAAGATCCGGGTTAGAAAATTGATCTTCAGTAACCTATGCTTGTCGTAAGAGGCGACTAACGGGATCGGGTGGTCAGGCTCTCTGACTTGGTTGACACATGTCATCGGTTCCCAATTGCGCAGATCGATGCTCATGCGGTTGATCACTGGATTGTCCGTACCGGACTCGATTATTTACAGACCGCCGCCGTATAGCTGGAATATTGCTGAGTGAGGCGTAAAACTAAACTCACTTACTCACTCTTTGGCGTGACGACTGACTGACTGAGTTTGTTTTACGCCCCGCTTTTAGCAATATTCCAGCAACATCACGGCGGGGGACACCAGAAATTGGCTTCACACATAGTCCCCATGTGAGGATTCGAACCCGGGTCTCCGGCGTGACGAGCGAACGGTTTAACTATTAGGCTACCCCTCCCTCCCATGTGTGTTTGTGTATTTAAGTGCTTGTATTCGTCTAGTCAGACCAATCTGGATTCTATAGTGCTGCTCTATTGAGATACCATACCGCAGTTTAACCTGAATATCCCACTCGGACAATGTATACAGACTAATTTGAATAAGCCTTGTTTTACTCCCTAATGACGAGTGACAGGCAGGATGACAACGAGTACCACCTTTAACGGCTTACGGTATTCCCTTATCATCCGGGGACTGTGGGGTAGCCTCGTGATTAAAGCGTTCGCTCGTCACGCCGAAGACCCGGGTTCGACTCCCCACATGGGTACAATGTTTGAAGTCCATTTCTGGTTTCCCCCGTGGTGATAATGCTGGAATATTGCTAAAAGCGGCATAAAACTTAACTCACTCACTTCTTACCGTCTGTTCTTGAGATAGACGCTCAGGTGAGGTGAGGTGAAATTGAGTTTTACGTCGTGCTTGAGAATATTTCGCTCATATGACGACGTGCATGCGTGTGTATGTGTATGTGCGGCTGCTTGTACTAGCCTAGACTTAAACTGGTTTTATAGTGCTAGCCCACTGAGATACCATGCCGCAGTGAAGCATGAATACCCCACTCAGACACATTATACTGACTCCGAGCCGACCAGTCCTTGTTGTACCCATTAATGCCGAGCGCCAGGCAGGGACCAATAAGTACCATATTTTAACGTCTTTTGGTATGACGCGGTCGGGGATCGAACCCGCGACCTTCCGCTCTCCGGGCGGACGCTCTAACCACTACACCACGGAGGCGGTGCATAGACGCTCAGTGCACTCTGTGATGCTTGCACATGAATAAAGGCGACCAAATGAATAAACACAGATAGAGGGCGCTGGGTGTGGGATAGGTTGGTTGGGTTAGGTGTGTTACATAGCTTGTTAGAGACAACAAGTGTATGTACATATGTCGTCTATAAACTATATTAGGAGAGACGCAGTAATCGACGGTAAGTAGTGGACACCCCGTTAATACGGACAAGACTGTTAATAGTGTGTTGTCCGGATTAGCATAGTCCGGATTACGTTGTAATGTCCATTTGATTATGTACGGGCGTTGCACTAATGGTATCGTCCGCAAAGATGAGTTTCCATATTAACAGAGTACAGCTTTATTCAGGGTGTGTTGATTGTGAACGACAGGGAACTCGTGAATCTGACCCGTTGGGAGGGGCACGAATGCTACCCGTGGCGAGGCAGTGTAAGGGGATTAGTGTACACACCGGTGTTCAGCCGGCGCTCCAGTATTCCTTGGGAACAACTGCATGTGAGTAAATAGAGCGTGGTTTGTAGGGCAGTGGAGCGGGTGCTGATCACAGTACACAACCAGAACTAATAATCTAATAAGTCCCAGACCGCCTCCGTAGTGTAGTGGTTAGAGCGTCCGCCCGGAGAACGGAAGGTCGCGGGTTTCGATCCCCGACCGCGTCATACCATAAGACGTTAAAATATGGTACTTGTTGGTCCCTGCCTGACGCTCGGCATTACTGGGTACAACAAGGACTGGTCGGCTCGGAGTCAGTATAATGTGTCTGAGTGGGGTATTCATGCTTCACTACGGCATGGTATCTCAGTGGGCTAGCATTATAAAACCAGCTTCAGTCTGGGCTAGTACAAGCAGCCGCAGATACACATACACACGCATGCACGTCGTCATATGAGCGAAATATTCTCAAGTACGACGTAAAACCCAATTTCACCTCACCTCACCTCTAATACTAGTAAGTCCCAGGCCATACAGAATATATAAAAGGCGTCCAACTCCTGTCTGGAATGATTTGGCAAGTCTAGATTGCCTCAAAGAAGTATAAACAAGGCTTTAGTTCAGCTCTGAAATGAAGGATTGTTTTAGGCGCCTTTCAGTTTCTGTGTTTTTCATTTTGTAGATATATAATTTCAAATAAGATTACAAAATGTCAGTCTGTCAGAGTTAGTGAGTGGGTTTTACGCCTCGTTTAGAACTACTCCAGCGACACCACGGAAAGCGATTCAAAGTAGGGGAATAAATTTCCAGATGAACAAATCATGGTTTCGGAGTGGTATACATACTTTGTTGATAATAATAATAATAATATCATTCGAAAGGCAAAGTTTCCGTATTATCGAGGTCCGAGCAACCAGCTATCCCGGTATGAAGGGCGGCCTACACAAGATCGGGGTGTGTGGTGTGGGGTGTGGGGGGTATACGGATAACTAGGATTCCGGACAAGCGGGGTTTCGGACTACAAGGGAAACAAAAAGTCAGGTACAGGAATTGTTTGTTTCTATCAAAATTATATTATTTTATATTCAGAGACTAAGCGTTAGCCTAAGGTGAGAGCAATAAGACAAGGGTAGGTATTGACACGCATGTGTTTTTCTGTGAGACCAGTTCATGGGGGGGGAGGGGAGATTCTTGCACAGGGGCGTGTCACGCTTAGAAACAGCGTTCGAAAGACATATACGAATATAGACCCTACCCTAGTACTATATAAAAGAAAAGGGATGTAACGACGGAACCACTCACTTGTCGGCCATAGATGGCCTTGACATTCAAGTGATCTGAGCAGATCCGCCATCCATGGCCGACAAGTGAGTATGATAGCCGATGGTTTTGGAGAAAATGACTGCTTACTGTCGAGGAAATGATTTGCAGATGTTGCAATAATTTTTTAGACCCGTGGAATGCCGCTGCCGATCGAATCTAGCCCTACATAGGTGCTGTCAACGTGGCTGGAATTAATAAACGAATTTAAAAGGTGAGTTTTCGCTGTCTTGGGTGATCCATGATTTTGGCTTGGAATTGCGGAGGTAGCTGTTTTCGGTGAGTCATGGCGTATAACTTTTGAAATAATGATCCGATTGTGACCATTTATAGCTCATTTTGTAGGGAAATCATCTAAAAATCCGTAGGCCTCGACGGGGCCTTAAAATAGTTTACGTGGTGAAATCTAACTTTGATTGAGGAGGGGGTGGTTCCGTCGTTACATCCCTTTCCTTTTATATAGTACTAGGGTAGGGTCTATATACCCATATGTCTTTCTAACGCTGTTTCTAACGTAACACGCCCCTGTGGATTCTTGTGGATCCTCCACGCTGCAGGGGACACAGACTTCCCAGGGTCGGGGTCCTGAAATCAACATGGCGTCCGACTCGTCACAGATTGACACGAGTCACCTGTCAGGGCCAATGGCGTCAGGCTGGTTCCTTCAGGTGAACACATGTCGCCTGTTGACGATTAGGGTCAGCATTTACGAGCAGTGGCTAAACAATCTTGACCACATAAACACAACTGGTTTGAATGGGTCGGGCAGTTTTCGCGACCCTTATGTCCAATGTCCGTCGTGCTGTTGGCAGTTTCTCCTCGTAACCTGCGTCTGGCAAAGAGTTTCACCCAAAGTACCCATTACGTATTGTGTTATTTATGATGCTTCCACAAAACACGTTCTGGTTTCGTTAGGGATATTTTCTTCACAGAAAAGTGGGATCGTGTCCATTTCTGGGGGTGTCTGAGCAGCTTGCTAATAAAAGCTCTCAGGTGTTGGAAGAACGGGTTCAAGTTCTTTGTCCAAGTTTGGTTTTAAACGTAGGACACGCGACGTCTTTCTGGCAAATATATTGCCACCATATAAAGACTTCCGATTCTCCTATTGCAATCGTCGGCAAGAATGGATGATTTCTGTGTACCTAGGAGTTTACAACTTTCGTTGACAGTGTGTCATCGTTCCACAACATTTCCCAATAGAAACTACCAATCAGTTTGCATTTTTTCTTCACATCATGTTTTTGTTTGTTCCGCCATCTTTGTCTTTGTTCTGTGTTTTGCTCTCCTTAGTTAAAACAGGGAGAATAGAAGACGTGGATTATCACTGGTTACAATGCCAATGAAAAAATATAGTGTGAGTGTTATATTTGGGATTACACTTCGTCAGTAAATTACAGATTCTATTACGTTACTGGGTTGAGTCCCATCTGGGATTCGAACTCACACTCTCGTCAGCGATCTAACTCACACACGTATAGCGGGCACCGGCTTGTGGGTTCGAATCCTAGATGGGACACAAACCCCAAAAGGTACTGGATTCTGTACTTTACTTAGGAAGTGTAATTCCAAAGATAATACATGCTACATTTGAGCACTTTCTAAATGGCTTTGTGTATTCGCAAAAATATACAGGTGTAGATGCAAATACCATGTCATCTGCTCCAAATCAAATCTTCATTCTCTTCGGCCATGTTGGTTTGGCAGGGTGACGTTTCCTTGGCAACAACTGAGATGGCCGGATGTCTTGTGATTTATTGGCTATACATGTGATAAATGTGTCGACAGACCCCGTGTCTCAGACTGATGTTTGCAGACATAAATTGACTCTTGTGTCATGGGCTAAAGAGTCAGCAGATTCGCCATTCATTAAACCAATATGATGACCTAACGTTAATGTTCTTGCAGAATGAGCTGGGAATTCACTGGCCATTCTGAATGTGCATTTTAACACGTAAAACTGGCCCAGCTATAGGGCATAACGTAAAATTAAAGAGAAATTATAAATTAATAAAAACATGGTTTTCAGTCAGAAAAACTCGAATTGTTTAATTCCAAAAGTAGACTTCACTGAATGAGAAGAATTTGTCTTTATTTTTGTTAACACCAGCCCTTCTTTGGGTTAGATGAACAGAACAAATTTGCTTTTATTAACGTTATGCTGTCAATATCAAAGTTATGCTGTCAATATCAAAGATATGCTGTCAGTATCAAAGTTATGCTGTCAGTATAAAAGTTTTGCTGTCAGTATCAAATTTATGCTGTCAATATCAAATTTATGCTGTCAGTATTAAAGTTATGCTGTCAGTATCGAAGTGATGCTGTCAATATCAATTTATCATCCAAAACTGTGTTCCACAGGAGATATCGCTTGTGTGAGATCAAACGATATCTCCTAGGAGATATCGTTTTGACAGTAGATTTTGTACAATGCCCTGACAATGCTATGACGTCATGTACTTGATGACGTCACAATGCTATGACATCGCTACACTGCAAGTCTAATGGCAGTACCATGTTCAGAGATGTACATTTTTCATTGAAAATTAATGAAGAGTGATTTTGGATGATAAATAGAATCTCACCCTCGTGTCTTCTGATATCAAATATATCAACACTCGTTGATAAAGTAAAAATATCCTCGGCAAGCCTCGGATATTTGTAACTTTATCAACTCGTGTTGATATAATTGATATCAGAAGACACGAGGGTGAGATTCTCTATATATGCTGTCAATATCAAAGTTATGCTGTCAGTATCAAAGTTATGCTGTCAGTATCAAAGTTATGCTGTCAATATCAAAGTTATGCTGTCAGTATCAAAGTTATGCTGTCAGTATCAAAGTTATGCTGTCAATATCAAAGTTATGCTGTCAGTATCAAAGTTATGCTGTCAGTATCAAAGTTATGCTGTCAATATCAAATTTATGCTGCCAGTATCAAAGTTATGCTGTCAGTATCAAAGTTATGCTGTCAGTATCAAAGTTATGCTGTCAATGTCAAAGTTATGCTGTCAATATCAAAGTTATGCTGTCAATATCAAAGTTATGCTGTAAGTATCAAAGTTATGCTGTCAGTATCAAAGTTATGCTGTCAGTATCAAAGTTATGCTGTCAATATCAAAGTTATGCTGTCAGTATCAAAGTTATGCTGTCGATATCGAAGATGTATGTACCGTGACTGATGGACGACAGGTGTTCATGCCTACTTCATTGCATGCTGTCGTGGAATGACTTCAGTGCTTGAATCAGTAGAGTTGGAGTTGAGAATTACTTTAACTTACAAAGAGTAATTATCTATATTCATAACAATGAATTTTATGATAAGTATTTTAAATAAAATTACATTTTAATGTTATTGATGTAATTACCCAGACATTCATGTTGGAAATATTTATTTAACAAACAATCCAAGGTGAGTGCTTTCTTTTGTCTAGTCCAGGTTCAGTTATTTATAAATAAATTTATTTTTATTTACCTGGATTACTACTGACCGCTGTGTTAGACAACACAGAAGCAATCATTCGATTCCGGAAATGACTTAATTCCAGATGTAATGTCGATATTGCACATATAAATATTTTATTAAATATCTAACGCCATGGAAAAGGATAGAATCAAAAACCGAATGTGCGAGTTTATTTTTAAAGCTTGATCGTAGTTAGTAATTAGTAAATCAGGTAAATGATCCAAATGATTTAGATTAATGGAACAGATTCAATCAACTGAATAACTAAACGAATCAGTACTTATAATTTGATGAATAAATTAAGTACATGAATTGAATGAATTAAGATAATGGAACAACTTTAATCGATTAAAGAATGAAACGAATCGGCGACTTAACAGATAAGCATATTCATTTATGTAGGTAAATTAGTGTAATTGAATAAAGTGAATCAATTATATTCATTATGGCATTCACACATATTTGTTCCAGCTTACCCGTGCAATGTTCCGAGTGGGAGAAATACCAGTTTGTTTTAAATGTATTTATACACAAAATTCTGAATTGGCATGTTCCACAGGTTTTCAGCGTATAAAGTCCCTCACAAGACTGTAAGTCATGAATCGCTCCATATCATTTACATTGCTTCTCTATAGCTCACCATGTCCCCAATATTATTGTACGGTAGTGAAATCTGGGGGCATTCATATCGTCCTCACATTGAGAAAATCCAATGTTTCTTTTTCAAACGTTTTCTGTGTGTTAATAAAAATGTTTCTTCCAATGCTGTACTTGGTGAAATTGGCAGGACCCAATTATGCTTTAAATATTACGGCAGATGTATCAAATATTGGTGCAGAATATTACATATGGACAATAATCGACATCCCAAATCATGTTATGAAATGTTAAAGCTGCAAGACGATAGTGGCAGATGCAACTGGGTTACGTCTACTTTTATTCCGAACTGGATTTTCTTACGTTTGCATTACACAGGAATGTGGGAATATAGAAACGTTTATAAGCGAATGTAGACAAAGATGTCAAGATATTGAAATTCAAATTGGCACTCTAGGATAACATCATCTTTTCTAAAAGACTATGGAGCAATCAAGTCCGCCCTCGAACCTGAAAAATACATATTGGAACTTTGTCATAACAAGGACCTTATACGCACTTTATGCAAATTCCGCTGTTTAAGCCATAAGTTAAATGTTCAACAACAACGTTATAATAATAATATAAATTTCAATGTATTGATATGTGACAAATGTGATTTTAATGTTACACAAGATCAATTTCATTTTTTACTTGTGTGTCCATTCTATTCTGTACACAGAAAACTGTACTTACCTAGTTATTACCATACGTTTCCATCAAGATTAAAATTTTAACAACGTTTAACAACAAATGCACATCTATTGAAGTCAATAGCATTATTTCTAAAGCGTAACTTGCCTGTATGAAAATGAACTAATTACATTGTTTTTGTCTGTCCATCCGCACAATATTGTTCTTATATGTTTGTACTCTTGGCCATGTGGCCTCAAATACTGAATACACTTCTTCTTCCTCTTCTTCTTCATGTAGTTGTTGGTTCCTTGTAAACCCTGACGAGAGGCCTTTACTGTTAGATCAGCGGTATGCCATTCCCGTTACGCTTGTTTACGCAAGCATAGTAAATAAAAAACGCCTACCACCTTCAAAGTTAAAAAGAAATACTAATTTGGGTGGGACATCAATGGTGTACTTGAGACTGTCAAAACACGTCTGACATCAAAGCATTTTGTTTATCAAAGATATTGAATCCATTAATGTTTTCAGGAGCTGTAACCATAGCAAATCATGAATGGAATTTACACGTGTATTTTTCTCAAATGTTGTAACATATGAAAAGAACAGTTTGAGTGTATTTGGGAACTGCATGTACTGATTGCTAATTTTGATCATATCCCATGTTGTTCAAATCGTGATATGATAGAAAATCAGAAGTAAACAAATTCATTTTTCTGTAAACATATATGTTTTCTGAGATAAATTTAATTTTAAATATATCATAACCCAGAACGCTTGACATGTTTACATCTTTATATCGCCGAGGACTGCAGGGTAGACAAGTGGTTACACCGTTTGTTTCTCACGCTTGGGAAAGGCGTACGAGTGAGAGTGTGAAAATATTCCAGCTATATGACGGCGGTGTTAGACATAAATGACAAGCTGTTAACTCTATGAAGTTTTAGGTAGGAACTTTAAGGTAATCAGAACTCTTATTAAGTTATCATTATCTTTTGAGGTCAAAGCAAAACGAACATGGCACAATGCAACACCAAACCAATCAAATCATGCCAACTTTGTCAAGTCACTCAGTGAGATCAACAGATTTGACAAGGTATGTCAACTTTGTCAAGTCACTCAATGAGATCACCATACTTGACAAGATATGTCAACTTTGTCACATCAGTTAGATACCCATGATATTTGACAAAGAATATCAACTCAACTATATACGGTCATAGAATGAGATACACTGATATTTGACGAGAATATCAACTTTGTTTGGTCATCCAATGAGTTACATGATATTTCACAAGGAATATCAGCTATGTCAGATGTCTACTTTGTGGTCATACCATGTTTTGCGAAACGGTGAGTGCATCCTGCCCATTACAAACACGCACAAAGGAAAGTCAAGTATCCAACAAAACAACCATAGGAACATACAAGTTCAAGATATGAAACTGCATCTGTCACTGATACGTCGGATGCGGAAATGTCATCCACATGTAAACCTTTCTTAAAGTTTTACTGAAACCTTGAATGTCGTAACCTTGATCAAACAATTCTTTGTAAGGGTCGTTTGACGCTCTTTGAGAACTTCGTAGAAAGAGTTCGCTGGAATGTGCTTCAAAAGTCGTAAAATATAAACACCAAAGGCGAGAACTCCTGGAATGTTTCTGGACATGAGGGAAATGAAGTTTCCCCTCCTGTCATGCAGACTTGTGGAGAGGTTTTTGCTCTGATTCGTTTTGCACAGAAGAAAATATCAAACATATATCACAGGTCTCTGCACAACCAAAAAACACTACAGATCTTTGCTATGATGCGCATTAGAAATGCTATAAAACAATCCGTCACTAAAATACATGCATATTGTCATACAAAATTGAACGTCACTAAAACATGCAAAGATCTTACTCACTGAACAACAAAACACCTAGTTATAAGCTAGCCCATTCCCTACATGGGTATAATGTGAAGCCCACTTCTGGTGTTCCCCGCCGTGATATTGCTGGAATATTGCTAAAAGCGGCGTAAAACTAAACTCACTCACTACTGGTTAGTCCCGGTTGGTATTGTATGCGTCCTGAGAAAACCTAAATATATTCAGTTACTTTGATTCGATGTAGACGTATATTACTTGTACAACATATGTAACTATTTCATACAGATATTAAGACATTCCATCCGCCTAAAAAGGTAACTTTATATTTTCAATGTCATCACGGTTACTTTTCTCACAGAAAAACACAACGCGCCACGATTTGTGTTTTACAAAATTCGCTGTTAAGCGGAAGAAATCCTCGTCTTGATTATTTTCCCAAATAGATTATTTAGCCGCGTTAGGATTACCGTGCCTTATTAACTCAGAAAGGAAGTGGTAGTGATGAAATTTATCCTCTGCCGGCAGAAACAAAAGATGAAAGGTAGTATTAACGAACCGTGTGATGCGATTGTGGACATTGAGATTCGATTTGTGAGACCAATTTGCGCTACATATTATCTGCTTTAGTGAAGTCAAGCGCACATAACTTCCGGTATTAAAAATATGATATTTTTATCAGGAGGAGGGTGTCATTTTAACATTAGAGAGGCCGTCCGGGTTCGATTCCCCACATCCTCTAAAGTCCCCGTATTGATTTATTGAATATTGTGAAAAAGGCGTTATTCCTGCTTACCTAATAATAGCATATGCTGTCATGAATGACAAAGCAATATAAGAAATATTGATTAATTAGTCTCCATTTCGAATTTTGCTCTGTTCTGTTGCTGAGATAGCCCCGTATGATCAATCGACTGTCTCTGTCTCGCAGATGTTCTGTGATCAAAGTCGACCACACCGCCCTAAACATTCAAAATCTTCCAACCTGCTCTGTGTTTTAAAATGTCTCATAATTCAACCCTGTGGTTGACCATTGTCGAACAAACCTTCCTGAACATTGTACTATTTTTATTCTGGAAATTCGATTATTAAAATGTCTTGAGTTTATTTAATGGTGGTGGTCCAGTCGTTTTATGTTGTTGTTCATGGTGCACCTATGGTCGCATGTTCCAATTCCGGATTTATTTCTAGGTTCGTACTGTTTGGCTTTTTAAAGCAACCCCACTCATTAAGCTCTTTGGTTTGTTTTCTGTCCACGCTGACTCATCAATATTCAAATTAATAACGACAACCAGTGATAATCGAGTCATCGTCATGAGTAATCAAGTCATCAGTAATCAAGTCAGCGGCTGACATCATGAGCATCTGTCAACGTAGTCCGGATCCAGTGACATTCATGAACCAAGCCTGACCAACAGATCCCGTTGCTTGACAACGGTACCACGATCAATACCAAAATGCCGCAGAATGATAGAATAAAGGAATTGCCATCCATAAAGTATGTTGCCTATTTAATATCTTGTACGTGTATTTTCTTATTCATCAACTTCTAAAATGCCACACAAACATGTCATCCAGGAACGAATTTTATAGATTGACAACCTCTTTATTGCAATAGACGCGACGTTTCGGTGTAGCTGCTGACACCGTTATCAAGCAAATGATGCACAAGGAGAAATATATACATGAAGGATGTTTGCATGATGTTGCGTATCAATCCCTAAATTTTGTTCCTCGTTATCATACCCGCTTCTAAATGCCACTCAAACAGGTTATCCATTGATTGTTGACCCTAAACGGTGACCAAGCTCTTCAGACCGCCTCCGTGGTGTAGTGGTTAGAGCGTCCGCCCGGAGAGCCGAAGGTCGCGGGTTCGATCCCCGACCGCGTCATACCAAAAGACCTTAAAATATGGTACTTGTTGGTCCCTGCCTGGCGCTCGGCATTAATGGGTACAACAAGGACTGGTCGGCTCGGAGTCAGTATAATGTGTCTGGGTGGGGTATTCATGCTTCACTGCGGCATGGTATCTCAGTGGGCTAGCACTATAAAACCAGCTTAAGTCTGGGCTAGTACAAGCAGCCGCACATACACATACACACGCATGCACGTCGTAATATGAGATAAATATTCTCAAGCACAACGTTAAACCCCATTTCACCTCACCTCACCAAGCTCTTCACAGGGTTACTCATTGAACGTGGCGCGTGCCGTTCAGCGCCGCATCTCCGAACACCATCCTATATTACTTGGTCCGTTTCCTGGATTCATTCGATTGTGGCTTCTGGTGTTGTGGCATTCGAATTTGCAATCAGTTGAAAAATGCTGTGACTTAACTAAACTTCTCAAGTCCCAAAACTTTCAAAGTAAATTTAAACGTACCAGATTTTTAAGATTATTTTTGTGATTTTAATTTTGGCTAAATTTTCATTCAATCGCCAGCGGCTGATGGGATGGTGTAAATCCAACTAGGGTCCATGCAAGTAGCAAAGGTAATGTAAGTCCCATGGTCCCTAGTATGGTGATCTATCTTCAGTTGTTGGCGATCTATGGCCTGTTGTTATATTATGTATTGTCCAAATAGTGGTATTAGTTTTAACTTCACATGCTAGTTTTAATTCGAACTTTGACAGTCTTGTTGTTTTATTGTCCTTTGACGACAGGTTTTATAATATATACATATTCTTTAAAAACGTCAAAATTCTTCTCGTCACGATATGGCTGAAACGTTGCCGATGTGGCGTTAAATATTAACTCACTCACTCACTAAACTCCTCACTCATTTAATGATCAGTTTGGTATCCGAGTGGTCAAATTTCGAAATGCATAGTTCGTTTCTCCACGGTAAGCTAAATTTATGAAATTGTCTTCTAGTTTCAGTCGAGATGTTGCTATAAAACAGATTCTGCATACTCCAATCCATATATGTTTTATCTCATTCCTAAAGATGCAAGTGTGTATATTTGCATCAAACAACCAAATACTGATTTCATATCCTGTTGAAATTATCACCAATTCTCAGCGTCTCCGTTTTGGGGCATATGTTTGCTAACAACTTGTAATACAAAACCAGTTCAAAATATTATCTTATTTACAGTAACTTAGAATATACACTTGAAGGAGGGGAAGCCTGTAAGTCCCTTCCCCAGATACAGCGACGTTCTATCTGGCTGTGTTTGTTATACCCGGGAGATGTTTGTATATAACTGACCTCAGTGGCAGGGAGCAATTGCGCTCACAATAGAAAGAGACTAGTCTAAGAGCTCGCGGGCAGAATCCCAGTTTACCTGGCTTTCCGCCTGGGTGATCAAAGAATACAGTAATTGAATCCTGGAGCTTTCATGTGACAGGTATGGGGATAAGTGTGAAGAGGGGAGGAAGGGGAGGGGGTAACGGGTGGGAGGGACATTGATTACTGAGGTAAACGGGTGTGGGGTATTATATTAGCTGCGGTCGATGTAAGGATGCTCTTCCCTCGAGGTAATCTGACAGAGGTGGGTCGGGCACCTGTTACCCTCTCACACCTTGACAAAGTATGATTGATGAGCGGCTCATGAATACACAAAGATATAATCCCCAGCTTCCGATAAGTCAGTGAGTGTAAGTTGTGACGTCATGCACTGATCGGTACTCGATCAATGTTTTTCGCGACATGTTACTTTAGAAAATTGAGGACGTCGACTGTTTATATGACGGAGCAAGTTAAGAATTATCATGTTATATATAACAAAATAGATAAAAGGACAAGAAAATAATGCATATATTTGCACGCTCTGCTGAGGTTGATACACTTTCATTACCGGGGCGGTGGGGTAGCCTAGTGGTTAAAGCGTTCGTTCGTCACGCCGAAGACCTAGGGTCGATTTCATACATGGGAACAATGTGTGAAGCCCACTTCTGGTGTTCCCCGCCGTGATATTTCTGGAATATTGCTAGAAGCGGCGTAAAACCATACTCACTCACTCACTTTTATCACCAATGAAAATGCATGCTGTAACCTGTCCAGTTTGTATGAAGTGTTAATCAGTGTATTAATTAGACTTATCTCCCACTTTGAAGATAAATCACCACCCAGGGCAACCATTGATCAGTTGTGAAAGAATCGAAACGATCAGAGACGGTACGGCGTTAAAGGACATCATTGAGTGACACCCAAAGACTGGAGGACCTAGAGTGCCACGTGCCAATAATACGTCACAGTTACTGTTGTTATTCATACACACCCTGACCAAGGAAGTATATGTGAGCTCGAAATTAACCTTTAAGGTGAGAATACAAAGTGTTTTTCTTTGTCAGATGCTTGCTCATTTGAGTACCGTTCAAAATGACTCGAGAGATTGATTCGTCAGCGGTGGACAGAGATATCGTATGAACAGATAGGTGTGTCGTGGTGCTTATACAAGATTGACAGTAATGATGTTAATATAAAAGTCACGTTTAACAGATAAATATAATTGCTTAGGACCTTTCTATTGAATGGAAGATTTCCAATGAATCTCTCAAAGGCAGTCGTAGTCACAGCCAGGTTAAAAATTGTATCCGTAGGCTAAATGACTACCTTTTCTTACACTTCTGAGAGATCTGAGACTGAGAGACTATAATAGAAATATAATATAACAGACATAGGTCCATCGTAATGTTGGCCTCAATGAACCAGTTTGGCATTCCCACGGCCCTCTGTACTCTCCAAACTGACCCAATAGCCAACAAATTGGCTGAAACGTCAAGAAAATAAATGCAGAATAAAATGGTTTGCTTTCCGTATTCCATTTTCCACGCAGTTAACGATTTCTTCTTAAGGGCAATACTTTTGTGACTGGGATCCCTTCTCATCACATGGTTCCTCCTGACAAGGATCTGTGACTGTGCTCTCTTCTGATCACATGGTTTCTCCTGACAAGGATCTGTGACAGTGCTCCCTTCTCATCACATGGTTCCTCCTGACAAGTATCTGTGACAGTGCTCCCTTCTCATCACATGGTTCCTCCTGACAAGTATCTGTGACAGTGCTCCCTTCTCATCACATGGTTCCTCCTGACAAGTATCTGTGACAGTGCTCCCTTCTGATCACATGGTTCCTCCTGACAAGTATCTGTGACAGTGCTCCCTTCTCATCACATGGTTCCTCCTGACAAGTATCTGTGACTGTGCTCCCTTCTGTACATCGGTTCCTCCTGACAAGTATCTGTGACAGTGCTCCCTTCTGTACATCGGTTCCTCCTGACAAGTATCTGTGACAGTGCTCCCTTCTGATCACATGGTTCCTCCTGACAAGTATCTGTGACAGTGCTCCCTTCTGTACACATGGTTCTTCCTGACAAGTATCTGTGACAGTGCTCCCTTATCACCACATGGTTCCTCCTGACAAGTCTCCTCCTGCTCAAGTATCTGTGACAGTGCTGTGCTTTCTCATCACATGGTTCTTCCTGACAAGTATCTGTGACAGTGCTCCCTTATCACCACATGGTTCTTCCTGACAAGTATCTGTGACAGTGCTCCCTTATCACCACATGGTTCTTCCTGACAAGTATCTGTGACAGTGCTCCCTTATCACCACATGGTTCCTCCTGACAAGTATCTGTGACAGTGCTCCCTTCTCATCACATGGTTCCTCCTGACAAGTATCTGTGACAGTGCTCCCTTATCACCACATGGTTCTTCCTGACAAGTATCTGTGACAGTGCTCCTTCTGTCACATGGTTCTTCCTGACAAGTATCTGTGACAGTGCTCCCTTCTGTGACATCACATGGTTCTTCCTGACAAGTATCTGTGACAGTGCTCCCTTATCACCACATGGTTCCTCCTGACAAGTATCTGTGACAGTGCTCCCTTATCACCACATGGTTCCTCCTGACAAGTATCTGTGACAGTGCTCCCTTCTCATCACATGGTTCCTCCTGACAAGTATCTGTGACTGTGCTCCCTTATCACCACATGGTTCCTCCTGACAAGTATCTGTGACTGTGCTCCCTTCTGTACATCCGTTCTTCCTGACAAGTATCTGTGACTGTGCTCCCTTCTGTACATCCGTTCTTCCTGAAAAAGATGTGTGACCGTGATCCCTTCTGACCACATGGTTCTTCCTACCAAGAATCTACGACTGTGATTCCTTTTGAGCACGAGATTCACACTGACAAGAACAGTGAGTTGAACAAGTTTACGCCACTTTAAGCAATATTCCAGCAATATCACGGCAATATGACCCTTTAACCACTAGGCTACCCCACTGCCCCACAAGAATCTGTGACTGCTCCCTTCTGAACATGAGGTTCTTCCAAACAAGAATCGGTTCGTGTGTTCTCAACTAGCCACAGGGTTTTCCTGACTCGACCCTATGGCTTTCTGAACATTTTGTGGGGCAGTTGGGTAGCCTAGTGGTTTAAAGCGTTCGTTCGTCACGCCGAAGACCCGGCTTCGATTCCCCACATGTGTACAATGTGTGAAGCCCATTTCTGGTGTCCCCCGCCCTGATGTTCCTGGAATATTGCTAAAAGCGGCATAACACTATACTCACTCGCTCTGAACATTTTGTTCTGCAATCAAGGTACTGTGAGCATGAACCTGCCAAGTATGTAGAAGCTAAAACATTAACAGAGTACTCCAAACAAGATGCTTTATGAAAATACAAACAGTATGTATTATTAAAACATACTGAGGCAGACACACACACGCACGCACGCACGCACGCACGTAAATTCGAACAGGCAGTGTGGCATCATCTCCAGGTGTTTCTGCGGCGTCCCTGCCAGTGCTTCCATGGAACGGCTCCCAGTGGGACCTAGTCGACAAATCAATGGGATCTGGCTGTCAGCACGAGTCTGCACTCCAGTGAAGGGTCACGAGTGAGCAGCGGCGCTTCAGTGTTGCCTGTACATGAATAGATCAGTTCTCTTTGATACTGGGGAGATATTTTAATTTCTGGTCAGACGTATTGCCACCGTTTGTTGTCCCTCGTTATAGGATCGTTTATCAATTTCAATCAAGTGTCCAATAACTCTCCGTTTTATCGATGATACAACTGTAATGGATGTGTATAGTGTGTTTAGAGCGTTGTTTTCATAGTTATGTTTCTGAAAAGATTTTAAAATAAAATATGGAAATAGAGGTACAGGCTATACAGTATTATGTAACAGAATGCAGTTCGAGAATAATCTTATTATACTTGCTGTGTTATCTTGATAATACCGTAGGCCACCCACTTTGAAACTTGACACTGTGTGTGTGGGGGGGTAGCCTTACAAGCTGAAACTCGCATATGCCTGGTGTTTGGGGTGGGAGGGGGTGGTGTTTGGGTGGGTTATAGGCACCAATACATTGTTTAAGATCAATTATGAACGTCGTGAGTGCAGAATAAGCTACTGACGTTGTTTTCTAATTTTTCAAGGTCATCATATGAGCACGATAGGCTATTAAATCTGCTTGACATTTATTAAGGGCGTCCTATGAGCAGCAAAGGTTATGACACTATCATATATAAACAGGCGTACATACGAAAGTACACACCTTGTGCTTTGGGATCATTTAAAAAAAAAATAAAAAAATAAAATAAAAAAACCCCGAAAAACAACAAATATTTTGAAAAACATGTACACAATCTTTGTGACTTTTAAAACACATTCGAAACATTTACGTTGTTTTTTCATCGAAATAGTCCCCAAACCGGGAGTGTATACTTTCTTTCGTACGTCAGTTTACTACTACCACTTATGACAGGTTTGGAATCTATTTTGATGTTCCTACCATAAAAGCCCCATCTGAAATCGCGAGTACTTTATGTTTGTAGATGGAAGCAACAAAACCATTTCCATATTAATAAGAGTGAGTGAGTGAGTGAGTGAGTGAGTTTAGTTTTACGCCTCACTCAGCAATATTCCAGCTATATGGCGGCGGTCTGTAAATAATCGAGTCTGGACCAGACAATCCAGTGATCAACAGCATGAGCATCGATCTGAGCAATTGGGAACCGATGACATGTGTCAACCACGTCAGCGAGCCTGACCACCCGATCCCGTTAGTCACCTCTTACGACAAGCATGGGTTACTGAACATCAATATTCTAACCCGGACCTTTACGGGTACAAATTAATAAGAAATCAGTGTTAAGGTTGATATGCATGTGTTAATGAATCATTATCAGATAGGTATGACACAAGGTGTTCGCGAAAAAGCACAACTTAATAAAAAGATGGTCACATCATGGGATGTAGACTTACTTTAATCAGGGGTTTGTCTGGTCCAGACGCGCCGTCATATACATGCAACACTGTCAGGGTAAAAGGGGAATGGGGGAGACATAGAGATTTGCATTCAATCTGTTTCAATAATATGAAAGTAACTGCCAGCTTCGTTGTTGACAATTTCTTCATGAAGGATTCGTGGTCTTCATCTTATATAAAAAATACAAAAGTAATTATCTGTCCAATCCTTTCCAACACTTAAGTCTGTTTAACTGGAAGGTTATAGCCCGGGAAAGCCACATTTAAGAAAAACAGAGTTGAAAATGGTGTGGCTCAACCGGCAATGGGCATGGTTGAGTGATCGTGTGAATGTGGCTCTCCCGGCAATGGGCATGGTTGAGTGATCGTGTGAATGTGGCTCTCCCGGCAATGGGCATGGTTGAGTGATCGTGTGAATGTGGCTCTCCCGGCAATGGGCATGGTTGAGTGATCGTGTGAATGTGGCTCTCCCGGCAATGGGCATGGTTGAGTGATCGTGTGAATGTGGCTCTCCCGGCAATGGGCATGGTTGAGTGATCGTGTGAATGTGGCTCTCCCGGCAATGGGCATGGTTGAGTGATCGTGTGAATGTGGCTCTCCCGGCAATGGGCATGGTTGAGTGATCGTGTGAATGTGGCTCTCCCGGCAATGGGCATGGTTGAGTGATCGTGTGAATGTGGCTCTCCCGGCAATGGGCATGGTTGAGTGATCGTGTGAATGTGGCTCTCCCGGCAATGGGCATGGTTGAGTGATCGTGTGAATGTGGCTCTCCCGGCAATGGGCATGGTTGAGTGATCGTGTGAATGTGGCTCTCCCGGCAATGGGCATGGTTGAGTGATCTTGTGAATGTGGCTCTCCCGGCAATGGGCTATTAGCTAATCCATGTTACCGTAAATAATGTGAAATGTTCATTATGTAAAATCTAGAAATCCAGTTGAATTGTGCGTGGAGAAAAGTCCAGATCACGCAAACTTTTTGCCTCACGTAGGTACTCAAACACCTTTTTCGAATTATTTATGATTATACAACCAATTATTTCTTTGAAGCATTTTAACTCATGGGAGGGTCAATTCAATGTTTTATCCTTTTATGATAACTGTTTGAGATAAGAGCTATTGTTTCCTCAGTTATTATGTTTACATTCATGCTAGAAACTAAAAACAAACCTACCAATTCAGAAGAATGACATTTATTGCACAAATATACTTATAAACAGCCACATATGTGACGCCTTCATTTTTTCAATTTCATAGCTGTTTTTAGCAAAATTAGATTTGCCAAAATCAGTATTTCTGCCGCCGTTGCGGTTAATGACATTTTGATTTAAATTTGAAACGTCACAATAAGTTGGATGGAAAATTCTTGTCCAAACTTCTCTGCTGATCAATCTCGGAACATATGTCAACATATGTCAACTAAAACGAGACTAAAAAAGCCGCCGATCATATGTTAACTAAACAAAGGACAACTCACTAAAACAACTTTAATTCTTTGTGATCAATGGGTGACGCTTATTTGAAAAAACGGTATTGATTCCCTCCCTTACTCACTGTGGCTTTCGCGGCGATTTGCGGCACCTAGGTTTGTCCTTGAAATGTGACTTTAGCGGCAATTGGTATTTTTCAAATGTGGCTTTCCCGGGCGGACACCAACTGGAATATTGCTGAGTGAGACGTTAAACAACAAACAAACACACAAATAATCAAACCATCACTAACGTCATGGCGTATATTACCATCATTGACGTCCTCAAGTATATCATCTATGGTGTATATTACCATCATACTACCGTCATGACGTATATCATCCATGGCGTATATTACCATCACTGACGTCATCATGTATATCATCCATGGCGTATATTACCATCACTGACGTCATCATGTATATCATCTATGGCGTATATTACCATCACTGACGTCATCATGTATATCATCCATGGCTTATATTACCATCACTGACGTCATCATGTATATCATCTATGGCGCATATTACCATCACTGACGTCATCATGTATATCATCTATGGCGTATATTACCATCACTGACGTCATCATGTATATCATCTATGGCGCATATTACCATCACTGATGTCATCATGTATATCATTTATGGCGCATATTACCATCACTGACGTCATCATGTATATCATCCATGGCGTATATTACCATCACTGACGTCATCATGTATATCATCTATGGCGTATATTACCATCACTGACGTCATCATGTATATCATCCATGGCGTATATTACCATCACTGACGTCATCATGTATATCATCCATGGCGTATATTACCATCACTGACGTCATCATGTATATCATCCATGGCTTATATTACCATCACTGACGTCATCATGTATATCATCTATGGCGCATATTAACATCACTGACGTCATCATGTATATCATCCATGGCGTATACATGTATTACCATCACTGACGTCATCATGTATATCATCCATGGCGTATACATGTACCATCACTGGCGTCATCATGTATATCATCTATGGCGTATATTAACGTCACTGATGCAAATTAAGAGATTAAGTCTGAACGTCGCTTTTATTAGCAGTCATATACATGGATCAGCTTCCATGATATATCATTATCGCATATCGTGTCTACTCAGTTTCACAGCCTTTAATATCACACCACGAAAGGTAATATCTTTTGGTATGGCCCCAGACTAATACCCGTCGTCAGTGGCGGGCTACAATCTCAATCTGAGTCAAATCAACCATGCCCCCGAAACCATTCATGCAAGTGCCGTGAAGAATGAATCAGAGGCACCCTCACGGAGAAGTGGGATATTAAAAAGTGAAACAGCTGCAATGCGCAATTAATTTTGGGAAAGATCGTCCACACAAACATTTGTAAAGCACATCTGGGACAAAAATGCTAAACTGCAAGTGTCCCTCCTTGCACGTTCTAGACGTTGTGATTTCCTCCTCCGAACTGAAGAGTTCTGCCCCTCGTAAGAGATCACGTTCTCGCGCCATTCAGCGAGATGTTAACGTTTGAACTCTGTCAAATTGAGGTGCTAATTTCCTATGACAACTCTTGTATAATTTCCCCAGGCGTGACTTTTTATCTCGTGCATGGCGGTTTTAGCACGTGCTTCCTGGTCTCGCCGTTAGGAGGCGCTACCAGATGTCACTGACGGCTACTAGAGGGCGCGGTATGAATACAGAGAATGTCTGTTACTGTTTGCAGCTATACGTAATATGTCTGCAATGTGGAGGAAAACGTCGAAACCTTAAACCTTTGTTTTGAAAACAGTTTAAAGGAGAAACCCATAGTGTCACCTGACATGAATATATGGTGACCTTCAAATTGTAGTTTAAAAATCAATTTACAATAATATCGAACAAATGGCTAAATGTAGTTGTCATTTAACAACAATGTCCTGTATTATATGACAATACTGGCTGCTGAAATTATGTCGTGATGTATATTTAACATATTCGTTGTTTTTGAGTAGTAGTCTGTCTCACAGTCCCTGAACCACATTATTTTCCCTATTGCCTGGCCCTCTCTGAAATGCTAAAGCCGTAAATGAAGATTTCCCCATGTTCAGCCTGAATCTCCCAACTCACTGGGGCTCTTTTTCAATTTATATGGGTTTATTTGTTACTATCAAAATGACATATCTTCGGGGACTAAGCGTTTGTCTGTACTAACAGCTGTGATATCTGTGTTAAACACTGACCTCATCGAACCAATCGTTACAGGGGATACAGAAGCAAATATATTCATGCCAATAATGGTTGTCACCCTCCCCACCCACCCAAACTCCCTACCCCACACCCCCTCTCCAATTAAAAAAATTGAAGGGGGTGACAACCATTATTGGCATGAGTATATTTCCCCATTGATATTCGTAGTAGCGTTATATTTTTAAAAACAATAACCAATCAACAGCTAAATCATTTACATGTGTGCACAGTCTGGTCTCAAAGCAGCAATTAAACCCAAAAAAATGACAAACTTTTCCAGTTCCTTTTATGAGTACAGGAAGCTAAATAGACAAACCTCAGTTCCGTACAAACTGTCATCCGCTTGAAAACACCTGTGGTCATATTCAGTCTGCGTGTTAAAGAAGACAGCACAAAATATTGAACAACATGGGCAGTTTTAATGACCGGAGGGATGTACCGTTATCTTTAAGGACTAAATTATCACCCAGTCACAGCTGCCATATTGATTCAGTCTGCATTGAAAACTGCTTGTTAAACAACTAATTCTGGTTTGGGGTAGTATTACCTTACTGGCACTGGACCAATATCATAGGACATTATGTGAAAGTGTCGTTGGCTAAACACAGATTTCATTAATAAAGGTTCATACTAGTCCAGATTTTATGTTTATGTTTTCTTCCGTCTTGGGGTGCGGTGGGGTAGCCCAGTGGTTAAAGCGTTCGCTCGTCACGCCGAAGACCCGGGTTCAATTCCCCACATGGGTATAATGTGTGAAGTCCATTTCTGGTGTTCCCCGCCGTGATATTGCTAGAATATTGCTAACAGCGGCGTAAAAATAAACTCACTCACTCTTCCATCTTGATAAAGAGTTCACTCGTCACGCCGAAGGTTCGGTCCTGATTACCGCGGTGATATTGCTGGAATATTGCTAAAAGCGGCGTAAAACCAAACTCACTCACTCACTCGGTCCTGATTCCTCACACGGGTGCAAGGTTTAAACCTGTGACGATAGTATACGCGGTTCTTGTGTCCCTCATCGTGATAGACCGCCTCCGTGGTGTAGTGATTAGAGCGTCCGCCCGGAGAGCGGAAGGTCGCGGGTTCGATCCCCGGCCGCGTCATACCAAAAGACGTTAAAATATGGTACTTGTTGGTCCCTGCTTGGCGCTCGGCATTAATGGGTACAACAAGGACTGGTCGGCTCGGAGTCAGTATAATGTGTCTGAGAGGGGTATTCATGCTTCACTGCGGCATGGTATCTCAGTGGGCTAGCACTATAAAACCAGCTTCAGTCTGGGCTAGTACAAGCAGCCGCACATACACATACATACACATACACGCATGCACGTCGTCATATGAGCGAAATATTCTCAAGCACGACGTTAAACCCAATTTCACCTCACCTCATCGTGATAATGTTAGAATAATGCAAAAATATCGTAAAAAGGGGCGTCTTGATTACGAAAGCTGAGAAATACGCTGTTGATATATCACATGATGCCCCAGTTAGTGTTCCACCCACAAAAAAAAGTATTTACTCCATAATGAAAACACCCTGAGGTGTATAATTTTGTTGAAACAGTTCTACCTAAACGCAGAGAGAAGAAAGCGTTATGCAAACTTAAATCCAACACAACTAACACTGATTGATCGTTATACACTGCTACCTCACCATTCAACTATTAAAGCCATTCTGAAAACACACCTTAGGTTTGAGTACAAAGAACGAATTGATCAAAATCGGACAACTAAAGTGCCGAGATGAAATACAAACTTTCAATATATACATTGAGTCCATGTGTCCAACAGCACACTATCAACCAAACACAAACTAATACAACCGTACTGAAAATACCCCTTGAGGTATGAATACACAGTATGAAAGTATTCAAACGGACAACCACAGTGCAAGGCTAACATTACAGAACAGAACATTAACAGAGGTGAGGTGAGGTGAAATTGGGTTTAACGTCGTGCTTGAGAATATTTCGCTCATATGACGACGTGCATGCGTGTATGTGTATGTGTATGTGCGGCTGCTTGTACTAGCCCAGACTGAAGCTGGTTTTATAGTGCTAGCCCACTGAGATATCATGCCGCAGTGAAGCATGAATACCCCACTCAGACACATTATACTGACTCCGAGCCGACCAGTCCTTGCTGTACCCATTAATCCCGAGCGCCAGGCAGGGACCAACAAGTACCATATTTTAACGTCTTTTGGTATGACGCGGTCGGGGATCGAACCCGCGACCTTCCGCTCTCCGGGCGGACGCTCTAACCACTACACCACGGAGGCGGTCAGAACAGTAACAGAACACACACACATTGATTCCAATACGTCCAACATCATACTAAAACACCAAACATATTCCTTAGCTATTAAAAACCTCTGAGGTTTGAATAAAAAGTATGATTTTCTTTCTAATGGACAACCAAAGCGCAGGGATAAGATAATGCCATGCAACATTTGCACAAAACACATTGATTCCAATACGTCCAACAGCATACTAAAACCCCGAACATTTTGTTTAGCTATTAAAAAACGTTATGGAAACATCCCTGAGGTTTGAATATAAAGTATGTTTTTTTCTAACGGAGAACCAAAAAACAGGACTAAGATAACGTCGTACAACATCTACATAGTCCACCTTTAATCCAGTGTGTCCAACAGCGTACTAAAACCCCGAACATATTGTTTAGCTATTAAAAAACGTTATGAAAACACATCTGAGGTATGAATATGAAGTAAGATTTTTTCTAACAGATAAAAAAAGCAGGACTGAGACAACCCCATGCAACACTTGCACAACACACAACGAGTCTAACAGTATGTACAACAACCTCAGACACATCGTTCAGCATACACGAGTTATGGTGCATCAACGCGGATTACGGCGATATTTATTTAGGATATACCTGGTTTGTGTGTCACAGACCACGTGCTCTGGTGAACATCTCCTTTGACGAGGATATGTGTGTATATACTCACAGCAAGCCCTTCTGATGGTGACATGTGCAGGTATGGGTTGAATGTATAGTATTTCCTAAAGGTTTAACAGATAAAGCAGTAAAAAATCTGGTTTATCCTATTACTTTCAATTGGACATGTTTGACATAGAAAGATGCTTCAAAGATGGAAAATATGACTTGTACTTGGCAGTTTGGTTTATAGCGAGGTAAATCGTTGAAGCACAAAATACCATGATGTAATAAAACGTGCATTTACTTGTAGACATTGGGAATATTAAAATTGGTCCAAACTTGTGGTTTATAACACCATTATACACCTTGGGGTAATCCATACACATCATTTTCCCAAACACGTTTCGACTTTTTCACATTTCGTTTCACGTTTGACACAGCTAATTCAGGACGCAATACAATACAATTCTATTTTGAACATTTTGAATATTTCCATAGTGAGTGGATGACACAGCGAACTAAATACTACAAATTATAAATAACGTTTGTCAAGAAGTATATATAAGTGTGTACTACAAACATAATTAAATCCAGGTCATAATGATAATGTCATAACTATAATAATACGTCAGTATTACCATCTGAGGTGAGGTGAGGTGAAATTGGGTTTAACGTCGTGCTTGAGAATATTTCGCTCATATGACGACGTGCATGCGTGTGTATGTGTATGTGCGGCTGCTTGTACTAGCCCAGACTGAAGCTGGTTTTATAGTGCTAGCCCACTGAGATACCATGCCGCAGTGAAGCATGAATACCCCACTCAGACACATTATACTGACTCCGAGCCGACCAGTCCTTGTTGTACCCATTAATGCCGAGCGCCAGGCAGGGACCAACAAGTATTACCATCTGAACCAACTGGGCCCGAATGGTCATTCGGTTGTCATTGAAGCACTACATGGGTACACCACATTCCATAATCATTTCCACATCTATAAATAGAACTCTGCAGAGCCATTTCCATGACCATACATATGAATTGTCATCTCTAGAGAATAATCTGCTAAACGTAGAGTCAATTCTACGATTCTGACTATGTAAGAAGTATGTGTTTATGAATCAGTGTCCAATAGTGATGACACCAGGTGTTCGCTGAAGGTGTCCTGCACCTTCAGCGGTACATGCCACACACGTCAGTTGTTCACTTGAACCTAGCTAACTAGGGAACCTGTGGTACAAACAGTGGGGTAGCCTAATGGTTAATGCGTTCGCTCGTCACGGGTTCGATTCCCCACATGGACGCAATGTGTGAAGCCCATTTCTGGTGTCCCCGTCATATTGTTGGAATATTGCTAAAAGCGGCGTAAAACTAAACTCACTCACAAATCAAACCAGGGAATTTCAGGAGACATCTGTTTGACCACTGAAGTGTCAAATTAGGAAATCCCTCCAATTGTCTACAGAAGATATGTTGTAGCTCTTGTCATGTTAGCTGTAAATATCAGATTAGATGAATTATGAATTTTCCCGTACTTGTAATTCACCATAACAAACTGTCGCGACTTTGCATATTCATATCATCCGTGGTACCTCGTTCATCGTGTAATCGAGACTGGTGAATCTCTGGCATTGATGTAATACATTATAGAGATACACAGCTGTATGCTGAACATTGAATGTGCAACTGTAAGTATGGGAAATATACTCATGCCAATAATGGTTGTCACCCCCTTCAATTTTTATAATTGGAGGGGATGTGGGGTGGGCGTGTGAGGTGTGTGGGGGTTGGGGTGGAGAGGGGGTGACAACCATTATTGGCATGAGTATACATCAGTATTAACACATGTATATAATTATGAATGTACTTTTTACACATGGTACCAAGTTACGTCAATCAACGTGAACTATTACACTCTTGTCATATAACCGAGTCTGGCTGGCACAGTCATGCGGTTGTTGATATGGGCAACAGTCCACATTGCAGAGGAAATATGAAACAGTGTCAACAAGGATATGCACTGTAAAAATGTGCTTAGGAAGTTTTTATATAAAAATATTCATGAATGTGGTTTTATCTTAAACGGAAAATGGTGTGCTCTGTCTACACACGCCTAGGTCTGAACACATTAAACACACCCTTCTCCCCCCTCCCCCTCCAATCTAATGGTTTAATCATGTTTACGACAATATGCAAAACATCGTGCATTATTCTAATATTCTATACATTGAGATATGCCAATTGAAATGCATTTCATTAGCAATTCCGGCTAAAGATGTCTCCTTTTAATTGGTAGCGTAAACATGATCAGTAAATGACTATCCATTATAAAATCGATATTGTGAAATATTGGTACGGGGAATCTGATTGTGACATTTGTGACATTGTGTTATTGAACGTGCATGTGCACAGTACAGGCTCCGCCAGGTTATCAAGTGAGTGAGTGAGTGCACATCAGCCATATCGTGACTATGAACGGTTATATACATTAATAAAAATCAGAATACATTAAAACCCTACAACAAAAGACAATAAAGTAACCAGACTACCACAGATGTTTCGTTATCACCACCCGTGCTGCTGGGCTGTGATACTCTTCTGTTAAAGGCTATACATTTTCAAGAACTTCTAATATGGTCACCGTAATACACCTGATGCCAAAATGGTCGGGCACATTAAAACTGAAGCATTATACAGGTTATACAAATGTTGCTATGGTGGAAACAGTCGCCGAAATGCTGGAGACTCACCGAAACACAACTGGGATTGAAACGCATCAAACTTGAATAACCATTCCTTGTTTGATTCATGTTAGCCACCACCCAACCCGGGTGTTGTTAGCCACCATCCAACCCCGGTGTTGTTAGCCACCATCCAACCCCGGTGTTGTTAGCCACCATCCAACCCGGGTGTTGTTAGCCACCATCCAACCCGGGTGTTGTTAGCCACCATCCAACCCGGGGTTGTTAGCCACCATCCAACCCGGGTGTTGTTAGCCACCATCCAACCCGGGTGTTGTTAGCCACCATCCAACCCGGGTGTTGTTAGCCATCCATCCAACCCGGGTGTTTATTAGCCACCATCCAACCCGGGGTTGTTAGCCACCATCCAACCTGGGTGTTGTTAGCCACCATCCAACCCCGGTGTTGTTAGCCACCATCAACCCGGGGTGTTGTTAGCCCAACATCCACATCATGTTATTGTTAGCCACCATCCCATATATAAATATATATTGAACATCCAACCCGGTGAAAAAGAAAAAGAAAAACAAGAAGAAAAGAAACGTATGTACACCGCGGTGTTTTAAAACGATCCAACCTGGGGTTGAATATCAACCCGGGGTGTATTGGTATACAACCTGACCCGGACTGACTTCAATCAACCATAATTGATTATATTAGTATCACTTCTTTGAGTGACATTTTCAGAAGTTGGAGAGTCAGATAAGGACAAACTCTATGGATGAACAACTTCTTTATTCAGGTGATGCGACGTTTCGATACAGATTCTTGCAGCGTTATCCATAAAGTTTGTCCTTATTCATATAAGTATTAATCTTTGAAAAAAAGTTCAAAACCCATATCAACACAAACATGTTTCGTTAGTCTGTCTCACAGTCCCTGAACCACATTATTTTCCCAACTGCAGTGCTAAAGCCTTAAATAAAGCAAGTCTAGATTTCCTCAGGTTCTGAATCTCTTGTCTCCCTGGCGCTCCTTGTCAATTTAAATGGGCTTGTTTGTTTCTATCAAAATTATATATATTCAGAGACCAAGCGTTAGTCTCATGTTTCGTATGCATGGCTCATCTCAACGAATGAAATTTCACATTGAAGACACCTAGTTTGTTTAAAGAATGGCGTCAAAGACAGATCCAGAGCAAAAGCGGACCTCGGACCTGAGTTGAATTCAGCTTACTCTGCTCGACTCGCTGGAGTACAGAGTGTAGGGGATTATCAAGGTTAATGGTCGATTGTTCGTTACTGACTTTTAATGGCGGTTGATTACAGTGTTGTCAGGCTTATGCAATATTGGCGCCAGGGGCGCACAGCAAATTATTTCTTCCACGGAACAAAGTGACCGTTGTTCGCTAAACCAACACGATTCCAACATGGTAATCTGAAAATCAAGCAACATTGGGGTATCAAATCGGCGTTTGTTTGTCGGGGCACGCCAGCCGAGATGCTATACTGGAGATCACTCGCCATGTTGTTACCACTCATTCAGGAAAATACGCCAGCTTTAATGCCGGGCCCAGACTAGGGACTAGAAAGGCAGTCTGACACTTATGTAATGGTCGTTGCCAAAAAGTCATCGAAATGGTTGAATGTGTGATAATTATAAAAGCTATTCCTTCTTCCATACCGCTCTTTCTACCAACACGTCCGACCAATTTTAACAGCCAGGTTAAAAAATCCCGGCCTATCCCGCATGCCTTTCGCCGGCACTTCAAAGGCGCCAAAACGAGGCTCTCATTTAGTGCGGAGTTGTCTAATTTACTGCGGGGCTGTACTTTACAGTTTGGAGAGAGATCTAACGTGAGCTCTTTGCAAAACAAACTCTAAAGATTTCCGCCTTTTTTTCCGAAAGCCATTCATGGCTGTATCTGGCCGTATGGAGCTACACACGTGAGCACAGTCGACGTCTTTGAAGTGCCCCGATCAGTGGAGGAGATGCAACACAGGGAGATTATTCCGCCAGTCAGTGCGCAGTGATATGCTTGTGATTTGACTTCACAACTTCTGCATGTTACACAGTTCTGAAGAGCATGCTGATACACTTTAGGTTTTTATAGTGTCATGCTTATTTTAGTGAGATACCTCATCCGACTCACGTAAATATTTGCGTTGTATTTTCAGTGTCATTGACACAAGCAGAAAGTCATTCTGTTTCGATTTTCTTTGATTTTCGATGAAAAATACCCTCCTTGGTGGCGTTCAGTTCATATCAATTTAACTTGAAATTCAACAGATTTACAATTTATTAATATTTGTAAATTCAAACGCGCGCGCACAAACAAGCACGCACGCACGCACACATATAAATATATACATGTATAACTGATATATGAAAGTATTAAGCTAATGTTGGTTCAAAACGGTTAAATATTTCCTTGGTATATACTCATGCATAAGCACACATGCACGCAAGCATGCGCGCGCACACACACACATACACACACACACATATAGATATATACATAAACCCAAAAAATAAAGTCGTAGGTAAACTGACGTATATTATTGGCCGTATGACTGGAGGAAACAGAATCAGACTTGCCTTGAATCTTTTTAAAACCCGATCTGTATTTTGCTTAAGCAGTCCGATAAACATTCATTATACGATAAATATCGGCACGATAAAGCACAAATTGTAAACTTAAAAACGTGTCATAAGGTGTGATTGTTATTTATAATTGCATTAAAAGTGTAAAATATACCCTTATAACCATACGCTTAAGTTTATATTAACACAGCCTGACTCCTGAGCGTTATTCACAAAGTATTCTGTCCCCACAACAGATATCAATCACTTGCTTTGCGTGACTGCAGAGCGTTTTCAGCTGAAGCTAAGGCGAATCGCTACAGAAACCTCCGTGTCACCCCTTTGCTAAGTGCGAAGCCAACAAGTCAATCAAAGCCCCGCGACTCATCAAAACGAAATTAACGGGTTAACCAAACACAACCAAGTGATCCAACCGAAAAGGCGCAATCGTCCTCGCCAGATCTTTACGTAATTGGCATTTGATCGGTTTGGTCAGTCACCTTAAGTGTAAAGTAATCGGGACGAGTCAACATAAAGTGGCCTGATGGGGATCCGAAGTCACGGCTCCAAGTAACGTTAGAGACAGGAACACGTTACCGGTAGCCATTACCTGTGGCCATTAGGAAATGCAGGATTTGACTGCAGACATTATGGCAATGGGGACTTGCTGAAAGGTGTAAAACGTTTAATTATTCCGACTTTTTTCCACAAAAGACCAATCTCTACACGAAAACAGAACTTGGGACAAATGGGATTGGTATACACCCTGTCCAACTGATACAGGCGATGTCGTTTTGTGCATGCTGTCCAGGGAAGATCGTGTTCCTCACTGTCTTGTCAACGTGAAATAGACGTTGAATGAACACCGTTGTTTGATCAGGACCTTTTGAGGTTTGAAAATCAGTTATACAAAGCAAATACTCAATGTGAACCAATGTGAACCAATGTGAACTAATCTGATTTTCGTTAGGGAAGCGCTTGTCTGGATAGTCACTCTGAAAATACTATCTGTCAACAACCAGTCAAATGTACAGTAGAGGGATCGGTAACCGACTCGGAACTGATTTCGCTTCGGATATCAATAAATTCTTTATCATTTTGGGAAAGGAATATATTTAGGTGTTAGGGTTGGCATAATGTTGTGAAGCTTTTACAAAAAAAAAATCCTGATTCTTTTCCAAAATATTTTTTTCACTATGTTTTGATAACAAAACGCCAGTGTCAGAAAAACACACACTTTCGTTTATCCACTGCCAGATGCCATTCGGCGAAAATAAAAATAACGGTGAAATTGATCAGAATTGGTCAATGTAAATCAGAGATGAAAACTAGGTGTTCGCAACAAGGGTAAGAAAATACATAAGCTGCCAGATGAAAACTGACTCGGAATAGTCTTTGAAAATGTTGTTAAAACCTATTATCATCGAAAGTGGGTGCATTGTTTGATAAAAAGTATTCTTTGTTTAGTAAAACACAGAAAGATTTCGGTCTTGTCTGCACGACCATAATGTAAAATAAGGAATAACATCCGTTTCTCCTTATATATCCAGATTTACTGGTAATCTTCTGCATGAAGTTTTGGATTTGAACCAGAGAAAGAGTGTGCTAAAATGGTCGAGGAAACGCAACCAAGCAGTTCTTCGACGTGAACGAAATTTGCAAGAAGCATGACATATTCAAGGAAAATGGCCAGCAATGTTTACTTTCAAAGGCCAGACAACCAGATGCGTATAATTTCTACTCGGTGCTGTCTTAAGAAGTGCAAAGTAAGAAAAACACCTTCGTTAATCGTTCTGGAACACGTTCGACAAGCCTCGCGTCGCGGAAAATGACAGATGGTGCGCTAAAGGCTGGCTTCAGTCTGGTAACTCGTAGCGTGATTCTACGTGTATATCGTTTTCAGAAAAACAGTATATTGTGACCGTAGTGGTCACCAACCAGTAACGACCCCACGTCAAGACCGATGGATTCGAACCACGCACCTCCAACATGTGTTCCAGCCAGCACCCCTTACAGCCCGTACCACACCTAGCAAACACTGTTAGATGACGTCTACGAGTTTTGATCATCCGTACAAGATGGCGTCTGAAGCCAGAACGTCGGCGTCGTCAGTGAAGACAACGCTTGCAATAGGGAATACGTGAGTGGAGAAGAGTTGTCTTCACTTATGAGTCACGTTTCCGTCTTCAACGAACTGTCTACAGGCGCCATTTCTATGATCGCTTTACCGTTTTTAGAACAGAAGGGCCCTAGAGTGACTTTTCAACTGGATAACGACAACGACACGTTGCTCGAGCTCTACGGCAGTGTCTTAATCAGGGGGCGGTGGGGTAGTCTAGTGGTTAAAGCGTTGACTCGTCACGCCGAAGACCCGGGTTCGAATCCCCACATGGGTACAATGAATGAAGCCCGTTTCTGGTGTCCCCCGCCATGATATTGCTGGAATATTGCTAAAAGCGGCGTAAAACCAAACTCAGTCAGTCAGTTAGTCACTCTTAATCAGAAGCATAGTAATGTATTACCCTGACCCACAAGATCCCCTAGTTTGTCACCTGTTGAACACGTCTGGGATGAAATGGAGCGACGTTTACGACGTCATCCGAATCCTCCAACAACCCTGCAGGAACTTCCTCGGATATTAAAGGATTTTTCCCAAGGAATTTCATCGACGTTTAGTATTCACAAAGAGGTGATGGTGCCAGACCTGCATCAATGCACAAGGTGTGTGTGCGTGCGTGCGTGCGTGCGTGCGTGCGTGCGTGCGTGCGTGCGTGCGTGCCTGTGTGTGTATATATTCCTGGACATAAAAGAAAAGTTGACTATAGGAAAGCTGAAGCCATCCCTCTTATCATAAAGCCTTGTGGTTTTTTTTTGTCACTCTGAATCTCTATATATGCAGAGATCTAAAAATGAAATACACGAACCGGTCTCAGTCGTCTCGCCTATTCTCCTATTTCAAGTTCAGGTGTCTAAATCGGTGAAAGGCAATTAGCTTTTTGAATGTTATTCAACAGGTCATGGACATACCCTAAGCTTAAGTTAAACTTGTTGACCTAATTACTTTGTTTTGTTTATTTCGCCAGCCCGGGCAGAAATTCTGACCCTTATTCGTTAGACACGGAACCGCAGGGAGAGGGGAACAGTTGGTGTCTTTTGGGTTGCCTGTTTCTTGTTTAAATGTTTTAACCCCCAATATTACATTGGCGTTATCAGTGAGGAAGACCAGCATGTCACATAACGCTTTCTCAGGAAGACATTCCCTTTAATTTATTTCATTGTAACAATATCTGCGCTTAACACGTTTATTAACAAATGCCCGATTCATGAAGGAATGAAATTTCTCCTTAAGTTTGTCATGTGGGATAGTGGTGTACACAGTTGAAAATATAACATTTTGACAGAACTGAACTCGGTCCATTTCTGAAATTATAAATATTCAAGCAAATCCTTTGAGCTATTCGAAAATTATCAAGTTGTATCTATTATATAGATATGAATTATCAGGGTGGGCTGGGACAAGAGACAGTAGATTGCTTCGGCATTCGAAACACGCAATTTAATCTTTGAAACGGGAGCTGGACGTTTGCTTTTCACCACACATTTGTTAAGACGTGCAACAAACAACTTCATTTTGGGTACAACGTAGCCAAATATTATATTTTTGCATTTTTTAACTGAAAAATCTATTTGGGGAAAGGGACAAGGATTTCGGAATATTAAAATTCTGTAAAAGTGACAAAAGTGGTTTTGATTCTAATAAAGATACAATGGCTGCCAAGTTGCCAGAAAAACGAAATCCAAGGGTCGACTATGTTCTTCATCTTTCATAATTATATACTTTGAGGCTGTTTTTGCAGATCATGTTCATCTGGTTTACCTGACACGACTCCTGCTGGGCATCATGGCTGCACCAACAACTGTATCCCGTCAGACAGACTGAAAATTACAAAGCCTTCAGTGAACGGAAATGCCCATGCCTCGCCATAACCACCTTGTCAAACGTTTTTGACTGCGCATTAACTGTCTGATATACTTATCGGCGTTTGGGTAGCTAGATCCGAGCCTGAGGCAGCAATGAACGATTTGACAAAAACAAGTGCCATAATTAAGATCAATATAAATCTTGATGTTTTTCAGTGGCATTTAGAAGTTGTACATTGATGTCCAAGATATTTTTATGGATTCAACTTCGTTTTAAAAATATCTTGGACAATATAAATCTTGTTTTCGGTTTTTGTAATTAAATTTTTTAAAATTCTTTGAGACTGCATGACTCTTTGGAATTTGGTAGGGCATTCCATAAATTTATTGTGTCGGGTAGAAAGGGTTTGGCATAAGGGGCATTTCGACTGTAAATTTCAGAGTTATTTCAGAGTTATTTCTTAAACTATAGCTTGTAGTTTCAACCGTTCTCTTGGCTACAACAACAGCTACAAACAAAACCAAAACAAACAAAAACACCACCACCAACAAAAACAACACCAACAACAATATATCGTTGCAACAACCACATATTGTTGCAATCCGTTTGGGGAGGCTCTAAAGGAAATCAAGAATGGGATTAATTAAGATATATCGATGTTCATTTGTCTAATCTATCATTTGGCTTCACTGAAAACTAAATTAATGAATTGAACTTTTTAAACGCTTACGTATTAACCTTCCAGTTGCAGAAAGTGTAACGCCTCAAGTTCCTTTTCATATTTCTAGGATTTGAACGATACGACAGGTAACGGACAATGTTATTAGTACTTACAGTTCGTATCATGGTTTCAGAAAATCCTTCCCACTACATTTCAACTCCACTATCAGTCCAGTGGTTCTCGCTCTTTTGCAACAAATTTGGTTTGTTGTTTAATGCCTCATTAATATTCCAGCTGTATGGCGGCGGTCTGTAAATAAACGAGTCTTGACCAACCAATCCAGTGATCAACAGCATGAGCATCGATCTACGCAATTGGGATACGATGACATGTGTCAACCAAGTCAGCGAGCCTGACCACCCGCTCCCGTCAGTCGCCTGACCACCCGCTCCCGTCAGTCGCCTCTTACAAGCATAGGTTACTGAAGATCAATTCTAATCCGGATCTTCACGGGTCACATGTTGCTTGGAGTAGTCACGTTAATATTAACATCAGCTTATTGTAACTTCCGTTTTAGATTTTGCTTTTCTGCATTAAATCTAAATGGTATGATTTCATGGAAACTTGAAAAGGTAAACAAATGTTCCAAAATTAATTCTTTACAAACACTTCTTTCAGAGTCGTATGAATGACAAAATCTACAAATCAATGATGGCCTCCAAGCGGCAGTACTTGCAACAATGATTCACAATGCCACCTTATAATGTTGTCGATCCAGAACCTTTCAAGAAATGTTTAATCAAGAAAATCTTACGAGAGAATATCGATCAGAACTAGAAAGCCATATGACCGCAACCAAACGAGATATTTGCTATGACGGTTTCAGATATAAATTATAAATTACCACATGAGTCTCCGTGTGATATTATTTGACTTACAACGAGCTTTAACATCGAATCGCCAAATGATTTGACTTCTCAATGATCACAGTGGCGCATTAATACATAACACAACTGTCCACTCTCTACTGCTCATAATTGGTGTTATCCTTCATAGAACGATTCACCAATACCTTCTGACAGTATTTGGACGAGCAGTTCAGAGGCTTCAACGGGACCAAAAGCCGGATTTTACTCATTAAACCGACGGTGTGTGAGTTTAGTTTTACGCCGCACTCAGCAACAGTCCTGCTATATGGCGGTGGTTTGTAAATAATCGAGTCTGGACCACACAATCCAGTGATCAACAGCATAAGCATTGATCTACGCAAGTGGGATACAATGACATGTGTCAACCAAGTCAGCGAGCCTGACCACCCGATCCCGTTAGTCGCCTCTTGCGACAAGCATGGGTTACTGAAGATCAATTCTAACCCGGATCTTCACGGGTATTAAACAGACGGAAATACAGTAGGAAGTACATGCAATGACCAGTTTTCCGTTTCCAGACATTTCCTCCTAATATTTTGCACTAATTTCATATGAAGCTACACCTTTGGAATATATGCTCATCTTCTGTTGTCAAAAGCACCTATTCGTGTATGCCATGACCGTATTTGCAGATTTTTCCAAGCAAGCATTCAAAGTTGATTCCTCAGGAAATGCTTGATCACAGAGAACTTTAATATCATTACTCCCTTCAAGTCCATTAAGTTTTTAATATTCATTGCAGTAGATTTTATTTTACGCCGCTTTTAGCAATATTCCAGCAATATCACGGCAGGGGACAAGAAATGGGCAAAGATCCCATGTGGGGAATCGAACAGTTGTGTTTGCGCTTTAACCACTGACCCCACCGCCCCTCATTGCAGTAGATTTATTGAACATACAATACCTGCATTCAGTCAGTAACCAAAGATCTGTGAAAACAGTTGTGTTTGCAAACTGATCAATACTCCCTAAGGTAATCACGCAGCATTGTTATCCGTACGTTACTGAAATATTTGCAGGCAGGTAACTCACAGTTAAATGAGTCATAAACGTTTACATTTATAGTTTGCGTATTTGTAGAAAATACGCAGCTTATCTGGGTTTTTTAAAAGTATCAATGCACGAATATCTTGTACAGATACCTCCCCTCCTGTTTCCACTACCAATTAGAGAAGTGAATGCCAAATAGGTTATCACAGAAACGCATCGCACATACAGCGTACGTGGACGCCGATATGCCCGCACATGTGGTATAATAAAGCATTACAGCGGCCGTTAAACATTCCATAAAATCAAGCACTTATACAGTATCACAAATGCATGTTGATCAGCTTACGGGGCAACGTTACAAAAATGTAACAATGGTTAATGAAGTGATAAGGATTTAGGTGTGAGATATTTCACCGACAAAGAATACAATTTGCAGGATAACGGGACACCCATCTTCATGCTACTCACAAGAATATATAGCCATTATTTCTGGTGGAACAACAGCTGCTAATAGCCACGCGACTGCTGATGCGATGTTAAATAATAATCACTCCGTCACCAAATTGAGAAAGATCTGTTGAATTTAAACTCTGCAGACAACATATGTTATCTGTAGTACAATGTATAATAAGCACATGAGGGCTTAAACATGTTTTCAATGATCGTGTGTAATCTCACCACTGGTACCCGTGACAAACACACACAAGATACCGAATGAAAGAATGAATGGATGAATGAATGAAAGTGACACCGCCCACCGCCCCCTCCTCCCAATAAAACTAAATCAAATAAAAACAAACAAAACAACAAAAAACCACAAGAAAACAACACACAACAACAAAACAACCAGAACAACACAAACAGCAAGACAATCCACACAGAATATATGGTACAAGTAAAAACATAGTCGCTTCATTCGCTACTGTGGCAGTCACTTACAAATATAAGAAATCGAGTTATGCTGCTTTCATGTTACAGATACAGAGAGCAAGTTGAATATTGGGGCTGAGAACTGTTGTCTAATGTGGGAGAAAGTCATAATTATTATGTACATGTATGTGTATAGTCTTGCAAACCAGTTCCACTAAGCATACACGCGGCATGTTTCGACCTATAATTAGAGGATCCTGCAACTTCATTTAAACTAAAAATGGGCCCTAGTAAATTGGGAGTTTCAGAACCAGAGGAACTGTCCAAAGAGGGTTGTCGTAAGTCTGTCATACAGACACTGAAATACATATCCAAGAAAGCCCATGGAAGTCCAGAATATGCGGCAAGTCTAGATTTCCATAGTTCTGAAAATGGAGAAAGTTTCTGGACTCCTTTTCATTATATTTTATGATTTCTATTATAAACATTTTATCTGTTAAATATGTTCATTTCAGAGAGTAGATATTAGTCTAGGTTTGGCGGAAAGGCCAATACTGTGGCCCAAGGACTAGAAGACAGACTATTTGCACATTTGTGGGCCCAGGTGACTTGTAGAATTTGATTTTGATTTTTCCTCCTTTGTTCCGAATTGCCATTGTACATATATAAAAAGGGATACATACTTCTAGTTATATTGATTCACTTAACGAAATAAATGCTAATTTCTTTCAATGTGGTAAAAATCCATTCACCTATGACAAGGCATTTAGGAGAGCATAAAATATAGGATAAACCTAAACCTGGCCATACAGTTCGAGGGTATTTATACGTGTAGCATCAATGAACAACATTTACAATTACATCACACGTTATACATACATGAAAACGTTGGCCATTTTATACACCTCTCATATTTGTTCATTGTCCACCAAACGCTCTTGTATTTCATGACCTGTTTGACAAGTGCAAATGTTGCATCCTTAGCATTTCTTAGCATGGTAAAAATTCGGAAATATTGTTCCTTCGTGAGGTGAGAATACCTCTTATTTTGTTCCTGCTGTTTCAGGCCTGTGGCCATTGAAGCCGTATCTGGCAGTTGCGCGCATGCGCCTCTCCAAACTCCTCTCATACTCGACAAATCTGAAGTCAACCTAAAGATTTTACCGACCCACAATCATCCAAGGCAGTGGGATGTTTCGGGCGGATATTCTCCAAGTTGTCATTTACAGAATGTGGACTTGGCTGAGTCAACATCTCGCCGCAGTTAATAAGAGGCAACATCTTGGGTTGGTCGACTGCTAGAGATGAAAGAGGGAGGTTGACTTAGATCTAAGATCAGACCGGTCGCAGACATGCGTACAATGTGGCTTTATTAATGCTTGATGGCGAAGGATTTAAAGGATAAATTCCCAACGACCGCAGCAAACCCTAAAGACTGTTAACAAACTCGCCTGTGTCCTTACCAGCGGAAGATTATAGAAATATTGCAAACCTCCGACTTTAGACCACACGGGAGAGGCATGTGTGACGTCACAGGTACTGCTGAACGTGCAGCGAACATGTAACCGTCTTCCTCTCGGACCGAGCCAGACTGGGCTACGGCTTGGTGTGGAGTTATGGCGTTTTTGAAGTGGTCGGGGATGACTGGTACGCTAGCGACATTGTCACGCTATATCCAGCGTTAAGACTTTACCGCGTGTACGGAGAGTGGTCGGAACGGCAGGATAACATATCTAAGTGTTCCCTCACAGTGTTGTCAGAGTAAAACTATTTAGAAAGGAAACACTTAAAGAGGCAGTGGCCTCACTGAACTGAATGAGAAGACTGATCTGGAAACTTTGTTCTGAATTGTCGACTTCAGTTTACGCGAGGCACCGGTTTCAATTTTACTTAAAACAGACATTGATTATACTAAGCAAGTGAATTATTTGGTCATTGGGTGAAAATGCAAAATTATTTCATTACGTTGAACTGCCTGAAACGAGTATACCGCCCTTGCTGGCTGTTAGTCAAGAGAGAGCATTAAAGCCGCTATTTTCATCAAGGAAAGATTGTATGGTTTCATTAACATAACGATAAAACAATGAGGTAAATTTTGTTATGAGGTTAAGGGACAAATAGTTCCATTTAATATAGAAGGTCAGCCCTGAGAATGACCAGTTTCGATTATCTTCCTGTGCACCCATCCAATGCCATCGTGCATAATAGCAGTAATGCAGTAAGAGACTTTATAGATGACAACTTCTTTACTATATATGATGCGACGTTTCAGTATAGACTCTTATAGGGCATCAGTTATTTTTATGTGTCTCACGTAGCCACCAAATTCTGAACATGGGTCGGTCGGTCGGGAAAAAAACCCTGAAAAAACCCCCAAACTTAACAAAGACAAAATTATCCGAATAATGTCCTTGATTCTCATTTATTGTAATTCTTAGTACAATTTCTCGCGTTCTTTGGACTTGTGGCAGCGACTGATTAAAACATTTTAGATAGATAAACATTTTATATGACGAGGCGGTATGTTTAAGGTTGGAGTCGGCGTTTTGGGATGAAAAAAAAGATTATTTTTTCTGGGGTAGGGGGTGGGGGTCGGTGGGCAATAAAATTAGAAGGATCGGTCGGGCGATGAGAAACACAAAAAATAAACATGCTGCCCATACGGTTGTCAAGCGAATACAATTAAATGGGTCGCTGGGAATCAGTGTTGACAGGAGCTCGTCGCGAAAATAGCAATCATGTCAAGTCCTTCCCTAAATAATGTCTAGTATAATGTCTTACAGATTTTACCTTTAAAATAAGTGTTTCGGAAGAAGGCATGACACTTTAAGGCTTTACGATTCCCCTAAGTATGTGTCGAACTAATCTTTGACGAGATTTGTCACATCTCACGTTATCTCGCGTGACTATCGTCTAGCGGTGGTGAAAGGCCAGAGTTTACAATTAGAGATTACAAACAAAGGGATACGCGGTCTGCGTTCTGCAGGTGTGAAGATACGAGTAATCCTGGAGATTACTCCCTAAGTGTTCCAACACTTTATTAAAAGAACATCACTCTTGGGGTAAATCCACATGGCGTTATCTCCACTTACATATAAACATACATCCTGTTGATGGCTCTCTGCATGTTTGTTTTAGTCACGCCTAAACTGCGGAGGGACATGTTTGGTCGACTGTATTATATACAAGGCTGTTGGACTGATGAATATCTATTGATGATGCGCCTGATTACATCGAGACTCGTTAATCCACACAGGTTTGTCTCGGTCGGCGGGACATGTAAAGCCCATTTCATTTCGTGATATTGCTAGAATATTGTAAAAGCGACGTAACACCACACTCACTCACTCGGGACAATTACGGTTGTGAATGTTGACACCTCCATGAATGACTTCGCTAATTTCTGGTTAAATAGGATTTCGCTGTATTTATATTTGTCTGTAACGTTTGTTTCATATTTTGGACTAATTTTAGAAAATGTTCCACGAGTTGTGAAACTTATAATAAACTGAATAACGGAATAAACTGTGTCTGTATGTCTGCCCTTGTTGTATGTCTGTCTGTCTGTCTGTGTGTGTGTGTATGTGTGTGTATGTATGTATTTATGTATGTATGTATTTATGTGTATGTATGTATGTATGTATGTATGTATGTATGTATGTATGTATGTATGTATGTATGTATGTATGTATGTATGTATGTATGTATGTATGTATGTGTGTGTGTATGTATGTATGTGTGTGTGTGTGTATGTATGCATGTATGTATGTATATGTGTGCGCGCGCGCGCGTGCGCGTATGTACGCATGTAGGTATGTATGTCGACTTCAGTGTATGTGTATGTGATAGACACCGATTTGTGTTTTACTTATGGCATAAATTGAGGTACGTTGATATACAATTATATGCATACTTTTTTAGAGACTTGATAATGTGAGGTACATTGAATACCCACCTATACATACACCCATATTTACCCTCATGTCACGTTAAGGCGCACCCCTCACGTCTCCTATTATGAAAGCTTATATATACATATGTATTACATGTGCGATTCAAGTTCCGCTTTTGGAATTAACATGGTTTTCTGCTAGGTCCAAATTTTGTTTGAGCTAAATCTGGAAAACATTAAAAATTCTTACCTACTGTTATTGTCCAATGTACACAGTAAGCATAAAAAGCAATAATTCTGACACTGTAGTATTACAGTCATAATCTGACACTGTCCTTTAAGAATTTTTTTCATTCTATTTTAATTTCAAGGTTCTTCGCTTGACAATATCCTTTTTAAAAATTAGTTTTAAATGATTATAATTTCAAGGTTCATCAAAATAATATAAACAGGAAATACTTTCATATTTTTGCAAATAATGTGGTTATTGTTGTGTAAGAAAGGAAAAGGTGGAGAAACCGTTTCGTTTAAATGTCACTTATTTCACTTGATAGCAATTGACGAAATGCACATCAAAGGATCCGTAAGCCCTTTGTGTGTCATGGATTAAGCTAATCCAATTGCAAATAGGACAAACCTTTATTTGCTTTAATAGCCAAGTGATAGATGCAATAATTCAGTGTAGATTTAAGTATCGCTCGACAGATACACAAGAAAAGCATTCTTTGTAACGCAATAAATAGCTCGACCAGCAAGTAAACGTATTTATACAAAGGCTGTTGAAAAGGATCTTATGGGAACACACAAACGGGATTGAACTCGCGTTAGATTTATGATTGTGTGTACAAGAATGGTCCGGTTAAGATTTTGATGTTAAACAGGGTTTGTTCTTGTTCTTGTTCTTGTCATAAACAGAGCATACTTTGAGAAGAAGCGATTGACATGTCAGGCTGACCTTTCAAACGACCTATCGGGGATTTCAAACGACGCGAAATATTGACCTAATCAGTGGGCTCACATTTCTGTCAAAAGCGATCACGAAGAACGTCTAATGGAAATTTGTTTTCAAGAATTTGCCCTCAAAGGAATAACGTTTTAAGGAAGAAATTGAAAGTGTTGGAACTGACCCTAAAGTTTGAAATAGTTTATTCATTAAAATTTTAAAAATGTGTTTTTGACAAGCGATGAGTCCCGCCATACATATACGTCTCCCATAACCAGGAAGTGACGTTTTTGGTACCATACAGCAATGGTAGCAATTAGCAGAGACTAAACAGACAGACAGTCGGTTTATACAGTAAAAAGGCCATAGACCTATATTACAGGCAATTTTTGGTGGAATCGCGCATGCCAGTTAAGTACAGTGAAACGTGCCAACACCGGCACCTGTCTAATCCGGCACACTGTCAAACAAATTTTGGTCCCGCCATTTTACAACAATTGTAATTGATTAAGTTTTACTTAGCTGTTGGACTTTACATAAACATATGTTATATACTGCAGAGACTTAACTGTGTTCAACCGAACGTACAAATGCAACTGTATCAGATATGTTTAGGTCTTATATACGCCTGGAAATGTGTTATACGAAGTGCACACACTCCGTCAAGGCCTATTTTGGGAGCTAGACCACTGTTGCTGCAAGGTGAATATTTCCATCACTGTGTATATTTCTACAATCACTGCTTTCATGTTACATTGCTATTGTATTTGACTGCTACACAGTCAGTGAGTGAGTCCAGTTTTACGCCGCTTTAGCAACATTCCAGCAATATCACGGTGGGGGACACTAGAAATGGGCTTCACACATTGTGCCCATGTGGGGAATCGAACCCGAGTCTTTGGCGTGACGAGCGAACGTCTTAACCATTGGACTACCCCACCGCCCCACACAGTTAGGGAATTTATACTGCCGCTCTGTTTTGTATACTTACTACCATTGTGAATACCTTTCAAAATTTTTTTATCATTTTATGAACTTTTAACTCAACTCAACTTTTTAAATACAATTGTTAGTTGTATAGCATTTCATGCTGTTTGTTGGTTCACACCGAATTCTTTTACGGACAGGTTACGAGGCTGGCTTGACTAGAAAAATCTTGATCAATTTCATTACATTTAATAAACTCTCTTGTAGGACAGGGTATCTTACGATCGTTTGTCGACAGATACTGTTTAAAGTCGCTATTTAAAGGTGAGATGTATCTAATGCATATGTTATGTTCTGCTCTGTCGTTCTGGACCAGGCGGCATGGATGTCCCCGTCACCAAAGGCGCCGCAATCGTTGTAGTGAGATTTGTTATTCAAATCTTTATTTCCAATACTATGAGGCCACGGGCCTATTGATACAAAAACACCTCATCGGTGCAGACATGAAATATAATGATGACAATGAAAGTATGTACACCATATATAATCTTATCATGACAAAACTTATTTCCTTTTTTTCGAATGCATAGAGTAAGAGGCGACTAACGGGATCGGGTGGTCAGGCTCGCTGATTCACATGTCATCGTATCCCAATTGCGTAGATTGATGTTCATGCTGTTGATCCCTAGATTGTCTGGTCCAGACTCGACTATTTACAGACCGCCGCCATATAGCTGGAATATTGCTGAGTGTGGCGTAAAACTAAACTCACTCACTCACTCGAATGCATAGAACAAATATTTGGCAGCATTCAAGGAAATTTCTACATTTTGGGATGATAACAAAGAATTAAATTTTAGTTTATTGGGAAAAACATAGAATTGCAACCACAGATATTTACGTCTTACTTCAATGTAGGCTGGGCATATAAGTAAGAACTGATATTCAGTTTCAATTACGTTTAAGCAGAGACCATATACCGAGGATAATTAATTAACCGAGGATTTAACAACTCTCTCCAGCATGCCAAAGGCCTTTGCTTCCTGCATCAGATGTTTAGCATATTCAGGATGGAATCCAAGAATGCTAGGCAAAGAATGGGGATAGTCAAATAGGGTTCTCTTGCTTGGCAATTTTATAAAACCCGTATGCCATGCCGCATCATACGATTTTCTGCTCTTGCTCCGCAAGTAAAGGCACCATTTGATCACCATAGGGTGCCATCTCATTGAACGTTTGTCGGTTAGGTTTGAATGCTTCACTTGTTGTTCCCAAAATAATCTTTGCAGGGAGTTTTCATCCGGATAACTTCTTTGTACCTCATTCTTTCAGCATGTGTCTCAAGTCCTCATCGCTAGTAGTATTTAGTTTTAGTCGTTTATTTCCAATTGTATGGAACACTTTTCTTTTCAGTTGACCTAATTCACTCTTAAGTGTCTGATTGTGAGTTTTAACAGTTTGAAATTTGTTCACAAGTTCCATTTTCGTCATGTGCTTATGTGTCTTATGAGACAGTTTGTGAGGGTGTGGCTGACATGGTTTAGGAGATAAACTATTGCGAGACAGTACTTTCCTGAGAGTAGAACGGTACCTACAACAATGTTCACATCTCGTTTTCCCAAAAGCTAGCAGGGCACAACGTCCTGACCGGATGGTTGAGCTGAATTCAATGCCGTTGATGTTTACACCAAAGTCACCTTCTCTATATGCTGATATGCCGGAAGCAGCAGTCTGACTCAACCCAACACCTATCGGAACAAGATGGCTGTATTTGTCTTCATAATTTCCGAGGCAGACATGGTAAGAGGACAACTTTGACAGAAGTTTCTTGACATCTGTGAGAGTTGAAAAGAACTTGGGCAAACTAATCCAAAACTCATGATCATGTCCTATTTTCTGTCTGTGAACAGAGATAGATGACATCAGTGATGGTGTGATTGTCACTGCCAGTTTTACAGCTACATGTATGTATGTCAGAACCCTCATAAAACTGAGCTAATTTGATCACATCCTCTTTTGTCCGGATAATTGTGAAGTCTCCAAGTTGGTCATACTCTTCAAATACAGTGTTTTTCAAACATAAGTATTGTTGGTATCTTCTGTGATGAAGTATGCCAGTGACAACGTCGTCCAGATTGTCATCAGGGTTGTACTGGTGCATCTTGCCCACAAGGACATAAAACGCATCAGCAGAGCAGTTGTCAGAATCTGTTGATGCACCATGACTGTGAGATTCACTTGCAACTGCTTCTTGGTCGTGTTCAGCAGGACCGATGTAAAAGGCTGCCCAAGCTTCAGCCCACTGTAGTTGTCTAACACTGAAACAAAAATTAAGATATTAAAATATAATGATACTGCTCTATTTATATATATATATATATATATTTACTGCTCTATTTTCCTTATAAGAAAATGAGAGTACACCAAACATTTGTGCATATTCATGGATGTTATACAACATTTACCTGTGAAGATCCGGGTTAGAATATTGATCTTCAGTAACCCATGCTTGTCGTAAGAGGCGACTAACAGGATCGGATGGTCAGGCTCGCTGACTTGGTTGACACATGTCATTCGTTCCCAATTGCGCAGGTCGATGCTCATGCTGTTAGTCACTGGATTGTGTGGTCCAGACTTGATTATTTGCAGACTGTCGCCATATAGCTTGAATATTGCTGGGTGCGGCGTAAAACTAAACTCACTCACTCACTACACAACATTTAATCAAGTCTTTGTTAAGATTACTAATATTTGGTTGAAGTGCAATCACTGTGTTTTATCTAATCCATAATGATTGTCATGCACACAGTACTTACATATTGTCATCAAATATTCCTGGTAGACATGTTATGTTGTCATGAAGTGTGGTCGGTGAAGCTGCATCCCTTATAGTTGACTGTTGATCCACACTTTTAGACTTGGTGCCAGAACGCTTAGATCGCCTTCCAATGCATCCTTTTTTGTATCGTGGCATCTAAAATAATAAATAATCAAATGTAAGCTAAACATATACTTCTACTTTACATGATCACACCCAGTTTCACGCAATGTCAGAACAGTGGAATATTTACTACAGAACATACATTTAAGGAACAGTGACTCAAACTGTGACAAGGGGAGGTAATATGAAAATACGGAAGTAAATAATATTGTAACAAATTTGAAGCCTGAACAATGTTCATTCAAATTTGCTTTGATATTGAAAATCGCTGATTTTAACTAAAGGACAATTGCTAAGCGATATCCTAAAACGAGGCCCACAAGGACATAACACCCTCAGACAAAACACCCCTAGGCTAAATGCCCCCATGACAAAAAGCCCTCAATGGGTAGGACAAAAGGTCCTCAATGAAGAGATATAATAGAATACATACCACAATGAGTACCTGCCCAACGAAATCAAACATAAGAGGAAGTGACCAATTTAAGCCAGTTTTCTGAAACAACATTTAGCAGACTTCATTCCATTGTTACAATAACAACATCGTCACTGAGGAGCCTGTAACAACTATCAGCAGTGGGAGGAATTGCTTAGAAAACATCATGTTATCACCTGTCAACTGAAAATATACACCGAGGGTGTTTTATCCTATGGGTTGAAATTTGCAAGGGCTTTTTGTCCTGGGGGCATTTAGCCTAGGTTTTTTTGTCCGAGGGCTTTTTATCCCAGTGGGCTTATTGTCTGCCCACCCCTAAAACTTTTCAGCGTGGGCTAGTGTTTTGCACATCATCGTAAAACACCACCATAAGATAAAAGCATATTATTTTTCATATCAATGCATACAGAAATTAGTGCTGAATTAAAAAATATAAGTGAAATTCTCATGGAGCGATTTATTACTAAAACCAGCGTACCACAAGATATAGCATAATCACGTGTTTTCAGTATGACGAAATGACAGGGTTGCAATTACAGATACACTTTCATTGCCGATTTTAAGAGAATACAAAAACAAACTACGAAATAATGAACACTGCGTGAAAAAGGAATAACCGATCGTCCAATACAACCCAGTAACTAAGGACTTTGCTAACGTTTCATTTGACAAGATGTACTGGAAAAATGTCTATTTTCCACGATTTCGCCAAGGAAGCCATTTTCTTTGTCCACAACAAAGTGGATCACCACAGGGCATGGTATATTCCTTTCAAAGATACTATGTGCTCCATACATTTGTCAGATACTTACAATAAATGGTTGTCGTCCCTTACAAAATCAAATGAAAGTAGTTCAACTTACCGTGGATGATATAGATGAAGGTAAAAATACCGATGTGAGCCTTCGAATCTCGTAGGTCTCGCAAAGCCTCGCGGTAATGATCGCTTTGTCTCGCGCGGCAGTGATCAGTTCCTAATTAGCTCTGGGGCCCGTCCCTCGGTATATGGTCTCTGGTTTAAGTTACAGATTTTGCCATTTCTTTGTTCCCGGGGAATGTTATAGTAACGACCTCTTTCAATTTCTAAACGATAGGAACTTGACCTAAATCGTGATAAACAAGATCTAAATTTGGATACAGTAATATGAGTTAAATATGTTTCACAAATCGTTGAGTTGAAATTACAATATGTAAACATTTTAGGGCTCTCAGGTAAATCACTGTGCCAAACTTGCCGAAAATGTATCTTTCAGTCGCTGAAAAACCACATTAACACAAACGTTTTTATCTCCGTAAGTATGTGATACCCAAACATCACCAAAACCTAATATAAAATATAATATTTCTAACTTTGGTAACCCAATTCTCATGGCCTTGCTCATCATACAGTTTTCTAACTGTGCAGAAAGTTATATTAACAAGGCGTTCACAGATTCCGACCTCCCAATATCAAACACAGAGGTATTTTTTTCCTCAGAACAGGGATCTCCATGGAGTATCCCGAGCTAGTGTGTTAAGAATACTGCATACACATCGGTATATTAACAAGATTTGACCAATATCAAATACATTTTAGACCAGCAGATAATTGAATAGGATATCTGCCACACTCGTCTATGCTCCATTATTCGACGTTGATAACGTAACGTTCAAAGAACGTTTGCAAACATATAAATGTACTTTTTCCAGTTCTTGCATATTATTAAGCCCCCACATTTCAGCCCCGTAGAGGAGAATTGGTGTTATTGTACTGTGTTATGTCCCTCTGAAACATAATAAACTTCTGATTGCAAGTTCTAATTCCTAAATATATTTCTCAACTTGAATGCACCAAACCCGTGCTCGTTGGTTTCACAAAAGCAGTTAACGTCTGACGTCATCACGCTGTCAGGAACATGCTTTGTGACGCCTCTGCTATCAGACACCCGTGAAGATCCGGGTTAGAACTGATCTTCAGTAACCCATGCTTGTGGTAAGAGGCGACTAACGGGATCGGGTGGTCAGGCTCGCTGACATGGTTGACACATGTCATCGGTTCCCAATTGCGCAGATCGATGCTCATGCTGTTGATCACTGGATTGTGTGGTCCAGACTCGATTATTTACAGACCGCCGCCATATAACTGGAATATTGCTGAGTGCGGCGTAAAACTAAACTCACTCACTCACTCTGTTATCAGAACCTCACAACTGAAGAACCTCATTTGGGCTTCTGTGTATCGTCCTTTGGTCGTATTTATACGGTTCCGGTTTTCAGAAAATGACCGTGTTTGAGAGATAGTGCTTTGTATTACATTTGTCAACAGGTCAATAACCTGTGGTGAGCTGGCATTCCAGAGTTCCTCGCTCATTGATGAGCCTGGAACAGAGGCAGTGTCATATAGTGAGTGAGTTTAGTTTTACGCCGCACTCAGCAATATTCCAGCTATATGGCAGCGGTCTGTAAATAATCGAGTCTGGACCAGACAATGCAGTGATCAACAGCAGGCAGTGTCATATAACTGAAAGCACAAGAGGTAGTGACTTGCCACTTTGCATCACAAACATATTGTAATACAAAACCTACAATCTGGTAAATTTTTACCGGCTGTTTAATAACCTTTGAAAGGCATCATTTGTAACAAAAATCTTGAATAAAATTTAAATAGTACAACTAGCCTGTGCTGATAGAGAGTTATCTAAGCTTCTATCACAGCCAACTATTGAAACAAATTACTGGCAAACAGAGCGAGTCATTTTACAGATGGGTACCCGGTAGGATATGATGATAATGTAATGTGACTGTTCACCTTTTAGGCCTTCTGTACACTTCCCAAGAAGCAGAGAATGAAAGTGGAATCCACGCTGGCCCTTTGAGAATATGAGAATTAAAACGTGAGTGCTTATTGATCCACTGACGGTGGAAACTGAGAATGAAGTTCGAGGGCACTCTGATCCGTGACCAGGATAATATTGATTCACTTTAGGTGTGCTTAATGGTGTTATACTATCAGATTATAACTATACGCATTATTATAGGAATGAAGAACGTGAAATCTGGCGTGGTACTCCTGCTAAAGAACCCGTGAAGATCCGGGTTAGAATTGACCTTGAGCTACCCATGCTAGCCGTAAGAGGTGACTAAAGGGATCTAGGCCCCATTTGACAAAGCTCTCGTAGCGCTACGACTATCGTAAGTCAATGTTACAGTATAGGCGTTAGGAATGCTACGAGGAAAGTTACGGGATCTTAGGCTTACGAGAGCTTTGTGAAAGGGGCCCTGTACATTTTTTTTCAGCTTCTTTAGCGCTAAGACTGTCGTAAGTTAATGTATGGCACTTACGACTATCTTAGCGTTAAGAGAGCTTCGAAAATCTAGGCCCAGGTGATCAGGCTCGCTGACTTGGTTCATACATATCATCGTGTCCCAAATTAGAGATCGATGATCATGATGTTGATCACTAGATTGTCTGGTTCAGACCAGATTATTTACAGACGACCGCCACATAGCTGGAATATTGCTGAATGCAGCGTTAAAAAAACCAACCTGCTGAACCAGCATAAGCCTAAAAACACATTCACCAGCAGCGGCGATGTATTGATCTCTGTGTACATTACACATAGCTTGAAGGAAAATGGATCAGTTTCATTATCATTCGTCACGTGTATCAGATTTACATGTGAGCATGTTGAAGTTAAGATTTACTGAGTTCGTTTTGTGAAAACTTTACAAAGATGCTGATTTACTGACACAAAAGGAAGACCCCGGATGGCCCCATCGTCTACGACGCAGCAAATGTCTGCACACAGTGCCAAAACCTGGAACTTCAGTTCGATCCGAGATTCGTATTGATGTGTTTATGGGTTGGTCAATAACCATGGATTTTAACAAAGTGGTACACATTTAAGGTTAGGATCACTTCAAAACTCCAACTTCAAATCGCCATGTATCTGAAATACTGTTAAGAGGCGGTTGCGCAGCATATTTGTTAAAGCGTCGCTCGTCACGCCGGATAATCGGGTTCTGTCTCGCACTTGGATACAATGTGTGAAGCCCATTGTGATATTGATGGAATATTGCTAAAAGCGGAGGAAACACCAACTCACTCACTGACTCTTGCTTACAAAAGCTAATAAACATACTGATGATAGATGACCAAATACTTCGATTAATGTTCCACACTCACTTACTGAAATACTGAAATAAGTTAAACCAAGCCCACGTTACAGAATTGTCTGAAACAAGAATATCCAATACAGCCCTATTCTGTCTCACAGTCCCTGAACCATATTATTTTCCGTACAGCCTAACCCTCCATGCAATGCTAAAGCCCTAAATGAAGCAAGTCTAGATTTCTTCAGGTTCTGAATCGCTGGTCTCCCTGGGGCTCCTTTTCAATTTAAATGGGTTTATTTGTTACAATCAAAACTACATATATTCAGAGACTAAGCGTTAGTCTAATACAGCCCAAGCAAGTCTAAAATATTTGTCCAAGTTGTCAGTTTTGAGTTCAGGGTTGTCTCTGTGCATATTTAGCGCCTTGAGCATGCACTAGTGCGTGGATATGTGCGCAATATAAATATCCAATAATAAATATCCAATAATAATAATTTAATTATATTTTTATAGGATAATTCAACAACCGTTATTTTCTGCAGAACGGTTTCATTTAATGTTTGCGTAATAACAAAACATCAAAGCTATATTGGACAATATGATTTTATTCTTTTATGATTTAATATATATTGCTTTCAATGTACAGACTGAGATCAATATTACAAACACCAACAAGCTTAGACAACGGTAACAACTAATGCATGTAACACAGAGCTGGAGGTGCGATATCAACAGGGCACCGTCAACTTGCGTATCTGGAATGCTAGTGTAAAATATCCATCTATATGGAATTTAACAAATATTTCGTTTAATAATGAGATATAATAGGTCACCCTCCATCTGTAAATACTGATGCTAATACAATACGTTTTTTCACGTTAATCCGATAGTAGTGTTCTCGGTGATACTATTTGGATCAATTTGGAGTAACAGGTTTTAATAGGACGTCATGTTCTTTGAATACACTGTAACGTTTTAACAGCAACCGTTAGAAAAGAGGGCCTTCATGACAATACATAAGTGTATGCATAACAGCTTTATAACAGACCAGATTATACAGTAAAAGATATATGTTGTTTTCAAAGATTCCATAGGATACCTGTACAAGGTGCGTTCTGCAAAACAATAATTATCTTAATGCATACTGACTGATATGTATTAAGCAAAATGTTCATCAGCACTGAATATCTTCTATTAATCCCGAAAGACAAGCACTTTTTGTGTCCACGTTTTGAACTAGCTCTACAATGCAGGAGAATCAAGGGAGGTAATTTGTTCATCCACTCTCTCAAGTTCTATATTGTCCGAGGAAAAATCAGATTCCACATCCACGTCAATGTCTTCGTCATCGGAAACATCACTGGCTTCGTCATCACGTGACGTACTCTTCACGCGCTTGTTCTCGTGCGTCTTCACGTGCTTGCTGAGGTGGTCACTGCGCATGAACCGTTTACCGCATTCCTGGCAGGCAAATCTCTTTTCTCCAGTGTGGGTCCGTAGATGGCGTTGGAGCTCATCCGAACGAGTGAAACTCTTCCCACAGAACAACCAGTTACACACAAACGGGCGTTCCCCCGTGTGCCACCTCAAGTGGGCTTTCAGGTGAGAGGTCTTCCCGTACACCTTCCCACATCCGGGTATGTGACAGATATGCTGCTTCCTCTTGGCAGGGTTGCCGGTGTTGCCACTGTTCTGACAGTTCGGGCAGCGACATCGACGACAGCGCCTCGTAGGAGCGACTCCACTCTTCATACCATGTAGTACAGATGCCATTTGCATTTCCGAGCTATGGAACACAAGTCCCGATGAAACTGCTAGTCTTTCTGGGGAGAGGCTCGGCCCCGGGGTGTGTGTCTGTACACTCCACCAGGGTATCTCCGCTTCAGACGCAGGGGGTGGGGAAAGCTGTTTGGGGATGTTGGAGGGTGTTGGGGGAGGGAGGGGGGACACGGGTCCTGACACCTGTGGTGTTGCAATAAACGTATGTCCAGCGGCTATCAGATTTTGTTGCATCAGTCTGGCTTGATAGAGTTCGTAGTTGAAAGGGTGCGACGTGACGGGAGACTGGACTGGGGCTCGTAGACTTCCGCTCATGGCCGCCACCGGATGTTGTAGCTGCACGTGCTGTGACGTCACATCCGTGAAGACCGGCGCAGTGTGACAATGGGAGGTCGTCCATGATGGCGGAAGTTGCAGGAAGGTCGGAAGGGGCTTGTGGATGTCGTGGAGACCGGACCGGAGACGGTTACATGGCAACATCGCCATCGGGTGTTCACTGGGTTCCTACGAACAAACAAAGACCGGAGTTCAACATACTGAGATGGTAATATACATGATATATTCGGCTACATGTCCTGAAGCACCATCGACATTAATTAAAGCGGAAATCACTTCATGCGACGACGTAAATTATGAGTGTGAATTATAGATATGTCTGATGTTTATTCAGTCCAATTTGAGACTACCTCAGTATGGCACACTAAAATTATTAATCACATCAATCTTTACATCTTATAGAACGTCCCTCGAGGTTTCCTGAGCAGGACAGGCCTCCATAAACCCATGAAGTACTGCTACGATGGGGATCGGTTGGTTACAGTGGTGACCTGGTGGATTCTGTGTCAAATAACCCATCGTATAGATTACTGCCCATATTAGCAACAGCTGATTTTCTTAGCCCAGACCCAGTATACTGGCGATGCTTTAACTTGAATATTTCTAAACCAGTGACTGAAACTAGGTTTACTTTTTGTGACAATGGCAAACATATAGTTGATATAACAAAACACTGAACACGTCTCTTTTGGTTGCCTTTGTATCTCTTGTATGCAGTGAGATCTCATTTCCTGGAAAATATCAAGCGACTCAAACTCGGTTCAAGCGATTTGATGACCTTGTCTCACATAGCGATCTTTAATACGTTTATACAGTGAAATCTCATTTCCTACAGAATGTCGAGTTACTCATTGTTGGGTACAAGCGTCGTGGTGGTTTTACCTCAATGTGACGAATACTGTTACATGGGTTACACTGTCTCAAGTAACCTAAAGGTACATGACGTTTTTATTGTTGGTGTGCCTACACTTCGAATATACTCAACACGTAAATGGTGACACGAGTGAAGGACTCCTCACATAAGAGACCGTCACCAAGGAAACTACCCTGATATCATGTATCCTCCTAACAGCTTCCATTTCTGGTGTCCCCCGCCGTGATGTTGCTGGAATATTGCTAAAAGCGGCGTAAAACCAAACTCAGTCAGTCAGTCAGCCTAACAGCTTCAGCTATCAACAGCACTGCTTGCTACAGTATTTGTTACTTTTGAAAAATGTGTTTTGCATAAAGATGTCCTTTAACCATAAACAAAACCGCTAATATCTAGTTTTGCGCGATCAAATTATGATGACATTGTTAGAATTAAATCACTGATGGGTTATAACGTTATTTATGATAACGAGTATAAAGAAGATGATTATTGTTACTTAATTTCTTGACCAATAAAGAAATGCTAATGCTGCAAGCATAAGGTAATACTGTTTTCTCGGCCTATCAATCTATCAATATATAACACAAAGATCTTTCTTTACAAAGTAATTATCATTATACAAAGTTCGTGTTAGTTCTTCACTATGAGAAATAATATTTATTTTATTATTTTTTATCTGGTATAATTTATTTTCAATACTGTGAAACATCCAATAGAACAAAGATGAGGCAAAACGTTTGTCTTGAATATTTCAGTCACTATTTTTGTGAACACACATACCTTCTCCCAGTTACATAAAGGATACTGATCATGCCATTTAGCTTCTAGTTTACAGAGATTTCATTTGGGAGTTCTGTATTTTTGATGATATGCATGTCAATGTATTCCTATAATTCCATAAAAATATTGTTCTTCCAGGGGTGAAATAGAAACTATGAATATGGTAATTATTTTTTGTATTTCTATTATTTTAATTCATACACGCACATTGGGGTTAGCTATTCAAACAAGTATTGTTATAGGGGTAAGACAAGGTGGTTTGTGAATTTCTCTCTCCACGCCGATTGCGAAGATTTTAAAGTGATTGTGTTCAAAGTTTTGAAATTTGGGCACATGATCCATCTTTCGATTATATTTCAGAAAATTGTCTACATGTTCTTTAAACCAAATACTTTGATGTATGGGTTTAGATGAAAGCAGTCTGAAAACCGGATATCACGTTTTCCCATGGAGTCATAAACCGAGCAACTACCGCCATGCAGCTTTTATCGGATTTTAGCGGGTTGTGTACGAGGCTAGTCTCAAGCTCGTCCATTACATGATCAAAGTCCTCATAAATATGCTTTGATGTACTCCTAGGAAGTTACAATATACTTATACGACCTTATAAACAAAAGTTGTATTGAAAGAAAATATAAACGATTTTATCGAAATAACGCTTTTCCTTAACAATTTAGAATCATGTTTATGTTCACGTATCCCAACCGTGTGATTTGAAATAGGCATATGTAAGTTTAAGCAGCTCCAGCCCTGTTCAACTACCCTCGTGGTGTTTGTTATACGACATAATTGAGTACCAGTAGCACACCTCCCCCCCCTCCCACACACCCCATCCTCCCGTCGGGCTTAATGGATTCGGTGCTCGATACATGGATGAATTTTTTTAGTGTGTTTTTGCGATGAAATGCTCAGCATCAGATGAGTCGCACTGACGTTTTACATTTACATGCCATCCAACCTTATAACAGTAATATTAATATTTATAGTTTTATAAATATACAGTATATACATTTTCACTACTAAACTGCCAAGCAAAGGATACTATAAACTTAAAAATATGATTTGACCAAACCGTTACGAACGTTGTCACAAATTTACAAGACTGAAAACAGTCGTCGAAATACTGCTAAATTCATGTCCAAAACACAATTATGGCCACATAAAATACATCAGCATTGAAAGAACATTTATTGTTTAATTTTTAACTAACATCAAAGGAGTATAGTTTCCTTTGCCCGCATTCCATATATATCCGCTCATGGGTTAAGTATATAGAAAGTGGTGTTATACTATATAGCGTTCCGGGCATGGTATAAATATAATAAAGGAGTTGTCATCCATAAACTATCTTACCTTCTTATGGTAACACGTATTTGACAGTGACAATACACAAGGTATGCTCTCTGGAATGTAATCACCCTCTACTTATTCAACTTGAATTGAAATAACGGAGTAAACTTTAGAAATTAAATACATTATATAGTTTTAAACGTTTTGTCGAATCATTATGCAGATGTTAAAGTGTATAGACACAAGAAAGGAGTTTGACAACTTTCAAACCTTATTACATATATTTATATTTATTTATTATAGTTATTTTATATTGACAATTAGTATTTAAGTACATTGTTCCTGAATAAATGTTTTTTTTTTTTATAAATACTGAACACAGCTATCTGTTTGAATAAGCAACATGTGTCATTTCTTGCTTCTTGTACACTATTTTGACATATTCAGCGAAAATCGTTGTAAATATTAACTGTGACAAAGTTAATTGTTAAGCGTGTTCTTTATTATTTAAATTGAAACTTTTGTAACTTCTTTAAATACCGTATGAACATTTCAAGAATACATTGTATGCTTGCGTATAAGATGTTAAAAAACAAACAACTGTCTTGTCGCTAACACGTTGAACAAACATTCTCATTACCTCGATCTGGCAAAGACACAAATGACAGTCGGATGTTAAACATATAGATGGTAGTTGACGTACTGAAGACACTATATTGTAAATACCATATACTACGTACACAACATGAGCCTCGTACGCTCAGTTTCATGATTACCCATTACAATACCATGTGCCCAATATATACTCATGCCAATAATGGTTGTCACCCCCTCCCCACCCCAACCCCACACCCACTCTCCAATAAATTTTTTTGAAGGGGGTGACAACCATTATTGGCATGACTATATATGTTGCCCTTGTTGTTTATGACCTTTTTGAGCTTATACAGTCTTGTCAAAATGTGATTTAATATTGGGATGTGACGGTGACACCTTGGTGTCTCTTAATATCTGTTTTATGTACATGTAGGATGTTTATGGTGAGTTAATTCATCTCAGTCATCCACGAGGGTGAAGTACTTGTCACTGAGTGACTTTCTCAGGTGACCTAAACACACGACAATACTTGTAAAGTAACAAATAGGTTGTGTGAACATATATGCTTTATAATCATTATTACATCACACATATAATACACTTAACGACATTGTAAATCCATCATTATTACGTTTTAACAAGTGTCATGTCATTATATATTATAATACGACTATGATAACAATTCTGATGACTGAAAAGGCATTTTATGCTTTAAATATATTTTTACGATATTTTTATTCGTAGACATTGTGATGGTTAAATTAAAATGTGTCTTACAATAAATATTCATTTTAACTATGTTCAAAATAATATGACTACTAGTTGCAATAATCCATGTAAACAAATATAAATATACAAAAGCTTCTTGAAAAGCTTATTCAGAGAAACATGCAACTGGTTCATATTGCGTAGCCCTTACACACCATTACACTCAGCTGTCTGTCTACAGTAGCTGGCGACACGCAGCTAGTTTCAGATAGTTAGCTGTGTTGAACGTTAAGCGGATAACTGGTTTAAAATATAACTGTCACGGACTCGTATACCTTGTATAGAGATATTCATAAATCAATATTGTACATTCTGCACTCATTCAGCTTGACAGTTACATTACAGCGTCAATGAGATGTAAATAGTTAAAACATTATTATGAGTTTTTGTTTATCTATACAGCTGTATATTATTTTAACACATAATTTGAACACATTTGGTTATTATTTATGTTATATGACCACATCTCGTTAATAATATATATTTACTTAGCTATTTATATGTTTACATTTCAATAATCAAATGAATGTTAGAAGCTGTGTAATACTCTGTAAGCGTCGGCTATGTGAGTTAAGATCTGACGTATCAGTACATTGTACAGTGATAATATTGATCTGATTGTGATCTCGGCTGTCAAGTGCTCTTTTATCAACACAAGAGCACTTAGGAGCAGATAACACGGACACCTACATTAATATCATAATACCAACACACTCACATACAATAAGTATCGTAGTCATTGCCGTTTCACCTGCGGCGTTGATGCACCTACCTGTAGATGATATGAATGGGGACGAGGTAAGACGGCCGCCATGTCGGAGACTGTATAGTTAGACGATAGTATCAACGTCCTCCGAGCACAGTATTGTAAAGTCTACTGCCTGCCTTCCTCAACTGGCCATGGCCGTGCGATGTGTGTAATTTCTTCACTTCGCTGTGAATAGGCGGTCACACTTAGTGCTGCGAGTATCGGCTCTGATCTACCGCCCTCCAATCAAAACGCGATATGTTTCCTTTGATGTTCGCCGCCAGCCAATTACGATCAATAGCGGGGTGGTTTAAAAGGAAATTAAATCCTTTCAGTCCATATGCTTCTTAGAGCGAGTGTGTTGACACGCATAATAGGGCTGATTATGGTTTGTTATTTGAGGGGCAGGCGAAGGCGGGACAGTAATCGCCTTGCAGCCAGTTTACACACTAGCATAATTGGATTTACACTTCAAAGGGACCGAGCCGACGGTGCTGGGTTGTGATTGGTGGAAGACATCACGTGACTCCGGAATGCGCTAAATCCCGTCTTTGTTGGGGGCTCCTGCTTTGTTGGCGTTCGGTAGCTCACGCTAATTTACTCATTAGATAACAGTGATTGAGCCATGATGAAGTAGCGACGACGTAGAAACATGCTAATAGACGAACTCCACACACCGACTTCTCTCAGTGGATTCCGATACAATCGCACAAAGGCTCTGCAGGGAGTTGATACAATCGACAATAACGTCATGGCGTTAAATACACAGCCCTTGGCGGGTCCGCGCATCAAACACTCGTGTAATTATCTCACAATACACGCCGGCTCCCACCAAATTGTCATGACTTAGTAATAACGTCCGTCGTTCATTCACTGAGAACAGATTTCGTGCTTCATTCAGCATTAACTCGGCTAAAATCGACGACAATCGGAAGAGTTCGTTACGTGCGATTAGTATCGACTTGTCGGTACTGGCAACTTCGGGCTACGTTCCCGCGCTTCCATGTTTAACGATGTTTTATGATTAGGGGCATTTACTGGCTAAAATGATTACTCATCAAAGTTATGTAACCTTTTTGCCGCGATAATTGATAGTTGAGAGAATTTATTGATATCGACTCCTTAATTAACAGGACATATATGTGTACGTGAGGACTACAAAGGTTATAGTGAGTGAGTTTAGTCTTACGACGCTTTTAACAATATTCCAGCAATATCACGACTGGGGACACCAGAAATGGGCTTCAAACATTATGGGGAATCGAACCCGTGTCTTCAGCACGACGAGCGAACGCTTAACCACTAGGCTACCCCACCTCCAACAATGGTTATAAAATAGCAAAGGTTGAAAATCAGTGGACTTGAATTAGCGATGACGATCAGCGGTAGACAGTTATAAGCCACCATTGTTTCCACTTTAGTTATCTTAATTATTACTTCTTCCGCGTACATAAGTGTTCTCTGCACCCAAGCTGCCATTCACCTTATGAAGGAATTAGCATACACTCTAAAAACTCGGTGTTCCTCATCATTAAAAGATATGTATCACTTCATACCATTCAGATGTGATGTAATGGAATCGATTTGCGTCTAAAAATCCAAAGGTGTTAAAACATTTTTAGAGTGAGTTTAGTTTTACGCCGCACTCAGCAATATTCCAGCTATGTGGCGACGGTTTGTAAATAATCGACTCTGGACCAGACAATCCAGTGATCAACATCATGAGCATCGACCTGCGCAATTGGGAACCAATGACATGTGTCACCCGATCCCGTTTGTCGCCTCTTAAGACAAGCATGGGTTACTGAAGATCAATATTCTAACCCGGACCTTCACGGGTTATTTTTAAGAGTGAGTGAGGCTGAACGCTGGTTTGAACAGTTTTGCATTTATGTCACCAACGTTTCACCTTGAGGTGGCAGGGGAGCCCGAAGTGATATGCAAGTCTGTTTGGAACACCTGTTTGGAGTATTATGTTATAAAGTTTTAAAAAGAAAATTATCGAACGCTGGCTAAGAAAAGTATTCTGTGAAAATATTGCAAGGACAAGTACACCAATGTAATGTTTCGGATTAAATTGAGATTGGGCGATATGTCGAAATCACTAATTAGTCTCAAAAGTAACTTTAGATTGGATTGGTATTCTGATATGGGAGGAATCAATAGGCAAAACCCATGATTCAATTACCGTTATGTGACTGAATAACAGTTAACGTCAAAACATGCCGATTTATCAATTTCTCGTTCTTGTTCCATTATATTTGCTCAGTCAAACATCATTATTACTAATGTGATTATGTCATCCTATAATATAAATAACATTCCAAGATTAAATTTTCATTCCACATACCAATAGATAGAAGAGAGTATTGCAACAGAGCTGTTTGTCAGTAGCCACGAACAAATCAAGCCAATTTGTCGATGTCATAACAGGCAGGCGGGGGTTTCATCAAACAGTGCGCTATGAGAGCGCTTCCTAAACCCCCACAGGGCTCAATACCTGGCCTTGATCAAACCCAGCCCCTCGGGCTAGGCACAAGTAACGAGTAGACAACACCACTGTTGTGATAAGCGACTTAACTCAATATAAAGTTGTCAAGCTGATTCCCATGCTAATTCTAAACCTCATTCACAAATTATCCTGGCTGTGTCGCCAACCCTGCCCCTCCCTCTCCTTCCCCCACCCTACGGGCCACACATAGCCTGTACCCTATCTAATACCTTCGATGAGCTGTCTAAATAGCGAGCCCGCACGTCCGCTACACATCAAAGAGAGCGACAACAAAGACATACAAATTAAGTCTTGGGCAGGCAAGCCCTCGCGATGTCGGCATGTCGAGTTATATGTGTGCGGTTCTGACTTGGGTATGCTTGTAACGCCTGCTCACGGGATTGACGGTGCCTCCATCAAATGTATGGTTGAAAATTCGATATATTTCCAACACAACCGCCGTATATGCAATACCCGGGATTAGGGAGTGGTAAAATGACACACCTGGTTAATGACGGTATCACACGTATAGAATTCCGCCGGGTACTTCTCGTTTGTTCTACGGGTATAGGCAAGTAAATGAAGGTATTCGGCAGGCGCTGTTATGTATAGTTCAGTCCACTCTTTTCTTGCATAATCCCCTTGTTGTTGAAAAAAACTCATTCCATTTGAATTTCAAGTAACTGTGTCTCGTCTCTAACTAAACTGAACTCACTCAAAGACGAGAGAGAGAGAGAGAGAGAGAGAGAGAGAGAGAGATGGGGTGGGATGCGTTAAATATATATCTCAGCGAATTAACGATTAAAACACTATTTCAATTATGATGACGTAATTCCATATGTTGTATATGTTTACGACTCAGTAATATAATGACGTATCCAACCACACCAGAAAGAAATCAACCACATCAAAAAGCAAGAAAAAAACAACAAGAAAAACCCCAAAACATACTCAAAACCAAACAACAAACGAAACAAAGAAAGCCCAACAAACCCACAAATTTCGCAATTTGATTCTATTACAGTGATATTTTACATACAATTGTTGCCTTCTACATTTCTTTGTTCGTACACATCCAGAACACATTTCTTTATGAAATAATCACCAGTCACCCCATTATCTCCTCAGTTCCAGCAGCATATTCTCATCCCTTTTAGACCATTAAAGTTAGAGTTTTGAAAGATATCCTAATCACTTAAGTGCTTCTTTACATTATCTTTTCTTATTAAGTTGTGTACATAACTTTATTTCGGGAGGTATATCTTCCACTAATACGCCTTCTAACAGGACAGTGGAAACTTGAATATGAAGAATATATCCTTGGGTAGTAACACGTGCGTCAAAACATATTTTGTTCATCGAATATTGATTCTTTCATTCAACAAACCAAATTTTAAATCAAATATGATGCTAAGGAATGCGTGCTTCTGTTGCTAAATATACAGTTATCACTGTGACAGTAATAATAAGAATAGTAATAATACTAACACACAGTCTACCAAGCTTAATACGTTCACAACCTACGTTCCCATGCTATATCTTAACTACTACTGGATATATTAAATACTAAAAATGAAACTATTATAATTATTTAGTAATTACAAGTAAACCTATTTCCAAAATTGGATACACATTAAGTAATGAATAACTGACCAGGCTCAAAATAAAACCCAAACCACTGATTTTAACAATTCTTTGCATGGAAGGCGCGTCCTTATTCTTTGACTTAACGCCAAAGAGATATGGCATTGCAACAGCATTATTGTATACACTTCAGTTATCACTTCGTTCTTCAACAAGCACTCCATCGAAGGAACATTCCACCGCGTTGACGATGTTTCCGCTATACATCAAACACAAGCTATCATGTGTTTGGAGCTGTGAATATTATGCATATTTTCCACGAAAAAATTATTTAAAAGTCCCGGTATCCCAACCATCCTAAAGCATGCTGCAGATTTCGCTAAATATTTACTCGTTAAAAAACAATCGCGACCCAGTCCATTACATACTTTTTAAGGAATCTGATTACGAGCCTTGAGAAGTATCATATTTTGGCTAGCATTTGTAACTGTTTGTGAACTGTTTTAATTGTGCAGATGAAAATACAGTTTAGTAAGATTATTTTAAAAGAATTTTAAAAAGATTTTAAAAAAGAAGAAAACACACGAGAATAATCAGTTGCAAATATTTGGCGTAAAAGGGATATTAACTATGCAGATTATATATGGATCACTCACGATCCGCGACGACACTGGGTATTGTAGAGGGTGAGCATGTCGTGCTCTTCTTTGAGTGGCATTTTGAAGTTGGTGTGATGAACAACGACGAGAGTTCTATGGATATACATAATAATGAAATAATAAATTAATAATAAAGAAGTTGTATATCCATAGAACTCTCCTCGATGTCGTGCTCTACAGACACCACCACCAATTTTAAAAAAGCAATTGCCAGTGATTAAGAAAGCGTGAAAACTCAACAGAACGATCAAAGCCAGGGATGGGCACTGAATGTACACCACAGCAGGGATGACTTATCCCGGGCTTAACTGAAAAGCATGGTTGTAAACAAATTGTGTCTTCCAATGATATCTGGAAACAATGTAGGACTCTGAAGGACCAAGTAAGTGAGAGATGTGACCTCCATACAGTGAACATAAGCCTGTCATGAAAAGATATCATTACAATTTTGTAAACATTATTGATCTTTAATGAATAACCTTTCTCAGAAATGAAAAACATGTGTAAATCTATACAAAAGCTCGTAAATTTCTAAAGAAACGCAGGACTCGATTTCGTCAAATTAAAAGCTGATTTGGTGAAAATTAGCATGTGAAATGAAACGAAATAAGAACATTTCGTAAATACAGTTCACACACACAAGGCGCAGTTGTATAGAAATACACCCCCACACTTTCTTACAGTGTTGTGTTAAAATAGAATAAAATAAAATATACCGTATTTAAAATAAATTGTACTTTTGAATCTTTTTGTGTGTTGAAATTATTCTAGTTTCTTTAAATATGACAGAATATTCTATTCAGTAAAAGCTGAGGATCTGCAATAAAAGCTAAATTCGTGTAAGCAATAACCAATGTTACTGCAGACTAGTTTCCTCTTCAAACTATTGGATGTCTGTAATCTGTAGGTTGTCTCAGTAGTTTGAGTACAGCAGGGAGTCTGCCCAGTGTCTGTATATTACATACTGTTCGTTGCATGAGAGAGACATATACCATAGTTTATTACCATACATGATTGACAACGACCATACCGGATTGTTGCGAACAACAACGAATCACACTTTGTGATGCCGTTTAGCATTATCTGTACATGACAGACTGACACTGTAATGACAGGTATCTCTGATCAATGTATGAGTAAGTTTTATATCCTGCTGTAACACATGGACCCACGTATCGAAGATCACCAGTGTTATACCCATGATTGTTTTAATTTGGATATAATGTTTAATATTTTAAATATATTCAAATCTAGTTCCCACAGCGAAGCATTTTCTTAACCTTACAAGCAATTACGAGCGAGTTGATATACATTATATGTTTATTGTATGCGAGCGCCGTAAAAACCCATGACGTGTCTCTTAAAAATGTAGCATCTACTTCAAATTGTTTTAACAAGTCAAAAATGTCACAAAATCACCCGTCCTCGATTGTGATGTAAATGAAATGATAGATATAGGTACCGAACAATTTTAATGAAGGCGAAGCTGCAGCCAACACTTCCATGTAGGTAGTACGGCTTCCTTGTCGGTGTGGCACGGGTTGTGCCCACAAATTTCACAAAGTCACCCGTCCTCGATTGTGATGTAAATGAAATGATAGATATAGGTACCGAACAATTTTTAATGAAGGCGAAGCTGCAGTTAACACTTCCATGTAGGTAGTACGGCTTCCTTGTCGGTGTGGCACGGGTTGTGCCCAAAAATTTCACAAAGTCACCCGTCCTCGATTGTGATGTAAATGAAATGATAGATATAGGTACCGAACAATTTTTAATGAAGGCGAAGCTGCAGCCAACACTTCCATGTAGGTAGTACGGCTTCCTGGTCGGTGTGGCACGGGTCTGACATTACCGGAGGAACATAGGCTAAGTCTGCAAAATATGCCAATACGTGTATATTTTTGTAACATTTGCTTGTTATTTCCCTCACTAGAAAAATGCAGTGAAGTAGTTAAACCTCAAATGTCAAAGCGCATTATATGTTTATGTGCCTTATTTCAGGGTTGACTAAAACGGCGCGGAAACTAAGTCATCTTTACTTCACAGGAGGGGAAGTTTGGCAAACATACAAGAAAAATTGTGTTTTCTTTTCAAGATCTTTCACATGCTTCTAAAACAACTTAAAACAGAAACGTGTGTTAGGTTCCGGTAGTCACAATACTTCACAGCCTGAATGAATGATCGTTGAAATGAGCAAGCCAAGTAAAACAGTATTTAAAACGTCTCTGATTTATATTTTGAAACGTACTTGAAGAAAAACAATATTTAAAACGTCTATGAATTTGAAATGCGTTTTAATTGAGCATTTTGTTGTTTACAGTTGGCGTTGTGTTCTTTATTAAACACAGATATATTACTTTTCTTTTTCTTGTTCTGTTTGCATTCTAATGTATTATTTGATATATAAGAAGATACATATTATTTGTTTTTATTAGATACATTTTTCTAAGAAAGCGCATGTTTTAATCTGATTGGAATTGTATAGAATTTTTACAATCTTTTCGGTGTCAGAGTTTCCATGTGAAATAATTATGAATAACATATATTATGTTTATATGCCAGAAATACAACATGGAGAGAATATGGCCTCGGAAAATAATGTGTTGAGACACAATGTTGTGATATTACTGTAGAAGTAATATCGGCGTAAATATTTAATGAGTACACATTAAGTTTCCAAATTATGTAACATGACTCATGACTTGTTTAGTCAGAAATCACATTTCTTTCACCCACAAACTAAAAAGTGTATTTTAAACGTGTTGGGGATTTTAAAATATATTTTCAAATAAACAAAATCAGGTCGTGTTTGTTTTAACGGTAAATTATACCACCGGGATATACATTTGAGGAAGTAAATAAGTTTATTTTACTCCATGCAGAATCTACCAGCGGTACAAAGTGTGTTACTACTACAAGGCTGTCTGTCCCTCCACCCCTCCACGTTCACCTGTGCCCTACTGTAGCCGGCCACCGTGACATTCCTTTACCCCAGTGACTTACAGATCATCATCACATAATTACACACACGATGTGTAAACAGGACGAGTTCAAAAGTATCACCACCCCCGTAGAGCAGGGATGGACTGATCCGAGCGTTAATGTGCTGAGCTGCGACACTCGGGGCGGGCAACTTCAAAGGCAGTTAACTAAACAAACGCCAGTGCCACGCCTCCTATCGCCTCTTTGAAGGGCTTAGAATCAAATACCTCTGAGGCGAGCGCAAACACGCGGACGTCAGGGAAGACGGGCTCTTAAAGGGGAAGCCGTGTATGCCAGTGGCGTACAGCGTGCTCCGGGAACTAACTCGGTGACATTTGGAAGCTTGCTGACAAATACATTTTGCTCCCTTTCTCTCACTTTGTACAATTTTCACACCCAGTCTTGTTTCAACATCTTATTAGCCACATAATTCTTTAAGATTCAGGCGTGGGTATGTAAACAATGTATAGGCGTGTTGTTTCGCGCAAATGCATTTTTCTTTTCTCGATCTAGTTAGGTTAATGTCAGCTGAGCAACCAACACGTGTATCAGTGGGTAAATGTTGCAGAGAAAGTGTAGTGGGGTTAGGTGGGGTTTATTAGGGGAAACTAGGGGTATTAACTCTCATTTTTACATACATCGGTAGAAATGTACTGATATCTATGCCCATGTACTCATTGTCTTAAGGCCAGCGTGCTAGGTGCGGGGTTTTCTGTACAGAGTTGAATCTTAAGGCGCGCCAGTAATCTTTGACCTTGGGTTTGAACCCAAATTCGTCTTAATTATGCTTGTTCGGTTTGTCAACACAATACCCATATTCGTCGATACCCCCTGGTTGCATCAAGGTGTTCATCACTTGGGGCTTTCTTACTGATCAATTCACGATGTAACTGAAGTACTGATTAAAGCGGCGTTCAAGAAAACTCACTCATTATCTGATATAGACAGTGGCATGAAAGCGAGTGAGTGAGTTTCGGTTTACGCCGATTTTAGCAATATTCCAGCAATATCAAGGCGGGGACACCAGAAATGGGCTTCGCACATTGTACCCATGTGGGGAATCGAACCCGGGACTTTGGCGTGACGAGCTAACCACTACCCTGGCCCAGCGGCATGTTGTAGCCTTACATTGCCAGTATTAACGTGTATTGACTAGTAGAAAAGGTTTCCTTTAAAGCATATTTTGTCAGTGTGAGTAAACTGAACATTAAATCGGTTATGTGACTAAGTCGTTGACACTAACCACATGTTTTAAAACCACAGACATGAAGCTGACAATACGATGATCACAACCAGGTCAAATCTGGGATTCGATCCTACGATAATTGAATCCTGGCACACATAAGGGGCACAACTTTACAAAAATTGTGTATCTGTAGATTAAATTGACATATCACTTGTCAGTTTACAATTCCCCATGTGGCAAGATCCGAACTCGTGGTTAGTTTGTGTGTCCGAGCCTGGCTGACACATAACGTCGGTTTTCTTTAGTTACATCACAGCTTATCAGCCTAATGTTCAACTGATAAAATACTTCGATGATTACCACTTTGAAGAAACCGGAGCATGGAATGTATTTGGGTCGAATCTTGTTGTGTATTATGTATTAAAACCCACGATCAGCTGATCCTAACAAGGCTAACGGATGTAATGTTTGCACGGTGTAAACTATCTGTATCGACTGTCATTTCATGTACTTACCACTATACTAGGTAAAAGCAGTTTTATTGAATACATGTACTTACAAGAAGAAAAAGCAAAAGGTGAGCAATTTTGATAAAATTTCGTTTGATTTCCGATGACTAAAGCTATTCAGAATATTCACAGCGATGCTACTGAGATTTTACGGACGCATCAATCGATGTGGGGCAAGCACTATCTCGAAATGGAATTATATCGTTTTATCCAATCGGTTCGTGGTACAGGTAAATAAAAGTTGTGTTTTAAAATTTATACATGTATAATATGTCCTTTAACGACTCTTACATTACTGATGTATTTTAAGTGTCCCAGGATTTTTCTACACATAAACCAACACTGGCAGTTCTAATACCAATGTGCAGAAATAGTATTTCACTTTGACGGAATTAGGTTACTTGGCTTTGTGAATCGTTCACGTTTGTAGATTTGACCAACTACTTATCGGCACCAGTGTCATTATAGTTACTTGATTTTCTCGAGGTACCAATAGTGTGATCAATTTACCTAGGACTACGTACATATTTAAGGATTAAATATATGCGTAGCATATCGATGAAACATTGTAATAAGTATCTGCATACCGCCACTATTTGGTAAGGTAAATATGACGTGAAGATAGATATCTTGTGAGATAATCGTGAAGATCCGGGTTAGAACTGGTCTTTAGCGACCCGTGCTTGTCGTAAGAGGCGACTAACGGCATCGGGTGGTCAGACTTTGTTTATTTTTGTTGTTTAAAAAAACAGGATGTTGTTTAACGCCATACTCAGCAATATTCCAGTATTATATATGTCGGCGGTGTGTAGATAATCGAGTCTGGACAAGACAATCCAGTGATCACCAGTGTGAGCATCGATCTACATCGATGACATATGTGTCAACCAAGTCAGCGAGCCTGACCACCCGATCCCGTTAGACGCCTCTTACGACAGGCATGAGTTACTGAAGATCAATTTTATGTCTGATCGATTAACCAAGTCACCGAGCCTGACTGATAGTATAGAATGTATAAATGAGTATATAATACCCTCTTAAAAAGCAGGGGTAAGAATTTTATATAGAATCTCTGCCTTAATCTCTCGGATTAAATATATGCGTAGCATATCGATCCAACATTGTAACAAATAAGTAAATTATAATTTGATTTCATTACTGTATATCTATCCACTGGGTTACAAATCGATTTATCAATCTCTATAAAGTAGGGGTAGCACCAAAATATAAAAGAATAAGTTGCGAGTGAATGAAACATACGATCAGAGACCATATAATAGATTATACGGTCTGATACGATTTTTATCGACTTTTGTACGATGATTCATAAATACTCATTCTTTCTCCAAGAACATGTACTGCAGTCGGCATGGATTGCTATGTGTTGGTGGAACAAAGACAACAAAATGCTAAGATTGAAATTCAAATAATACACTGCAACCCAGTATATTGGGATTCGAACCCGTGTTGATCATCTACTAAGGCTGATGCTTACAGAAACGTTTGAATATTTTCCCGCCATAAAGCGGAGTAAACGATTTAGAGTTACCTCCCTTACCATCTGGGCGACAGAAGAACGAACGCACGCGAGATGCACATGGCTTGTTTGGAGCGCGGCAGTCTGTTAGATGGATAGGGTGCTCTTCAATAACGACACGAAAAGTGTTTCTACTTGCAACGATGAAACATACCAGTGCTGAAGCTGAAGATGACCAAGCCTTCAGACTGTAGGATTCAGTATCACTCACCCCTCACAAGCCGTCCAACTATATACTTTCATTGTTGTAGTGTTGTGACATGTTAGCTATTTTCGATACGCTCTGGTAGGTTTGTATTCACAGTTGCACATATTTGTGTCGTGTTGGGGCTGAGATGGTCAGTGGCAGCACTTGGTCAAGAAAATGGCGTAGCGCATGTAAGAGGTAGCGTGGCCGAGCGGTCTAAGGCGCTGGTTTTAGGCACCAGTCTCTTCGGAGGCGTGGGTTCGAATCCCACCGCTGCCATCACTTCTTTTTTTGTAGATTAATTTTACATACTGAGCAAGAAAACATGTTTTCCTACACATTAAGCGATTTCTTTCCTGTTTTCCGTTTTCTGTTAATTAGATTGATATCACAGTGAAATGGCCTTAAACACATTCGCACATATCTCATCCGTAAACTGTAACAGAATGCTTTTTATTGCAAAGCCATGTGAACATTTCCACATTACAGTTTATATCTTATGAATCCGGTACATTGTCTCGGTACTATTTCGGCCATCATAAGCAGGTAGATTGTAGTATATTTTGAATAATTCTGGTGAACAGACTAAATGGACACCTAACCCAGGCAGCCTGTTGCTTGCAGATCGGTATGAAGGCAACAAAACAAGGATTGGTCGGCTCAGTAGTTCGTATATACAGTGGGCTCAATGTGTGAGCCAATTTCTGATGTCCCCGCCGTGATGTTGCTGGAATATTCTTAGCTAAAAGCGGCGTAAAACCAAACTCAGTCAGTCAGTCAGTCGCATATACAGTCTAACTTTGTTATTATGCCCCTAGTTAAAAAGCCCAAGGTGGCCAGAACGGATTTTCCACTATTAAAATTCCTAAGATATGGATGAACTGGCTAATCCAACCTTTCCACAGCCAACCTCTCTCACAGCCAGTTTTAGTGCCATATTTCTATTGTCATGAGACCGCCTCTGTGGTGTAGTGGTTAGAGCGTCCGCCCGGAGAGCGGAAGGTCGCGGGTTCGATCCCCGACCGCGTCATACCAAAAGACGTTAAAATATGGTACCTGTTGGTCCCTGTCTGGCGCTCGGCATTAATGGGTACAACAAGGACTGGTCGGCTCGGAGTCAGTATAATGTGTCTGAGTGGCGTATTCATGCTTCACTGCGGCATGGTGTCTCAGTGGGCTAGCACTATAAAACCAGCTCAAGTCTGGGCTAGTACAAGCAGCCGCACATACACATACGCACGCATGCACGTCGTCATATGAGCGAAATATTCTCAAGCACGACGTAAAACCCAATTTCACCTCACCTCACCTCACCTCACCTATTGTCATGTGGTCAACTTTAGCACACAAGCCGCTATGATTAGGTTTGTGTCGTTTGATTGTTGTGATGGCTAATCTCATGATAAATAAGTATGTGTGTGAGTTTAGTTTTACGTCGCACTCAGCAATAGTTTAGCTATATGGCGGCGATCTGTAAATAATCGAGTCTGGACTAGACAATCCAGTGATCAACAGCATGAGCATGGATCTACGCAATCGGGATACAATGACGTGTCAACCAAGTCAGTGAGCCTGGCCATCCGATCCTTTTTAGTCGCCTCTTACGACGGGTTGCTGAAGACCCGATTCACCGGTAGCTATAATTAGGTGGTTATTGAGTAAGTGTGCAGGTTTAAATGAATTGTTTAATCCTTGAGGTGATGAAGAATTAATCCTTTGAGCTTGTTTCACTGGGGAAGTTTTTACACATGATCGATTATATTCTCTAAACTGATGCATGTGCTTACGTAAGACTGGCGTCACTGATAGAAGGAAGCCATCTACATTTAAGTATTACTTCATCAATGAGGGTCGGGCATGGCCCCCAAACTAAAGCGTCTATGTACACTTTATCTTCAGATTGATTTAAATGCCACAAATGTGTATTCCCTCGTAAATGCCACAAATGTGTATTCCCTTGTTAACCCGTGAAGGTCCGGGTTAGCATATTGATCTTCAGGTACCCATGCTTGTCGTAAGAGGCGACTAACGGGATCGGGTGGTCAGGCTCGCTGACTTGGTTGACACACGTCATCGGTTCCCAACTGCGCAGATCGATGCTCATGTTGTTGATCACTGGATTGTCTGATCCAGACTCGATATTTACAGACTGCCGCCATATAGCTGGAATATTGCTGAGTGTGGAGTTAAACAACAAACAAACAAAATAAAACCTGACCACCCGATCCCGTTAGTCGCCTCTTACGTCAAGCACGGGTCGCTAATGACCAGTTCTAACCCGGATCTTCACGATTATTCTCACACAAGATTGAACACTAGATTGTTTGGTCCAGACTCGATTATCTACAGACCACCGCCATGCATATAGCTGGAACATTGCTGAGTTCGGCATAAATTTAAACTCACCCACTCACTCACTTTCCCCTTGTTAAAAAACCTTAAGTCTGGGCTAGTACAAGCAGCCGCACATACACATACACATGCTGGCACGTCGTCATATGAGCGAAATATTCCCAAGCACGACGTAAAACCTAATTTCACCTCTTCTCGGTTCCTTTATTAATGAAGAAATAAACCACGTAACAGCACTTCTCGCTCGCACAACTTTCCAGTCACACATATCGTTGGAACAGTAGCCTCCTTCAAAGCGTTCGCTCGTCATGCCGAGACCCGTGTTCGATTCCCTACATGGGTAAACTGTGTGAGGCCCATTTCTGGGGTTCCCCGCCGTGATATTGCTGGAATAGTAAAAGCGGCGTAAAACTAAACTCACTCACTACTCCCTTTAGACTGGTAGTGGATTTGTCTTACAGTAATGATATCCCCGGTTTGTCAGTGTGAGTGAGTTAGTTTACTCTCAAGCACGACGGTTTGTCAGTGTGAGTGAGTTAGTTTACTTTCACGCCGATGGGTGTGATTGAGTGACTTTACTTTTACACAATATTTCAGCGACACCCATTTGGGGAATCGAACCCGGGTCTTCGGCGTGACGAGCTAACGCTTTAACTATCAGGCTACCTCACCGCCCCGATTTTCTAATCAACACCTAAAGATCTTGATGGTTCAGTATACTTTCTTGACCTCCCTCCCCCTCCCTTCCCCCTATTCTATGAGACATTTTTCACAACTTGATCAATCCACAACACACGTTATCACAGAGACATCATTTGTCTTTGAGAGTTTCAAGCGAAACCTGATAAATCGTTACTACTTGTTTATCATTGCGGAGAAGCCACCTTGTCTTCGCTCTAATCTACATCAATAATCCTATTTTGAAATCAGCGACAGTTATCTCTGTTTGTACGACTATGGAAATATATCATGGAACTTTCAACAGTGAAATTCCGTTGAAACCGGAAGACTCGTCGTCCGGGAGATGACTGTTGATGTATATTCACAAAGGAAAATCAATCAATCAACTAATCAATACTCCAATATGCAGTGACTTTAATGCAGGGAGTGTAGAACAGAACCAACCTACAAAGAATAAAAGACGTTATCCATAAAGCTGTCTCGGATTCATGTTCTTCCTACACGTGACGTTCTGTGACTTATCTCAGTAATACATGCCGTAGTAAGACCCGCTGACTTGTGCCATGAGGTGTGCCATTTTATTCCCAACGTGTAGATCGATGCTCATGATGTCATTCTCTGCATGGTCTGGTCAACAACAACAATAACGACGACGACGACAACAACGACGACAACGACGACGACAACAACAACAACGACGACAATAACAACGATAACAACAAGGACGACGACGACAACAACAACGACGACGACAATGACAACAACGACAACAACGACGACGACAACAACGACGAAAACAACAACACCAAAACAACTCATGTTTTTCTATTTCGTAAACGCCTAGCAAAGACAAGAACAAAGTCAATAAACAGAAAATACATTTTCAATAGAATTGTTGCCTCAAAATATACAATAACGGAAAACGGATCGAATTCCACGCTGTGGGTTGTATGTATCTCAGAATCGTATGAATGGGCGACCGATTGCTTTTTCTTCGTGTATGTCTTGCTGGAGAAGGCGTGATGTGAAACGGGGTTGGTCGTTAAAGGTTAGTGCACTCATAAAGCTGAGTGCATGTACACGTGTTGACTTGACTTCATCATGATGTAGGGAGCTTCAACGGAACCACGAAATACAGTCAAACACCGTTTTGTTGAACTTTGTAACTTCGATATATTCGAGATTTTTCTATATAAGTAGTGGCTTGGCAGATAGGAAAAACACATTATGATTCTTGGACCAAGGGCGTTTAGCTTGTATCTTTATTGTATTTGGCGTTAGGTCATTGTTTCACCAGTTTATCAACAGGCCGTAAGACTAGACACATCATAACCTTTAGGCCAGATGATGATAGCTTGCAACTAGAGGTGTGACGATACAGAAATTTCACGATACGATACGAATCGCGATATCTTGGAACGATTCGAAGCATATCACGATATGCTATCTTTAGTTATTTTCTTTCAAAAAAGTATATTTTGATAGCAAGTAACAGTGTAAAATTAACAATTTTAAGGTCAACGATGCATATGACGATACGAAAAATAGTATCGATATATTTATCGTCAGATAAAGTATCACGATTATCGATACTACGATATATCGTCACAGCTCTACTTGCATCGCATGTTCACCATATCAACCACACGTGACCGTGTTTTCATCTGATTACCATATTTACCACATGGTCACCATGTTAACCATCTGATTACCATATTTACCACATGGTCACCATGTTAACCATCTGATTATCATATTTACTACATGATCACCATGTTAACCATCTGATTACCATATTTACTACATGGTCACCATGTTAACAATCTGATTACCATATTAACTACATGGTCACCATGTTAACCATCTGATTACCATATTTACCACATGGTCACCATGTTGACCATCTGATTACCATATTTACCACATGGTCACCATGTTGACCATCTGATTACCATATTTACCACATGGTCACCATGTTGACCATCTGATTACCATATTATCACCTTATCCCTCGTGTTAACCATCTGTTCATCATACTAATCATCTGACCACCATATTATATAATTAGCAGCCTGGTCACCAGTTTTAATCATCTGATCATAGTAAGCGTCTGATAACCACATCAACCACCTTATCCCGATTGGAACCGCCTGGTCATCACGTTAACCGCCTGGTCATCACGTTAACCGCCTGGTCATCATGTTAACCACCTGGTCATCATACTAATCATCTGATAACCACAGCCTGGTCATCAAGGTGAACAGCCTTATCACCATACTACCTCGCCCCCATTTTAACCATCTGATCACCATATTAACCACCATCACCAGATTTAATCATCTGATAATGGTAAGCGTCTGATTATCAACCTTATTACCACAGTTGCAGCTTCGTCATTATGTTAACCATCTGATAATTATATTAATCATCTGGTCACCATATCAACCACCTTACATCAATGTTAACCTCCTCCCCTTTGATCTGGTCTTCAGATTAACCATCTAACCACGACACTTTTACTTGCTTGTTTAACTTTCCAACATTAACCAATACTTCAGGCTGCAGCTTCTTCAATCCTGTAATGATGATTGTGCTTATGATTATACTGGGGTTGTCAACGGGATCAAAGGTAATCACAATTCCCATACTTTCATAGTCTCAGTTTCCCTGGAGGTGAGGTGAGGTGAGGTGAGGTGAGGTGAGGTGAGGTGAGGTGAGGTGAGGTGAGGTGAGGTGAGGTGAGGTGAGGTGAGGTGAGGTGAGGTGAGGTGAGGTGAGGTGAGGTGAGGAGTGAGGTGAGGTGAGGTGAGGTGAGGTGAGGTGAGGTGAGGTGAGGTGAGGTGAGGTGAGGTGAGGTGAGGTGAGGTGAGGTGAGGAGTGAGGTGAGGAGGTGAGGTGAGGTGAGGTGAGGTGAGGTGAGGTGAGGTGAGGTGAGGTGAGGTGAGGTGAGGTGAGGTGAGGTGAGGTGAGGTGAGGTGAGGTGAGGTGAAATTGGGTTTAACGTCGTGCTGGAGAATATTTCGCTCATATGACGACGTGCATGCGTGTGTATGTGTATGTGCGGCTGCTTGTACTAGCCCAGACTGAAGCTGGTTTTATAGTGCCAGCCCACTGAGATACCATGCCGCAGTGAAGCATGAATGCCCCACTCAGACACATTATACTGACTCCGAGCCGAACAGTCCTTGTTGTACCCATTAATGCAGAGCGTCGGGCAGGGACCAACAAGTACCATATTTTAACGTCTTTTCGTATGACGCGGTCGGGGATCGAACCCGTGACCTTCCGCTCTCCGGGCGGACGCTCTAACCACTACACCACGGAGGTGGTCCAGTTTCCCTGGAAAGAAACAACTGTTGATTCAACTATACTGTATATAACAAATAACTTTAACAAAATTAGACAACATTGTGATTCCATCTTCTGGACGAAAACATTCACCATATTCTTTCATTTTTCGGTTACGGACCGCTTCCGTGGTGTACTGGTTAGAGCGTCCGCCCGGAGAGCGAAAGGTTGCGGGTTCGATCCCCGACCCAGTCATACCAAAAGACGTTAAAATATGGTACTTGTTGGTCCCTGCCTGGCGCTCAGCATTAATGGGTACAACAAGGACTGGTCGGCTCGGAGTCAGTATATTGTGTCTGGGTGGGGTATTCATGCTTCACTGCGGCATGGTAACTCAGATGGCTAGCACTATAAAACAAGCTTAAGTCTGGGCTAGTACAAGCAGCCGCACCTACACATACACACGCATGCACGTCGTCATATGAGCGAAATATTCTCAAGCACGACCTTAAACCCAATTTCACCTCACCTCATTTCGGTTATGGACCGCTGTTCCTGCAGCGGATAGAAGTTGTACGTCTCTATCCCAGTTCATGCTTTACACACATAAAAGCTATTCCTTGCACTTCAATATTTTTCTTATTGTGTAAGAAGCTTAAAGATTTATCAGACTCAGTTAAGATACAGGAAAGGCCAGTTGAAATGTGATGTATAAAAACAACAACTAAAAACAAACGAAAGAAACCCAAACAGATAAAAGGTGATCCAATGTGTCAGTGTGGTAATCCATGTGGTTTCATTAATTATAAGAATGAATAGCCACAAAGGAACATTTATGTTAAATATAATTCGTGACATTTTACAAAAAGCCAAAAACACCAATGTTTGATGTTAAGCGGAAATACATGATTGTCCAATATCAAAAAGCTACACACAGTGCACAAGTGAAATTGGATATCTCATTAAGTATTAACGAGTTTGTCTTCTGTACAGTCCTTTTATGCACAACATATACATAACGTATCCTAACAAATAGCCATTGAATTCCATGTCATGCTGCTTTGTATAATTATTGCTACCATTCGGGGGTACCATACATTGATTTTACACGTACACGTGCTTCGGTCAAAGGCGAGCAAATCGTGCAATAAGCGTACCAGTCATTATTCAAATATCCAGCTTCAACAAACTGTGTTTAAACGCGGTAACTTGGAAATATATTGATGTCGTTGTTGAGAAGCAAATATGGGGCCTCCTCAAATGACACAGGCACAAACATGGCAAGTTTTTGGTTTGCGTTATACTGGCGTAATAGTGACGTGTTGAATGTCACTAGATGATTGGACAGAAAACGTCAGCAAATAAACGACGTTAAGGGCGTTCAACGTTCAGGTCGACCACGATAGACAATAGCCTTGCTCCAAGGCTGTTCCGAATACTAAGCCAGTGGATGCACAGTAATTCTATCCTTTAAAGAGGCAAGTCTAGATCTAAGGACGCCAGTTTGTTAGTTATGTCTTTTAGATATTATCATTTAAACTATTAATTATTACCTTAGAGGCTTGTGCAAGTTTAGAGATGGTGTTAGGGATGCCTCTGACATGCCTGTAAACTTGGCCTTATGACGATCGGAAACAAATCTGAATGGACAACGGTACATCACTTACATTCTAGATAGGTTGTTGTACCACATTTCAATGACCATCCTCTGAAGATAAGGCCAGTTGTCATGGACGACAATGTAAGGCCTTATCTTGCAAGTGCCTTTGGTTATTTCTCACGTCAAGAGTAGAAACTCCACCTTGGAGTACAGATCTTAATTTCATAGAGCATATTTGGGACATTAAAGGCCGCAGAATACACCAGAGAGATGTATTGGAACAAGCCCTCCATCAAGAATGAAATTGATGGTACATTCTTTACATGCAGAGAAATTTTACATAGCCCTTTTTTTCTATAATATGCAGGTCTTATCAAATCGTTAAAGACATATATGGAATATAAATCTATATCATCTGATAGGAAATTTGAAGGACCATTTATTCCATGTTATTTCATAACTTTATATAAAGAGGAAAAAGAATGCAGACAAGTCTATTCCACTTTATCAAATAAATATGCTTTAAAAGGAAATCAAATACGGAGCAAGTCAAAATATCGATTACACAACAGTCTCGTTTCCTGCTGACTGGGTTCCGTCCTATTGCGCAACTTAGTACAATAACCAGTCCAGAATTTTGAGACCAACTCATTCAACTGGATATATACAGTACAACCAGAAATTAATGAGAATTTAAAGATTGTAATTTTTTTATATTTTTTTCACTCATTACTCACGTATTAAATGTGAATATTAGCAGAACATAACTCCAGAGTCAAAGACAAGTGGACAGTTAGTATTTTGTCATGTCACCATGGGCAGCAATGCAGGCTTCAATGCGGCGGGGCATACTACTGATCAAAGAAGTTAGAAAGTCGTGGTCCAAGCTGTCCCAATATCGGACCACCTCTTCTTTCATTTCAGCAATATTTGTCAGATTTTTCTTATTGACACTTTCCTTCATAAGTCCCCAAACATTTTCTATTGGATTTAGGTCAGGGCTATAGCTTGGCCAATCTAATAATGTCATATTTTGGGTCCGAAACCAGGCCTGTGAATGCTTTGAACGATGTTTTAGGTCGTTGTCCTGCTGGAAAATCAATTTTTTTCCCATAGAACACGTAAGCAGATGGAAGTAAATGTCCCTCGAGAAAATCTGTGTACCGCTCACTGTTCATATTCCCTTCAAATACAGAGGGGCGTTGCCCCTAACACAGATATGCCACCCCACACGTTAAATTTCGGACTGTACTTTGGGCGCTGATACAAAGGTTTTCAGTTTGTTTGGTCCAGAATTTCAGTGTATTAGAAAACAGCCACACAGAACTTTCATCTGAGAAAATTACATTGTCCCAGTTACAATTTCTATGCTGTAAACACCAGCTCAACCTTCGCTCCTTTTGTTCAGGTTTCATGATCGGTGATGGAATTCCTCGACTTTTCTGCCAACCCATTGCATACAGCTCAGTTCTTATTGTCTCCTTACAGACAGCCACAGTTCCTCTATCAATCATATCTAGCCTTAAATTTTCTAAACTCCTTCGTTTGTTTTTAGAAACAAGAATACCAAGCCACCTCCTGTCACCGACAGTCAATTTTCTGGGCCTACCTGCGCCTCCCTGGTGCTCAATGCCATATCCATTTGCAATAGTGCAGCGTGCTCTGTCGTACAGCGTGCTCTGACAAACGGAAATCTGGAAATCGTGGAAATCTCAAAACGAGGCTCTTCCGCTAGAAAAGTTTGGCGGTCTGGTACGGACTTGATATTATATCAATCACATTGTACGTTACAAAAATACATGTAATAAGCGCTAAGAACACATAACAGGTGTAACCAGTGAGCCAGATGAATACTGAATTATTGTATGACCTCTTCAAACAGGGGGCAGTCTGTGACGCTTTAGTTAACGACATACTGCCTAAAATCGGCATAAAATATAGAAATACGATTGTTAAAAACTTTAAAATTAATATCAATTGTAAATGACATTTTCTTATGAAACAAGGAAGTGGAATTCAGTGTAACCATATTTGTTTGTAATGTGTCTTTTTCACTTTCACACGAGAAAATTGGATCGGCTGAAAAGTAGGTTATTGTCTGAATTGGTTAATGAGACTCATGTTTCGGTTTGTCAATTAAAATGGGACAATGTTATTACTAGAGACATATCGGAAGATACTTGGAAGACTTATAACTATATCGCATTGTTCATAAATCTATGACAACCATTAAAGACTTGTGCAAATAGAAAATAGTAACTTCCTCACTATGTTCATTCTGCTACGTTGAAATTGAAAATGTCCTCGATTTGGTATTTGAATGTACACGTGCAAAACCTTTATGGCACGATCTGGTGAATTGGATAGAGAATAAAACTGGTACCAAACTAAATGTTGATAAGAATCACATGACTTTTGGATTTAAAGAAAAACGTAATGATGTCTTGATTTTAATTTACATTGCATCAAAACATTACGTGTATGCTAAAATATACACTAAACGCCAAAGAAACGTTACTCTCCTTCCTTAATGACGGAGGTACCTCTCTTCAGCTGGCGTTGTGATGCGTGGACGTCCAATTCTTGGTCTGTCTACGGTGACCCCAGTCTGTCTAAAGCCCTAAATAAGTCTTATAACCGTGATACGGTGGCATCCGAGGGCGTTGGCAACAGCATTGTATGTCGACCCCATCTGCACCATCCCAATGGTTCTTTCTCTTCCATCAGCTGTTAATCGTGGCATATTTATCGTACTTGTGTATCTGATCATGTATTCTAGGCTCTCTTTATACCCTATAGAATCATTCTACATGTGAAATGGATGTAAATACTTCTTGAATAATATTTTGGCGATTGATATTGCTATGTGTAAACAGAAAATGGAAAAGTGTTACTTTGCAAGCAAAAATTTTAACAAAGATAATTGGAGATGTTCCTAAACATTTTTTCACAATATCAAAGACGCGTTTTACTTGTTTTCACTCATGCAAATCAGCAGAAAATGTTTTAAAAGACTGAAATCATATGAATGATTATTATACAATTTTACACGCTCTACAACAGTTGTTTCTTGTCATAGTAGTTGAAAAATGGTGACTTTAAATGGTTTATCATGTCCCAAAGCAGAATTTTATTTCAACCTTTCTTTTGGACATCAAAATCACTATTATTGGTTTATTTCGTCATGGACGAATATAGGTCAATTTAACTCTTCTGAAAAAGATGCATTTTACCTAAATATGAATGAATTTGAGAATTTGTTTTCGTTATTTGCATAAAGCTGTGCTGTTAAGCTTTCTTGTAAACTAAAACCTTCTAACATATCTTTGATAGTTTTTCAGTTATTATTAAAGGTAGGAGGGTAACGTTTCTTTTGGCGTCTAGTGTACGTCCAAACAGAATCCCTAATACAACAGAACTAAAGAGTACATTCCAAATCTATATCATACCCAAATATATGTCTCGTACACGAAATGTGAATACGACAAAGCCTTTATATAATCATATAGTATTGTACAGTATGCTAATCCTGTACGTATTCAGTATTTACCATGTATTACAGATTAAAGATTAACCTCAAATATTCATACTGTCCAGCAAAATGTATTACGTGACTGTAATAGCATGTCCTACCTGTGCCCCAAAAAAACAGAAATAAAGTGATAAGACAAAATGGAACGCCATACCTTAACTCCAAAGTTAACATCTAGTACTGTCAGTGAGGACGAGGGTCAGGGATGCTGTTGCAGTTGGCGGATTGAGGTTTGGATACGTTCCTTTGCTATGAGTTAGTGAGTGAGTGAGTAGCAATATTCCAGCAATATCACGGCGGGGACACCAGAAATTGGCTTCACACATTATACCCATCCTTTGCTATGGTTACACGTAATATATTGATACTATGAAAAATATGGGTGTGTTGCGATACTTTGTTCATGTGTATATCTTGAATAGCCTTTTTCATACGCTATTTCAATCTGAATGAAATATATATTTCATTGGTCTAACTATGTTACATCCTGGTATGTTGGATATCTGATTATGTTCATGTATTTGTATAGGTCATTATGTAATGACCGCCGTTTATGATGGAAGACTTTGGTTTCATGAAAAAAACACCAAAAATTAAAAAACAAAACAAAAAAAACAACAAAAAATATGTTTAGTTATACTACACTGTTCAGTGAGTTTACTTGGGTGCCAGCGCACGCGTCTCTCTAGCTTTAGCCGGTGATGCTTTTGTGCAGACTAAATCGATTAGCACTACTATTATCTGAAACATGAAACAATGATAACATTGACGTTTCGAACCTTTTCAATCGATCTATGCTGTTTGATAACGGGTTCGATAGTTTAACATACTACGGAAACACCTCTCGGTCATGCGTTGGGTTGTTTGGTCTCGAAGTTGGTGACCGATGTGTGTATGTTTAACAAGGTGCCGATTGGGTATTTGTTATGATGCAATGTTTTTAGAATGAACTGACGGGGTTAAGATACAAATCGTTGCTGCTCCGGACACAACTGACATCAACTGGTACAACCACAGGCAGCTTGCATCACGCCTAATGCTACTTCAGTCACTGCTGCTTTGTTAGTGACTGTTTTGCTTAAATCCGTGACTTTTTCAGCCATGTTGCTTGTGTTCCTAGCTTTGATGACCATAATTCGGTTATGTGAAGGGGCCACAACGTACAGAGAGGTCTCGCACTGCATCACAACAGAGGATTTCCCCAACACAACAATCGACGAACTGAAAGTTGAATCGGAAACTGAGTGTGCAAGTGTCTGTTCTGCGCATGTGCAATGTCAAGCCTTCCGGGTGATTCCTGCATCCGGTGATGCGCAGTTCGTGTGCACACTTCACAGCAGAACACTGTTATCTCAAACATGTGATCATTACGCCTCCACGGAGCCGAGTTACAATGACGTAAGTTTTTCTATAATAATATAAAGCAAGCAAATGGGTATAAGCAAGAAAATAGAACCCATTCTGCAGGAATGGCCAGATGCAGATTAAAAGCGATCAGAGAAGCTAAAACTGTTAATGTTCTTTCATATCGTTTAGGTATTGGGGATGGACCGGTTTGGGTTTTGGTTGAATAAGATAATGTCTCAACGATCTGTTTCATACTGAAATACCCCCGGATCAATCTGAAATCGAACCACCTTGTCCTCCAGGTTCAGCTTCAGTTTATTATCAAAAACAACGTTTGGTGGTACAAGAGAAAGTCAAACATAATTCATTTAAATACATATAAACAAACATGACAAAATGACAGGTAGGACAGTTTAAAATAAAACATAATAATGCCAGAAATTAAGAGCTATTAAGTGATTTGTTGTCTATAGAATGAGCAAATTGAGATTTTACCATTTTTCCGTATAAGTTTATGTAATACTAGAAAATATTTTGATTGATTTCTTATTTCTTTTGAATTTCTACTATTTCTATTTTCTTCAATGTTGACAAATTGGGGAAGTACATATGTCTAGTTGGTAAATATTTCAATCTAATATCTGTAAGGGCTTCACATTTAAATAAATAACGAAATTCGTTGCCTATTGCTGGTAAATTGCGAAGTTTACATGTTTTGTTTTCTCTAGCAATACCATGCCAACGACCAGTTTCTACCGGGCGATTGTGATTACATGTTCTGTATTTCAAAATAGGAGACTAAAAATAAGCTGGGAAGAGGAGTTAGTTTTCAAGTATCGGAGTAGCTTTAATATGTTTACAGTAAAAGCCCTTAGGACTTTTTTCAGTATATCAAACTTTGGTGGAATTGGTCTTTTAATACAATCTCCACTTGTGAAACTAGCCATTGGCATGGGACGCTTACAGGGTTACAGAATACAAAAGATCAGCCACATTTATCTACTAAAGATTTAACATGATGCGTCCAGGGATCAACATCATTCTTAAAGATACTTTGCACATATGCATAATTGTTAATCAGTTTTGATAATTTCTGCTGCATTCCAGGATTATTAAGTTTATGCCAATAACAAATAATACGGTTGGCCGCGGTGATATATAAAGGAAATCTTCCGAGTCCCCCATATACCATAAAGGTAGGGGTAGAATTTCGTAAACCGCTGGCCAGTTTAAGATAATTTTAAATGTTTTTTTTCAATTATGTATAAATTTTCATTTGCCCAAGTTTCGCAGTTGTATAAATGAATGCGGGCTATCATAACATCAAATGCCTTAAGTAAACAGTCCAACGGGAAATTATGATTTCTAGATTTTTAAAAAAGACAAAACATTGATTTGGATGCACTTGCTGCAAGGTTTTTGATTGATAGATTAAATTTCCTATTTCTACTAAATGTCACTCCAAGATAAGTATAGTTATCAACAATTTCACTTGGCGATTTGTTCAAAGACAAATTTGAGTTTACTATTCTTGGCAGGGCCACTTCCAAAAATTCAGACTTTCGTTTTATCAACATACACTTCAAATTTTAAGGTTTTACAATAAGAACAGTGTCGTCGGCATAAAGGAGAACAATAAGGATAACCATAACTGCATATTTACATTCTCAAGCAAAACACTTTTACAACTGTCATCAATGAGAAATTGTTTCTAAATCATTAATGAATAAACAAAATAATAGAGGTAAAAGATTTTCCCCTTGGCGGACGCCCAAATAACATGAAAAAACCCCTGAGAATTTATCATTTGAAGATACACAAGATTTGATATTTGCATACATGTTTTATATAAGCGTGAACAATTTACATGTAATTCCACTGTTAAAAATTCCTTTTGGCCAAAGTCCAATCCTCCATACATTATCGAAAGCTTTAGAAAAATCAATGAACGCACAATATAACTTTCTTTTACGGGTCTTTAAAATCTGAGTAAGCATATTCAAAACAAATATATTATCGTTTTAAGAATGGTCTTTCCTAAAACCTGCTTGCGCAGGGGTTAAACTATTGCTTGTTTCCAAGAAAATGATCAGTCTATTGTTCAATATACTAGGGAAAAGCTTTCCAAAGCAGCTTAAATAGTTATTCGTCTAGATGCATTGGGGTCTGATTTCTGGCCTTTACCTTTGTATATAGGCCTATTAGAGCCAGTCAACCATGCTTCAGGCATTATTCCTCTGGAGAATATTATATTGCAATGGTCAACAAACAAAGGACCTAGTAGATCAGAGGAATCAATAAGATAGTCATTTTCAATGTCATAAATACCAGAAGATTCATTTCGTTTTAGCTTTTTGATAGCATGTGTCACTTCTATCAAAGTAATATCATCATGTAATATGTGATCATCATAATTTCTTGACCCCCATAAAAAGAAGAAATATTGTACCATAAGAAAAATCCCCTTCAGCAATAAAAAAAAGAATAAAACAATGTTTTTTAACGATCCCTGTTTCTTGGGGACGGCGCCCAGGCAAAAAGGTGAAATTCAATTGAACAATAATAATATAAGTTCATTCCGATGTACATATCATTCAACAAAATTGTCCAGGTTGAACTTTTTTTAACCTGGTCTCTTCAGATTAAGTCCCTTTGTGAAAATGGAGGAGTGTACAATGAAACAGTTGGAACCTGTTCGTGCTCTGGTGGGTATGTTGGCCCTCGCTGTGAACGCCTTATGACAGGTGAGAATAGTGGATTGTATGGGCAATATGGCATTGGGGATGTTACTGACGACCTCATATGAGCGAGTAGTGCTCTCTGATTTGAGGAATAGATATGTAGCATATTGTAGACGCTGCTGCACGCAATATTCATAAGTATTTTATGTCTGAAAAAAACATTTTTTGGTGTACAAAAAATATCACTTTCATAGGAATCAAATTATGGTTTTAAGGAATTGCTGTTGATACATGACTAGGTCCAATGAAAGTGACACATTGGACATTATTTCGTAGGTTTACATTATGTGTGCATGGTTTCCGGACGGAAAGGTTCCAGTGCAATTGTTTTATATTTCTGTACCAAACTACTGAAATCCACCGAAGCAGACCAGATCCTTAGTTATGATGCAGTGGACCTCTTCACCAGTGTCCCTATAGATGAGACCCTCCAAATCCTCCTCCGCCGCATCGACGACCTGGAAACCCCTCTTGACACCAACCTCTCCACTGATTCCATCATCAACCTGACCTCTGCCTACATTACTTCCACCAACTTCACCTGGGGAGAAGACTACTACGAGCAGATCCACGGCCTGCCCATGGGCTCCCCTCTGTCCCCAATCCTCACAGAAATTTATATGACCTCTTTTGAACAGCAAGCACTCAGCATCTCACCAATCAAACCCACCTGCTGGTACAGGAAGGTCGATGACAGCGTCGTCATCCTATAAGACCAAGACCCAGAAATCATCCCCCATCACCTCAACCAACAGCAGCCTCGCATCCAGTTCACCACAGAGATCTACGGTCAACTTCCATTTTTAGATGTCCTCGTGACCATAATCCCACCCAACAAGATCCAAACCAGTGTTTACAGAAAGCCAACCCACTCCGACCAATACACAGACGATGACTCCAACCCTGAGAACCAAAACTGGCATAATCTCTACCCTCAACAGACGCGCCATCAATCTCTGCTTCACCAGCCCCACCGCAGAAATCCAACACCTCCGCCATGTCTTCATCCAGTTTAACCACTACCCACCAAAGCTAGTTGACAAAGTCATCAGCACCACCCTTCATCCAGCAAGAAAACCAGACTACAATAGTTTTAGTTGTAGTGAGAGATAGTGGCAGCAAATGAAGCGTTCGTACAATGTGACCAAATAATTTAAGCGGTCATTGTTAACTATGTAACTGGAGTTACCTCCCGTGGTTATTTAAGAATTCACTTGTGTTGTGGTGTCTTTCAGTGGCATTAAGAAGTTGAACATTGATGTCCAAGATATTTTTTTTTTCCCTCATGGATTAAACTTCTTTATAAGTTTAATCCATAAAAATATATTGTATTGTGGTGTTAGTGAAAAACAGCGAAGCACATCTGTTTCCACATTTTTATCTTCATAAACGCCAAAAAAGTATTGAAATAAAATCTTATGATTAAACATGTCAACAATCAATTAAAGATCATATTTACTCTATGGGGGTACAAATGCATAAATCATTTAATGGCATCGTTATAAATCAAACCCCGTCATTAGAAAACTACATTTCGACCCTTAATTAACTTAAATCGACCTTTTGACAACACTGCACCATTCTCTCCCGCGAACGAAATTTCAACCAATCAGAGGGGCGCGTCTGTTGTGACGTAATGTGAGGTATTGATATGAGGGGCACTGTAGAATTCATGTACATTTCCTGGGGTAAATTATCTTGTTTACAGGTTTGTCTAAACCTGAAATTGTGACAATTGTTGTGAAAAATGAAAGCTTTATTTTCACAATCTACTGTCATTTAATCTTGTCACCTGCTTTGCCTAGCTTCCGAGTTACAACTTGTTTTCATAGACGATTCTGTCAAAATTGCTTGTTGTCATAACGGTTACCTGTTGGCTAGGTCTGGCTTTTGTTCCCCAATTTACTCGGGTGTTAAACCATTTATGTCAAGTGATTTCAATATGGTTAATTCAGTGGGTTGGTATTTCGCTACATAGCAGAGTCTAACATGTCCGGAAGTAATTCAGACAGTGACAATCTTTCCATTCAATCTTCAATGAAGAAACAATCACGAGGCCTTATTTGTTTGGACCAGATGCTAGTGATGGTGAAAAGGATTATCAGCCTCGTTCATCACGATCGACTGGTATCTACATACTGGTGAGTGGACGTTAATCACGTGGATGTAGCAAGAAATCTATCGCACAACATTGTCACTTCGACCCCCACCTCACTTCCGTGGAAGAAATCGTTATGTTGCAAGTCGTGTCATGCAAAATCCTTTCGGTCATGATTCAAATACATATTTAACTACGAGTAGAATGTAGTTTTGATTTTCCGACTTGATGAATACAAACCATAATCTCATTTATTCTCGAACAGACTTTAGCCCGTGACGTACGATTTTTAAAAATGGCGGCGTCCTGTCGCGAACATCCGACAGTCTGAGAATAAATGCTATTTAGGTTTGTTTTCACCGAGTTACAAAATCAAAACTACTTTGTACTGGTAGTAAAATATGTATTTGATTGATGACCAATAGGATTTTGCATGACATAACTTATAACAATTTCTCTCTTGGAAGCGAGGTGGACGTCAATGTCATACTGCTTACAATATTATTGTCACTTCGACCAAAACCTCACTTCCCAGGAAGAAATCATTTATATTACAAGTTGTGCCATGCAAATTCCTTTTGGTCATCCATCATATACATATTGTATTACAACTGGTAAGTAGTTTTGATTTTCGATGAAAACGTCGAGAAATCAGCAAAATGACGAGCTTATTACACACTTTATATACAACTGACTGAAAATCCTTCCTCACTTAACGTCACTTCCGGTTCGCTGCAGTGCTCTGGCGAAAGAATTACGTAACCTGTCTGTGGTTTCGTTGGCGAGCGAGAGTGAAGCAGACGGCTTTTTGGCAACTTTTAATCATCGCTCGGTACTAATTAAGTTTTTAAAGAATGAATTTGGTGTTCCGCTCAAGACTAACCACAAGTCTTTCATATGTAACGGTTAAAGGTGTACAAAAAACAAAGTTTATTCGTTCTTTAAGAGAGTGCGTGTTTGATCTTCAACCTTCTCAATGTAGAACAGTCCATTGACAGAACCTAAAGCCCACCCTCACCATTATCAGGCAGTCAGGAAATGTATTGTGTAACTCAATAAAATGACATGGAATGGCATATGTTCAAATCCTCCATGTGTCTTGTGGAAATATCTACATTAGGTGGTGCTATTTGATCTCTCAGACACATTTGGCACTATAGACCATGGCATTTTAGTCCATCGACTGGAACTGGATAATGGCATTGATTACACAGAACTTTAATGGTGTATCTCGTATGTTTGTGACGGATCTCAATCAGTAGTCACAGTCTCTCGGAGTGGAGTGCTTCCATGTGACGTGCAAGTGACGTGCAGTGCTTTTTGGGACGCTTACTTAGTGATCATACCTGTGAAGATCTGGGTTAGAATGATCTTCAGTAACCCATGCTTGTCGTAAGAGGCGACTAACGGGATCGGGTTGTCAGGCTCGCTGACTTGGTTGACACATGTCATCGTATCCCAATTGCGTAGATCGATGCTCATGCTGTTGATCACTGGATTATCTTGTCCAGACTCGGTTTTTTAAAGACCGCCGCCATATAGCAGGACTATTGATGAGTGCGGCGTAAAACTAAACTCACACACATACTTACTGATCTTGAGATTAGCCATCACGTCTGATGCAGATGATTCCCAGGGGATGAAAGGATTTACTTTGGACACAGCAAGTAAAGAAGAGTCATGTCTCAGCATAGGTATGCCTGAAATAGTGCCGAAAGTTTTAACTCACTCACTCTTAGCATTGAATCATATATCGCTAGTGTTAAGTGTCACGGATGACTGAGGTGCTCAAACCTAGTGCATATACAACTGATGTAACTCTAATTTCTACTCGTCTCAGACTAAAGCAGTGTTACATCAGCAGTCTAACCGTTTCTCAGAACAGTCCGTTTAAGATCTTGGAGTCCACCTTGACTCGTCAATAACCATGGAAGACCACATCAGTTATCTCTGCATAACATCGGACAGCTGTAATACTTCTGAAAGAAATATGGACTCATGATATCGCCACAATTGTACAATCGACCCAGCTTTCAGCAGAGATTTCCTATGGAGGTGGAACGTTTTCTGTATCTTCTATGTTCATCCCACTTCAGGAATATTGGTTCTATTCGGCTAGAAACGTCACTGCAACATCCGGTCACGTATCCCGCCTGGATCACAGCTGCCTTGTAAGGATCCTCAACTACAGCTACAACGGCTAGTTACGAAGACTAAGCCAAGAGAACACTTCCAATCTGTATTCAAATCTCTTTATTGTCCCCGAAAGGATACAATTTAAATTCTTATGTCTTGCCTTAGTACCAGTCCGTAAGATCTCGCCTAAACATCTTCACACTTACAGCAGTGTATCAACCTTCCAGAAACCTTCGTTCAGCTGACAAGTTCCTACTTTCTGTACCATCCTACAAGTTGAAGACATTTGATAGCATTCAAATACTCTGAAGCAGTGCTATGGAAGTCTCTTCCACTTTATCTCAGATGCCCTCGTTCCTTGACTGCCTTTAAATCTGACCTAAAGACCTATCTGTTCCTTAACCGTTTTGTTGTATAAGCTCAGATCAAGTGTTCAGCGCCGGATGAGTGGCCTTACTATTAACAGGTTCGAATCATATAATAACATGAGTTATGGGGAGCAGTTGAAGATATATGGTTAAAAGACTATTGACAGACACAAACAAGATTACGATATTCCGTTTCGGGTTCAATATTCCATGATTTGAATGGTTGTAAATGAATAAATGAATGTTGTTATAAAAAGGAAATATATAGGTTGCGGTTATTTTCGTTTTTCCACGTGTATGCATAACCTTTCCTAGCAGTAATGTACAGATTGCGGTGTTTCAGTCAAGCAGAGTTCTGCTGTATGTGATCACTGACGTTTCCTTGCAGACTGTGATGAAGCTGTGGAACTAGGACTCTACACGGGCGAGGGGAAGGTATTTATGATCCACCCTATCAAGGCTCCACGGCCCTTCCTCGTGTACTGCCACATGAGCAAGTGGGGAGCCCGGATGTATATCATGCGCAGTGAGGGGGCCCTGGACTTTTCTCGGCCATGGCTAGACTACAAGACAGGCTTTGGAAATCTGTCTGGAGACTTTTGGCTTGGCCTAGATCATATTCATTATCTGACCAACGGACGACCGCTGAAGCTTTGTGTGAAGGTCATCACTCGCATGCCCAATGACGATTATCCTACACGGTAACAATGTCGCATTTATGTCACATGAGTCACTTCGTGTTGTTACTCTTCAGTCACATCACCAGTTGATGTTTTTACGCTTAAACGTCGATCACATCGTCACTTTCAACCCCAGTGACGCTTATCCCACACGGGTGTACTATCAAACCTCTGTCACATCACCACTGCATGATACACATCTTTCACATCACCACTGCATGTTACACCTCTGTCACATCACCACTGCATGTTACACCTCTGTCACATCACCACTGCATGTTACACCTCTGTCACATCCCCACTCCATGTTACACATCTTTCACATCACCACTGCATGTTACACCTCTTTCACATCACCACTGCATGTTACACCTCTGTCACATCACCACTGCATGTAACAACTCTGTCACATCACCACTGCATGTTACACCTCTGTCACATCACCACTGCATGTTACACCTCTGTCACATCACCGCTGCATGTTACACCTCTGTCACATCACCACTTCTTGTTACACCTCTCAAACCTCCGTCACATCACCTCTGCATGTTACAACTCTCAAACATCTGTCTCAAAATAGGGACAATATAGAAAATGGAAAAAATGAAACTAAACATGTAGAGTGTACTGATATTTCTATGAGAAAATAGTTTAAGAAACAAAACGTCAGAAACAACTATTATGACAAAGTTCAGGTTTGCAAACAGTGTGAGTGAGTTAGTTTTTACGCCGCTTTTGGCAATATTCCAGCAATATCAAGGCGGGGGACACCAGATATGGGCTTCACACATTGTACCCATGTGGGGAATCGAACCAGGGTCTTCGGCGTGACGAGCGAACGCTTTAACCACTACCCCCTCTGTTGTGAGGAAAACGACGTTTCGAAGTATATCCTTATAGAACATGTAGCGTTCTCCTGATGAAGGAGTAGGTATACTAGTATACTCCGAAACGTCGTCTTCCTCATACTAGAGGGGCGGTGGGGTAGCCTAATGGTTAACGCGTTGGCTCGTCACGCCGAAGACCCGGGTTCGAATCCCCACATGGGTACAATGTGTGAAGCCCATTTCTGGTGTCCCCCGCCGTGATGCTGCTGGAATATTGCTAAAAGCGGCGTAAAACCAAACTCAGTCAGTCAGTCAGTCATATTAGAGACGTTGACATCCATACATTTTCAACTTTATTTTTGTTGTTGGTGTCACTGTCCCGCTGCTTGTATCTGTGATGAGTCGGGCACAGGTTCATTGTGAACAGTTAGGGACGTAAGATACCTGTAGTCCTGGGTTCGATTCCCGGTTCGCCCTGTATTTGATTCTTGATTTATACCTCAGCACTCACGTGACGTTAAACAGAAGGAAGTAATCTATTGATAAAGGCAGAATTAGAAAATGTGTATTTTATCCATTTGAAAGACATTTCTTTTCTTGTCGATAATCGAACGGTACTTACAAAAGTCGACATTTGTGTGGTTTATTTAGATTTTTCGAAATTGTTTGAGAGTGGTATTATGGACAGAAACAGGAGTATCGTTACAAACAGTATTGTTCATAGAGTACGTGTAATCTGGATATATATACACAAAGAACTTAGTTAAGCACCCCATGACATATCTCACGAATGAATGAGCCCCTATCATAAACATTTGGAGCATATTTGGGACATTTGGTCGTCGTGTGCAACACAGGGATCCTCCTGTACAGAACCTGGCCCTGATGGAAGCTGCTTTACACGAGGAATTGCGTAAACTGTCCCTTTAGAGGATCAGGAGGCTGTCAGGGGGTATGAGGAGGAGAGAGCTGGCTGTCATACAATTACATAGAGGTTACACTCTGTGTTGACCAAATGGCAAAATGGCATTTTGAATGTCCACATTCACCAATAAATTAAACATGAAACATTCCAGGGCTATATTTGTACAGACATGGTTTTGTATGAAAATCGTTGTTTTTTTTAAAAATGAGTAATTATCATCATAAAATCAACATGAATCCCAATCATTTTTTCGTTTTTTGTGAGTCAAAGGATCATACGTTTCTGAAAAAATCGTGTTTTTCTATCGTGGTCACCAAGAGAAGTTTTAAGTGCGTGCTGAAAACCTATCATTGCAAAAATACTGGGGGTGCTTAATTAAGTTTCTGTCTATATATTCTGATTATATAATTCTATATATTCTGATCTGGTCGAATACAGATGTAAGACAAGGTGGACTTCTAAGTCTGTATTTACTTTCTGTATTATTAAATTATCAAGTGAAATTCAGAGAGCATATGGATGCCATTAAATTTAAATGATTTTATCACTAAATCGATGCATTTGACCTTGCAGAGTTGCGTTTCCTTTTTGTGCACGGATCTGATGCACATGGGTTGGAATTGGAGATACAGTACAATTGTCATCTTATGTTCCTTAGCATCATACCGAGTAGTAAAGGTGAAAGACACGCATAACTTATGTGTGTAGAATTGTTTTCAAAAGCGGCGGTAAACTCAATTGATTTACACTTTCAGTAAACATTACTACAAAAACCTTACCGTGGGCGACGAATCAACTGGCTACGTCCTCAACTTCAGTGAAGCAGCGAATTCACAAGATCCCTACATCCTAGGTGACTGCTTGACCCCAATGAAGGGGAAGAAGTTCAGCACTTTTGACGTCGACAACGACGATGATCCCGGAAGAAACTGCGCCGCTGCCCACCAGGGGGCGTGGTGGTTCACCGCCTGTGGGGACTGCAACCCAGCTGGCCCTATAACAAGTCCAACAACAGGGTATCTTCTGAACATCACCAACGAGGCGTTCTGGCGTCCTGGCATACCTACTTACTCAATCACCAAAGTCGAGCTGTTTTTTAAACCGAATTGAACCTGATTTAAGTCAACGTGTAATTGATTATCCGTTACACTTTCTTACGAAAGTAAAATTATATAGTTATTATTGTGCTATTTTTGTGTAAGTTGATAGCTTATAGTTGTTATTTCGTGACTTGGCTTACATTTTGTGAAGCTTATTCTTGGTGTCTCCGGTTGGATACGACTGGAATATTATATAAAAGCGGCGTAATACAATATTCATCCCTGTACTGGCTGTTGTGTTTTGTCAACGTTCCACTCCCCGAAGGGGCGGTGGGGTAGCCTAGTTGTTAAGGCGTTCGCTCGTCACGCCGAAAACCCGGGTTCGATTCCCCACAAGGGCACAATGTGTTAAGTCCATTTCTGGTGTCCCCCGCCGTGATATTGCTGGAATATTGCTAAAAGTGGCGTAAAACTAAACTCATTCACTCACTCCTCTCCCCGAAGAGGCTGTTACTGGCCATTGCATATTGTTTGTTAATATTTTCTTAATCGCCATGTCACCATCAACGGTGGCGGTGGGGTAGCCTAGTGGTTCAAGGGTTGACGCGTCACGCTGAAGACGTGGGTTCGATTCCCAATATGGGTACAATGTGTGAATCCCATTTCTGGTGTCCCCCGTCGTAATATTCCAGGAACATTGCTAAAAACGGCGTAAAACCATACTCAATCACTCACCATCAACTGTTCGGAATGTACTCACTGTCCCTAGTACGTCAAACAGCACCTCGGTTAGAATTACTGGGAATCCAGGTTGAAAATGGTTTCATGCACGTGACTGTCGGCTTATCACTCCGGTTTTTCATTATGTAACTAATAGTCTGGTCGGATGGGTACAGTAATCAAGTCCCGTGGAAGTTTTGTGATGAAAGCAAGACATTGTGTTTTTTATATTCATCAGATATGCTAGTTAAATAAAAAGTTTGGTTCCAAGCTGAAATATGGTGCAAATATTACTTTTGAGTACTGTACAAAATGGTAGTGAAAAACGTCCAGAAGGTCATAATGGGAGACTTAAATATTGAAAGTTTGAGGTTATTACCTTTATCCATGTGTTTTTTATTCCATGGAGTTTGTTCTTTAAAGAAAGCAAAAAAAATAATTTAAAAATAATAATAATAAAATTAAAAATAATGAACACTCCCTCTCTCTCAAAATGGCAGCTAGCAGACGAATTTGAGCAGATGTAGGTTTTGTGCATTTTGTAAGTATACGGTTGATTCAGTTCATAAAATCAATGTAATTCAAGTTATTAATAAAGGTTAAAGAACAGGTTACCAAATGTATGTTTGCATATTTTCCAAAAACAGCTATGCATGAAACTATAAAGAGATGTTTATTTCTGGTTGATTAAACTGTCACCAAGGCAGCAATTCTTATTTCAAAATATAGTTAGTCAATATCAAATTTATGTTTTATCAATTTTTTATTTAATATATCCAAAGCTTTTCTTCTGAAAGCATATATTTTTTGAAAATAGATAAGAATATAATGAAATGATGGGGAGAAAACACTATTTTCTGCTTCATACTCTCTCAGTCAAATCTCTTGTAACAATTTTAAGGTTTTTAGTACTTTCATTTCGAATCATTCTAAAACATCAAAAGATGCCTTTCCACCAGCGTCTAGCACTTTCACTCGTTCCAAATCTGTCCCATTTGATGACAAACTATCTTTCTTCTGTGATAGACCAGCCAGTAGACTCCAGTCATTTCACAAGGTCCTCACTGACCAAGCTGGTCAAAATCTACACAAAGCAATTGAACAGAACAACAATAACACATTTAATGTCAAGCTAAGCACTGCTTTAAACCTTCGGATGACGCCCATGCCGTTGACATTCAGGTATCATAAAAATATTGGGTCAGTAATGTTACAAATGTCCTGCGGGAATCATCCACAGGGCAAAAAGTTAAAATTTTTGATCTGATGAAATTGCAGCAGACATCGAGTTTATTAGCCTCTTAAAGAGGATTTGAGAGAAGGAAAGTGCTGCAGATGGCTAATCTGCATGTGTCATATCAGAACATCAAACGGTGTAGTAAATCCCTGAATGTCACAGAGCTAAAGTAAAAGAATTACTTCAAAGTGAAATACCTGGAATAGAGTTTCATCGATCCAAACGCAGGAATGAATCTGATCTTGTGAGTGTAAAATGTTCCAGAGATGCTGCAATAGGCGCAGCCTCAAAAGAGCAGCAGCTTAACGAGACAGCTGATAATATGAAAACTATATTTGATGCTTCCCGGATTCTTCGAAAAGCAATAGGCAAAGTGGACAAATGGGTTTTCACAGGGTCGCTAACTGATGCTGCCTTACCAAAGGAGCTGTATATGTTCTTTTGCTGGTTGCTGCAAGGACCGAATGTCACACTATCATCAGAGGGCAAACGATCTACAGTGAGCAGACATGCCAAGAGTCTTGCTCAGACAACTATGTCTTTCTGTCTATCTGATCGCCAGTGTGCATCAAAATCTGATGTAGTCAGGTACCACCGAGAAATGCCACAACAATTAGCAGTTGGCATTGCTATTCGCCAAGCAATACGCTGTAAGAAAGTGATCAATATGTTGCATGGATTTGGTGTCTCAGTTGACTACAGACTACTTCGACTTGAAACCCAGATTGCAAATGCTGCTTTAGCCAGAATTGAACAGGAAGAAGTGTATGTGCCACCCAACATTGTCAATGGCCGACACATATTCTTTGCAGTTGATAATGTAGATTTTGCTGAAGATACGCCAGATGGAAAGCACACGTTACATGGTACTATTATGGCAGTGTATCAACGATGTCAGCCAAATGATGATCTCAAAAGAATCCAGCTACATGGCCCAGCAAGTGCTCGTTCATTTGAACATCTGCCAGACACTATCACAAGACTACTTGAATGTCAAATGCCAAAAACACCGAGGCCATCAAGGCCTACTGACGCCACATTTACCCTGATGCAAGAAAGACGCCAAATGAGTGACTCCAAAAGCGGCATAACATGTTTTTTTGCTAAGACCCTGACAAGGCTGAAATGTCGAAATAATGATGAGCAAATCATTACAGAGTCTCAGGAAATGGATGAGCTACAATAGACCGACCCAGTCCGGGCCGATAAGCCCCGCCCACTTCGTTTTTGACGTTAGGGGGGACAACCACTGACTAATCACAATGGCGTCACCGCGAGCGAAACGTACGTTGTTGATGAATTATGCTTGTGGTACTTTGGTATCCGTCGTTTGTGAATGATATTTAAAGAGGCAGGTTATAGGCATGTGGTTTCTTAATATATTTTAGTTGGCAGATTGCAATTGGCGAGTGAAAATGAGTTACATGCCCGATGAAAAATCGTCTTGGCCAGCTGCTGAGAATAGGAAGCGTATTTTCTTTCGAATCAATTAATCTCTCTAGCAATTCACCTCCGTCAAAGATATCAGCAGAGGAAGGGTAACTGAATTTTGTTGCTTGGATTTTTTCCCCAAAACATTTCCATCATAACTTTATAAAAACCATGAACACATCCACATGTTCATGTTGCAGATCGTTTCGGTATCTATAAATAGATTGTCAACGTTGCGCTTGGCGCCTTTACTTATCCGTTGGCGTTGTTCAAACTTAGTTAAATAATCTGAAAACATGGGTGTCTATGTTTTAATGAATTAAATAAATGGTAACATAAAAGCAGAAAATATTTCCGTTTACTACTTTGTGCACCTTATTTTGTCTGTATATAATTAATATAAACAAATCAGTCACAGTGTGCAACTTAGTGAACTTATTTGGAAATCTGGAAAATGTGATTGGGCTTGAAAACAGTATGTTTCCATGGATGTACTCTGGACATACCCAGAAGCAAATATTCAGCAGCTGATCTGCAGCAATTCTCAGTAAAGTTTTCCTCTTCTAAATCTGTACACCATCCTAAAATGACACTGAACATAAGGAAATCCATTTTTAAAAACCATCCTTTCCATTTTATTTTTCTATACAATGTATGTATTTTGTTGTGGAATCCTAACTTACATTCAAACTTCCACAATACTGGACTTCATGAACTACCAGCGTTTATGTACAGGTATGTCACAGCACCAGAACACAAAGAAGATCCAAGATACAGTCTGCACCTACTAGCAGACCCATCTTCCAGAAATAGGAAACCTGTGATGCAAAATCTTTGAACAGAGGATCCACTAGCTGTTATCCGAACAATTAACTAGCATTGAAATAGAATGTTACACAAAATACAAAAATATTGGGTTTTTTTCTTCAGAGATATTTAACTGCTATAACTACTAGTGCAAATAAGGTGCAAAGAATATATCCTAACTTCAAAGCTTTTTGTCAATACAACTACATATTGACATTATTGCTTCTTAAACAATGATAATCTTTGTTTTATTAGGTCTGAGACTATATCCCTAGTGGACATTTCTAAATTTTGATCTATTTCCTTTTCTGAGATACTTACTAGTGTCATAAAAATTATAGTAAGGTTGAAGCCATAGCAAAAGTTTAGGAAAACACACATGAAAAGCGTTCACCTCCTACAAACCAGTGTGCAGTTTAATATGAAGCTCATTTTCCAAATAACCATCAACAAACCTTCAACAATTTGTCCAAAACCAACATCTTTATAAACACTAGCTTTGGCTCAGTCTTCAAATATCAGTAACCTCCTCAAAAACTGATGATTTATAAGAAAAATTACATCAAATCTGGGTTAAATATATGTTTCAATATTTATTCCATTACATGAAAAATAAATCAACTAAGATTTTTGTAAGTTATTCTGTTCCAGGACTGGATAATGCCTGACCAGGATGTGACCAAAACGTAGGGCTGCTTTTTCAAATTCCCTTGATGTTGAAATAACTTTAATGAGTTATGATACTAGCAATCACTTTCAGAATTATCTTATTAGTAAATGTATTATTTAAAAAACATCTAAAAGCAGGAGCCAACAAACTAAGTTAATACCAAGTGATTGTCCTGCCATGATTTGTATAGTGTTTGTTTGCGTAGTTCTGCCTTAAAAATCATATGAATCTGATATGTCAATCAATTAAATAATTATTTATAATTGATTAGATTATCATTAATGTTATTACCCGTCCACATTTACTAAAAAGAGCAAAATTCTTAAAACATACCTTGCTATCATTTCCAGTGAACTAATCAAAATGACAGTTGCAATATTGCTCCTAAAATGTACCAATATATGTGAATAATTCTATGTTGTAACAAAACTTCAAATGTCCTCATAATTAAGATATACACTTCATTTCACTCCGCCCAACACTACAGAAAGTCGCTATTCTTCTCACATAGTTTTCGTATTCGATCCACATGGAGGAACGTAATTCAATTCAAAGTCCCATCCATCTCTTTGTAAAAATTCTTTTAAGCATAGTTTTATAGGCACTCATATGAATTAATTTTGATATTTGGATATTGCATGATAGGCAACTGCTGACACTGACAATATTTTCGTTTGAATAAAAAATATTAATCCTCGAATATTTTGCACTATTAACAAGATACTGTGCAGTAGGCCTTTAGATTGTGCTTTAGATATTTAAAACATCCTAAAATGTGTGACATATTTGAGATTATCTAAGAGCGAAGGGAACAGTATCCGCCACATTGTTCTTTAATGTAACAAGTTTTGCTCTTTCGGTCGACCCTAGAACCGAAATCAGATCGCTGTCAGATTTGTTTACATTGTGTCACGGCTTTCTCGCCCGTCTCATTTGAGCTTTATGGCGTACCAACTCAATGCCCAGTAGGGACTAAAAACGTTAAGCAAAAACAATTTTGTAGTTACAAGAATTGTCCGTGTTTATAACCCTTGCAAAGTCTTAAACTGCTATTTGTTGTCATCAATTGGTAATGATTTTGCACATCTGCAAAACTGTGGAAATCCGTGCAAATTCTCATCTGCAGGCAGACGAAGGTTTCGTGAACGATGGTGCAGACATTTAACTGATCGTTAGGCCTATCGCGCTCCTTGATCCGCCTCAATTCCTTTTGTCTTGACCATAATGGTTTTGGTTAAGGTACACATCAAATCTCAGCAATATGTAATAGATATAGCGAGTGTAAATGGCATAATTCGAAGCACATCGCTTCGGAGGCATCGTTTGACCCCGGAAATAAGTCTGACAAATCCACATAGCGCGCCCGGTCTGCTGATTGGCTAAAATTGACGCATGCGCCAGTTTTGATTGACAGACTTGATCGGTCTATTGGAGTCAGCAGAAGAGGCCAAGGCCAAGAGTACTGGTGTCAGTACCCCTCCACTCATTCCTGCACCTGCACATGAATGGTAGACACTTTTGATTGTGTTGAAGAAAGCTCAGGGCATCTCCGCCAAAGTTGTAGGACATAAGACTGTGATCACTCTTGACATGGGACTTTACAAACCAGCAAAGCAGCTACAGATGTCTCGAAATGACTGCGCACAACTCCATAGAGTTATGGCTCAGCTGCGTACTATAGGATCTTTCATAGAAAACAGTGGAATAGATATGTCTTGGATTGAGGCAGACCTCTATGGGCCAGTAACAGTGGAACAGATTTTGGATGGGAAACATGTCAAACGTGCCATACCGGCTCATCTGACCACATTTCAGGCATTTTTCATACTGTATAGGGAAGCTTTCTTTGAAGACAAAGAAGACATTAAACAGACCTGCAAACACTTCTTGCAAGAATGCAGATGCACAGAGTGTGATAACTGCTCATGATGATTTCAATCAAACCATTGAGTCACTTCAAATCACCTATGAAATGAAAATGTTTGAGAAAAAAATGAACAGGAAGCCAGTCGCCAATGCCATGCTGCAGTACATGCAAATGGTAATAGAGATGTTGAACTACATACGAGCTGTTCGTTCTGGTGACTGGAAACTACATCTTGAGACAACCCAGATATTTGTCAAACACTTCTTTGCCCATGACAAGTTGAACTATGCAAGCATGATCCCAGTTTATCTAGCAGACATGCAGGCAGTCTCTGAGAGAGATCCAGATATCTGGTCAGAATTTATGAAGGGCGACTGGGTTGTCAATAAAAACACAATTCCATTTTGTGCAGTTGGAGCGGAACGTAGCAAGTAAACCGTGCTATGAAAGTATCTGGAGGACTCATTGGTATTACTCTCAACACAGCAGCTCGTAAAAGATTTTTTCTGGCAGCTCCTGAACTGGCATGTTTGGCTGAAGAAGCTCGCAAAATGGCAGGATTTGTGAAAGTTGAAGCTACTCACCATCATGAAAACACTAGAGCCAAACTGAAGCAACAAGAAAAGAATGTGACAAGTCTGATGGAAACCATCTCTGATTTTACTAACCCTTTCAGTCTTGAACAACCAAATGGGCAACTGATCAACTTGGTCTCAAAGGCAGTGATGCCATCACATGTTCAAATGGACATCAAGAGGAGAACAGAGGTGGGTGAAGAATGTTTTCAAACCTTTGTCAGTAAGAGAATAAGAAATGAACAAGTCAATTTGTGGGCACCAATGAAGAAATTACAGCTACAACTGTGGTCGTCCTCTGCAAAGAAGGTGCAGGTGAAAACAGAAAAAGCAGTCATTGAACTCCGTGAAGACAGAGCGTTATTTGCCCGGCTACTAATTGTCTCAAAAGCAAGACATGAAGTTAATCTTGAGGAGGCAATTGGCAAGTTTGAATTCTCCGTGGTTCCTAGTTCTCTGTTTGCAGCTGATGGTACTCTGTTGCACACCACATCAAAAAGTGACTTGATGTGCATCCTGGGAAATCTACAGAGGCATGCCACAAGTAATGAAGTTTCATCAGAAGATCCAAGTGAAAAAAGGCAAGTTGCCATAGTTGATGGGATGGCAGATCTACAATCACTTGACAAACAAACATGGGTAAGGACATGTTCAGACATGGCAGACCAGTTTCCTCACAGGCATTGGCAAAAGTATGCTAAATATGATGAGGTTCACTGGGTGTTTGACAGATACGACATTTCAAACTCCCTGAAAATGTCCACTAGGAACAGAAGGCAAGGTGGGAATATTGCTGTTGCATATCACATTACAGACACAACATCTATCATTAGGATCAGCATGCAAAACTTGTTGGCTCATGCACAGACAAAGGATGAGATTACAGCATATCTTGCAAGAAAACTACTCAACCATCCTCTTACTTTGGGAAAAGAATTAGATGTTGCATGGAGTGACAAAGCTGATGCCTGCCACAGAGATGTTGCTCACCTTGCAAGCAATCAAGAGGAGGCTGATACAAAGCTAATTCTCCATGCCCATGAAGCGACAAGGGCTGGTGCAACCACAGTTCACATATTTTCTCCTGAGACTGATGTTTTGGTTTTGCAATTAGACCTTATATTGATCTGTGCCAGGACACGTGTTTCATCACAGGCAATGAAGAGAAAAACAGGATCATCAAACTGGAACCACTTGTTGGATTACTGGGGCCAAACAAGGCAGCTGCATTACCTGCATTTCATGCATTCTCTGGGGCAGACATAACTGGAAGGTTTTCTTGAAAAGGAAAACAGTTATGCTAGAGGGCATTGCAGAATTTGAATGATGAAACATTATCAGCATTTGGACAACTTGGTACCACAGTTTGGCCCTCTGATCAGACACTGGCTGCTGTAGAGAAGTATGTTTGTAAGTTGTATGCTCCACAAGGACACTTTGATGGCGTTTCAAAAGCACGCTGGTGGTTGTTTACACAGAAACAAGCACAAGCAGAAAATCTTCCACCAACCGCTGCAGCTCTACAACCAGCCATACTGAGATCACACTTTCAAGCATATATCTGGCATAATGCTATCTGCGCCAACATTGAACTTCCTTCCCCAGAAAAGTATGGCTGGACTCTAACCGAGGACGGTTTCAAACCAGTCACCACAACAGTTCCTCCAGCTCCTGCAGCGATCATTCAGCTGGTGAAATGTGGCTGCACTGCAGCAAGATGTTCCACCAGACTCTGTGTATGTCACAAGAACAGACTCCCATGCACCGAAATGTGTGCATGCTCAAGGGCTGACTCTTGTGAAAATGTATTCACCTTTCAGTTCAGTGATTCTGACACTGACTCTGATAGTGACTGATATGAAACACCAAACATTCAAGTCATTGGACATGAGTTTAACTCATATTAATTTCATTAAATTGAATGACCGACCAAAATGATTGTGTATACTAGAAGCAAAGACAGATTGACTTGAACTTTTTATAGTCAGGTCATGGCAACCGCAACATGTTTGATCAAGAGAAAAGGCCTTAAATGATTATTTTTGGATCTCAGTTTCATGGGAAGACCTCTTCTAACGTGGTTAAACAGGGTTAGGGGCATATTCCTTTTTCATATCGTACTAGTTCTATATAAAATATATGTTTTTTTCAGAAATAGGGTTTTTATTCATAATCGTGACATGAATCATCATTATCTTTTAGAACTAAAATACGTTTTTGCTGTAAATTTTAGACTAAAAGCAAACTAAAACGATCTGGTGACTTACAGCATATGAGAAATATATTCCGTAACCAAATATGCATGGTATTTGATATTAAACCATTGTTTTGTTCCGTGTTTTTGCAACTTTTTCAGTTCCCGGTTAAATTTTGGCGGCAATCTTGGATTTTGAGCTAAAGGTAGCTTTCGCATTAATATTCAGATTGGAACCAAACTTTTTTTAAACTCCTTTAAGTAATGAACACTAAAAAATATATGATTTGCTTTCATAAAAAAACTTTCACGGAATCCCATAAGCTGCTTGAAGCAACCAACGAGGACGACTCCCTAGAATATACATATTCATGAATTATGTTACATTTAAAAATCATTTTTATGACCAGTGGTCGAATCTAGTCAAATATATCTTCTCAAGAAATACACTGTCCATTGAACTTTACAGACCTACAATATACTTAGGTCCGTTGGTGTGATAGAAATTTACAGACGTTCTTTTCTCCATGCAACGCAATTACGTAATATTTCTTTTCATTCAATTAAAAACCTCATGCTGACTTCTCAAACTGATTGGGCTGATGACAATGATGACATTCTTCTTACAAATTGTATTTTATATGGTAATAAAGGGTATGTACCAAAATAACTTCATCTTTAATAATTTGAGTGAAAAGACTCGTGATTTATTTCCTTTGCCGTGTCTAACAATTATTTTCCTATATGTTCAATCGCAAATTACCTTCGTTGCTGAACATTGAAACAGTGAAGCCGACGGAATTCATTATTGTTTACTATTACTATGATAGGAATAATTTATGAGAGAAAGAAAATCCTTGAAATAAATTTATTGTCATAATTAATCTTACCCAAATGTTTACCTTCTGCTACAATTCCTTTTGCTATGATTTATTAATAAGAATTTTAATACGTTTGTTGACTCCATTATTATCTCCAGAATTTGTACATATTCCCTGCATGAAGTACATGTACATCTTAAAGACATTGTTAATATATATTTGGCGACGCCGTTTCATTTCAATTAAGATATTACAGATAACGGAATATTTTTTGTTGGCATGACGACGGGGTACTTTTAATAATTGCACAACCCAGTGTGTAAGCACTAGCCATAAAATCAGTATAGTATTTCTTAGTAGGGTATCCATGATAAGCTGGGCCATGTTATCTCTGTCTGTTAGTAATATAAACCCGCATGAACCGGGATATAGTACGAGCTGGCATTCACGCTGGCACTCACGCAAACACACGCACACGCACACACACGCAAGCATGCGCACAGACATAGGTGATGAATCACCTTGATCACAGGCGTGACATTAATGCAATATTGTCCCAAACGGCATCCCAGGAGTAACATAAATGCAATATTGTTTATGGTTAGGGGGGTGATGATGATTTTTATGGAGAAGCATGTACAATATGAATGACCCCCACCTAAAATTTATGTACAAAATAAGTGACCCCCCTGCATGTCATGTACAAAATCAATGACCCCCTTCCCCTTCCGGTAATTTCTAAGCATAATTTTAAACATATTTTAAACAATATTGCTGACCCCCTTTACGTTACAAAATTGATGACCCCCTAGCTCCCCAGAACAAAATGGGTGACCCCCACCCCCAAAAAATCATCATCATCATCCCTAGCCATAAATTATGAACGGTCCCTAAATGCAATATTGTGCCAAACGGTATCAAACCAAAATCTATTGCTCAGTCCATTACTTGGATATATTTGTATGTACTGTGATGAAGCTAAGCGTACGCGTTAGGTTTACCAAATGTGCATACAGATGCAATTGGTTTAAAACGCATAAAGGTATAATTACACAATGCCATTTAGAAAACGGCCAGATGCAACATATGTTTGGAGTTACACCTTCTTACTTAAGTACACATTTTAGTACATGTACTTTTGTTGGCTTGAGTCCCTTCCGGGATTCGAACCCACACCCGCTGAGTGTGGAAGCCGCGGTGGCTGAGCGGTTTAGGCGGCTGACTTTGTGTGTTGGGGATTAGGTGCCTGACTCTGAGGGTGTGGGTTCGTATCGGTCCCAACCCAACAAGAGTACTAGAATCTGTACTTTACTAAGTGTAAAGTGTAATCCCAAATATAACATAGGTAACAACATAAAGGTAGATAAAGTTATATCTAAATCATTAAATCAAATCTTTACCTCCTGGCACAGTTGGCGCACTGACATTAGTGAGTGAGTGAGTGAGTTTAGTTTTACGCCGCACTCAGCAATATTCCAGCTATATGGCGGTCTGTAAATAATCGAGTCTGGACCAGACAATCCAGTGATCAACAGCATGAGCATCGATCTGCGCAATTGGGAACCGATGACATGTATCAACCAAGTCAGTGAGCCTGACCACCCGATCCCGTTAGTCGCCTCTGCTTCACGACAAGCATAGTCGCCTTTACGACAAGCATGGGTTCCTGAAGACCAATTCGAACCCTGGACCTTCACGGGTCGCGCACTGACATTACACAATGGAAGTATTATTATTAGAGGATTAAGGGTCACGGCTTGATATGCCCGTCCTTTGTGACCCTGAGCGAGTCTCTGCTTTGTTATAGATTAGTGAACTATAAGTGTCCATCAAATGAAATGAAATTGTAGAATATTCATTGCATGCAAAACCCAATCAATATATTATATTCTAACGTGTCCTATATCTGTAAATGTAAATGATCATCATATATGAAACGGCGTGCTTCTATAAACGGGAGATATATTGTATACATGTAAACTTTGAGTGTACGAAGATCAATAAATCAAAGCAAGACGAACCGGCTCCAACAATCTTAGCCGTCTGTGAGTGGAAAAACAAAACCACCTGACGTCGACAATGCTGCTGTCAACGTCTTTCTTCCTCTTGTGTCGTTGAGTACTGTAATAAGGGTTCGATAAAACAGTTCATAGCGACTCTTGACGTTCTCATATGTTACAAAACGAGGCACATAAACACTTGAGATGTGCAGACTACAACCATGACGAACGTCCGATTCAGCTTTAACTCAAGCAGTGTAACTTTAATTCAGGGAGTGTTTATGCACACTAATTATACATAAATAGATGCGTTATGTTAACATCATTGGGTTGAATTGTTGTTTCTTTGTATGTACTGCAACATTGTTGATTTTCATATTCAAGATGAAATGTTTATGGACATCCTTCCATGTAAAATCCACTTCGGTTAAATTATTGATATTTGTCCGTAGCAAAGACATGCTGTATTATGTTGAATTTTTATTGTTTCAAACTGATTATTTAACATTCCCAGACAAATCAGCTTTCAACGTATAGAACAAATAGCGCTGATGAAGGCTTGGTGAGGAGATGCAAGATGACAGTTCTCACTTCTGAAGCTCAGTGAACAGATCGTAAGTCCCGTCTTTCAACAACTAACGGCAGTTATGTGTACTTCATTGTCACAATGCAGCTTGGGAACCTGAGAAAACATCCGTGGTGACACCAGATGTTCGCTAAATAGGTAAGGCATGGTGTGGTGTTGTTAGTAGCAAATGGTATAACTTTCCTGTCAAGGACCTACACATGTACTCATTGTTAGGATGATGATGTCTGGCCCGATGACGTTGAGGAGGACGCGTTGCCACACGTCAGTTCAATAAGTGGAATGTGCACTTCGTGTCATTAATGATATTTAGTAATGTATTCATGTAATTGTTATCAGTATTTTGCTTTTCACACCCAATGGAATAGTGTTACTCGCTGGCACTGACGTTATATATTTACCTCGAGAGAGGGGCTGATTTATCTGAACAAATGATATTAACCGAGTAAAATGGAGGGAAATGCCTTTTTAAATTTACATAAATTGTCTCCTCAGGTTTTACACCCAAAACATAAATTAAACGCTGACAAAATGAATGTTCCAAAGACAAATGTCTTCGCGAAAAATGCCTAGATTCACCTCTTTTCACAGCAATGTAGAAAGGTAACAAAAGAGAGTAACCTTTCTCCATCACAGACTAGGAGCGTGGTTTGAAATAGTGGCTTAAGCAGATAGCCGTCTCTCCTGAAGAAATGTTAAAAGGTGGTTCTCTTTGCCCTTTTGTTCCCCTTGATACGATTCTTTTACTGATGTCCCGTTATAACCTTCGTTACGCCATTTGACAAATCTTCTTGGTGAACTTATCAACCTCTATCGCCATCTTGCACCAACGACAGCTGAGTAAAACTCTTAAATACCCAATGCCATCTAGAAAGTTGTCAAATGTAAGAAAGTGTTTAATCCCAAATTTAACGATGTTACAGTTAAGCTCTTATTCTTTGGTTAGAAAGTGAGCCTACTTTATAGCCGCTTTGGAAATTGTTTACCATTTGGCCGTGTGAGATTGTTCTTTTCAAGATGCCATATTGCATACCATAGAAACAGTTTGAGTTGTATGAAAATCACTGTGTGATCAATATGCGATGATAATTAATGCCCGCAGCAGACAATTGTTGAAGTTGCCCTAACGCTGAGGTCGAGCTGACGTCGTCATCTCAAACATTCTTATTTGTTCCTTCCATTTCCAAACAGTGACAGTTCGGTTGACATATTGACTCAAATCAGTGCCGCGGGGGACCAAGAGGGAGATGAAACGTTTTAGGAATCGCGGCATCTCACTTGTAAGAAAACAACTTGGCATACTTGAATGAAGTGACAGAACTCTACAATCGATCAGTCAACAATAATTCATTGACGTCATAATCAATAGTAATGTACGGTTTCCGACTGATTTGTTTCTCAGACTTTTCATACGTGTTGTTTTGCTTGAGTGTATTAAGGGCAACTCTTGTTGTTTCGGACTTGCTAGACTTGCCAAAGTCTATAAGGAAAATACAAATAGTTTATGTTGTCCCTTGTTATGCTAATATTTGTATGGCGCCAATATCCAACTCATCTGCTTAAATCCCTCGATCACTGGCACTCAATCTCCAACGACACATCGTAGTATCAATCTCAACTCCCTGGGGACCATACAACCCTTGCAGCCACTAGGCCCACGAGTTAATGTGGCTTTCCCATCCTAACGAGGTACCCATTCACAGCTGGGTGGACTGGGACACATAGTCACAGTACTTTGTCCAAGTTTACTGCACGTTGCTGTACCCGCAACTAGGTGTTCATGTGGCCACCATCTGGTCATATACCAACGGATTCATGGGTTCTTTTAAGTGCACAGGATTGTGTAATGTACACTAGGGGTTGTGACAACACTGAAAGAGTCTGCACACAAAGTTAACTCCAAGGTCACAGGTGGGATTGATCCCGACACCTCAATCTCGCTGGATCACTAGCCTGGCGCCTTAGACAGCTCGCCCAGCATGTCCCCAACGTAAGCAGGATCCGGTGACATTCACGAACCAAGCCTGGCCAACAGATCCCGTTATTCATCTATTTATCCTTTGATATGCGTTGCTGTCGTTCTGCACCTGCGTCTTATCTGGACTTGCCTTTTAAAAGAATTGTTATACATACATAGACATTTCATTAAGTACAGCCTTTGAGCAAGGCTACCTTTGTGTCATTCAAAGTTTAATGAGTTTTTGATGTTGAATGTAGAGAACATTATCACTGTTGGATAGTGATCTATAAACACGCGCTCATGATCCATCATACTCGTGTAATGGACTCTACATTAGCAGGGGACGGGTTTTGTGTCTTTCATTCAAACCACTATCGTCATTCTAATGTCATTTATCATCCAAAACTGTGTTCCACAGGAGATATCGCTTGTGTGAGATCAAACGATCTCTCCTTGGAGATATCGTTTTGACAGTAGATTTTGTACAATGCCCTGACAATGCTATGACGTCATGTACTTGATGACGTCACAATGTTATGACATCGCTGCACTGCAAGTCTAATGGCAGTACCATGTTCAGAGATGTACATTTTTCATTGAAAATTAATGAAGAGTGATTTTGGATGATAAATAGAATCTCACCCTCGTGTCTTCTGATATCAAATATATCAACACTCGTTGATAAAGTAAAAATATCCTCGGCAAGCCTCGGATATTTGTAACTTTATCAACTCGTGTTGATATAATTGATCTCAGAAGACACTTGGGTGAGATTCTCCATATCTTCTACAAGGAGGTTTTGCAGCACATGTTTCCCTTCTGTTAATAAATCGTATTAACTGGAATTAGGGATTAGCCTTGCGTGTAGGGCCCGTAAAGATTCGGGTTAGAATTGGTCTTAAGATGCGACTAACGGGATCGGGTTTTCAAGCACGCTTGGTTGACACATGTCATCGCATCCCAATTGCGTAGATTGATGCTCATGATGTTGATCACTGGATTGTCTGGTTCAGAGTATTATTTACAGACTGCCACCATATAGCTGGAATATTGCTGGGGGCGTGTGCACAGCGTTTGCCGGTACAGCGGAGTTGTTCGATCCCTGTCCAAGGCAAGCCAATACATGAACAGTTGGTTTTTGTTGTCCTGGCTGGCGGTCGGCATTAAGGGATAAAACCTGGACCGGTAGGGTCAATGTCAGCATGCTATGACCAATGATGTATACATGCTGTAGGCAGCACGGTATCTCAGTGTTGTATCACTATAAAACCAGTATACCTCCTGACTAATAGAATCACGCATGCGCGCATGCACGCACGCATGCATGCAAGCACGCACACAAATACTGTTCATAACGGCGCGCTCACTCATTTATTACCTTAGAACACAAAACGGTCATTGTGTGTGAAAATTATGAAAGCAAAAAATCTCGAGAATACTGCCACGGCACAGCAGAATTTTATGCAACCAAACTTAATGACGAATGAAACAATATGCCTGCAATAACAACAGACGACAATACGTGACGAGAAAGAACATATTTGTATACAAGCAATAAATCGAAATTACTGAAAAACAAACGCACATGCATATTTTCCAGAGAACACTTTCAGATTGTATTGGACAGTTTTAACATTTAAACTTACAATTGGTTTAAATATATTTACGATGGTTGCCTGGTGTTTAAGGCTAAAATGCTTAAGGTCGTGGCCAATAATAGTATCGTGTGTGTCAGGAACCCTGTGAACCCTGTATCTCTAGAAAACGTCAAACTGAGACATAATTTCATTCTTCTGAATGTGGGGGATTATGCTTAATGGAGGAGATGACCCGTGAAGATCCGGGGTAGAATAGGTCTTCAGCAACCCATGCTTGCCACAAAAGGCGACTTTGCTTGTCGTAAGAGGCGACTAACGGGATCGGGTGGTCAGGCTCACTGACTTGGTTGACACATGTCATCGGTTCCCAATTGCGCAGATTGATGCTCATGCTGTTCATCACTGGATTGTCTGGTCGAGACTCGATTATTTACAGACCGCCGCCATATAGCTGGAATATTGCTGAGTGCGGCGTAAAACTCAACTCAACTCACTCACTCACTTGGATGAGATTGATGCGCTTAGTACACGGATATTTTACTCGAAAAGGACACCGTAACGACGCTCCTAGGTTTTTGAAAACGTAACAAAATTAATAAAATAAATTTATGATATCTGGAGAAGTGTTTTATGCCTTGCCATCTAATAAATTAATATTGCTTGATTGGGACACTGTGGAGTTTGGCAAAATCCACGCATGTCCTCACAGGGCATTTAACTACGCTTGTATCTTTCCTTCTACCGTCAAAGGATTGAAATAATTTACTTATGAATGTCTCGAGCTATTAAAACATAAGATGCGAAGACCTTGTTTTGCCTTCTGATAGGTTCTGGTTACCTATCTCAAGATAATATTCAGGATTTGTTTTGCAATTTACGATCACATCCACCTGGAACAAGATTCGCCAGTGATGGTGATCTCAAGATGGCCACAGACAACAAACGACGGCGGTCACTCACACACTTTTTTACAAATACAGAAACGGCATAGAACAAAACAGATCACTTCACTATTGAGAGTGACGATATTCGACCTTGACCTTTCCCCTTACTACCAGCCGCCATTTTTTCAATGCTCAACAACGTTAGAGCTCCAGTCGATGTTTTCATTGCTGCATGTTGTAATTTATGGTACAATTGTTAAGGTTGGCACCAGCAAGAAAGTGCATAATGGCACAGGTACATGTGACGAATTTGAGTCAGAAATATCGTCAACATTGAACCCATGTTCAAAACGATTGAACATCAAGAGCTGTGCTCCTTATGACGTCACCTAACAACGGGCATGATAATGACCCGTCGTCAAGCAATTTGGGAGCATTATCAAGTTGCAATGGCCCACTCATTTCTGATAACATGCGGGCGTTTGAATGATAATTCTATCCATTTTAGCTATAACGGTTTTTATCGTATCAAGCAGAATAGTTTAACAGTCCATGGTGTAAATGATTGTTTCAACCAGGCTGTAACTGTAACGTCTTGGGTTGTACTGGCAATGGAAAACATGGCGTACAGTCCAGGGAGATAGCCATGGGCATAACTTGCGCTGTAAATTAACATCCTTTGACGAACTTTTTCAATATCCGTAAACAAACACAGGTAAAACGGCCATCATTGCTGGAAGCAATAGAATCCGGTTAATGTGTTGTTGAATACATGCCAATCATAGACGACTGCAATGACCTATCTGGCTCACTTGCCACACAAATATTCTACTAGATTAAAAGTGGCATTGATTGGGTACGTGAAGAACCGGAAGTAGCTTATTGGTGTATCGACGGCCAGTCCCGCAGTGAAAACAGGGCAGAATGTCATTGATCCAGTAATGCGCAGAAGATACTTCAAAGACGATATACAGTAAGATCCTTAAGAAAAATAATATTTTCACAGCGTGAAATATATACTTGAGAAAACATAAGCACTAACTGTAAATAGAAAACTCCCGCTGTGTTGCGAGTTGCCAGTTGCCAAAATATTGCGAAGGCCTTAAGCTGAACGAGGGTGGCAGATGACCACGACCAGGTGACCAGGTAGGTTTCGGTGTGTTGTGCTCCGTATCAACGTCCAGCTGGGTTTTGTCGCTGGGTTTGGAATGTCGAGTTATTTCAGGGGTTCATAGGTGCAGGTCTAATTGTACCTAACGTTGTATATGTTACAGTCATTGCGTAAAATGGGATTAACTTAGGCAGTTTACTAAATGTCCGAATATCATCACACAAACTAGCTCGAAATTATAAAGACGTTCCAAAGAGCTTTAAATCACGATAGACAAAGATGCGAAGATATTTCGCGAAACTAAATGAGAATATACATTTAGTTTCGTTTTCTATTTCAATGATTGAAATATCAAAACCTTTTGTACAATACCTTTTACGTAAAACTTTCAGTCGCTTTCTTCGTAATGACACATTTTCCAAGTAACATAAAACCGTCATTTTCCCAACAGTTTTATATGATAAAATATACAGCAAATGGTTCGGGACCAAAAATACAATTTGTTTTTGTGAAAAATGTGTGAAGACTCTTTCTAGTGTTCCAAACCGTAATGTTGTTGGAATATTACTAAAAGAGGCGTAAAACAACACTCACTCACTGATAGAGATGTAATTGTTTTGTAAGAGTACTTTTACTCAATATGTTCGTGAGAGCTTGGTCATTTCCTGTGAGATAATGTGCAAAACGGAGGTAACAACTACGTCGAAAAATGAATACAGGGTGCGAAAGAACATAGTTATATTGTGGCTGAAAGGGGACATGACTTTATCGACCTGAACTGCGATAACACGATACGATTTCATACTTAATATTCCTTATTTTGTTAGAATAATGTGCTGCAATTTTCAATCAACCAGGAATATTATTGCAAATATATTATGTCCAATAGGAACCAAGTTTTTAACAGTTTACTGGCCTCCTTGCATGTTATTCTAGATATATTCAATTATTTTGTAGACGGGGTTTGAATTAATTTAATCTATTCAAACACTTAAGAGAGCAAAACAAAACAAAACAAAACAAAACAAAACAAAACAAAACAAAACAAAAAACAAAACAAAACAAAAAAACAAAAAACCAAAACAAAACAAAACAAAAACTAAAACTAAAACTAAAACTAAAAAAAAAACAAAATAAACAATACTAAAACAAAATTTCATAAACAAAAAGCAAAAACCCCCAAAAACAAAACAGCATTTTGGACACAAATGTCCAGCGATTTAGGGGGAATCAATTGCTTTGACCCCTTTTGCAACATACATAAAAATATGTTTAAAATTACGCTTAGAAATTGTGGGAAGGGAGGGGCATTGATTGATTTTGATATGCAGGGTGTGTGTGTGTGTCACTTAGTTTATACATAAAATGAGGGGGGGGGCATTCACATTGTATATGCTTCTCCATAAAAATCATCAACCCCCGCGCCATAAATTAGGAACGGTCCCCTAGTCACAATGGTTTTCGTACCTATTCTTTTCACTTACACATAAAAATATTTGTAATAAGTTTTATGCCTTTGCTTAGTAAACTACATTCTTGAGCTCATGTAACTCGGACATATACAAATTCATCCTTGCTCACAAATTGTCAACCCCTAGATATATGTGCGTGCAAGTATAGGGTGTTTATAATTATGAGCATGGGTATTTTTGCAGACATGGTTCTTGTGATCCTAGCTGTGGCAGGTCTGGTGGGCGTCTGCCACGGGTGCCTCGAGACGGCCGAGTACAGGGAAGTTTTCCACTGCATCCTAGCTTCTAACATCTCGGACTTCAAGATAGCGGAGCGAGAGGTTGAGTCACGTGCCCAATGCGCTATTGCGTGTACTACGCATGGTCAGTGTGCATCTTTTCGACTGTCACGTGATCCGCCTTTCACGTGCACCCTGCTCAACACACCACAGCAGTCTCAGACATGTGACCAGTACTTAACGACTACGTATCGGATGTACGATAACGTAAGTACGGCGGTCGATAGTGTCGTCCGCAAAATTACATTTACTTTTCTTAGGTATGTTGTTTATAGGGGTGGGTATTGCAGAGAATTTTCATATTGCAATATATTGCGATGCGGAAGCATATATTGCGATATGTATTGCAATATATTGCAAGGATTATCTTTTTAACAAAAACTACTTATAATCGAGTTAATGCTTGATTTTTAAAGCAAAAACACAACAAAATAACTATGATTGATTAACCTTTTATAAAAACTTTTAATCATGACAAAATAAAAATGTAAGTAACATTTGGCACTAATGAAACAGGGAAAAGAACAATTAAAAAAACTGAAATATCCGAAGATTTCCGAAGTTTTCCGAATGCATGTCAAAATACCGGTTTTCGATCAGCGTATCGCAATACGTATCGTTTTCATGTCTGAACCGGTAAATACCGGTAAACCGGTTATATTGCGCAGCCCTAGTTTGCACAGTGATTACTAAGACGGTACAACATGTACGCTCAACACTCGCGGTGCTGTTACTGAACACGCCCCTCGAACCGATTCTAGGAAACCAGTCGACCCTTCGCTAAATTCCAGGAAAAGCTAATGGGTGTTACTAAAATAGAATGGATATTCCAAACCTGCAAGTCCATATTGTGCACAAGACTGCTCTATTACGTGTAAAATTGTTTTGAATTGAAAGTGTATCGGTTTATTAACATTTTTGTTCAGTAAAAACACAGAATGTGTTTAAAATAGAGATTCATAGAACACTCGATTTCCGCTTTAACTATGAAGTAAAGCGGGTCAATTATTTCGGATTACCCACATGCTCACGTGGCTGCTTATTTGCTACACCTGTGTTCATTGTTCACTTCCATTGGCGGATTCAGAGGGGGGTTCAGGGGGTTCGGAACACTTCTTCCCAAACCCCCAACCCCCAAAACCCACAAAAAACATTCCTGGATCCGCCCATGATATTGTATTGCCAGTATACAAGGAGACTAAGTATCATTCCCTGAAAGATCATTTTGAATAATACAAGTGTATATTGTAGTGTTAAATTTCACCTGAGAGGCAAATTCAGCTTGATGCACCTCCAACCAAAAACGCTATTGACCGCAACAATGTCTAAATTGAGCAGAAATGACCTTTAAAGGCGCTCAACCTAGCGGGTCTGCCACAGGCAAGCGACATGTGACGATTCTTGATATTAATTGTTGCATCCTCATTCTAGAAGTCGGTGGGTCAATAATAAAGCATACATCTTTATGGATAACATCCAGGGGCGGATACAGCTTTTTTAGAAAGGGGGGGTGGGGGGTGGGGTGCATACATGAGAAAAGGGAGGGTGCACATGCCATTTTCATCCGAGTTTCAATGGTCATTTAGTAAACTTTCAGGACAAAAGGGAGCGTGCGCACCCCTGCACCCCCTTCTGGATCCGCCTATGCCATCTTATTGCTTATTGCATAGAGCTATATTTCGATGTAGACCGTTATCAAGCTAAGAATGACTACCACCAAGTGGTGAGAAATATACATACACAAGATGTTATGACAGCAGATTAACAAAACCAACAGCATGACTGCACAATTCCATTTTTAGAAAGTGGTCAAATGTAAGATATGTTATATTTAGGATTACACTTTCTCAGTAAAGTACAGATTCTAGTACTTTTTGTTGGGTTGAGTCGCATCCGGGATTCGAACCCACACCCTCAGAGTCACCCCTTGACTGTTGTGGTTTTATGCACTTTAATGTGGGTATCTTCTGGTCTCGAGTCAAAATTGCCAGTGACCCGTCCCACGAAGCGACCTCAGCACTATGACAACCGGTAGCCTATGTTACAGATCTGGCTACCTATTCTCGAAACATCCGTAGCCCTACGAACTTCTTAAGCCCATTCTTAAAACATTGGCTGCGAACAAAGTTAAGAATTCTTAGCGCTACAAACGTTTCGAGAATAAGGGTCCTGATCACTTAGTGGGACGGGACCAAGAACTGCAAGAATAACAAACAAAGCAAAAAACAAAATCAGTTCCATCTTGTGGACCAGACGACGTTTCCAGGTTTTTGAAACTATTATACCCCGAGGTATTTCCTTGTGTTTACAACAATTACTGTTGGTATTGTTTTCTAGATTTTCGAGTGCGTTTATTTAGATAGACAGATAAAAATACAATGTCAAAAAAGAAATGTTTGTATGAAAATGCTTTTCCCTGCGGCGTAAACACGCCGGCTCATTCTCTCTCACTTGATTACTTGTCTTTTTGAGAATGAAATGCAGAATACCGCTTCACCATTGAAGTTATCTCCAAGCCAATGCAGAGACATCCTCGATAATCTCCAGGGTAAACGTTCCGATAAATCTCCACTTCACCCTGGATGCATCTACGGCTCGAGCCGATGATTTATTACCTCCCTTGGTTGTATTTTTATCCAATCAGGTGTCTACGCTGGGAAGTTGAGCGTACCTATCACAACTCACTTTGGCTTTTAAATTATGTAACTAGTGCAGGGCTTATGTAACAAAAATGCTTTCCGTGGGAAGTACATGTTAATTTTGGAACCACTGATAATTGTGATCAGTTTTGCATATGGATTCAGAAAAAAACATGGTTCCATTTTTTCTGATGATTATAAGTGTCATTCTGAGGTAACTGAACATCGGTACCCATAATCGAGCTGCAACACCAATGTGAGAAAAAATATTTTTATAAACCTATCACAACATAGGCATGTAGTATGTCCAAATGTACCTTTGTGATGTGTGTTTTACAACTACCATTATATATTATGAATCTCAGTAATATATGCATGCATAATAATCAATATGATCATAATTGCTTCTGCCAAAACCGAAGGTTTGTTGTTGCAGGGGTATGCATTCAACCCTCTGTGTGTGTGTGTGTGTGTGTGTGTGTGTGTGTGTGTGTGTGTGTGTGTGTGTGTGTGTGTGTGTTTTTATGTGTTAGCATCTTTACTCAAAAACTACTAGATGGATTTCAATGAAACTTACTGGATCTCTTGGGTATGTTCCCGGTACAAATCAATTAGTTGGTGAAGAAAGTATACTCTTCATAAAAGAAGCGCAAAAGCAAAATATCATTGAACAATTTGGTCTTATTCAGTTATGTAAATCAACGAAAATAAACGGTCCAGCATTGAAATTATGAAGAGCAATACATTGGTATCTCGTGCACATTTCACAAGAATGATAGTCATCATAGTCATTACTGCTGTCCACGAAGAGACGTTGACGTTACTACCTTGTATGGCCACCTCTTACTGCTGGAACTACACGACACCTCCTTGACACAGATAGAATCAGTTGTTGGATGTTTCGTTGCAGCATGTTGAACAACTTTTTCTGTGAAAACCTTAATTGCGGATTACGACGTTGACGTGCACGTTTATCTATCCGAACCCACATGTAATCAATTGTTTTTATATCTGGAGGGCCAGGGGAGGACATTGATGTTGTTATTGTTCAGGTAGTCCACTGTAGCACGTGCTGTGTGAGGTCTGGCGTTGTCCTGTTGGTTTAGCTCACTTTGGCGGTCCACAAGGCGTTGCACGTGAGGACAGAGAATCTGGTCGATATATTGAGCACCCGTAAGATTGCCATGGACGAGCACTAATTCCGATCTGCAGGTGTATAAGATGGCTCCCCACATCATCACACCATCTCCACCAAAGCTGTCCACTTGCCTGATGCAGTTGGATGAAAAACGTTCATTGCGTGGTCTGTAGACACGTTGTCTTCCGTCACGTCGCTTGACGTTACGGATGGATTTGAATGAATCTTGGTGGTTATGTTAGGTATGACACAAGGGCTATCTGCGTAAGGTTTGGTGAAAGTACATTAAAGTACAAGTACACAGTAGCACTGAATTTACTTTCGGACATTGGCATTCGTTTTGAAGGAGTTTCAAGGTCAAATCACTACGCCACGTCTCTACTCTGCGACAAGGTACATCGCCATTGAAAGAATGCACGCTGAGATTACCAATCTTCTGTTGCCAGGCGTCTGAATGTTAGTCTGAGCACGATATCACGGCTAGCAGCTCGTTACAACCAAACAGGTACAACAAATGACCGTCCCCGTACAAGCAGACCTCGAGTCACCACTGCAGCCCAAGATTGGTACATCCGGGTTCTACATTTGCGTGATCGTTCTGCCATGGGTGAGAGCACAGCAGCCAGGGTGCCTGGACTTTGGAGGATATCCGATCAAACTGTACGGAACAGGTTGAAAGAGATTGGTCTGACAGCCAGGAGACCTGACGTCGGGACAGTACTACGTCGTCACCATCGCGCTCAACGTCTCCGTTATCTTAAAAGTATCCAGGGGCGGTGGGGTAGCCTAGTGGTTAAAGCGTTGGCTCGTCACGCCGAAGACCCGGGTTCGATTCCCCACATGGGCACAATGTGTTAAGCCCATTTCTGGTGTCCCCCCGCCGTGATATTGCTGGAATATTGCTAAAAGCGGCGTCAAACTAAACTCAGTCAGTCAGTCAGTCTTAAAAGTATCCACTTGGTTGTATAGACATTACCTTCTTCTAAACTGGTGTAAAACTTCATGCACGAAAGTCTATTTGTGGACGAATTATACATGTTTGAAAATACAACATTTTCGCAACAGATTTATGACCTATGCGTCTCTTTTTTTGGGATAATATATGATTATATCATATTTTCTGTCACCAAATTGAAATTAGAAGCATATTATGTGGCTATTTCTATATCATGCATCATAAGCAACCTTTTGATATGCTACATGACTATGTTGTGATAGGTTTATGAAAACATGTTTTTCTCGAAATGGTGTCGCAAGGAATCATATTCAATCACCCCACAATGACACTTATAGCAAACAGAAAAACTGAAACCATGTTTTTCCCTGAATCCATACACAATAGTGATTACTATTAGCATTGGTTCCCAAAATTAACATGAATTTCCCACGGAATTACACAAGCCACTGCACTATTGACTCCCTCGGTAGGACTTGGCGTGAATTCAGTTCAAACGGGGTTTGAACCCAACTCACTCATCCCTGTTATCTTTTCAGCTAAATCTTTCTTGTCTGAACGGGGGTGTTCCTGTACCTGGAAGAGGAAACTGCACATGCTTTGGTGGCTATGTTGGACATCGTTGTGAACGACTGATGATAGGTACCTAAATATAAATACTACAAGAACTTTTCTGCTGAAAGTCCCTTAAGCGATTATGCCATAAACCTCTGCTCATGAATCAAACATCTTTGTCTCTCTGAAGCTCCAATTTTTGGAAGGTCTAACGGAAAGTATATTTTGCTTGCTTGTGGTGTCATATTCCAATTACGCTACAGAGCAACCGGAATCTCCAAGGTATGTATCTTAACTCGAGTGTTAAAAGTTTAGACTTAGATTAAGCTCTTGTTTCCGTGGGGGCGGTGGGGTAGTCTAGTGGTTAAAGCGTTGGCTCGTCACGCCGAAGACCCGGGTTCGAATCCCCACATGGGTACAATGTGTGAAGCCCATTTCTGGTGTCCCCCGCCGTGATGTTGCTGGAATATTGCTAAAAGCGGCGTAAAACCAAACTCAGTCAGTCAGTCTTGTTTCCGTGCTAAGAGCTACGTGCTGAGAGCGGCATTAAACCTTTCCTACTCACTAAGACTTACCTCTAACCTCTTAAATTCAGATTGTGCAGAGGGTGAGGAGTGGGGGTTCTTCCCCCCGGACCAAGTTGCCACAATCCAGCCCTATGGGTCCCCGCAGCCCTTCCAAGTGCTCTGTGAAAACGATCCTTGGGGAACCAGAACATACTTTATGGCGCGCCTCGCAGGAACTCTGGACTTCTCAAGAAACTGGACCTCCTACAAGGAAGGGTTTGGAGATTTAAAGGGGGAGTTCTGGTTGGGTCTAGACAACATCCACTATTTGTCCAATGCGCACCCACAGAATCTCCTAGCGGAAGTCCACACTCGGCTGCCGGCAGACACCTATCCTTACAGGTCAGAATAATACACGTGACTACTTATGTTCAGCGGTCAGCTCTATGATGCTCTGTGACGCCTATGTCACTGGGTAGTTATAATGACCATCTTCCCAGGTGTCCACCAGTCCACACAAGAATGTCCAGTGACCCCTATGCCTATAAATCAGTATTATGTCCATCTTCCTATGTGTTTATCAGTCCACACAAGAATGACCAGTAACACCTAACCGTATAAATCAGTATTATGTCCATCTTCCCAGGTGTTTATCAGTCCACACAAGAATGTCCAGTGACTCCTATCCCTTATAAATCAGTATTATGTCAATTTCCCTTGTGTTCATCGGGTCACACAAGAATGTCCAGTGACTCCTATCCCTTATAAATCAGTATTATGTCCATTTCCCTTGTGTTCGTCGGGTCACACAAGAATGTCCAGTGACCCCTATCCCTATAAATCAGTATTATGTCCACTTCCCTTGTGTTCATCGGGTCACACAAGAATGTCCAGTGACCCTATCCCTATAAATCAGTATTATGTCCATTTCCCTTGTGTTCATCGGGTCACACAAGAATGTCCAGTGACCCCTATCCCTATAAATCAGTATTATGTCCATTTCCCTTGTGTTCATCGGGTCACACAAGAATGTCCAGTGACCCCTATCCCTATAAATCAGTATTATGTCCATTTCCCTTGTGTTCATCGGGTCACACAAGAATGTCCAGTGACCCCTATCCCTATAAATCAGTATTATGTCCACTTCCCTTTGTGTTCATCGGGTCACACAAGAATGTCCAGTGACCCCTATCCCTATAAATCAGTATTATGTCCATTTCCCTTGTGTTCATCGGGTCACACAAGAATGTCCAGTGACCCCTATCCCTATAAATCAGTATTATGTCCATTTCCCTTGTGTTCATCGGGTCACACAAAGAATGTCCAGTGACCCCTATCCCTATAAATCAGTATTATGTCCATTTCCCTTGTGTTCATCGGGTCACACAAGAATGTCCAGTGACCCCTATCCCTATAAATCAGTATTATGTCCATTTCCCTTGTGTTCATCGGGTCACACAAGAATGTCCAGTGACCCCTATCCCTATAAATCAGTATTATATACATCTTTAGCGGTTCACATCAAAATGTCCAGTGACGCCAATCCCCGACATTTATAGTTAAGTCATTACATATTTCAATGAGGTTTACATTTGGCTTATCGCTCCCTCATTCTTATATACATACATCCTCGTTGTATTTTTAGTTGCCATCACTTTTCTGATCAGTGAAGACTGTAATATGCATTATTCATTTCAATTCCAATAATACATGCTCTTAAGGAGCACCTGATTGCATTTCAATTCCAATAATACATCCTCTTAACGAACACCTGATTGCATTTCAATTCCAACAAAACATCCTCTTAACGAGCACCTGGTCGCATTTCAATTCCAATAATACATGCTCTTAACGAACACCTGATTGCATTTCAATTCCAATAATACATCCTCTTAACGAGCACCTGATTGCATTTCAATTCCAATCATACATGCTCTTAACGAACACCTGGCTGCATTTCAATTCCAATAATACATCCTCTTAACGAGCACCTGATTGCATTTCCATTCCAATAATACATCCTCTTAACGAACACCTGATTGCATTTCCATTCCAATAATACATGCTCTTAACGAACACCTGATTGCATTTCAATTCCTTACAGACAACGTACTTACAGTAAATTCTCGGTTGGGGCTGAATCAACGGGCTATGTGATGAATTTCGCTTACACCTGGTCAAATGCCCCTCCGCATGATATTGGGGACTGCTTGACGCCCATGAAGGGGAAGAAATTCAGCACCTTTGACGTCGACAATGACGACGACACCGGAAAGAACTGCGCCGCTGTTCACCAAGGGGCGTGGTGGTACACTGCGTGTGGGGAATGCAACCCTACTGGGCCCTTGATTAGGTTCAACGACGGGTACTTGTTCAACATTCCTAATGAAACATTTTGGTACCCAGGTATTGCTAACTACTCGCTTTTTCAAATCAAATTCTTTCTCAAACGACCGTAGGAAAAACGTGTCTCCCAAATTGCAATTTAACCTGTACTCTGATAAAATACTATGGAAGCGGGTTCGTACCACAGTCTGAAACAATGTAAAATGTACGATCTAGGAAGAAGATACTTTCAACTATGTAGGCTATACTTTACTTCTAAATGGACGATACTTGAATTTATTTTAGGTTTGTTTATATTTTAATGATGATATTTAAATTACGGAAGTACAGAAAAGTCACAATATAAACACGCAGCTATAAACGGTAATATAATATAACTTTAGGGCTGCAACGGTTCACTATTGCTTCGATTCGGTTCGATGTTCGATTCATACCTTTCGATTCGATTATTTTCGATTCGATTATCAAATCTAAGAAATTTTGCATAAATATATGAAAATTTGATCCAAACTGTAATCAACCACTGTGTAAATGATTACACAACACTTTTTAACTTCAACACATTTATTAAACACTTAAGTAGTGAGTCTGTAGCCCCTCAACATCAAAACAAGCTTCAAGTAACTGAAAGAACTTTGCAATTGCAAGAAAATGTTCATTGTTGATTGTTCAGACAGTTCAACTTCACTGCTGGACCAGATCAGCAGGGATGATAATGTTTTTGGACAGAAATACCAACATGTTGACATTATCACTACTCAAAGAAGCCCTCTGGGCAGTAACAACATCCCCTGCTGTTGAGAAAACTCTCTCACTGGCAACACTTGTGGCAGGTGTGCTGAGGCATTGTTTGGCATACTTGGATAGCAAAGGATACTTCCCTTCTCTGACCCTCCACCAACTCAAGGGATCAGAGTCAAGATTGGCAACTTCATCCTCTTTATGCATTTGAAGTTCCAGTTCTGTTCTCTCATAGACACTCTTACCTTCCTCCACATGGGTGACAAACACATCCCCAAAGAGATCTGATAGAGCACAACTTTCTTCTACTTCTCTTTTATTTTGGAAGGTGGTTCCTGCAGAACATCATCATCAGCAGCTTGGTCATCTGCTGCAGCAGTAGATGTTGATGGAGTTGGTTCTGTGGGAATGCTGGGGAGTCTGGGTTCAGTACCATCAGTGGGCTCAGCTGGCTCAGTCTTCACCTTTAACCTAAAGCACATAAACTTATTTTAACTGATTGTGTTTTTGTTAATTTATCACATTATATAAATTTTCATGATATGACAGCCACAGATAGATTTAGACTTTTAAGTGGAAGGATTCAATCAACTGCACAAGAAATTGACAGAATGGAATAGTTTAACTTTAACTTATCATTTGTGGACTACTGGGCTATTGCCTATTTGTTAAAAGTTTTATTTCATTTAATTTTATATTTATATTTATATTTCATTTTATATTTATATCCATATTTCATTTTATATTTATATTTTATATTTATAAAATATTTATATTTTATTTATATTTTATTGTATGTATTGCTTTAAATGCTTTTAATAAATGTTTGATGTAGAATATTTACTGACAGCTTTCTGTCCAATTGAGTGATAGACCTCATGCCTCTGTGCTTCTGTAAGGTAAGGCAGAGCCTTAAATCTGAGGGTCAAGGGCTGACGCATGTAGCAAGAACTTCAACACATCCTCCTTGCAATATCTAAAAACAAACATTGGGACAATGTTTTAATAATAAGTTACATAATGTGATAATATGATATTATTCAATATTCATATGAAATATTTCAAATAATGTCAGTTCAATGTTGAACAAAGAAATTATACATGAAACTACCATTACAATAAATTCAGTAAATTTGTCAAATATTTCAAATCTCAAAACCAAATTCAATCATTGCTAAATGATGATGAATTATAGACAGTTTCGAGTTTTGTCACATTTAGTAATTTAGAAAAATTCATACCTTGGCTGAAGGTCATTGCTGATAATTGATTTTAATTCTGACACCAGGTCACTGTCTTCTGGTTTGACTTGCAATTGTTTGAGCAGCATCTCCTTCAGGGGATGTATGAGAGAAACTGTAGGGTTTTTCTGGCTGCACATCAAAGTGGTGACTGTTTTCAATGGTTTCAGAACCTGGATAATTTTCTCTATTTTTGTAATGTCATCATCATTCAGAGTCACAAGATCTTTGACATTCCTTCTAATGTCTATGAGGGTGGCAAAGACAGCAGCTTGCTGTTCCAAATATCTTTGTAACATATCGTACGTTGAGTTCCATCGCGTGGGAACATCACCTATAAGTTTTAGAGTTTTCAAGTCAAGTTTTGCTGCATTACAGTAAGTTTGCTTGTTGCAGATGTGCTCTTGTGAAAAAGTTTACCACCCTTCTCACTCTCCCCAAAAGTCTCTCTACTTGGTTGACTTTTCAACCCACGCTGAGTGGCCAGATTAATTGTATGGGCAGAAGCAGCCAATGTGTGGTTCCAAACCAGCTTCTTTGACAGCTTTAACAATATTACTAGCGTTGTCTGTGGTGATAGCAGGACCTCGCCCATTTCTTGAAAGCTCCCATGCATCAATAGTCAATGACAAACTTTCAGCTAAGTTTTCTGCCGTGTGGGATTCACTGAATTTCTTCGTTTCTAGAGTGTAATTTTGGATTGTCCAATCTCTGTCAATAAAATGCGCCGTTACTGCAACATAGTTTTCGGTCGCCCTTGACGTCCATGCATCAGTTGTAATGGATAGTGTTTCAGCTTCTTTCAGGTGTTTTAACTCTCGCGACTACGTTTCTCATTATTGCTGGCAGTACTGTGTTGGAGAAGTACGTGCGCGAGGGTAATGTGTATCTGGGCTCAAGCATGTGAATCATATTTTTAAATCCCTCATTCTGAACAGTTGAGAATGGCCTCATGTCACAAGCTAAGTATCCCCCGATAGCTAGAGAAATAGCACCGGAATGACAAGCAGTCAATTTTACCTGTCTCATGACCTCAGTAAGTTTCATTTGCCCAGAATTTGTATTCGTTAACTTCGTTTTGGTTCGTTTTGGTCAGAGTTTCTTCCGAAGTTTTGGTCATATCGAGTCCGTGTTTTCGTTTTAAATGGTTTGACAGGTTAGTTGTATTGCCTGATTTGTATGTAATATCTACGTAACATACACGACAAGTTGCCTTATCTTTTGAATCTTTCCGAAATCCAAAATGTTGCCATACCTTTGATTTTAAGTGGCATGCCGCATCTGACAGCACCACGTCGTCTGCCATGCTTTCTCCGGTGACCAAGATAATTAATTCTCGCCAACGAAGCGGAGATGCACGACTATAAAGATCGTAACAATAGCCAATGAGATTACATGGTACATTGACGACAGCTATCTTTCATCCAATCAGCAATGCGAACGACAACTATTTTGCATACAATTAACTCTCGGTAGTGAACAGGAAATGTGTGTAAAGGGAGGTCACTCCAGTTTAGTTTCGTTTTCTAGCTTCGAATCGATCGTGAGACTGATGAAAATTAAGTTAAGTAAAATGATGCACTATTGAATTTTTGTTGTCACATATAAAATAAACGTGATTGAATACTCTTTTTATAGCTAAAGTGTTTAATTTTTTTTAAAAATATTGCTAGTGAACCGAATCGAAGTTTGGACATTGTGAATCGAAGATCGATTCATGAGTGTACGGTTCGGTTCTCGGTGCACCGAACCGAACCGTTGCAGTCCTATATAACTTCAAAAAATATTACGGTCTGAAGAACGATAAGCATCATTAGATTATGATATCATATATGGAGAGAAAACATCGTTTAAATAGATTGAGTTTTCGTACTAAATATCATCTACGTAGAAATAAGTATCATAATGTCCATTACGGTCTGACAACATATGAAATATTTGATAAATAAGCTTTCAAATGGTGTATAATATTCCTAACATAGAGTACTCACTTCTTTACACGAGAGGTAAACGTTACCCTCCTATGCATCATCACCGTACAAGTTGATACAGTTGGTTGATAGCGCTTTTAAAACAAATCACTGTACGGTATCTAGTTAGTTCATGTTATCATTTCTAAGTAACTGAAGTTCTAATTATATATTTTGCTTAATTTTCTTAAGGTACTGCTAAATGCAACACAGGACGACTAAATGAACACTTCAGGCTGCTATTATTGTGGTTTTCGGACAAATTCTTTCAACATTATCAGTGACCACTGTATTATCAATAACCCATCCAGTGAATTAAAATACAAATTCTAATATGACGCCACAACCCAAAAATCTTATCTTCAAACCAAAAATTCTAAAATGAAGTATTGAGTTCCCTTAGAAAAAGTCTAACTGTGATATGAAGGGGTGTGTGTTTGGCCAGATGCAAGCCTTGTCCAGCCAGGATTTAACAGAGGAACTAGATAAGAATACAGAAACATTGTCCTGGCACGAACCTAGCACTGGGACCTCATCGACAATTGTTATTCCTGCATGTGGGAGTTTTGATGGAGGTTCTATGAAAGAAATGACAGAATTGCTTCCACTAGTCTAAAATAACTTAAATGAAGTCGGGCATGATGATATGTTTCTTAACTTTACACGATTGGTTGCTTCAATTCATTTACCTTGTATTGGACATTATTGCGTTCGTACTGTTTTCTGAAGTGGTATCGTGGTATTCACTCCACAACACTACTGATGAGATACAGTGAGGTTACACAATGTTTTTGGAGAATTGGGCTAAAATTGTTCAAAGTGAATTTTTTTAAATTCATGTCAGGCATGGCACACCGACACAGTGCCAGAGGGAAAAGTCCCCAGTGGCGTGTATGTTCCTCATGATTCCAAAATAAACTTTGCAGTTCCTGATAGGACTGTTCTGGACAGGATGAAAGGCCCTCTTGAACACAACCAACGTGTACCTGCTTGCATTATGCAAATACTGGACATGATTGCTAAAACTGACCCAGAGCAAGTTAACACTTACAAAACGTGTGTTAATGGAAAGAAAATCAATACCTGTACGGGTGGAAAGTTAGGGGATGTTGATTTATGGGGGTTTGAGGTGCATCCGACTCTCATTACACGAAACTCGTATTTTGGAAAGTTGCTAAGAATTTAACAGTTTGGAAATTCGTGAATTAGAATAGGTTACCGAGACAGACGAACAAGAAAGGGTAGTTCAAGTCTTTGAGTAATGATGTCACTAAGACTTGCAGTGGTCACGTGAGACAGTTGAGACAACACAAAGTTGGAGCAACTCTTGCACACGACAAATTTCCGAAAGTTGTAATTGGTGATTGGAGACAGTCCAAATATGCTTTCGTAAAAGTTCTCTCAAAACCAGCATGTACCAGCTATGTGGTGCCATCGAAGACCTCCTACACGGCATAGATAAATTCGGGCTTCTTGTTGCAGAAGGCAACAATACATCACATTTACATTAAAAATGCCAGTGTGTTATGAATATTAATGAAAACAAACACATTTGCATCACATCATAATGACTAGTGTATGCATGGACTATAAACTCGGTCAATATATCATTGATTATATGAACCAATAGTTACAATTTAATATCGATATTCACCAAAGTTAGAATTTTCCAATATCGAGTTTGTTGACATGTGTCTGAGACAACAAACAAAGAACAGATGACTAAGATCCTGTAAAATTGCAGTAAATAGTTTTTTTGATTTTTTAAAAGCAATTTCATGTTTTCCTTCGCGATTTGAGATAACATACTTTGAAGATATACCAGTACAATATATACATACGTTGAATGTGTCCCAAGATGTCAATAATGTCCACCTTTGAATAAGTTCTCACTCAGATCGTTATTCAGTTACGCGGTATATTCCATACAGAGAAACAAACCGTTTCCGCTATAATCCAGTACAGTGATGCTGCATTGTTGCGAGCAAAGAACTTTGGAACATGAAACTTCACACATACATTGTAAAATCTATTACGAGTAGAATACACATATCTCTCTGGGCTAACATCATGGTACATGGGAGTAGAAGCGAAAGTGCATAAGCTGGCAGAATTTGGCTCGATGCGCAAGAGGTGAAAAAAGTTGTGTTTTCATTAACATACAGATATCTCGCTAATAATTACTGTAAATGTTATATCGAAGTTATCTAATGTTGTAACGTAGCCTATTTGCATGTGAAATAATAATATACTTTGTCTTTAAATAAACGTTTTTGAGTGTGCCTGTTCAGACGACATGAACCAAAGCACGAACGTACAGCGCACTATATCCGGTTTGCACTGTATGAGATCATACACTGTGGAGCGAGCAAATAGCTGCTGATGCTGCACCGGAAGTCAGTACCGGGGAGAGTTGTTTCCCTTAGGCGTGTAAGGATGTGCAGGTCGTGGGCCTTGATTAACATTATGATGTTTAATTATATTTTAACCAGAGTCACGTTTCACAAAACAGAAGCACACCTCTGCAACTACATTACGTCATATCATCACAGGAGTTGTTTTTTTTACGAGCAACATCATTGCAAATTGATGTCAAAACAGAAACCAGAACTGCCTTTTGAATTCTACAGGATTTTTGAACGGTTAAATGAAAGACAAAAGTATATCTGTCCGTTATGTTTCTAGCTCTCCTGAATAAAAAATCAAACTAAGGTATGTCGCGGCGTGTTGTCAGTCATCCTTTCATCGTTAGCTGTTACACTGACCGCCTCCGTGGTGTGGTGGTTAGAGCGTCCGCCCGGAGAGCGGAAGGTCGCGGGTTCGATCCCCGACCGCGTCATACCAAAAGACGTTAAAATATGGTACTTGTTGGTCCCTGCCTGGCGCTCGGCATTAATGGGTACAACAAGGACTGGTCGACTCGGAGTCTCGGCTTAAGTCTGGGCTAGTACAAGCAGCCGCACATACACATACACACGCATGCACGTTGTCATATGAGCGAAATATTCTCAAGCACGACGTTAAACCCAATTTCACCTCCCCTCACCCCAGCTGTTACAGTGATGGTATCTCCTCTGAAACTACAAGGCCTATAGATCTGAAACTATGTGTAAATGGACCCACATATGGTGTCTTTAACATGTGTGCACATGAATATATTTCCACTTCTCTTACACATTATGCCTCTATTCTAAAAACAAATTGACGTATATCAATTGTGGTATGCTGTATAACATATAATTCGTTTAGAAATATTTCAGTTTTAATAAAGATACTTCATTTGACTATCAAATGCCTCCGTTTTTCTAGTGTTACGGCATTGTCGGCATGTCCTCTGGAACCACGAGGCCTTTGGTACTGAAGCTTTGTACGAAAGACACTGGCGAGTTTTGACTTGTATACATCCATTTATATACAACAACATATATATTTCAGGAATTTGTACACGAACTTGATTGGTTAACAAACCATGTTCACGTGTGCGCAAATTACTTTGACATGCAGAATATATGTGGCATGTGGAAGTACAATTGGTACGTGTTGGCATGAAGTGAGTGAATGCGTGACTTAATATTTATCGTCACATCGGCAATATTTCAGCCATATCGTGACGAGAAGAATTTATAATTATATTAAAGATCAATAAAGTTAGAAGTTAAAAACCTGTTGACAAAAAACAGTAAAACTACTAGTACATCACAGATATCCATTTAAAACTAGTAATTAAATCTAAAATATTTCAACTATAAATGACAATACAATATAAAAACAGGCTATAGATTGCAACGACTGAAGGTAAATCAATATACTAGGGACCATGGGGACTAACAGTACATGCACCCTAGCTTGGTTTACATCATCTTGGGATGAAGTAATTTTTGAAACGATAAATAGATCGGCACCTAGATACTTATTATCTAGCAAATGCAGTTCTATTCCGGATGGGGCGGTGGGGTAGTCTAGTGGTTAAAGCGTTCGTTCGTCAGGCTGAAGACCCGGGTTCAATTCCCCACATGGGTATAATGTGTGAAGCCCATCCTGATGTCCTCCGCCGTGATATTGCTGGAATATTGCTAAAAGCGGCGTAAAACCAAACTCACTCACAACATCTATTACGGACTGATTCCCGGAATTCCGAAGAGAGCGACTGACTTTTGGATATCTGTACTTTACTGATTTACTGCGAAAATGTAATAATAAATGCACTGTACGTTACATTTGGCCATTCAAAATGGCATTGTGCAATCACATTATCAAGACGGTATTCATTGCCAATATAACTCATTCTACATGGACCTATTTGGCAAATTACGTTAAAAAGATAATATAGTCGGTCGCCTCGTCCAAAGCCTATCCACCGTGTTATGACTAGCTCCAAGCAGAACTGACCAAACATCCGTGACACTATTTATGTTAGTTGTTCATGTTCGTGTTGGAGCTGTTTAAATAATGGAATCTAGCAATGGCCAACTAACAGCAGCTGTCACACACTTCGATCACAAACATTTCCAACCATGAGGTAACTTTCTACATGAAATAGTCAACATGGACTATTGCATATTATATGCTTGTCATCGTGATATTATATTCCTATTTGCTATTGGATGTTGGAGGCGGCAGGGAAGCCTGGTTAAAGAGTTCGAAGGTCACGTCGAAGACCCGGATAGGTACACTGTGTGGAGGTAATTTATGGTGTGATATTTTGGAAAGGTGATAAAAACGGAAAAAACGTAATGTCACTCACTTGCTACAGAAGGTAGACACATACTTGGAAGGTTAGGTAGGTGAGGATTTATCAGGATTTCCCAAAAATCAAAGAATAATTATGTGAAAAATACTAAAATGCTAGTACTTGAGATTTTATCTTGCCAGTCTTGTCAGTGACACATATATGGCTTGGATTAACACATGCGACTGGTAAATTGAGCATCTTTGGAAGTAAGACACGTGTGACTGATACGGAACCACAAGATGGTATATAAGACACGTGTGACTGATACGGAACCACAAGATGGTATATAAGACACGTGTGACTGATACAGAACCACAAGATGGTATAGAAGACACGTGGGACTGATACGGAACCACAAGATGGTATATGAGGCATTGACTGGTACGGAACCACAAGATGGTATATAAGACACGTGTGACTGATACGGAGCCACAAGATGGTATATAAGACACGTGTGACTGATACGGAACCACAAGATGGTATATAAGTCACGTGTGACCCATACGGAACCACAAGATGGTATATAAGACACGTGTGACTGATACGGAACCACAAGGTGATATATAAGACACGTGTGACTGATACGGAACCACAAGATGGTATATAAGATATGTGTGACTGAAACGGAACCACAAGATGGTATATAAGACACGTGTGACTGATACAGAACCACAAGATGGTATATAAGACATTGACTGATACAGAACCACAAGATGGTATATAAGACACGTGTGACTGATACGGAACCACAAGATGGTATATAAGTCACGTGTGACTGATACGGAACCACAAGATGGTATATGAGACACGTGTGACTGATACAGAACCACAAGATGGTATATAAGACACGTGGGACTGATACAGAACCACAAGGTGGTATATAAGACACGTGTGACTGATACAGAACCACAAGATGGTATATAAGACACGTGTGACTGATACGGAACCACAAGATGATATATAAGACACGTGTGACTGATACAGAACCACAAGATGGTATATAAGACACGTGTGACTGATACGGAAACACACGATGGTATATAAGACACGTGTGACTGATACGGAACCACAAGATGATATATAAGACGCGTGTGACTGATACGGAACCACAAGATGGTATATAAGACACGTGTGACTGATACGGAACCACAAGATGGTATATAAGACACGTGTGACTGATACAGAACCACAAGATGGTATATAAGACACGTGTGACTGATACGGAACCACAAGATGGTATTTAAGACACGTGTGACTGATACAGAACCACAAGATGATATATAAGACACGTGTGACTGATACAGAACCACAAGATGGTATATAAGACACGTGTGACTGATACGGAACCACAAGACGGTATATAAGACACGTGTGACTGATACAGAACCACAAGATGGTATATAAGACACGTGTGACTGATACGGAAGCACACAAGAAACAGGATGTAAGGCATGTGTAACTGATATAAAACATATGTGGTTGATACGGAAACACAAGACTGACTGACTGACTGACTGAGTTTGGTTTTACGCCGCTTTTAGCAATATTCCAGCAACATCACGGCGGGGGACACCAGAAATGGGCTTCACACATTGTGCCCATGTGGGGATTCGAACCCGGGTCTTCGGCGTGACGAGCCAACGCTTTAACCATTAGGCTACCCCACCGCCCCTGAAAACACAAGAAGGGAGATATAATATACATGTACGAGTGACGGATAAGGAACACATGACGAGGTGGGATATAAAACACGACGTCGTGTGACTGCTTGGGAACACATGATTTGCGAAAATGGTAGCACAACTGGAAGATGAATGTCATCCATTTAAAGATGTCAATTGTATTCTGTCGTCACCATATGACACGAATACAACATGCCGCCGTTTTACCCTACTGTGGTAAACATCAGTTCCTAACAGACAGAACTGGCTTTCTTAAGTGAAGACGACCCTCTGTCAGTCACGTCGCTGCCAAGGACCCACAGTCCGGGCCAATCTCAATCTCAGACGACGTTGCGCTGTCAGAAACTGTTCTCTGTATGTCCTTGAGCCCTGAGCCGTCTGGGGAACTGTCTGTCGACTATCCATATTCCGAAAGGTTTTCGTCGGTGTTGACGTCACTATCATCAATCAATTCCGGAAATGCAAAGTACGCAACAACAACAAACTAAAGGTGCCATTCAAGTGTAGCACTTTCTGCATACAGCATTGTTGTGTTTCGACAATGCATTTTCCACTGTTTTGTTTCAAAGTTTGTTTCCATTTTCGTGTTTTGCAAATTATCAGTCAGTTGGTTTCGTAAGTTTCTCCATCTATACACAACTTTTCGATATTTTAGCTCGATTAACGGTAAAGTGGTACACATGTTATACTAGGGATTACACTTTCTCAGTAAAATACAGATTCTAGTTATTTCCTTGGGTTTAGTCCCACTCTCTCAGTGTCATTCACCTAATCGTCAGAAATGTTAATTAAGTGCAGATTTTAAGAGCCTGTTACGTTCGACTATATGTTTTGACTCACCACTTATTTGGAATAGTTTTCATTTGTTTTACGGTGAACAACATACCCTCTACAGGACCCTCTGTAAATGCATTGGGAAGTCAGGTTGAGTTACTTGGTTGATTGCATCTCATTGTATCCCTCGTGCGTGTCGATGCTCATGATGTCAGCCATTGGATTGTCTGATCCAGGCTAGATTGGTGTGTGACCACTGATTGTGACGTTAACAAACCAACCATCCATTCAACCAACCAACTAGAACACTTCCACAACCTTGTTCAATGTGGACTGAGTCAGGTCTGAGAAACCGTATCCTGAAATGTGGTAGATTTTACGGACGCTTCCAAAAATGATCATCTCGCACATAAATGTGAGTGAGTTAAAATTTAACGCCACATCGGCAATATTTCAGCCATATCGTGACGAGAACAATTAATTTTATACATAGTAATTAATGGTAAATTGTAAAAACCTGTCAACGAAGGACAGTATAATACCTAGATTATCACAGATTCTAATTTAAAACTAGTAATTAAATCTAAAACAGTTTAACTATAGATGACAATACAAGGTAAAAACAGGCTATATATTGCCAACAACTGAAGGTAGATCACCATATTAGGGACCCGCATAAATGTCCATTTACTACCAGATAATGAAATCTGTATTTTCTAAAGATGAGTTAGTTGTATTTACCTCGATATTTAATTTAGTCCGGGGAATTTGCCTTCAGGTATTTTGCCCATAAGGAACTTTGCCCACAGCAACTCAGCCCATTTGGAACTATATATAGTTTTATAAGAGATGAAACATCAATTGCACTTCACCAAAGCTTCTCTGCTGCTTTGTATTTCTTTTTCTAATTACATTTAATACTCACCTTACCACTCACTCACCCAGTTGGATAAAGTATATAAGGATGATTTCATTAACATTAACTTCAGTGTTAAAACGCTATTCAGTTTTGACTCGATATATTATATGCTGTATTTGTGCAGTGCATAACAATAATACATACTTACTCTATACCATGTTATATTAGTTATTAATATTGTGGGCAATGCATAATTCATTAAGATTGGATTGGTCACCTGATCAAGTGAGATTCAACTGAAGACCGCTCCAATTGTCGTAACTGCCGATGGGGCTTTAGTAAACCCACAACAGTATTGCGTGACCGTGTCACAACTGGCAGGTGGTCTATTATTGTGAAGGTCCGTGCACCCTTGTCAGTTAAGTCAGGAGTGACGGGTCAACATGTCCTAACTGAACATTAAAAGTGATAATTGAACAGGTGTCACAACTGGTTGGTAGAGAGTGATAGCGAGAAAAAGTGAATCGGAGTCGGAAAGTAACTGATGTCTGTACGTTGTAAAGTTAGTAAACCAAACTAGATGGCTTATGACTGTATAAACAATTCAATTAAAACACGAAAGGATTGTTTGTTCAGAAGTTTTCCGTGACAAGTTCTGTTACCAATCCATGTATGCATGTTTCGCACGAACGCAACATTGATAACATTCTCTGCTCCCCTATTTAATGAAGTTAACTCGACCTGCCGTTGGTGCCATTTGACCTCCCAGGTCATGCATATGTAGAGTAACTCAGGTTAAGGTGAACAAGTTGTACATTCATGGCACACTTGCATTCACACATCACTCAAAGATAAACGCAACACCAAGTTCTATGCTCAAATAGGTTTATTCTGTCTCAGTCCATCTCTCTTACTACAACGCCAACTCCAGACAGGGCAGACTCGTACCAAACGGGGGAACTGAGTGACGTGGATTAACTTCCGAGAAGGTTGAGCTCGCACTCTCCGCATTCTGCTCTCCTAGTGCCAAACGTCTTTTTGAATAGTTAGAACCTGTCCTGATCTTGATCACATGTTTCAACCTATCGATTCGTTAACACTGTATCTGACCCAACACTCACGTGTGTCGTGATTGGAAGAATATCGGGCAGCACCGTTCGGTTACTCACCCCTTTATACTAATTTGTTAACTGTTTTAATGAAAGCTTAATCTGGTCTGTCTTTCATGACGAATGTGTCCGGTCTCTGCCTTCTGTAGTCTAGGCCCAAACGTCCTTCTCTCCAGACTTTCTGTCTCCATACCGTTCCTAACCGTTATCACTCACAGGGTTGGAAATAACTTTAAACTTGCTAGTGTACTCCGGTACAGTGGCACATGTAAAATCACTTGCCCTGATAATTTTTCCACTATTCCGGCCGTTTTCTTGGGTTTATTAAAAATTAACAACATAATTAACATTGGAAAGTCATCTGGACACCGGTACAGTGTGATATACAAATTTGCTTGCCCGACAGAAAAAAACACTGGACTCGGACGTCGGGCAATGGGTTATTTCCACCCCTGACTCATGAGCAACTGCAAATCTAAATACGGAATCTAATGTAATGCTTTAATGGTCCAGGGATGCATTTTTACCTTATAACACTATACATATATATATGATATATGAATAAGTTGCAGTATATTATTTGCTTAGTCAAAACGTCTAGTTTCAATTATAAATTGATGAACTGATTTTAGATATCAGATTGCGTTAGAGGGTTTATGGAAGAAGTTCCATATAAGATTGTCTTTAATGAAAAGCCATTGGTATGATGAAATTTATTTGCGGTTATAGAATCAAATCTGGAACATACGAAGAAGTAATGACGTGCATCTACAGTGGCGTGGCCACATAAACAATCTGCTCTCTCTGATATATGTCTGTTGAATTTGTCAGCGTGGACATCGCTACATCCTAAACTTAAGGGACAGTAGAGGATTTGACAACCTCTTGAATCTATATTTGGGTCGAAATGAATATTTTTATCAGATTTGAAGTCGTTGAGGTCCTCAAGTAATTTAATATTTTGTGCTAACGCATTCCATAAGCTTACGATAGGATGTTATCGCCTCTAACATAAGATAACTGAAAACATGTTTAAATATACATCGCTCAAATTGTTTAGATACACAACTAGATAAGGCTACTGTTCCGAAATTTGTACAGTCATTTACACTTCCTTTTTTATGAATCGGTGTAACGCTTACTTCTTTCCATGGGTCTGGGAATACTTGCTGTTGAAGTGATAAATTAAAAAAATCCCGTTAAAAGGGGTGAAATACTGCGTGTGATTGGTTTAAGAATTATGTTTCCAAGTCCGTCAGGGCCTGTTGCTTTTGTAGTATAATCTCTCATTAAGTGAGTCAGTGATTTAAGATTTTAAGTCACATCGGCAATATTTCAGCCATATCGTGACTAAAAGAAGGTATCGATTTATAATGATTAAAAATTTCATCATAATTGTTGAGAATAGAACAGTTCTGTTGTTGGCATGTAAATCAACTTTGCAAGTCATTAGATATTGTTCAATCAGTGACTCTTTTACATGATGAAGAAATATAGCTTTCATGGTTGTAGTTTAGCATTCCAAGTACTCACACCAAATAATATTGAGATGATATTAACATAAATTATTGAATTTAATAAAATTGGCCATTGTGAATTTTTCCTGTGACTTTTACCCCAGCCAAAAACTGTGACTTTTTTCCCCTGTGACTTTCTTTCCGATCACAGGCAAACTGTTTCGCAAATAGGGTTGAGCAACAAACAGAAAATGACCAGTCTTCCTATATGCGAGCGAAACGAGCAAAGGTTGGCAACATACTTCCTTCGCTTCGGTTCGAAAAATATTTTAAATATCAAAATAAAATATTGCCACCATCAAAGGTAGACACCCATACCCCACAGGGTTGTGCTGTCAGAGTCCCAGCCTCATATTTAATAATTACTCACGTAAAACATGTCGGCTTCCGGTTCAACGGAGTGAAGGAACAGGGGGAGTTAAATATAAATATACTTGTTGAACCACATGTCCGCCATATGGAATATATGCGATGTTACTTCCTTGCTTTCATTCACTACGCCAGAAGTGTCTTTTTCGTAGAATAAATGTTACGGAAATTCTAACAACAACGACGGCAGATAAGAAAAATAATCTCCAACATTTTAATGGAAACATTCGCGATATAATGTTTCCTTTTAGTTTCTGCTTATTCTTGTTCCTTCACTCCGTTGAACCGGAAGCTGGCATGGGTAATGGAGGCGCAGAACGATTTGACATGCCAAGAGTGGCGCTTAAAATGTTGAATTAAATATATTGTACATATTATCAAGTTTTTATTCGTTAACTTTTGTTGTAGCATTCAACCAAATCATTCCACTTCATTTTAAAGCCATGAAGTTCTTCGATACGAGACAGACAACATGCACTAGGGCGCACTTAGATTGTGCGCGCGTGTGTGTGTGTGTGTGTGTGTGTGTGTGAAATATAATTTACTCAGGCAATTTATAAATTGTCTAGATATTACAGTCATTTTATGAATTCACTAAAAACGGATCGTGTACTTTATTATGAATTTCCAAAGTACATAAAAATTACAATAAGTCAATTATGCTAGGACTATAAGGCAAAAATACAAAAACACAAAAAACAACAACGTACATTGAATTCGTTTCTTTCAATCCCAACATTTTTTACCACTGGCAGATGAAGTTTAACTTCAAAATGACTTCATTTGTTATCATAATAATGAAGATGGAAATATTAATGGGTACAAAAGATGATAACATTTTCCAATAAATTCAAAGACGAAACTTGTTGATCAATGTAGAGACCATGTAATAAAGGGTGGGAGGTTTATAACATGGTAAGTATACACCCTTATACTGCCAATTGCGCTAGGGGGTGTCGCAGCAGAGATCGCAACCCAGTCAAGAATTCTGGGATATCATCCGGGTATTCCTCTCCCTTTAAAGACAGCGTTAATATACTCTTAAGAAAAGAAACGCACAGGCGTTTTCAGCAGTTCATTTCGATATAATTTGACAGCAATCGTCATTTAGACAATTCCTATGTTTAATCATGTGGCTGTTGTGATATATGAAAAACGTTTTCCACCTAATGCACGTGCAATGCGTCGGAAACATGAGTAGAGAGCATTTCTTTACGACGTAATCGAAGATACAAAATGTCAAGATTGAATGACTGAAATATCGCCTTTGGAGTTTGGAAGCAAAGTCCCAGTTTGCTGTTGCAAGACACTTCAACGTCAACCACAGCACCATATCTCAACTGTGGCATCGATACACCCGCTTCAATTAGACCCAAGATTATCCTAGAAGTGGAAGACCAAGACTGACCACTCCTGCTAGAGGACCGATTCATCCATATGTTTCGCCTACGTCACCGATCTGCTGCAGCAACAGACACTTGCAGAACCTGTCAACGATTTTACTCTAAAATTTCAAAGCGATCAGCCGTTTGGCAGTCACATTCCATCTAAGGTCAAGGTCATTTGTACAACCAGTGTTGTGCGTCACGTGACAGATTTGACGGGACGTACGGTTCGTACACCCTGGCAAATCCGTCTTAATGGTTTCGTATGCTTTGGCTATTGACGAATCAGACTGCGACAAATTTATCTTAAGGGTACAAAGTTTTCGTGAATACGTTTACTTGATGCGGATACAGATGTACATAACTTAAAAACATAAAGCTAGATAAAGTTAAAAGTAAATCATCCAATATATCCTTATCTTGTGCACAGTTGGCGCACGCACAGGCCTTCCGCAATGAAATTATAATTAAAGAATTAAGGGTCACAGCTTGATCTGCCCGTCCTTTGTAACCCTGCGCGAATGTCTGCTTCGTTATAGATCAGTTAACCATAAGTGTCCATCAAATGAAATGAAATTGTAGTATATTCATTGCATGCAAACCCCGGCCAATATATTATATTCTAACGTGCCCTATGTATGTAAGCGTAAATGATCATCATGTATATAACGCTATGCTTGTACTTGTATACAGGACATATATTGTATACATGTAAACTTTTAGTGTACGAAGATCAATAAATCAAAGCAAAACGAACCCGGCTCCAACAATCTTAGCCGTCCGTGAAAGGAAAAACTGAGAACCAATACTGCTGTCGACGTTTTCCTCTTGTGTCGTTGAGTACTGTAACAATTAAAGGTTCGATAAAACAGTTTATAGCGACACTCGACGTTCTCACATGTTAATAAACGAGGCACATAAACACTTCAGATGTGCAGACTTCGGACCGGTTGTTCAATACTCGGTTATCTTAACCGCCGGTTAACTCCTAACGGCCGGTTAAGGATTACCAAAAAAGGAATCGCAAAATGTCGCCTGCACCCCAAGGGAAAAGAGAAGTCGAAATTTCTCTGCTGACGATGAGAATGTAATCCAGTCAATGGTTGAAACCAACTCTATAGTTTATCATAGGCATGCGAATGTCGCAGCGCTGTATTGGAATGTATTGGAACACAAGGTTCCAGACGTTTGCATATATATTTCAAAGACATATGATCCCAGCTCTGTGTGGGACTTACTTCAATTCCGACAACAGAGATGACATTTTAATGAGAAACTATAGCACAGCTATAGATAAAATATGATGAATCCATGAAAATACATGTAATATTAATAGTAGAAGCATGTTTTCAGTGGATAGAATATTTACAAATATTACACACAGGAGTTACGCTTAGACGGCTACAGTCTTAATGAATCTTTGAATTCCCACAAGACCTATCGCTCACTTTTCACTCCTTAAATTGTCATGACTGTATGGCCAAGTCATTAAGATGCTATCAATATGATTTATTAATTATTTGCCAAGTCTGTCAAAAATTGTAATGTATGAACACACATTGACAAATCTTTTAACATCAAACAATATAGATGTTGTGACAATAATACCATTAGCTTTTATCTGAAATATGCATTCAATGCCAATAGAAACTTAATATGTTAATAGCACCACGTGAACGTAATCAAACTGTAATTGTACTATAGGCCCCAGGGCCAACACTGCTGAATAAAATCGATCTATTATTCAACCTTACTGTTGACAGGAATCTCATGAATAAAACTGCAATATCGTCATTATCTGAACGCCTTCACAGAGGCATATTCCGGAAAGATGTCTTGAAAAACATGAAGCTGCCTCTAATTTATAGATGAACATAATTTCCTCGATACTCATTAATCAGATGAACCTTCATTTAGTTCAATTCACAAGTGACTGCAGAAAATGCATAATTCTTTTTAATGACTTCGTACATCAGTGTATAACATTAGCATTCAGATAATATTAAAAAATAAGTTTAAAATTCCGAACATTATCGTGTAAAATGACAAGAATGCCAAATCATCATAGATTGTGTCCACAAGACTCTCAATCTCAACTTCGTCTGAATCCTCCATTCTACTCAAATCTAAGTTCTTGCTGGATATTATGTCAGTCAAGATTTGGGGAAGGATGTTGCCTATGGTCCATTGATATTTCGGAGCATTTACTCCCCCTGTCAGCCACCCATAGCCCACAGGGTGAGCAACACTGGGGGGATTCTTGTCAGCATTGACCAAGATGAAGGCCTGGTGATCGCACGCTGCAGGGAGTCTCTGCAAGGTGGAAAGAGTCTCATGTCTACATCATCATAGCTTGTCATAGTCTGTCCTCCTTTGGGTTTGAACTTCTTCATGAAGATTTGGTAGCGAGCCTCATTTACATTGTGTGTGACTTGACCATACATATGACAGACAAAGGAGTCCAAAGACCTCAACAAGTCAGTAGCTATCTCATCAGAAAGCCCTATCTTGGAAAAAGCATTCACAAATTCAGGGTGAGATTCGAGAAGCTCAATGGGGAGAAACTAGAATCATTCTTCACGTTTTGCATGTTGATGCTCAGCATCCTTCTGCTGCACAAGTTGTGATATGATCAGATGATACAGATGTGTTGATTCTGCTTCTGAAGGTTGTTCAAAAGGTGAAACCTTCTGTTCTATTTGACAAAGGCACTGGTGGTATCACGTCCTGTAATGCATGAAGGGCTGGCTGGACATTGCACAGAGTGGACCCTTTCAGATTGACGATACTTTGTACATCCAGAAGTCTTCGTTTGTCACCAGTGCCCTTGTCAAATAGAACAGAAGGTTTCACCTTTGAACAACCTTCAGAAGCAGAATCAACATCCCCAATGAGTTTGAATAATAATATACAGGTTTTAAAAAAGAACAAGTTGGCCTTATATACAGAACATTGGCGGGCGTGTTCTGCACTTGCCGCTTATCTAGACGTCTTTTAAAAGAATGACCATACATACATGCACATTTCATTCAGTACAGCATTTGAGCAAGGTTGCTTTTGTGTCATTCAAAGTTTGAGATGTTTTTGATGTGGATGACGTATTTTGACACATCATTGACAATGATGTTAGATGCAACATCTTGAATTGCATCACATGATTCCATGTTTTATCAGGTGAACAAATGACTTGCCTTGTTCAAATGACTTGACTTGTGTTTGTGACAGGTGCCATGGTGAGGTTGGTATCATCACTGTTTCGTAGTGAGTCATGAAACATGCTCATGATATATCTTACTCGAGATTTCTTACGAATAGGGGAAGTGCAAAGGGTTTTGTGGCTTTCATTCAAACCAATACTGTCATTTTAATGTCACATCTTCCACAAGGAGGGCGGTGGGGTAGTCTAGTGGTTAAAACGTTCGCTCGTCACGCTGAGGACCTGGGTTCAATTCCCCGCATGGGTACAACATGTGAAACCCATTTCTGGAGTCCCCTGCCGTATTATTGTTTGAATATTGCTTAAAGCGGCGTAAAAGCAAACCCAGTCACTCTTCCGCAAGGAGTTTTTGCAGCACATGATTGACTTCTGTTACTAAACCAGTGACTCATAGATAGTATTTAAGGATTAGCCTTGTGTGAACAGCGTCTGCCGGGACAGCGGAGTTGTTCAATCCCTATCCAAGGCAAGCCAAAACATGTAAAGTTGGTTCTTGTTGCCCTGCCTGGTGGTCGACATTAAGGGGATAAAACATGGAATGGTAGGGTCGATGTCAGTATGCCATGACCAGGTGAGGTGGCGCTGTATTCACGAGTAGATCGCTCTCTCCAAACCAAGTCAAATACTTAAACAAAATGTCCGCGAAGAAAGGAAATAAGTCCAAACACGGTACTGAAGTCTCGCAACGTTCTGCATCTTCAAATATGGAATAGTATATACGGACAAGAGCTCGTACAAGCTCCGAGAGACCTTCCGACTCAGTCAACATGCCGTCGTCCGCCATTAGTCCCCCCTGCCGACATGGACAGGACCGAACTCAAGAGTCTCAATCAGGAATCCCTCACAACGCATACACACACAATTGTGAGAAGTACTGACGCAATGAGTATTGAGATTAAAGAGCTCCACACTAGAACTAATGACATACTTCCGCCTATGTCGCTCAGCGCGGAGCAAATTGAAACAAACAGAAAAGAAATTGAGAAGTTAAAGCAGGACATGTCAGACATTAAGAAACCATCTGAATTGAAGTTCCTGACGCTGGAGTTGTAGTGACCTGTTGCTTTATGACATCCCCGATGATAAGGACCCAGAGAGTGCTGCTAGGGAAGTGTTCTTCACTTGGTGTGAAAGACGTGGAGAACATGTATACATCGGTTACCCCGCATGAGTACTGATCCTGCCAACTCTAGAGCAGATATGTCAAACCAATTGTTATCAAATTTTTGTTAGAGCAGGAGACAGACAAGCTGTCTTCCACGCTCCCATCAAGGGATGGGCCTCTCTCAAGAAAAGAAAAAAATGTATTCGTACTGATCTCCCGGTCCCCCTAAAGAAACAGAGGGATAAACTTGCGAACCCCGCTTTCCAGCTCAGGAAAAACCACAAGGTACAGACCAGGATCTTGGAGAAAGGAGTTGATCTCGCTCTGCGGATAAGGAAAACCCCTCAGGATCGCCGGAGGATCGTTGAAATAGACGAGGATATCAGTGTCAGTACCTAGTCTCGTAACATAACGGTTTCAAACTATGTGTGTAACATTTCTCGGTGAAAACACCTGTTTCTTTTTGTTGCCTTCATTTCAGTTCAATCGCCTTTGGTCGTGAATCATTCTCTTCCCACAGAGGTTACTTGTCATATCTTCCTACGAACCTCTGTTCTAATACGGTCATATTTCCTGGTTCTCGTAAAATCCCTAGCGCAACACGAATTATCTCCCTTCTTTCTGTCCAATCAGAACACATGTTACATCAACTTGACTAATACAAGCAAATGTTGGGTCACAAATATCCCTCCTCTGCCAGGAACTTGTGTTGACGTGACACACAAGCCATTTAATGGCTAGCCTAGCTGTTGTCAGCGAGGGCGATGGAGGCGCCATTGTTCCGCCATTTACATGACTGAGTTCTGTCTATAAGAAACGTTTGCGCATCGCGCAGGGAGAGAGGTTCTAGTTTTCCCGAAGCATACGGAAATAACCGAGGCCTTGCGAATGATCACTTTTTGAAACAACGTCGCTGATTGCACAACTAAATCTGATTTCGCAACCTAATCACGAATCCTGAACACTCGCACCATGAAAGGGCCGTATTAGAACAGAGGTTAGTAGGAAGAAATGACAAGTAACCTCTGTGGGAAGAGAATGGTCGTGAATATACTTGAAGAGTTATCGGACGATCAGTGAATGAACTATGAGTACACAACGGATAGATCTACCTCCGATATGCCTCATAACTCTGACTAATATATTCAGAATATGCCTCTGAACTCTTAAATAACATTTGCACAGGCAGGAACACGTGCTGTGCTATACTAGTATATAAATAGTTCTTATTCACTGCGCAACTGGCTTTGGGATGTTTGGCTTTGGGACTGCAGACTAGTGCTGTGTGTGTGACGCGTGAGTAACCATTTGCTTTTAGTTACAAACAAGACTTCATTAACATGTATTCTAGCTGCTATGTGACCACCTCAGTCTGAACAGTACTCGAGAGGCACTCATGGCAAATGACCTATGGAGCTTTTCGTACACGCTATGACATTTCGTCCCATATATTGTTGCATTTGTTGGTATATTGGATATGGAATGTCACTTTTGGTCTCTGGTTACTTTTACCAATGACTGGTTTTGGAAGGAAAGAGGAAAACGTCATCTATTTCTTTGTTTTTACATTCCTTTATATATTTTTTAAAGCAAAAATATTTCCATCAGTTTCGCTTGTTAGAAACTTCATGTACTTTTCATGCCCAATTATGCCACATTTTAGAATGTACATTCATTTCCAAACTACCATGCCATTTACCAGTACATGTATATATTTCTAACTTAGCTCAGAGCCTTTTTGTTTCATAACATAATCTCCATTTGAAATGACAAAAATTAAGAAAATTAAAATGATTTCATCAAATTGGAGAGGTTTAGCTGACAAAAACAAGAAAAAAGAAGTTATGAACTTCAAGAATTAAATACTCACGTATTTGTCTACACGACTCTTATATTTCACCTGAAAATGGGAATACTGTGAAAAATGAATGGGGTCTGCATTGTATAATTGCTCCCTATATAGAAATATAATGCAAGAGGCGTCGCAATATTTTCCAATAATGAAAATTGATTGTACTATCCATAGAACAATTATCGATGAAAATGGAAATTATATTATCGCAGATCTAACAGTAGATGATAGAAGAATTACGTTTACTAATCTCAATAGATAAATGAAGATAACCCAAATTTCTATAAAAAACTAGAAAATATTCATGGTTTCGGGAAATGAATCATTATCGTTGTTGGTGATTGAACTTAGCATTAGACCCATCAATAGATTGAGAGAATTATAAACACATAAATAATTGAGGTATTGAACTACCTGAATATAACAACCTTTTTGATATTTGGAGAGAATTAAATAAAAATGAAAAGAAAAGATACTTGGTGGAAAAAAATCCAAGGCAACAAGCTTGATTAGATTCTTTTATTATTTCACAAGGTATTTGTGACCAAACCTTGCATTCCAATATTTTACCAGGATATAAATCTGATCATTCTACTATTGATATATCTTTTTCAAACTCTATTAGCCAAGAAAGAGGGAGTGTTTATTGAAGTTTAATAAGTCCTTGCTTCCTAACCCAGATTATGGAAACTTAGTTAGGAATACATTAAAAGAAACCATTGATGAATACACAATATCTGAACCAGTCAATTATGATAGTCCAGGGAAATACAGCTTAGGATTGATGATAGCTTATTTCTAGAAACCCTACTAATGAAACTAAGGTAAGAGTATATCCCATTCCACATATCTGAAAAACAGCAAAAGAATAGAACTGATGAACTAGAATCTAGAATAAAGACACTTGAAGAAGTTATAAGAAGAGATTTTCAAAACATTAGTGACAATTTGCTAGGTGAACTATCAAACATGCAAAACTGAGCTTGAGCAGGTAGAAGAAGAAGAAATGAGAAGAAAAAATAAGCTGCTTTGGCATGAAGAAGGAGAAAACCAACAAAATATTTTTGTCACTTGGAAAACAAATTATGCTAGTAACTCTATTAAGAAACTTTAGTCAAGCAACAATGAGGATTTAACAGATAGGGATTCTATGAATATCTTCTGGCAACAGTCTGATGTCTGATAGAGAGACGCTCTAGCTGACTCTGTGTTTGGTTGAAAGAACCTCACAGCTGCGTGTCATCTGCGCAGAAGTGGTCAAGATTAAGGTTTGCTACAACAGAGCCAAGTGCAACAGTGTAGAGGGTGATGATGATCGTACCAAGCACGGGACTCCGCACTCAAGCCTAGATGCGGTTGACACAGACTCGCCAACAACAACGGTTTGAGTCCTGTCCTGTAGATAAGATGCCAGCCAGGATAAAGCTGAATCCAAGTTCTGTATCAAGTCTTTTGAGGAGTCTCTGGTGATCAATCGTGTCAAAGGCACTGCTTAGGCCAAGTAATGTGAGCAGGGCTATACTTGTCCTGTGTCATTACCACATCGTAGGTCATTCAGGATCTTCAGCAGAGCCGTCTCTGTGCTGTGTTGTGCTCTGCAGGCTGATAGGAACACCTCATAGAGGTCATGCCAGGAAAGGTGGCCCATGAGACGACTGGAGACTGCACGTTCAATGAGTTGGATATAAATGCTAACTTTGAAACAGGCCTGTAGTTTTTTTGTATCCTCCTAATCAAGCTTGATTTTTCAGATGTGGCGTAACAAGAGCTGACTTGATTACACTTGGGACACATAACCAGATGAAGTAGAAGAGTTAATAATTAGCACTAATGTTGGTAAATATCAGTGAAAGAGGCATGCCATCAAACAGTTTTGAGAGAATATCAGCTTCATCCACAGCCACAGAAGACAAAATCTTGTCATGAATGTTCTTGGATCTTTTGTAGAAATAATGCGAAAATGTCTGTGCTATTACTTCATTGTCATCAGATGTCGCAAGTGTCGATTCAAAGTGTTTACCCAAGATACTGAACAAAAGTTCGAACAGCAACTTTGGACTTGACTCGTTGGCTTCAATCTTAGAATTGAGATGTTGATTTGTCAGATGACCGTTGTTGGTCGATTTTGGCTGAAATATACATTTGGCGATGAATCTACAGGAAAGATTGCTTTCCATCTGCGTTCTGCTTTCCTCTTGTCTTTTTTCGCTTGTCGAACTTCAGGTGTGAAGTCCCAAGCAGTGACTGGTTTTAGTGACTGGGTATGACTCTGTCCTTCACTGGTGCATGTTTTTCATATAGCATCTCAGATAGAACTCTCAGCATCAGATGGTGGCTCAAGTATAAGGTCTGAGTTTAGCAAATTGTCTTTAAAAGTATCCATATCCAGGGAGCGCATGTTCCTACAGCGAGTAATCTTCACATTTGGACTGGGTATTGAGAGGTCCAAGCTCACAAAGATATGGAAATGGTCAGAGAGCTGTAGATCCTATACAGATACACAACTGACACACGCGTCTGAAGCACGGGTAACTATCCAGTCCAGAGTGTGTCCTTCTCTGTGGCTTGCTTCAGATACGAGCTGTACACAGTTGTGGACTTCAAGAAGATTTTAAAGTATTCATTTAGTGTCATGGTTATCCTTGTTGTCAAAATGGAAATTGAAGTCGCCTACGGTGATAAGAGCTACTTCGTCAACTTATCCAGTCTGTGCCGAGACGGTGCCGAGCAGTAATTGCTGCCAATGGTGGCCATACAAAGAACTGACTTTGACACCATCTTGTGGACTCAAGTATACAGAAACACAACAGTGAGGGCTTTGTCTACAGACGTTTGAATTTTCACCTTTTTTACCATTGGGATTACATGAAATAGTTGCTCTTAAACTAATGCAAGAAATTCTTCTAAAAATGGCTTGTCCATTTCTTTTTTTTGAAGAGTATATTCTGGGTCGCAGTTTCATGTAAAGACCTCTTCTATACTTGATAAACAGGGTAAAAAGTATATTCCTTTTTCATATTGTACTAGTTCTATACAGAATATATGCATTGTGAAGAAATGGTGTTTTTATTCATCATTATAACTTTTAGAGCTAAAAATAACTCTTTTATGTAAATTTAAAACTAAAAAGATCTGGTGACTTACAGCATATGAGAAATATATTCCGTAAGCAAATATGCATGGTATTTGATATTAAACCATTGTTTTCTTCCGAGTTTTTGCAACTTTTTCAGTTCCCGGTTAAATTTAGGCGGCCATCTTGGATTTTGAGCTAAAAATAGCTTTCGCATCAATATTCGGATTGGAACCAAACATTTTTTAAACTCCTTTAACATATAAACTCAAAAGAATATATGATTTGCTTTCATCAAAAAACTTTCACGGAATCCCATAAGCTCCTTGACTATAGAGGTACCTCTTGCGAACTCATTTGGACCTCTCGATATGGAAGTTACTCTGTCCTCACAGGACAGGCTGAGGAGCCTATCCTCTTCACACTCACGAGTAAGATCACCAACTGAGCCGCCATGACTCATTTGTCTATTTTAATGCAATGGAATTGCAGAGGCTTAAAAAATAACTTTAATGAGATACAATTGCTGATACAAGATTTTCAGCCGTACGATATATGTCTCCAGGAGACATATCTTAAACCCACAGACAACTTTACTTTAAGACAGTTCAGCGATTATCATTCCTTTTCTCCCCCAGGAGATAAAGCAACTAGTGGTGCTTCCATTTTGGTACGACATGGCATCATACATAGCCCTGTGTCTCTTAATACTAATCTTCAAACTGTAGCTGTTCGTCTAACCCTGCATATTGCATTAACGCTGTGCAGCCTGTATATCCCTCCTTCTTCTGATATTCGACAGTCGGGTCTTCAACATCTCTATGATCAACTTCCAAAGCCATGTATTATCATGGGCGATCTGAACGGACACAATCCGCTTTGGGGATGTGTTCATACTTATAATAAAGGTAAAATCCTTGAGGAATTCAATTCCGATATTAATTTATGTATTTATAATGATGATTCAGCTACTTATTTACATCCAGCTACGGGAACATATTCTTCCCTGGATTTATCACTCGCCGACTCCATCTTGTATAATGAATTTGAACGGACGGTGCATGATGACCTATGTGGGAGTGATCACTTTCCTACCATTCTCAAAACAATCAACCCTGGTGATGATCCTCCTTATCGAGAAGGAACTTCGCCAGGGGCTGATTGGTCATTATATAAGACACCATGTGCTGATCACTTAAAACATGATGTTTTGCGAACAGCGACAATCCTCTAATAAAGAAATCAACGGTATTGTTTTACATGATAATGGACATAAAAGATAGGTCAATATGCTGATACATACAAGAATTGTTTCTTGATGGGCCCCTGAAACCAGTTTTACAGGCAGTAATGGAATACTCCGCGACACTTTTTACAAAATGTCAGGACTAAGAATGAATAATCAAAACAAAGGCTGTATGGCTAGGCTCTATGGCAGGGAGTAAGCTAAAATTATGTAACAACCTTCAACCAGACTTTGGAAGAAGGTAATTTGGATGTTTTGGGAGTCACATTAAATGCAGATGTTGGAAGACCTATGGGTGATTAACACGCAAAGAGCTGTGAGATAATATTAAAAGAAGATGAAACCGGGAGAAAACGCTATTTAACCTTAATTGGCAAAGGCATAATAGTAATATTATCAGGTGAAGTCCTTCACCAAGTTCGCTTCCAGAGTCGATCTTTTGTGGAGAAGCTTCTGAGAAGCTGCATTGCATCGTGTGTGCATTTTTGCTCTGCTCAGGACCAGTCACTTTCCCACTCGTACCAGCCTACCTGCGGTAAAATGTGATTCTTAAAGAAAATATCAATATGAAATGTCGACTCTGTAATGAATTTTCAGAGACTGTCCAACACCTTGTCAGTGGATGCCCTTCTTTGGCACAAACAGCATATCTTAAACGACATGATGGCATGGCTCGTTGCTTTTACTACCGTCTCCACCATGTCTGTATTTTGACTCGAGGTCGATCCATGGTACGACCCTGAACATGTCCGAGGGCGTCAGTGGAAAATTCTCCGAATAGACCCATGTACAGCCTGGTAGAAGAATTCCTGCCAACAAACCTTGATCTGGTCCTTTTTGATGAAGCCAATGAATGTATTTATATCATTGAATTTTCTGTCCCTTTGACACCAATGTGATTAGCAAGATTCAGGAAAAGCATGATAAATATGCGGACCTTCGCCTTTGAAATGTCTCGCATGCATCCCAAGTACATGACCGTCGTCAGGCTCCCCCATTGTTCTCGGTGCCTTTGAGTTTGGGTACCTCCTGATCTCTTTGGCGCAGATCAGGAGAGTGCCCGTGGGTTCTCCCACCCGGAGACACTCTGGGTAATGCAGGGCATGGCGTAAGGCTGCAGTGTTGGGAGTCTACATATTCTCCGGAAAGTTCTTGGTGGTTCCTGACTAGCTGTCTGGACTGTGTAGATTCGGGGGCGAGGGCCCTGAGCTGATGATGAGCCTTTACCAGCCTGACTGTGCCAGGATCATCCCGAACCCTCTTTGCCGCATATTACCTTTAATCTGTAAAACATTTAAATCTCTAGCATTATCAACACTAGTGCATATATTTACTGCTTTACTCTAAATCCACCAAAATCTTTCATCAAAGATCTTAATAGTGATATTTTTTACTCTTGGCGGTGAATGGCAAAAAACAGATTAAATTAAACGAGAAACTATAATGCGAGATTATTGATCGAAGGAGGACTTAGAATGATGAGATATCACTTCATTTGTCACTAACCTTTAAAATTATCATATCTCCAAAGATACATTAGAAATACAACATATACAACATTTTCCCAGATGATATATTTAAACTTGAGCTACAATATTAATACCTTTGTTTCACTGGAAAACCCGTTTTAGCAAAATGTACTGGAATCTTGGAATTATTATAGATTGTATAAATGTGAGGGAAACAAGGTGAGATGATATTTTAGCAGAACTTACTATGGCTTAATCACCAGTTTACTCATCCAAACTTCGTTGTTTTGTTTTCAAAAAGGACTTTGTGCTATTAGAGATATATTATTGATTCCAAACGTATGTTGTCTTCGAGCAATTAAAACAAATATGACTTGAATGGCACAATACTTCATATTTTCATAATAAAATGGTTATTAAATATTCCACTCCTAATGGAGAAAAAATCCATATCTGATTTTTGAGATCTCGTCGGTGTTATCAACATTCCAACCTTAAGAAATATAACCGCCCGGTGTGGTAGAGCGTCCGCCCGAAAGGAAGGTCGCGGGCTGATCACCGACCGCGTCAT